>NC_069500.1:568139532-568817032 GCF_027579735.1 Bombina bombina | reverse complement strand
CAGTAAACTCTCAGTTAACCGGAACTCAAGCAACCAGAACTCTCAAGCAACCAGAAAAACAAATCAAACATACAGTACATTAAAATTAACACTAACTTTGCTCTGCAGCTTCCTTTCTCTATAGTGGGCTCTCAAAGGTGAAAGCAAGTCGTTTTCATGCAATTAGAGCCTATATAACTGCAGTCTGAGAATTAGACACCACACTGCCACTGGGTGCCCGGGACTGAACGGAGGTGGCATTAATATTAGTTCATTATTTGCTTTAATTTACTGTTTTTAAATATTAATATCAAGTAAATACAGCATTTATAGTATAGCATGGGTTATAGAACTAGTTAGGCATATTTTTAATAGTAACTCTCCACCAACCAGAAACTACACTTATCTGGAATCTACCAATCCTCATGGGTGCCGGTTAACTGAGAGTTTACTGTATATATATATATATTTACACACACACATACATATATCTCAGGGTAGATTTGAATTAAATTAAATTCATTGAAATCACAATTTAAATCACTAGTTAGTAACACCAATTTAAATCATGTTTTTTATTTTTAGAATAATAACTTTGCAGATTATTTCTCTAGTTATATCAGAGCATTACTGATTTGGTTATACAGGGAGTGCAGAATTATTAGGCAAATGAGTATTTTGACCACATCATCCTCTTTATGCATGTTGTCTTACTCCAAGCTGTATAGGCTCGAAAGCCTACTACCAATTAAGCATATTAGGTGATGTGCATCTCTGTAATGAGAAGGGGTGTGGTCTAATGACATCAACACCCTATATCAGGTGTGCATAATTATTAGGCAACTTCCTTTCCTTTGGCAAAATGGGTCAAAAGAAGGACTTGACAGGTTCAGAAAAGTCAAAAATAGTGAGATATCTTGCAGAGGGATGCAGCACTCTTAAAATTGCAAAGCTTCTGAAGCGTGATCATTGAACAATCAAGCGTTTCATTCAAAATAGTCAACAGGGTCGCAAGAAGCGTGTGGAAAAACCAAGGCGCAAAATAACTGCCCATGAACTGAGAAAAGTCAAGCGTGCAGCTGCCAAGATGCCACTTGCCACCAGTTTGGCCATATTTCAGAGCTGCAACATCACTGGAGTGCCCAAAAGCACAAGGTGTGCAATACTCAGAGACATGGCCAAGGTAAGAAAGGCTGAAAGATGACCACCACTGAACAAGACACACAAGCTGAAACGTCAAGACTGGGCCAAGAAATATCTCAAGACTGATTTTTCTAAGGTTTTATGGACTGATGAAATGAGAGTGAGTCTTGATGGGCCAGATGGATGGGCCCGTGGCTGGATTGGTAAAGGGCAGAGAGCTCCAGTCCGACTCAGACGCCAGCAAGGTGGAGGTGGAGTACTGGTTTGGGCTGGTATCATCAAAGATGAGCTTGTGGGGCATTTTCGGGTTGAGGATGGAGTAAAGCTCAACTCCCAGTCCTACTGCCAGTTTCTGGGAGACGCCTTCTTCAAGCAGTGGTACAGGAAGAAGTCTGCATCCTTCAAGAAAAACATGATTTTCATGCAGGACAATGCTCCATCACACGCGTCCAAGTACTCCACAGCGTGGCTGGCAAGAAAGGGTATAAAAGAAGAAATGACATGGCCTCCTTGTTCACCTGATCTGAACCCCATTGAGAACCTGTGGTCCATCATCAAATGTGAGATTTACAAGGAGGGAAAACAGTACACCTCTCTGAACAGTGTCTGGGAGGCTGTGGTTGCTGCTGCACGCAATGTTGATGGTGAACAGATCAAAACACTGACAGAATCCATGGATGGCAGGCTTTTGAGTGTCCTTGCAAAGAAAGGTGGCTATATTGGTCACTGATTTGTTTTTGTTTTGTTTTTGAATGTCAGAAATGTATATTTGTGAATGTTGAGATGTTATATTGGTTTCACTGGTAAAAATAAATAATTGAAATGGGTATATATTTGTTTTTTGTTAAGTTGCCTAATAATTATGCACAGTAATAGTCACCTGCACACACAGATATCCCCCTAAAATAGCTATAACTAAAAACAAACTAAAAACTACTTCCAAAACTATTCAGCTTTGATATTAATGAGTTTTTTGGGTTCATTGAGAACATGGTTGTTGTTCAATAATAAAATTAATCCTCAAAAATACAACTTGCCTAATAATTCTGCACTCCCTGTATATCATTAGATATGTATAGATAGATTGTTGAAATAAATTACACTTTATTGGAAGGAGAAAAATAATGATTACCTAATAATAACATTTAAATAGCTTTATTTAAATAAAACAATATTACATTTCATTTTAATGCTTGCACTTCCCTCTGCACACAAAGGTCATTGATTGTGCAGATCAATTCACTCCAAAACAGTCTTCTATTCAGTGAGCTTCTTGAAACTTAGTATGGGTTGATTATGTGTACATAGCTTTGCAAGGGAGCAATGGCATTAAAGGGACAGTCAAAATTAAATTTTCATGATTCAAAAAGAACCTGCAATTTTTAAAACAATTTTCCAATATAGTTATTTTATCCAATTTGCTTCGTTGTCTTGCTATCCACTGTTGAAAAGCCTGTAAAGGCAGACTCAAAAGCAATGCACTACTGCAAGCTAGCCCCAGAAAATCATTGCTCTTCTTCAACAAAGGATACCAAGTGAATGAAGCACATTTGATAATAGAAGTAAATCTGAAATCTGAAAATTGTATGCTCTATCTGAAACCCAGTTTTCTTTAATGATTATGCCCCTTTAAGATCTATTTCTCAGCTATGTATGTTTATTTTGTAACATTTTTGCACTGAAGAAGGGGCATGTTAATTCTGCAGACACAAATTCCCACTTTTGAGAAATACAAAACCAATAAAGGTCTAGATTAAAAGTGTAGTGCTAATTTATTGCGTGCCTGTAAATGGTTTAAGTCATCTGTTTATAGGCCCGCGATAAATAACCAGCCATTACAATTGGCTGGTTATTGCTACCACTCCCTTGCTGTAGCAACTAGTGCTTTGAAAATTAACCAGAGATCAGATTTCTGTTTAATTTACTAAATATCACCCAATTTTCCCCAAAATAAAGTATATAGTATAAGTATAAAAAAAAATGCATGAAGCTGTTTTTAGGGGTTAAAAATGGCGGGTGTGGGGTGTTAGAAAAATAAAAAGGAACTGTAAAGTGCCTTTACATTTCAGTCTATGGAGAACTGTGTGTTTTCTGTAAATATATATGTATATGCTTAAATATATATATATATATATTTATGTGTTATTATGTGTATATGCACATATAAACACATAAATATATATGTATATTTTCATATACATATATATTTAACATTTGCTGCCCATCACTGTGCGACTTACCTCCTTTGCTGCGCTAGGTTCTCATGCCGTGTCTCATAGTATAAGAACGAGACTCCCTATTGGAGCCTATAGAAGCACGCTCTTGTGAGCGCAAAGCTTCGATGCAATGCGAAATCAAGGTCAAGTTCGCATTGCGGCTAGCTCGTAATACTAGCACACATTTGTGGAGCGCAAATATCACCCTTGTGAAAGCAATATTTTGCGCTCCACTTGCAATCTAGCCAAAAAATTGATCATATTTGATCATATATTCAAAATAAAATTGCCCAAAATATCTGATAAAAAGCTCTGAGAGAGCATGCCATTGGGAATGGATTAATAGAATTAATTTACTAAAAATAAAATGAAATATTACCGCCATGAATATACAGCATCTCACTTTATAATTAAAAACTAATCTATATTTTAGGAATAATAACCTTTAGATTATAATGCATCTTAATTAGAAACTATCTTCAGATAGATTTTTCCTCAAAAAGCATTTTTTTTTATAAAAATCATAGTTAAATAAAAAAATCTGCTAAAACAAAAATCCTATTTAAATTTTTAAAAAAATCGGATTTTTTAAATTATTATCAAAAAATCCTTTTTTTATTCACCCTGGTTACAGTTTTTTGTTTTTGTTTTGTTTTTCATTTTATTTAATGGAAAAAATAGAAATTACAAACGTACAATGTTAAAAAAAAATTCCTATAAGCAGTTGCCATTGAAAGAATCTAAGTTACATAAGATAAAGAAAATGACAAAAGAGAAAATAAAAAAATGAAAAATAAAAGTTCTTCCTTGTATAAGTTCCTTACAATGATTTAGACATGTTCAAGACTTTCTTTGGGCAAATACATTGTTTGATGTCCAGCTTTGCCAAAAAGAAATTAGGCACATCCACAGTATTCCATAATGATACAATAACATACAATAACAACACAAAACCTGTCCAAACAGTGTTATGTTCATTAAGAACCAATACTTTGCATTACCCTATCTCCACCAAAAAAAAGGAAAAACACAAGAGAAGAAGAAAAAATAAAAATAAATAAATAAAAATTACTCCATCCCCGAGACAGACCTGTTGACCTATCACTCCCTCTGTGCAGTCGATGATGGTAGTATTTGCTCTATTTTGGACTGAAAGTCTATCCCCATATATGTGATAAATTTACCCCATACCTTCATGTAGTCGTTAATCCCATGTGGTTTATAGTATTTTGTGTCATAGGCCTCCAAAATTGCTTGTTTGACCAACAAAGTTTTAAATGAACTAATTGTGGGGGTTTCTTTATCCATTTATTGAACATAAGCAATCTAGCTAAAAGAATGCATCACAAAATGATTTTGTGGTTTGTGCCCCAGCTTGGTGCTTTATAAAAAACGGGATATTTTCTTCTGATAGCTCTATTTTCTTATTCATTATTAATGAAAGCAGGAATTTAACTTTACCCCAGAATTGACTTAATTTCGGCATATGTATAGCATATGTAAGATATTCAGGTCTATTAGCCTACACTTTCTACATTCATTTTTAATTAATGAGTTTCATTTTTGTGCTCTCCTAGGTATGATATAATCAAATTGCATGAGTCTGAAGTGAGATTCCCTGAGTTTAGTCGAGTTGGTTAGAGCTTTTATAGCTAAAAAGCTTTTTTGAGCTTTCAAACCATCTCTAGAGTTAGGAACAGCTCTGTCCCATCTGTTATTATATTCGCTAATTATTTCCTCCTCCAAAGGAACGTGTACTATTTTATATATAATTGATAGTAGACCCTTCTTTATCTTAGGACAATCTAGAAGAGGATCTTTATTCAGAAGATTCAGTGAGGTCCTTAGCATCTGTTCTAGGTAGTGCTTTGCTTGCATGTAATGAAACCAGTATTTTTGTGGTACTTTATAGATTATTTGAAAATCTTCGAAATTATAAGGTTTTTCAGTTAAAGGGTCAATCAAATGCTTAAGGGAGCAATAGCACACCTATGTGCTGGTAGATGCAGACTGATAATTTTAGGATAGTGCGTATCAGCTCACCCACTCCAGGTGTTACCAACTATATGGTCCAAAAACAGGATAAATGCACAAACAGCCCAATATTGGGAAATGAGAGGTAAGGTAGAAACCACTATACTTGTGTTATAGTAAAAAACATTTTTATTAAAAGTCTGAAAACAAAAATTGAAATTAAAAATTAAAATATTAAAAGAATATAATAACAACAAGTAGTGGTCAAGGAGATAATCCCCTCTAATGCAACGCATTTCTCGGCACATAAGGGCCATTTCCTCGGGCATTTTTCAGTCTTTTAATAAAAATGTTTAGTTTTTTTTACTATAAAACAAGTATAGTGGTTTCTACCTTACCTCTCATTTTCCAATATTGGGCTGTTTGTGCATTTATCCTGTTTTTGGACCATATCGTTGGTAACACCTGGAGTGGGTGAGCTGATACGCCCTTACCTAAAATTATCAGTCTGCATCTACCAGCACATAGGTGTGCTCTTGGACATTGTGAGTACCCATTTGGCATAATTATCTCCATTGTTCCATCTATTTGGTTGATCTGCACATGTGGTTTCCTTTGTTGTCTTGACTCTCCATTACAGACACACCTGGCGGGGATATCCTGGAGTGTGTGTACTGACACACCATATCTTTAACTGAGAATGTCGTATTTTTTTCCCTATCTGTGGCTGAAGTAATTTTTTTTCTGTCTAAAATAGAAAATGGTGTTACATTAAAGTCTCCCCATAATTATTAGTTTTCGGTCTATTTCCCATGTATTTTTCCCCAAGTTTTCCAAAATCTGTTTTGTTTGGCCCATAGATGTTCCCTATTAAATATTCAATATCGTCTGTAATGATACAGATATATACAAATATATATCTCCCTTCTTTATCAATTATTTTCTGTTTTATTTTGTATTTTAAGTTGTGGTTTAACAAGATTGCTACCCCTCTTGCTGCTTTTGAAAAAAGACGCACTGATAACTTCAGCTATCCATTTTGCATTGATTTTGGGGTGTTCCAATTCCGATAAATGCGTTTTTTGTAAACTTACAATATCTGCTTTTTTTTACTCAAGAAGTTTAAAATGGTCTTGCGTTTAATTGGGGTGTGGATCCCCCCCCCCCCCCCACATTCCATGAGAGGAATTTAACCATTAAATGATTTTAAGAGATATAGGTCAGGTGGCCAGTAAGGAGGAGAAAAAAGAAAAAGAAAAAAAACAACCAACCCCCCCCCCCTTAGCTAAGTGACATTTATTTGAATATCTCATTGCGTTGCGTTTTCAGAGATATATTTCTGACTCCCCTCCTCTCTTCAAAACACACAAGTAGTGGTCAAGGAGATAATCCCCTCTAATGCAACGCATTTCTCGGCACATAAGGGCCATTTCCTCGGGCATTTTTCAGTCTTTTAATAAAAATGTTTAGTTTTTTTTACTATAAAACAAGTATAGTGGTTTCTACCTTACCTCTCATTTTCCAATATTGGGCTGTTTGTGCATTTATCCTGTTTTTGGACCATATCGTTGGTAACACCTGGAGTGGGTGAGCTGATACGCCCTTACCTAAAATTATCAGTCTGCATCTACCAGCACATAGGTGTGCTCTTGGACATTGTGAGTACCCATTTGGCATAATTATCTCCATTGTTCCATCTATTTGGTTGATCTGCACATGTGGTTTCCTTTGTTGTCTTGACTCTCCATTACAGACACACCTGGCGGGGATATCCTGGAGTGTGTGTACTGACACACCATATCTTTAACTGAGAATGTCGTATTTTTTTCCCTATCTGTGGCTGAAGTAATTTTTTTTCTGTCTAAAATAGAAAATGGTGTTACATTAAAGTCTCCCCATAATTATTAGTTTTCGGTCTATTTCCCATGTATTTTTCCCCAAGTTTTCCAAAATCTGTTTTGTTTGGCCCATAGATGTTCCCTATTAAATATTCAATATCGTCTGTAATGATACAGATATATACAAATATATATCTCCCTTCTTTATCAATTATTTTCTGTTTTATTTTGTATTTTAAGTTGTGGTTTAACAAGATTGCTACCCCTCTTGCTGCTTTTGAAAAAAGACGCACTGATAACTTCAGCTATCCATTTTGCATTGATTTTGGGGTGTTCCAATTCCGATAAATGCGTTTTTTGTAAACTTACAATATCTGCTTTTTTTTACTCAAGAAGTTTAAAATGGTCTTGCGTTTAATTGGGGTGTGGATCCCCCCCCCCCCCACATTCCATGAGAGGAATTTAACCATTAAATGATTTTAAGAGATATAGGTCAGGTGGCCAGTAAGGAGGAGAAAAAAGAAAAAGAAAAAAAACAACCAACCCCCCCCCCCTTAGCTAAGTGACATTTATTTGAATATCTCATTGCGTTGCGTTTTCAGAGATATATTTCTGACTCCCCTCCTCTCTTCAAAACACACACAACATTTTTTTTATAAAGATTTTAGGTTTTTTTAAATGTAAAGAGAGAAATGTGTAAATGTCTATATATAATGTGATTTTCCAACAAACAAAAATCTAGAGAAAGAAACAAATAGTTTATTATTAGGAACATTTTAATTTAAAAAAACAAAACCACACTGTACATACATATACTACAGAGAGATAACTGAGGCTGTATAAATGGACATGCTACCCAGATTCCGGAAAGTGATGCAGTATTTATAGAAAGATGAATAGAAATTATCACATGGATATCTTATGTAAAAAATTAAGATATTTTCAATTAAAAGCCAATCAGAATCATCAATGCAGAGTTCATAGTAAACCTCGTTAAACTGAGGAGAGGAATAAAGTGAGTGTGCCTGCACATTCCAGATGCACTCATCATTACATGTTCCGGGGCAAACATCCTGATTGGATGCTTAAAGTCCATATACAATGGGATGTGGCTACTGAGGAAATTTAAAGGGAAACCAACACAGTTATATTAATATACTTTTTACCTCTGTGATTACCTTGAATCTAAGCCTCTGCAGACTGCCCTCTTATTTCAGTACTTTTGACAGACATGCAGTTTAGCCAATCAGTGCAGACTCCTAAATAACTCCACGGGAGTGGGCACAATGTTATCTACATGACACTCATGAACTAACACTGTCTAACTGTGAAAAACTTTCAAAATGCTCTCAGCCAAGAGGCGGTTTTCAATGGTTTAAAAATCAGTTTGAGCCTACCTAGGTTTAGCTTTTCAAAAAATACCACCAAGGGAACAAAGCAAATTTGATGATAAAAGTCAGTTGGAAAGTTGTTTAAAATTGCATGCCCTATCTGAATCATAAAAGTTTAATTTTGACTAGACTGTCCCTTTAAACATCTTCTTTTTTACATAGAAATGTTTCATGTGATATTTTCTAGACAGTTCTTTTACGAATATGTTAAATCACTTTTTTTAAAAGATTCAGGATTTGGGTAACACCCCTTTAATAAATATGTCTAGTGGAGCATACAATGACATTAATTTGTTGGACAACTTTGAATAATATATAACTACAAATAAATATTTGACAACAACTGTATTTACCTTTTTAATGAGCCATTGCATAAAGCCAATGAAATAAAGCATTGACATCACTGTACTAAAAAAGATGACAATAGGTAGGACCTAAGTAAAAGAAAAGAAAACGTGGTTATGTCAATCTACATTAAAATGCAAATAATACAATACTACATTGTCTTGAAGATGGGAAAAACTATTGCGAAATGTATATGAAATGTATTGCACAAGTACTGATGACCATATTATTTGCTGATATAGTTTAGTGACATGTTTGATTATAAACAGGAAATACTTTGGCCTAGATTATACTGCACCTTGTAGACTTTATACAAGGTATTAAAGTTTTAAACTGTAATTTACTTTAGGACTTAATCCATTGTGTGTAGTAGTTCCAGAACACCAAAGATGATTTGCCTAGAAAAATACAGCTGAACAAACTATTCTGGCAATACCAGTTTTATATACATGAAAACAGGCTGAGCAACCAAACCAAAATTATTATATAACCATAAGGGCTCTGCTACTGCCATATTTAAACAGTAGGCTATTTGCTTTTGAGCAGTCTCATTTCCAGAGGTTGGATAGCAACTGAGTTATTGCTTATGCAGGACAGTAGGCAAAAAATTAACTAATTACATATACTTAAAGGGACATGAAACCCACATTTTTTCTTTAATGATTCAGATAGAGAATACAATTTTAAACAACTTTCCAATTTACTTCTAATATTTAATTTGCTTCCTTCTCTTGTTATCCTTTGCTGAAAGGTTTATCTAGGCAAGCTCAGGGGCAGCAGAGAACCTAGGTTCTAGCAGTTGATTGGTGACTGCATATATATATATATATATATATATATATATATATATATTGTGATTGGCTCACCCATGTGTTCAGTTAGAAACCATTACTGCATTGCTGCGCCTTCAACAAATGATCCCAATAGAATTAAACAAATTAGATAATAGAAGTAAATTAGAAAGTTGTTTAAAATTGTATTCTCTATCTGAACCATGAAAGAAAATGTTTGGGTTTCATGACCCTTTAACCTTGTTTTTTTCCAAGAACATAATGTCATTCACATCACTGCCATGTCTATTCCAATGCTTGTGAGAGGAAGGGGAATAGGGAGTCGGTCATTGTTGTAGATGTTGGTTGAAGGCCAGAAGGTAATAAGAGAAGAAAGATAGCTGAATATAGAAGAGGACACAGGGAAAGCCTTTTTCAAGTGGGATTGTTTCAGGTGGAAGATAGTAGATGATGAGAATGGAAAAATGTAGACTTTGGGAAGAGAGTGAGTGTTGAAATACAGCTTTATTGTGGAAAGTAAGTAGGCAGAATGAAACATATGAGGTAGCCAGGTAGATTGTAGCATAGCATGCATAACCACAGTTTGCCCATATTTGTTTTAAAAATGATTCACAGTGGGATTTCCTGCTTATCTGAACTTTATTTTACTTGAAGCTCCAAATACCATTAATGATATGGATAAAGTCATAGACACAGACTATTGCTTCTTGCTGGATTGTTTATCATCTCTCTATGCAGATACCTCATAATATATGAGGTCAATTATGTGAGTGTGATATTTTGATTTTGTAATGTTCTTAAATTAAACAAATTACAATATGTTGAGCTTCCTTTTTCTTTGAGATTAAATTTGGAAGTTTCATCTAAGAACCAATTTCCTTACCGGAATTTCTATCTACTACTCGAGGCCCAGAAGCATAGCATATGTTATTATTATTATTATTATTATTTATTTATAAAGCGCCAACAGATTCCGCAGCGTTGCCTATGGGTACAAGGATAAATGTACAACAGAGAAACAATATAATAAGAGACAAACTTTTACAGACAAATACAGGGGGAATTGAGGGCCCTATTCCTGTGGGAACTTACAATCTAGATGAGTGGGAGGATGGGAAACAGGAGGTGGTACCTGCAAAGGTGAGAATAATATTAGTGAGGAGATAGATGAGGGCAACTGTTGGGTAAGTGAAGTGAATTTGTTAATGAGTCAGGTGATAAGCTTCACTGAACAAAAAGGTCTTGGGATTTATCTTTCTCCAGTAGAGATCGATACTTACCTCATAGTATTGAGGTTTCACGTGTGAGTAGAATGTTTGCCTCCTTCTAATTTAATATACATATATCATGGATGTGAAGATTTATTACATCCATCCATAGATATAATAACCTATTTTGGGACATTTCATTGAATATTTGATATATGAGAACTGTATATATAGCTATATTGATGTACTATATCTACTATAGATGAGCTTTGTGTTTTCTTTTGTTTGTTATATATAAATAAAGATAGATATAGATATACATATATGTGAATATTATTTGTTATATTGTTTGTAATCCAGTGATTGCCTTCTATGCATCATTATATATTTTCCTATTGTTCTCTGATTTTACATTAATATCGTAGTCTTACCTTAAAAGCAAAAAAGTGATCAATGTATTTTTCTCCAAAAACAAATTTAGAGCCAGTGTCTGCATACTCCAGAAATGTCTGCAAAAATAACCACAAATACATAAAGTTTATTACCCTAGTAGAATAATAAAAATAATTCGGTAAGAAACAAAAGTAAAAAAAGTGAAGGTCTACAAATATATACTGTATATAAATGCAGATAGCAGAGAATATCAGAATGTATTTGCTATAATGATGCTATCAATATTCCCAAAAATGTTCCTTTAAAAAAAAAAAGGCTAATAAGTAAAGAAAAGACAGGGGGGTCTATTTTCAGCAGCACAAATGTTGACCAAGTTGAACCAACGTTTGCAATCTTGGCTGAATTATCAACTTAAACAGACTTTCCAAGTCAGCTGTTCTAGAAGTACAAGTGAGTTGTAAAATACTACTATACAACTGACTACTTCGTTAGAGGCGGAGCATGTCATTTTAAAACTATCGACCCTAGACTACTGTGTGTTTAGCCCCCGCAAAGGGTTTAAATGCAAAGTAGAAATATCACTATGGGCTACCAGAGCACTGCCGGTCCCAAGCAGAAAACACAGCTAATCCAATCATGGGTTAAATAACCAGTAGTGCAAGTTCGAAAGTCAGGGCTTGATTTATACTAAGGCAAAGTAGGCATGTGCCTACAGACACCCTCCATAGAGGGGCAACTGTCTCTGTCTATTATAAATACTGGTTAGCCGGAAACCTTAACTAAGATGACCTCCGACAGTGAAATAACAGCACTGTGCATGCTCAACAGACATCCTTGTTAAGGTTGCCGTGAATATTATGCATGTGCATTACTTAGAAAATTGAAGTTTTGAATACTGAAATTATATTTAACCATGTGTACTCATTATAGACCTATATTCAATAAAACCTGTTTGTGAAACAAACATCATGCTGAAAAACTCATCTCAACATCACACACATTTTTATCCAGAAAAGCTTCAACCTATTGGCTGTGTATTGGAAAAAGCCTGGTCTGGTCAGTTAAACTTAACTATAGCTTTGTTCGGCTTTTCGGAAAAATTCTCGATTTGGGAATTCAGGATTTGGGAATATGTACCTGTATCAGCAATTGCAAACAATATGCATGCCAAGCAAAAAAGGTGTTTAAAATTGCTACTTTGTTAGCCAGATTTCCTGTTTTACAGTCAAAGGGAATGTCCCTTATAAAAAGTCTCTTGAGTATATTTGACTTATATATTTTGCTGTAGCCAATAGACACTTCTTGTTTATCTACTGGATTTATAAGACAAAAAGTGCAACTCAAAACATCTTCAAAATTAAGATACAAGTTGTTCTTTTGGTCTAATATATACGGATAGTTTTGTCACTTAATTGCACATATCTATTAAAGGGACAGTCTAGTCCAAAATAAACTTTCATGATTCAGATAGGGCATATCATTTTAAACAACTTTCCCATTTACTTTTATCACCAATTTTGCTTTATTCTCTTGGTATTCTTAGTTGAAAGCTAAACCTATGTAGACTCAGATGCTATTTTCTTAGACCTTGAAGGCTGCCTCTTATCTGAATGCATTTATTCTGTTTTTTTTTCCACCACTAGAGGGCATTAGTTTATGTGTGTCATATAGATAACATTGTGCTCACACACGTGGAGTTACCTAGGAGCCAGCACTGATAGGCTTAAAGGGCCATGATACCCACATTTTTTCTTTCATGATTTAGAAAGAGAATGCAATTTTAAACAACTTTCTAATTTACTTCTATTATCTAATTTGTTTTATTATCTTGATATTCTTTGCTGAAAAGCATATCTAGATATGCTCAGTAGCTGCTGATTGGTTGCTGCACATAGAAGTCTCATGTGATTGGCTCACCCATGTGCATTGCTTTTTCTTCAAATAAGGATATCTCAAAAATGAAGCAAAATAAATAATAGAAGTAAATTGTAATGTTGTTTAAATTTGTATGTTCTATCTGAATCATGAAAGAAAGATTTTGGGTTTAGTGGCCCTTTAAATGCAAGTCTGAAAAAAGAACTGATATAAGGGGGCAGTTTGCAGAGGCTTAGGAACAAGGTAATCACAGAGGTTAAAGTGTATTAATATAACTGTGTTGGCTATGCAAAACTGGGAATAGGTAATAAAGAGATTTTCTATCTTGTTAAACAATAAAAAGTCTTGTTTAGATTGTCCCTTTAATACAGATACCTACTAATTAGTATTGCAAATATATTAAACTGTATCCTTGACACATCTGTCATTCTATAGAAAAATCAGTGTCACATAATAATGTATAATGCCCCTTCGAAAGAACATGACAAATAAATCATAGTCCATGCATTGAACTATTGTGCAACATCAAAAAGTGATTTTGCACATTCAAAATACATTTATACAAGTGTTTAGAAATTCTCATCACTAAAGCTTGAATGAGTAAAGATAAATGAATCTTCCTCATTGTTAGGTAAAAACCCTTATTTCTAATTCTTTGAAATGGAAGACTGCCAAGAGAAAAAGACAAGTCCTTACTGTTTTATTAAAACAATATACCCATGAGGAAAATCCAGCCCACTTTTAAGAAAAAGTACATTAAAAATTTTACATAATGTTTTCTTAAGAATATAAAAAATAAGAACATGGAATATAAACCTATGAGGGAGCAAGAATAATACTAATGACCAGAAGCAGAAATGTTAAGACTAATGACCAGAAGCAGAAATGTTAAGACAAATGACCAGAAGCAGAAATGTTAAGACAATGGAGGCGGCGGATGCCATAGGAATCAATGGGAGTCGGAAAGCAGCAAAAGCTCATGTTCGCTGCTGCCCGATATCCCATTGATTCCTATGGGAACGTTTACACCTAACACCCTAACATGTACCCTGAGTCTAATCTGCCCCCCTACACCGCCGCCACCTACATTATACTTATTAACCCCTGATCTGCCGACCCGACACCGCCACCACCTAAATAAAACTTATTAACCCTATCCCGCCGCTCCCGGACCCCGCCACAACTAAATAAACTTATTAACCCCTAAACTGCCGCTCCTGGAGCCCACCGCCACCTACATTATACTTATTAACCCCTAATCTGCCCCCCCTACACCGCCACCACCTACCTACATTTATTAACCCCTAATCTGCTGTCCCCAACGTCGCCGCCACTGTATTAAATTTATTAACCACTAAACCGGCCCAAATTATCTAAAGTACAAAACCCCTCCACTAAATTACAGAAAATAATAAAATAATTGCAAGATTTTTAAACTAATTACACCTACTCTAATCCCCCTAACAAAATAAAAAAGGACCCCCAAAATAAAAAAGCCCTACCCTACACTAAATTACAAATAGCCATTAAAAGGGCCTTTTGCGAGGCATTGCCCCATCAGCTCTTTTACCTGTAAAAAAAAAAAAAATTACAACCCCCCCAATATTAAAACCCACCACCCACACAACCAATCCTACTCTAAAACCCACCAAATCCTGCATTAAAAAAAACCTAACACTAACCCCTTGAAGATCACCCTACCTTGAGAAGTCTTCACCCAACCGGGCCGAAGTCCTCCACGAAGCCGGCAGAAGTGATCCTCCAGACAGGCAGAAGTGGTCCTCTAGACGGGCAAAAGTGATCCTCCAGACGGGCAGAAGTCTTCATCCAGACGGCATCTTCTACCTTTAGCCATCTGGCGCGGAGCGGCTCCATCTTCAAGACATCCGATGCGGAGCATCCTCTTCAAACTACATCCAACTGAAGAATGAAGGTTCCTTTAAATGACGTCATCCAAGATGGAGTCCCTTCAATTCCGATTGGCTGATAGAATTCTATCAGCCAATCGGAATTAAGGTAGGAAAAATCCTATTGGCTGATGCAATCAGCCAATAGGATTGAGCTCGCATTCTATTGGCTGTTCCAATCAGCCAATAGAATGCAAGCTCAATCCTATTGGCTGATTGGATCAGCCAATAGGATTGAACTTCAATCCTATTAGCTGATTGCATCAGCCAATAGGATTTTTCCTACCTTAATTCCGATTGGCTGATAGAATTGAAGAAACCTTCATTCTTCAGTTGACGTCGTTTGAAGAGGATGCTCCGCGTCAGATGTCTTGAAGATGGAGCCGCTCCGTGCCGCATGGATGAAGATAGAAGATGCAGCCTGGATGAAGACTTCTGCCCGTCTGGAGGATCACTTCTTTCCATCTAGAGGACCACTTCTGCCCATCTGGAGGACCTCTTCTGCCGGCTTTGTGGAGGACTTCGGCCCGGTTGGGTGAAGACTTCTCAAGATAGGGTGATCTTCAAGGGGTTAGTGTTAGGTTTTTTTAAGGGGGGATTGGGTGGGTTTTAGAGTAGGGTTGGTTGTGTGGGTGGTGGGTTTTAATGTTGGGGGGGTTGTAATTTTTTTTTTACAGGTAAAAGAGCTGATTAGTTTGGGGCAATGCCCCGCAAAAGGCCCTTTTAAGGGCTATTTGTAATTTAGTGTAGGGTAGGGCTTTTTTTATTTTGTTAGGGGGATTAGAGTAGGTGTAATTAGTTTAAAAATCTTGTAATTATTTAATTTTTTTCTGTAATTTAGTGGGGGGGTTTGTACTTTAGATAATTTGTTTTAATTGTATTTAATTGTATTTAGTTTAGGTAATTAATTTAATTATAGTGTAGTTTTAGGTGTAATTGTAACTTAGGTTAGGTTTTATTTTACAGGTATATTTGTATTTATTTTAACTAGGAAGTTATTAAATAGTTATTGTACCTAGTTAAAATAAATACAAAGTTGCCTGTAAAATAAAAATAAACCCTGATAGCTACAATGTAACTATTAGTTATATTGTAGCTATCTTAGGGTTTATTTTATAGGTAAGTATTTAGTTTTAAATAGGAATAATTTATTTAATGATAGTAATATTTATTTAGATTTATTTAAATTATATTTAAGTTAGTGGGTGTTAGGGTTAGGGTTAGACTTAGGTTTAGTGGTTAATAAATTTAATATAGTGGTGGTGACGTTGGGGGCATCAGATTAGGGGTTAATAAATGTAGGTAGGTGGCGGCGGTGTAGGGGTGGCAGATTAGGGGTTAATAAATATAATGTAGTTGGCGGCTGTGTAGGGGCGGACGATTAGGGGTTAATAAGTATAATGTATGCGGCGGTGGGCTCAGGCAGCGGCGGTTTAGGGGTTAATATTTGTATCTAGTTGCGGTGGGCTCCGGGAGCGGCGGTTTAGGGGTTAATACATTTATTAGAGTTGCGGTGGGGTCTGGGAGCGGCGGTATAGGGGGTAAACAGTATAGTATAGTGTGGGTGTTTAGTGACAGGGTACCAATAAAGCTGTAAAAAAGGTGAAGAGCAGCGAGATCGATGATTGTTAGTTAACAACAGTCCGCTGCTCATCGCCCCGTACTTGGTACACGGCTTTTTGACAGCTTTTTTGGTAACTTTGGAGAGCGTATTCAGGTCTGCGGCAGCGATGTTAGGCGATCTTAGGCGAGCGTATTGGTGCCGTCGAAGGCAGGTAAGTTGATGGCTTGATAAATAGATACCTATGGGGCCGATTTATCAAGCCCTGTATGCATCTGTTTCTGCGAGGACAGAAATCAGCCCAATCGGATACGATCGGGTTAATTGACACCCCCTGCTAGCGAATGTGCAGGGGACGACATTGCACAAGCATTTCACGAGAAATGCTTGTGCAATGATAAATGCCGACAGCGTATGCTGTCGGAATTTATCGATGTGCGGTGAACATGATAAATCGGCCCAAAGATAAATATTTAAAATAATTTTCATGACTACTGTAGTTTGTTAGCACTCTGCATGAATGCCATTAGTATGTTAGGACTGTACATGAATGTCATTAGTATGTTAGGACTGTACATGAATGTCAGTAGTATGCTAGGACTGTACATGAATGATAGTAGTATGTTAGCACTGTACATGAATGTCAGTAGTATGTTAGCATTGTACATGAACATTATTAGTATGTTAGGAATGTACGTGAATGTTAGTAATAAGTTAGGATTGTACATCAATGTCAGTAGTATGTTAGGACTGTACATGTATGTTAGTAGTATGTTAGAACTGTACAAGAATGTCAGTAGTATGTAAGGACTGTACATGAATGTCAGTAGTATGCTGGCACTGTACATGTTTGTTAGTAGTATGTTAGCACTGTATATGAATGTCAGTAGTATGTTTGGACTGTACATTAATATCAGTAGTATGTTAGGACTGTACATTAATGTCAGTAGTATGTTAGGAATGTACATTAATGTCAGTAGTATGTTAGGAATGTACATAAATGTTAGTAGTATGTTAGGACTGTACATTAATGTCAGTAGTCTGTTAGGACTGTACATAAATGTCAAAAGTATGCTAGGACTGTACATGAATGTTAGTAGTATGTTAGGACTGTAAATGAATGTTAGTAGTGTGTTAAGACTGTACATGTATGTCAGTAGTATAATGCTAGGACTGTACATGAATGTTAGTAGTATGTTAGGACTGTAAATAAATGTTAGTAGTATGCTAGGACTGTACATGAATATCAGTAGTATGCCAGGACTGTACATGAATGTCAGTAGTATGTTAGCACTGTACATGTATGTCATTAGTATGTTAGGACTGTACATGAATCTCAGTAATATGTTAGGACTGTACATGAATGTCATTAGTATGTTAGGACTATACGTGAATGTCAGTAATATGTTAGGACTGTACATGAATGTCATTAGTAGGTTAGGACTGTACAGGAATGTCAGTAGTGTGTTAGGACTGTACATGAATGTTAATAGTATGTTAGGACGGTACATGAATGTCAGTAGTATGTTAGGACTGTACATGAATGTCAGTAGTATGTTAGCACTGTACATGTATGTCATTAGTATGTTAGGACTGTACATGAATGTCATTCATATGTTAGGACTGTACATGAATGTCATTCATATGTTAGGACTGTACATGAATGTCAGTAATATGTTAGGACTGTACATGAATGTCATTAGTAGGTTAGGACTGTACAGGAATGTCAGTAGTGTATTAGGACTGTACATGAATGTCAGTAGTATGTTAGGACTGTACATGAATGTCAGTAGTATGTTAGGACTGTACATGAATGTTAGTAGTATGTTAGGACTGTACATGAATGTTAGTAGTATGTTAGGACTGTACATGAATGTTAGTAGTATGTTAGCACTGTACATGAATGCTATTAGTATGTTATGACTGTACAAGAATGTCAGTACTATGTTAGGACTGTACATGGATGTCATTAGTATGTTAGGACTGTACATAAATATCAGTAGTATGTTAGCACTGTACATGAATGTTATATTAGGACTGTACATGAATGTTAGTAGTATGCTAGGACTGTACATGAATGTTAGTACTATGTTAGGACTGTACATGAATGTTAGCAGTATGTTTGAACTGTACATGAATTTCAGCAATATGCTAGGACTGTACATGGATATTAATGTGTATATATATATATATATATATATATATATATATATATATATATATATATATATATATATATATTTGGGTTTTAGGGCTTTAATTTAAAATCTATTTTTGTGGCCATATTTTTATAATTTCTTGGGAGCTTTGCGTCCCTTGTATTTTAACTATCATATATAGAATTTCATAGTGGACAGGGTTTTAGTACTTGGCTCACTGAATTGTACTTGCCCCCTTGCCTTGTTTCAAAGTTCCCCTGCATTTTTTATGCATTAGTTGTATTAGGGTGTTTCAGGTTTTAACATGTGGTCAGATTGTTTGGAAGTCTTGTTTTTGTGCTGGCAAGTATTTCAGCCTGCTGGGTCAGATCTAAAGTACTGGAATAGAGAATTTAAGCCTCACAGCACACAAAAACTCTGACATACAGATTACCAGTTTTGCATTATGGCTGACTTGCTAATAACTTGCAAGTACCGCACACAAATACCAGCGCTGCTTTGAGCTGCTGTTTCGTGCTCATGCAAGATTTCCCCATAGACATCAAAGGAGAGACCCGGCTAAAAAAAAACCTAACACCTGCAATCGCGGAGCGTAAAGCTCCGTAACGCAGCACCATTGATGTCTATGGGGAAAAAAAATGTATGTTTAAACCTAACACCCTAACATAAACCCAGAGTCTAAACACCCCTAATCTGCCGCCCACGACATCGCCGACACCTACATTACACTTATTACCCTAATCTGCCTCCCCCAATGTCGCCACCGCCACTATACTAAAGTTATTAACCCCTAAACCTCTGGCCTCCCACATCACTAACACTAAATAAATATATTAACACCTAAACCTAACCCTAAGTCTAACCCCAACCCTAACCCTAACGTAACCCTAACCCTAACACCCCTAACTTTAACATAATTAAAATAAATTTAAATAAAACCTACTATTAATAACTAAATTATTCCTATTTAAAACTAACACCTAGATTTAAAGTTCTGCGGTAGCCGTCAAAAGCAGCGTTAAGGGGTCCTAACGCTGCTTTTGGCCGCCCGCTGGTATTTAGAGTCGTGTAGGTAAAGGTCTAACGCTCACTTTCAAGCCGCGACTTTTCCATACCGCAGATCCCCTTACTCCAATTGCATATCCTATCTTTTCAATGGTATCTTCCTAACGCCGGTATTTAGAGTCTTGGCTGAAGTGAGCAGTAGACCCTCTACCGACAAGACTCCAGCCGCAAAAAAAAAGTCAGTAGTTAAGAGCTTTCTGTGCTAACGCCGGTTTATAAAGCTCTTAACTACTGTGCTCTAAAGTACACTAACACCCATAAACTACCTATGTACCACTAAACCGAGTTCCCTCCACATCGCCGCCACTATAATAAAAATTTTTAACCCCTAATCTGCCGACCGCACACCGCCGTCCCTATGAACCCCTAATCTGCTGCCCCTGACATCGCTGACACCTACGTAATATTTATTAACCCCTAAATTGCCCCCCAATGTCGCCGCTACCTACCTACACTTATTAACCCCTAATCTGCCGACTGGACCTCGCCGCTACTCTAATAAAGTTATTAACCCCTAAACCGCCGCACTCCCGCCTCGCAAACCCTATAATAAATATTATTAACCCCTAATCTGCCCTCCCTAACATCACCGCCACCTAACTTCAAGTATTAACCCCTAATCTGCTGACCGGACCTCGCCGCTACTATAATAAATGTATAACCCCTAAAGCTAAGTCTAACCCTAACCCCTAATCTAACTAAATAAATTAAATATTATTAACTAAAGTATTCCTATTTAAAGCTAAATACTTACCTGTAAAATAAACCCTAATATAGCTACAATATAACGAATAATTATATTGTAGATATTTTAGGATTTATTTTTATTTTACAGGCAACTTTGCATTTATTTTAACTAGGTACAATATCTATTAAATAGTTATTAACTATTTAATAGCTACCTAGTTAAAATAAGTACAAAATTACCTGTAAAATAAATCCTAACCTAAGTTACAATTAAACTTAACACTACACTATCAATAAATAAATTAAATAAATTAACTACAAGTACCTACAATTAAATACAATTAAATAAACTAAACTAAATTACAAAAAAACCCCACTAAATTACAAAAAATAAAAAAAGATTACAAGAATATTAGGCTAATTACACCTACTATAAGCCCCCTAATAAAATAAAAAAGCTCCCCAAAATAATAAAGGTCCCTACCCTATTATAAATTAAAAAGTAACCAGCTCTTTTACCAGCCCTTAAAAGGGCTTTTTGCGGGGCATGCCCCAAAGTAATCAGCTCTTTTGCCTGTAAAAAAAAACACAATACCACCCCCCAACATTACAACCCACCACCCACATACCCCTACTCTAAACCAAACCCCCCTTAAATAAACCTAACACTACCCCCCTGAAGATCTCCCTACCTTGAGTCGTGTTCACCCAGCCGGGCACCGATGGACCAAAAGAGGACATCCGGAGTGGCAGAAGTCTTCATCCTTTCCGGGCAGAAGAGGACATCCGGACCGGCAGACATCTTCATGCAAGCAGCATCTTCTATCTTCATCCATCCGAAGAGGAACGGCTCCATCTTCAAGACCTCCGGCGTGGAACATCCTCCTTCCCCGACGACTACCCGGCGAATGAAGGTTCCTTTAAGTGACGTCATCCAAGATGGCGTCCCTCGAACTTCGATTGGCTGATAGGATTCTATCAGCCAATCAGAATTAAGGTAGGAAAAATCTGATTGGCTGATTGAATCAGCCAATCAGATTCAAGTTCAATCCGATTGGCTGATCCAATCAGCCAATCAGATTGAGCTTGCATTCTATTGGCTGATTTAGTTGTATTTAATTGTAGGTACTTGTAGTTAATTTATTTAATTTATTTATTGATAGTGTAGTGTTAGGTTTAATTGTAACTTAGGTTAGGATTTATTTTACAGGTAATTTTGTACTTATTTTAACTAGGTAGCTATTAAATAGTTAATAACTATTTAATAGCTATTGTACCTAGTTAAAATAAATACAAAGTTGCCTATAAAATAAAAATAAACCCTAGAATAGCTACAATATAATTATTCGTTATATTGTAGCTATTTTAGGGTTTATTTTACAGGTAAGTATTTAGCTTTGTAGTGGTGTGTGGTATAGAGGCGCAGGTGTTTTCTTATTCTGTGCTCCAAAATTGCCTGGGAATGAAAGGACTTTATTTCTATGTGTGTAGATCAACACCATATAATTGTGCAGTATACTTACTCTGAAAAAATTCAGAGTCCAGCTTCCTTTCAAAAGTCTAGTCTGAGTGGTATTTTGCAATAAGGTATTCCCACAATCCACTGTAGCTGTGAATATAGGATAACGTACTTTAAAATGCAGTATACAACTGGTGCAAAATGTGCAGTATACTTACTCCGATAAAATCGGAATCCGGCTCCTTTTGCAGCACTACCACTGATGTAATTGAAAGAAATCCAAAAAGGCAGCAAGCAAAAGTTCATAAAAATACAAATTTATTTAAAATGTCACTATGGACAAATATATACAAGCTCATAATCAAAAAGCTCTACGCGTTTCAACGAATGTTTCGTCTTTCTCAAGAGCAGTAAAAAAGGTCTTACCTTTTGCAGGTTTTCCAGCCCAAACTGCCCCATTGTTTCCTATGGGGGAATCGTGCATGAGCACGTTTTTTCCAGCTAGCCGCTACCGTAAGCAACGCTGGTATTGAGGGTTGAAGTGGTGGTAAATATGCCTTTACGCTCCCTTTTTGGAGCCTAACACAGCCCTAAGCTAAGTTTGTATTTATTTTAACTAGGTTGAAAAGTTAGTAAATAGTTATTAACTATTTATTAGCTACCTAGTTCAAATAAATACAAAGTTACCTGTAAAATAAAACCTAACCTGCCTCACACTAACAGCTAACATTACAATAAAATTAAATAAATTAAATTTAAAAAATACATTTATCTAAATTACAAAAAATAATAAACACTAAATTACACAAAATAAAAAAAGAAATTATCAAAAATAAAAATGAATTACTCCTAATCTAATAGCCCTATCAAAATAAAAAAGCGCCCCCAAAATAAAAAAACTCTAGCCTACACTAAACTGCCAATGGCCCTTAAAAGTGCCTTTTGTGGGGCATTGCCTCAAAGAAATCAGCTCTTTTACCTATAAAAAAATACAAACAACCGCCCAACAGTAAAACCCACCACCCACACAACCAACCCCCCAAATAAAATCCTATCTAAATAAACCTAAGCTCCCCTTTGCCCTGAAAAGGGCATTTGGATGGGCATTGCCCTTAAAAGGGCATTTAGCTCTTTTACATTGCCCAAAACCCTAAGCTAAAAATAAAACCCACCCAAAAAACCCTTAATAAAACCTAACACTAACCCCCGAAGATCCACTTACAGATTTTTTGTAATTTTTTTGTAAATTAGTGTTTGTTTTTTTTTGTAATTTAGTTTAGTTTATTTAATTGTATTTAATTGTAGGTACTTGTAGTTAATTTATTTAATTTATTATTGATAGTGTAGTGTTAGGTTTAATTGTAACTTAGTTTAGGATTTATTTTACAGGTAATTTTGTACTTATTAACTATTTAATAGCTACCTAGTTAAAATAACTATTTAATAGCTATTGTACCTAGTTAAAATAAATACAAATTGCCTGTAAAATAAAAATAAACCCTAAAATAGCTACAATATAACTATTCGCAAAACTCGTAATCTAGCCGTAAGATAGCTACAATGTAACTATTAGTTATATTGTAACTATATTAGGGTTTATTTTACAAGTAAGTATTTTGCTTTAAATAGGAATACTTTAGTTAATAATATTTAATTTATTTTGTTAGATTAAAATTATATTTAATTTAGGGGGGTGTTAGGGTTAGACTTAGCTTTAGGGGTTAATACATTTATTATAGTAGCGGCGAGGTCCGGTTCGCAGATTAGGGGTTAATACTTGAAGTTAGGTGGCAGCGATGTTAGGGAGGGCAGATTAGGGGTTAATAATATTTATTATAGGGTTTGCGAGGCGGGAGTGCAGCGGTTTAGGGGTTCATAACTTTATTAGAGTAGCGGCGAGGTCCGGTCGGCAGATTAGGGGTTAATAAGTGTAGGTAAGGTAGCGGCGACGTTGGGGGGGGCAGATTAAGGGTTTATAAATATAATATAGGGGTCGGCGATGTTAGAGGCAGCAGATTAGGGGTACATAGGTATAATGTAGGTTGCGGCGGTGTCCGGAGCGGCAGATTAGGGGTTAATTGTGTAATGCAGGTGTCAGCGATAGCGGGGGCGGCAGATTAGGGGTTAATAAGTGTAAGGTTAGGGGTGTTTAGACTCGGGGTTCATGTTAGGGTGTTAGGTGCAGACTTAGAAACAATGGGGCTGCGTTAGGAGCTTAACGCTGCTTTTTTGCAGATGTTAGGTTTTTTTCCTGCCCAAACTGCCCCATTGTTTCCTATGGGGGAATCTTGCACGAGCACGTTTTTCCAGCTAGCCGATACCGTAAGCAACGCTGGTATTGAGGGTTGAAGTGGCGGTAAATATGCCTTTACGATCCATTTTTTGAGCCTAACGCAGCCCTTCAGAGAACTCTAAATACCAGCGTTGTTTAGAAGCAGTGCTAGAAAAAAAAAAAAAGTAGCTAACGCACCCCTTCGGCCCCAAAACTCTAAATCTAGGCGTAAATACTTACCTGTAAAATAAAACCTAAGCTAGCTACACAATAACTAATAGTTACATTGTAGCTATCTTAGGTTTATTTTTATTTCACAGCTAAGTTTGTATTTATTTTAACTAGGTTGACTAGTTAGTAAATAGTTATTAACTATTTATTAGCTACCTAGTTCAAATAAATACAAAGTTACCTGTAAAATAAAACCTAATCTGCCTCACACTAACAGATAACATTACAATAAAATTAAATAAATTAAATTTAAAAATACATTTATCTAAATTACAAAAAATAATAAACACTAAATTACACGAAATAAAAAAAGAAATTATCAAAAATAAAAACTAATTACTCCTAATCTAATAGCCCTATCAAAATAAAAAAGCCCCCCCAAAATAAAAATAAAAACTCTAGCATACACTAAACTGCCAATGGCCCTTAAAAGTGCCTTTTGCGGGGCATTGCCTCAAAGAAATCAGCTCTTTTACCTGTAAAAAAATACAAACAACCCCCCCAACAGTAAAACCCACCACCCACACAACCAACCCCCCAAATAAAATCCTATCTAAATAAACCTAAGATCCCCATTGCCTTGAAAAGGGCATTTGGATGGGCATTGCCCTTAAAAGGGCATTTAGCTCTTTTACATTACCCAAAACCCTAAGCTAAAAATAAAACCCACCCAAAAAACCCTTAATAAAACCTAACACTAACCCCCGAAGATCCACTTACAGATTTTGAAGACCGGACAGCCATCCTCATCGAGCTCGCAAAGTCTTCATCCAAGCAGCAAGAAGTCCTCAACGAAGCCGGGAGAAGTCTTCATCCAAGCGGCAAGAAGTCATCATCCAGGCGGGCAGAAGTCTTCATCCAGATGGCATCTTCTATTTTCATCCTTCCGACAAGGAGCGGGTCCATCTTCAAGACATCCAGCGAGGAGCATCCTCTTCATACGGCCCCAGCCGTACACTGAAGGTTCCCTTTAAGGTATGTCATCCAAGATGGCGTCCCTTGAATTCCGATTGACTGGTAGGATTCTATCAGCCAATAGGAATTAAAGGGTAAAAAATCCTATTGGCTGATGCAATCAGCCAATAGGATTGAGCTTCAATCCTATTGGCTGACCAAATCAGCCAATGGGATTGAGCTTGCATTCTATTGGCTGTTCCAATCATTGCATCAGTCAATAGGATTTTTTACCCTATAATTTCTATTGGCTGATAGAATTGTATCAGCCAATCGGAATTCAAGGGACGTCATCTTGGATGACGTCCCTTAAAGGGAACCTTCAGCATACGGCTGGGACCGTATGAAGATGATGCTCCGCGCCGGATGTCTTGAAGATGGACCCGCTCCGCGCCGGAAGGATGAAGATAGAAGATGCCGTCTGTATGAAGACTTCTGCCCGCCTGGATGATGACTTCTTGCCGCTTGGATGAAGACTTCTCCCAGCTTCGTTGAGGACTTCTTGCCACTTGGATTAAGACTTCACCGGCTGGATGAGGATGGATGTCCGGTCCTCAGAAACTGTAAGTGGATCTTCGGGGGTTAGTGTTAGGTTTTGTTATGGGTTTATTGGGTGGGTTTTATTTTTAGTTTAGGGTTTTGGGCAATGTAAAAGAGCTAAATGCCCTTTTAAGGGCACTGCCCATCCAAATGCTCTTTTCAGAGCAATGGGGAGCTTAGGTTTATTTAGATAGGTTTTTGTTTGGGGGGTTGGTTGTGTGGGTTGTGGGTTTTACTGTTGGGGGGTTGTTTGTATTTTTTTATAGGTAAAAGAGCTGATTTCTTTGAGGCAATGCCCCACAAAAGGCACTTTTAAGGGCCATTGGCAGTTTAGTGTAGGCTAGAGTTTTTTTATTTTGGGGGGGCTTTTTTATTTTGATAGGGCTATTAGATTAGGAGTAATTCGTTTTTATTTTTAATAATTTATATTTTTTATTTTGTTTAATTTAGTGTTTATTATTTTTTGTACTTTAGATAATTGTATTTTGTTAATTTAATTAATTTAATTTTATTGTAATGTTAGGTGTTAGTGTAAGGCAGGTTAGGTTTTATTTTACAGGTTAATTTGTATTTATCTTAACTAGGTAGCTAGTAAATAGTTACTAACTATTTTCTAACTAGTCAACCTAGTTAAAATAAATACAATTTTAGCTGTGAAATAAAAATAAAACTTAAGATAGATACAATGTAACTATTAGTTATATTGTAGTTAGCTTAGGGTTTATTTTATAGGTAAGTATTTAGTTTTAAATAGGAATAATTTAGGTAATAGTAATTTTTATTTAGATTTAATTGAATTATATTTAAGTTAGGGGGTGTTAGGGTTAGACTTAGGTTTAGGGGTTAATAAATTTAGTATAGTGGTGGCGACGTTGGGGCTGGCAGATTAGGGGTTAATAAATGTAGGTTGTTGGCGGTAATATTAGGGGCGGCAGATTAAGGGTGATAATATTTAACTAGTGTTTGCGATGTGGGAGTGCGGCGGTTTAGGGGTTAATATGTTTATTATAGTGGCGGCGACATTGGGGGCGGCAGATTAGGGGTTAATAAGTGTAGGTAGGTGTCGGCGATGTCGGGGGCGGCAGATTAGGGGTTAATAACATTATGTAGGTTGTGGCAACATTGGGGGTGGAAGATTAGGGGTTAATAAATATAATGTAGGTGTCGGCAATGTTGGGGGCAGCAGATTAGGGGTTAATAAGTATAATGTAGGTGTTGGCGATGTCGGGGGTGGCAGATTAGGGGTTAATAAGTATAATGTAGGTGTCAGCGATGTCAGGGGTGGCAGATTAGGGGTGTTTAGACTCGGGGTTTATGTTAGGGTGTTAGGTGTAAACATAAATTTTGTTTCCCCATAGGAATCAATGGGGCTTTGTTACCGAGCTATACGCTGCTTTATTGCAGATGCTAGACTTTTTTTCAGCTGGCTCTCCTCATTGATGTCTATGGGGAAATCGTGCACGAGCACGTACAACCAGCTCACCGCTGACTTAAGCAGCGCTGGTATTGGAGTGCGGTATGGAGCACTATTTTGCTCTACGCTCACTTCTTGCATAATAACGACGGGTTTAGGAAAACCTGTAATACCACCGTTGTGTGTAAGTGAGCGGTGACAATAACGTGCAAGTTAGCACCGCACCCCTCAAAACGCAAAACTCGTAATCTAGCCGTAAGATAGCTACAATGTAACTATTAGTTATATTGTAGCTAACTTAGGGTTTATTTTACAAGTAAGTATGTATTTAGTTTTAAATAGGAATTATTTAGGCCTAGATTTAGAGTTCGGCGGTAAAAGGGCTGTTAACGCTCCGCGGGCTTTTTTCTGGCCGCACCATAAATTTAACTCTGGTATCGAGAGTTAAAACAAATGCTGCGTTAGGCTCCAAAAAAGGAGCGTAGGGCATTTTTACCGCAAATGCAACTCTCGATACCAGAGTTGCTTACGGACGCGGCCGGCATCAAAAACGTGCTCGTGCACGATTCTCCCATAGGAAACAATGGGGCTGTTTGAGCTGAAAAAAAACCTAACACCTGCAAAAAAGCAGCGTTCAGCTCCTAACGCAGCCCCATTGTTTCCTATGGGGAAACACTTCCTACGTCTGCACCTAACACTCTAACATGTACCCCGAGTCTAAACACCCCTAACCTTACACTTATTAACCCCTAATCTGCCACTCCCGCTATCGCTGACCCCTGCATTACACTTTTAACCCCTAATCTGCCGCTCCGTAAACCGCCGCAACCTACGTTATCCCTATGTACCCCTAATCTGCTGCCCTAACATCGCCGACCCCTATATTATATTTATTAACCCCTAATCTGCCCCCCACAACGTCGCCGACACCTACCTACACTTATTAACCCCTAATCTGCCGAGCGGACCTGAGCGCTACTATAATAAAGTTATTAACCCCTAATCCGCCTCACTAACCCTATCATAAATAGTATTAACCCCTAATCTGCCCTCCCTAACATCGCCGACACCTAACTTCAATTATTAACCCCTAATCTTCCGATCGGAGCTCACCGCTATTCTAATAAATGTATTAACCCCTAAAGCTAAGTCTAACCCTAACACTAACACCCCCCTAAGTTAAATATAATTTACATCTAACGAAATTAATTAACTCTTATTAAATAAATGATTCCTATTTAAAGCTAAATACTTACCTGTAAAATAAATCCTAATATAGCTACAATATAAATTATAATTACATTGTAGCTATTTTAGGATTAATATTTATTTTACAGGCAACTTTGTAATTATTTTAACCAGGTACAATAGCTATTAAATAGTTAAGAACTATTTAATAGCTACCTAGTTAAAATAATAAGAAATTTACCTGTAAAATAAATCCTAACCTAAGTTACAAATAAACCTAACACTACCCTATCAATAAAATAATTAAATAAACTACCTACAATTACCTACAATTAACCTAACACTACACTATCAATAAATTAATTAAACACAATTCCTACAAATAAATACAATTAAATAAACTAGCTAAAGTACAAAAAATAAAAAAGAACTAAGTTACAGAAAATAAAAAAATATTTACAAACATAAGAAAAATATTACAACAATTTTAAACTAATTACACCTACTCTAATCCCCCTAATAAAATAACAAAGCCCCCCAAAATAAAAAATTCCCTACCCTATTCTAAATTAAAAAAGTTACAAGCTCTTTTACCTTACCAGCCCTGAACAGGGCCCTTTGCGGGGCATGCCCCAAGAAGTTCAGCTCTTTTGCCTGTAAAACAAAACATACAATACCCCCCCAACATTACAACCCACCACCCACATACCCCTAATCTAACCCAAACCCCCCTTAAATAAACCTAACACTAATCCCCTGAAGATCTTCCTACCTTGTCTTCACCATCCAGGTATCACCGATCGGTCCTGGCTCCAAGATCTTCATCCAACCCAAGCGGGGGCTAGACATCCACTGAAGAAGTCCAGAAGAGGGTCCAAAGTCTTCCTCCTATCCGGCAAGAAGAGGACATCCGGACCGGCAAACATCTTCTCCAAGCGGCATCTTCGATCTTCTTCCATCCGGTGCGGAGCGGGTCCATGTTGAAGCAGGCGACGCGGATCCATCCTCTTCTTCCGATGTCTCCCGACGAATGACGGTTCCTTTAAGGGACGTCATCCAAGATGGCGTCCCTCGAATTCCGATTGGCTGATAGGATTCTATCAGCCAATCGGAATTAAGGTAGGAATTTTCTGATTGGCTGATGGAATCAGCCAATCAGAATCTAGTTCAATCCGATTGGCTGATCCAATCAGCCAATCAGATTGAGCTCGCATTCTATTGGCTGTTCCGATCAGCCAATAGAATGCGAGCTCAATCTGATTGGCTGATTGGATCGGCCAATCGGATTGAACTAGATTCTGATTGGTGTTTAATTAATTTATTGATAGTGTAGTGTTAGGTTAATTGTAGGTAATTGTAGGTAGTTT
Source organism: Bombina bombina (assembly GCF_027579735.1). NCBI lineage: Eukaryota > Metazoa > Chordata > Amphibia > Anura > Bombinatoridae > Bombina > Bombina bombina. The sequence goes on along the minus strand of NC_069500.1, from coordinate 568,787,075 downwards.
ATTTAATTATTTTATTGATAGTGTAGTGTTAGTTTTAATTGTAACTTAGGTTAGGATTTATTTTACAGGTAATTTTGTAATTATTTTAACTGGGTAGCTATTAAATAGTTCTTAACTATTTAATAGCTATTGTACCTGGTTAAAATAAATACAAAGTTGCCTGTAAAATAAATATTAATCCTAAAATAGCTACAATGTAATTATAATTTATATTGTAGCTATATTAGGATTTATTTTACAGGTAAGTATTTAGCTTTAAATAGGAATAATTTATTTAATAAGAGTTAATTTATTTCGTTAGATGTAAATTATATTTAAGTTAGGGGGGTGTTAGTGTTAGGGTTAGACTTAGCTTTAGGGGTTAATCAATTTATTAGAATAGCGGTGAGCTCCGGTCGTCAGATTAGGGGTTAATAATTGAAGTTAGGTGTCGACGATGTTAGGGAGGGCAGATTAGGGGTTAATACTATTTATGATAGGGTTAGTGAGGCGGATTAGGGGTTAATAACTTTATTATAGTAGCGCTCAGGTCCGCTCGGCAGATTAGGGGTTAATAAGTGTAGGTAGGTGTCGGCGACGTTGAGGGGGGCAGATTAGGGGTTAATAAATATAATATAGGGGTCGGCGGTGTTAGGGGCAGCAGATTAGGGGTACATAGGGATAACGTAGGTGGCGGCGCTTTGCGGTCGGAAGATTAGGGGTTAATTATTTTAAGTAGCTGGCGGCGATGTTGTGGGGGGCAGATTAGGGGTTAATAAATGTAATATAGGGGTCGGCGGTGTTAGGGGCAGCAGATTAGGGGTACATAAGTATAACGTAGGTGGCGGTCGGCAGATTAGGGGTTAAAATTTTTACTCGAGTGTCGGCGATGTGGGGGGAGCTCGGTTTAGGGGTACATAGGTAGTTTATGGGTGTTAGTGTACTTTAGGGTACAGTAGTTAAGAGCTTTATAAACCGGCGTTAGCCAGAAAGCTCTTAACTCCTGCTATTTTCAGGCGGCTGGAATCTTGTCGTTAGAGCTCTAACGCTCACTGCAGAAACGACTCTAAATACCGGCGTTAGAAAGATCCCATTGAAAAGATAGGCTACGCAAATGGCGTAGGGGGATCTGCGGTATGGAAAAGTCGCGGCTGAAAAGTGAGCGTTAGACCCTTTAATCACTGACTCCAAATACCAGCGGGCGGCCAAAACCAGCGTTAGGAGCCTCTAACGCTGGTTTTGACGGCTACCGCCGAACTCTAAATCTAGGCCTAAGTTTTTAATATTAGGTTTTATTTAGATTTATGTTAATTATATTTAAGTTAGGGGGTGTTAGGGTTAGGTTTAGGGGTTAATAGGTTTATTATAGTGGCGGAGTGGGGGGATGGCAAATTAGGGGTTAATTATATTTAAATAGTGTTTTTGATGCGGGAGGGACGGCGGTTTAGGGGTTAATAATTTTATTATAGTGGTTGCAGTGCAGGAGGGCCTCGGTTTAAGGGTTAATAGGTAGTTTATGGGTGTTAGTGTACTTTTTAACACTTTAGTTATGAGTTTTATGCTACAGCTTTGTAATGTAAAACTCATAACTACTGACTTTAGATGGCGGTACGAATCTTGTAGGTATAGGCTATACCGCTCACTTTTTGGCCTCCCAGGCAAAACTAGTAATACCGGCGCTATGGAAGTCCCATTGAAAAATTACTTTTTTTAAAGTGCGGTACTGACGTTGCATGACGGCCAAAAAAGTGTGCAGTACAGCTATACCTACAAGACTCGTAATAGCAGCGGTAGGAAAAAAGCAGCGTTATGAATCATAACGCTGCTTTTTCACTCATAACGCTGAACTCGTAATCTAGCTGTGTGTCTTTTATGATCTAAACACTAGTTTTTAATGTTTTTTTTATAAAAACATGGTATAAGCAAAAAATAAATACATTAGGAATTACTATGGGCTCTGTACATTAAACAGGAAATTATTTCCACCCCATTTATAATACAGGATGATTGACTGCCATCTTGCTTATAGTTATTTTTGCATACAGCTTCCAGTTTGTTGAAAAATAGGTCATACCTTTTTGAAATGATTAAATGTTAAATGTGATTTGCTTCTTTAAGCAAAGGCTGTATGTGACTGACTTTTGTATGTTACTGGCTTCTATACACACAGGTTATATGTGACTGGCTTCTATGCGCATAGGTTGTATATGACGGACTTCTATATGCATAGGTTGTATGTGACTGGTTTCTATAAGCATATGTTGTATATGACTAGCTTCTATATGCATAGGTTGTATATGACGGGCTTCTATACGCATAGGTTATAGACTTCTATACACATAGGTTGTATGTGACTGGCTTCTATAAGCATAGGTTGTATATGACTGGCTTCTATATGCATAGGTTGTATATGATGGGTCTCTATATGCTTAGGTTATATGTGACTGGCTTCTATAAGCATAGGTTGTATATGACTGGCTTCTATGCACATAGGTTGTATGTGACGGGCTTCTATAAGCATAGGTTGTATATGACTGGCTTCTATAAGCATAGGTTATATGTGAATGGCTTCTATACACATAGCTTGTATATGACTGGCTTCTATATGCATAGGTTGTATGTGACTGGCTTCTATATGCATAGATTATATGTGAATGGCTTCTATATGCTTATGTTGTATATGACTGGCTTCTATAAGCATAGGTTGCATGTGACTGGCCTCTATACGTATAGGTTGTATGTGAATGGCTTCTATATTTATAGGTTGTATATGACTGGCTTCTCTAAGCATAGGTTATATGTGACTGGCTTTTATAGGCATAGCTTGTATATGACTGGCTTCTATATGCATAGATTATATGTGACTGGCTTCTATATGCATAGGTTGTATATGACTGGCTTCTGTACGCATAGATTGTATATGACTGGCCTCTATACACATAGGTTGTATATGAGTGTCTTTTGTACACTTAGGTTGTATGTGACTGGCTTCTATAAGCATAGGTTGTATGTGACTGGCTTCTATACGCATAGGTTATATGTGACTGGCTTCTATATGCATAGGTTGTATATGACTTGCTTCTATAAGCAAAGGTTATATGTGACTGGCTTCTATACACATAGGTTGTATATGACTGGCTTCTATATCATAGGTTATATGTGACTGGCTTCTATATGCATAGGTTGTATGTGACTGGCTTCTATTACCATAGGTTGTATGTGACTAGCTTCTATTGCCATAGGGTTGTATGTGACTGGCTTCTATAAGCATATGATAATGTGACTGGCTTCTATAAGCATAGGTTATGCGTGACTGGCTTCTATAAGCATAGGTTATGCGTGACTTGCTTCTATAAGCATAGGTTATAAGTGACTTGTTCTATAAGTATAACACAACGGTGTGATGTGAGAGAGTCTGGGAGAGTGTGTGTGACAGTGTCTATGTGACAGAGAGAATGTATGTGGTAGAGTGTGTGTGAGAGGATGAGAGTATTTGAGAGTGACAGTGATTGTGAGAGCGTATGAATGATAGTATGGGAGAGGGTTTATGAGAGAGTGAGTGGGTGTGTGAGAAGGTGAGATTGATAAGAGCGTGATAGTGTGTGGGAGAGAGTGTGTGTGTCTTTCTCGGGTGTATCATAGCCAGTACCTCACCAGATTCTGACCTCACCGCACATCAATGAAGTGCAGGCCTGGTAAATCAGAGTGAAGATGCATAAAGGTTGATTTTATTTTGTAAATAAACACCTATTTTCAAAGCAATTTAAGGCAAGATGACTGCTCTCATTGATAGTGACATGTTTGACAATTCAGTTGCAATCAATAGCCGTTGGCCAGTCATTATACAATGTTTGTGGAATTGTAACAGATATTACTTTCTAATAAAATGACTATAGGATAAAATAACTGTTCCCTATGCCAATTCCTATTAGATGTAACACAACGCTATGCTAAATCAAACCTTTTTCAAAATTTGTGTTAACTCCTTAAGCGAGCCTTTACGCAGTTAAAACTAAATGCAGATGATCAAAATTAGCACCTAATGACTGACTTGGATCCCAACTCATTCCCCCTAAAACCTAACTACCTCCAGCAACACAGTCACACCACCGAAAGACAGCTCCAATTAAGAAAAAAAGTCACTAAATTAGAAAACAAACAAATAAACAAACTAGCCCTCTTTAAGAATCTTGTATTTTTAAAGTTTGCATTATATTGAATTAATTGTAGTGAGGTTACAGGGTGGTGTAGGGTTATGTACAATGTTTTCTGGTTAAAAATACTGTGGTAGTTTGGTGGCCCAGGGAATCAGAGGATCACCCTATCTATTACAATAATACTGTGAGCTGTATACTCGCTAGTGATTATTATGGCAGGTATGCCCTGCCAATGTATTTATAAAGAGCCTGTGTTATTTAGTGACATTCACATATAACATTTTCATTAAAGAGACTTTAAACACTTTGAGATGGTAATATAAAATGATAAATCCTATATATAATAAATCTTTCAATATCCTTTCCTTATTTATTTTGTCCCCTTTTACTGTAACTCTATTATTAAATTTGAGCGTTTCGGTTCCTGTTAGAAATGGAAGTGCAGAACACTGTTATATTCCACACAGCCATTGGCTGCAAACTCTAGTGACCTATTTATAGCTGTCACAAATGAGAAGGTAACCTAAGTTACAACATAGCAGCTCCCATTGTTTTATATATACTAAAACTTTACACTTATTTTGTCACTATTTAAACAGCTACTGAAACTTTAAAAAATACATCTACATGATATTCTCAGACTAATCTTTTGATTCTATCTAGCATTTATTTACGCCTAGATTTAGAGTTTGGCGGTAGCCGTCAAAACCAGCGTTAGAGGCTCCTAACGCTGGTTTTTACCGCCTGCTGGTATTTAGAGTCAGTCACGAAAGGGTCTAACGCTCACTTTCCAGCCGCGACTTTTCCATACCGCAGATCCCCCTACGCCAATTGCGTATCCTATCTTTTCAATGGGATCTTTCTAATGCCGGTATTTAGAGTCTTGGCTGGAGTGAGAGTTAGAACTATAACGACAAAACTCCAGCCGCAGAAAAAAGCCAGGAGTTAAGAGCTTTTTGGGCTAACGCCGGTTTATAAAGCTCTTAACAACTGTGCTCTAAAGTACACTAACACCCATAAACTACGTATGTACCCCTAAACCGAGGCCCCCCACATCGCCGCCACTCTATTTAAATTTTTTAACCCCTAATCTGCCGACCGCACACCGCCGCCAGCTACGTTATCCCTATGTATCCCTAATCTGCTGCCCCTAACACCTATATTATATTTATTAACCCCTAATCTGCCGCCCCCAACGTCGCCTCCATCTACCTACAATTATTAACCCCTAATCTGCCGACCGGACCTCACCGCCACTATAATAAATGTATTAACCCCTAATCCGCCTCACTCCCGCCTCAATAACCCTATAATAAATAGTATTAACCCCTAATCTGCCCTCCCTAACATCGCCGACACCTAACTTCAAAGTATTAACCCCTAATCTGCCGACCGGACCTCACCGCTACTCTAATACATTTTTTAACCCCTAAAGCTAATTCTAACCCTAACACTAACACCCCCCTAAGTTAAATATAATTTAAATCTAACAAAATAAATTAACTCTTATTAAATAAATTATTCCTATTTAAAGCTAAATACTTACCTGTAAAATAAACCCTAATATAGCTACAAAATAAATTATAATTATATTGTAGCTATTTTAGGATTAATATTTATTTTACAGGCAACTTTGTATTTATTTTAACCAGGTACAATAGCTATTAAATAGTTAATAACTATTTAATAGCTAACTAGTTAAAATAATTACAAAATTACCTGTAAAATAAAGCCTAACCTAAGTTACAATTAAACCTAACACTACACTATCAATAAATTAATTAAATAAAATACCTACAATTATCTACAATTAAACCTAACACTACACTATCAATAAATTAATTAAATACAATACCTATAAATAAATACAATTAAATAAACTAACTAAAGTACAAAAAATAAAAAAGAACTGTTACAAAAAATAAAAAAATATTTACAAACATTAGAAAAATATTACAACAATTTTAAACTAATTACACCTACTCTAAGCCCCCTAATAAAATAACAAAGCCCCCCAAAATAAAGCGGGGCATGCCCCAAAGAATTCAGCTCTTTTGCCTGTAAAAAAAAAACATACAATACCCCCCCAACATTACAACCCACCACCCACATACCCCTAATCTAACCCAAACCCCCTTAAATAAACCTAACACTAAGCCCCTGAAGATCTTCCTACCTTGTCTTCACCACACTGGGTCCCGATCGGTCCAGAAGAGCCTCTGAAATCTTCATCCAAGCCCAAGCGGGGGCTGAAGAGTGACATCCATCCTCAGGCTGAAGTCTGGATCCAAGCGGCGGCTAAAGAATTCCATCTTCGGGCAGAAGTCTTCATCCTATCCGGGCAGAAGAGTTGATCCGGACTGGCAAACATCTTCATCCAAGCCGCATCTTCTATGTTCTTCCATCCGATGACGACCGGCTCCATCTTGAAGACCTCCGGCGCGGATCCATCCTCTTCTTCCGACGACTAGACGACGAATGAAGGTTCCTTTAAGGGACGTCATCCAAGATGGCGTCCCTCGAATTCCGATTGGCTGATAGGATTCTATCAGCCAATCGGAATTAAGGTAGGAAAATTCTGATTGGCTGATGGAATCAGCCAATCAGAATCAAGTTCAATCCGATTGACTGATCCGATCAGCCAATCAGATTAAGCTCGCATTCCAATTTTCCTACCTTAATTCCGATTGGCTGATAGAATCCTATCAGCCAATCGGAATTCGAGGGACGCCATCTTGGATGACGTCATTTAAAGGAACCTTCATTCAGACTTAGGACGTCGCAAGAAGAGGATGGATCCGCGCCGGAGGTCTTCAAGATGGAGCCGCTTGTCACCGCTTGGAAGAAGATGGTTGCCGGTCCGGATCTACTCTTCTGCCCGGATAGGATGAAGTCTTTGGAGCCTCTTCTGGACCTCTTCAGCCGCCGCTTGATAGAAGACTTCAGCCGGATGATGGATCTTCAGCCCCCACTTGGGCTTGGATGAAGACTTCGGAGCCTGGAGCGATCGGTGATACCTGGCATGGTGAAGACAAGGTAGGAAGATCTTCAGGGGCTTAGTGTTAGGTTTATTTAAGGGGGTTTGGGTTAGATTTGGGGGTATGTGGGTGGTGGGTTGTAATGTTTGGGGGGTATTGTATGTTTTTTTTTACAGGCAAAAGAGCTGAATTCTTTGGGGTATGCCCCGCAAAAGGCCATTTTAAGGGCTGGTAAGGTAAAAGAACTTTTCTATTATAATTTTAGAATAGGATAGGGCATTTTTTTATTTTGGGGGGCTTTTTTATTTTATTAGGGGGCTTAGAGTAGGTGTAATTAGCTTAAAATTGTTGTAATATTTTTATTATGTTTGTAATTAATTTATTTATTTTTTGTAACTTAGCTTTTTTTATTTTTTGTACTTTAGTTAGTTTATTTAATTGTATTTATTTGTAGGTATTTTATTTAATTTATTTATTGATAGTGTAGTGTTAGGTTTAATTGTAGATAATTGTAGGTATTTTATTTAATTAATTTATTGCTAGTGTAGTGTTAGGTTTAATTGTAACTTAGGTTAGGATTTATTTTACAGGTAATTTTGTAATTATTTTAACTAGGTAGCTATTAAATAGTTCTTAACTATTTAATAGCTATTGTACCTGGTTAAAATAAATACAAAGTTGCCTGTAAAATAAATATTAATCCTAAAATAGCTACAATATAATTATAATTTATATTGTAGCTATATTAGGGTTTATTTTACAGGTATTTAGCTTTAAATAGGAATAATTTATTTAATAAGAGTTAATTTATTTCGTTAGATTTAAATTATATTTAACTTAGGGGGGTGTTAGGGTTAGACTTAGCTTTAGGGGTTAAAAAATTTATTAGAGTAGCGGTGAGGTCCGGTCGGCAGATTAGGGGTTAATAATTGTAGGTAGCTGGCAGCGACGTTGTGGGGGGCAGATTAGGGATTAATAAATATAATATAGTGGTCGGCGGTGTTAGGGGCAGTAGATTAGGGGTACATAACTATAATGTAGGTTGCGGCGGTGTACAGAGCGGCAGATTAGGGGTTAAAAATAATATGCCGGGGTCAGCGAGTTAATACTATTTATTATAGGGTTATTGAGGCGGGAGTGAGGTGGATTAGGGGTTAATAACTTTATTATAGTAGCGGTGAGGTCCGGTTGGCAGATTAGGGGTTAATAATTGTAGGTAGCTGGCAGCGACGTTGTGGGGGGCAGATTAGGGATTAATAAATATAATATAGGGGTCGGCGGTGTTAGGGGCAGCAGATTAGGGGTACATAACTATAATGTAGGTTGCGGCGGTGTACGGAGCGGCAGATTAGGGGTTAAAAATAATATGCAGGGGTCAGCGATAGCAGGGGCGGCAGATTAGGGGTTAATAAGTGTAAGGTTAGGGGTGTTTAGACTCGGGGTTCATGTTAGGGTGTTAGGTGCAGACTTAGGAAGTGTTTCCCCATAGGAAACAATGGGGCTGCGTTAAGAGCTGAACGCTGCTTTTTTGCAGTTTTTCTTCAGCTCAAAATGCCCCATTGTTTTCTATGGGGGAATCGTGCACGAGCACGTTTTTGAAGCTGGCCGCGTCCGTAAGCACCGCTGGTATTGAGAGTTGCAGTGGCGGTAAATTATGCTCTACGCTCCCTTTTTGGAGCCTAACGCACTGAAAACCCAGCCATTCTGTGAACTCTAAATACCAGCGGTATTTAAAAGGTGTGGCCAAAAAAAAGCATGCGTAGCTAAGCACCCCTTCTAACGCAAAACTCCAAATCTAGGCCTTAGTGTTTAATGTTTCTTTAAGAACAAGTTAATTGGGATACTGCTGTAAAATGTGTACAGCATAAAAAATGACTACTGTGGATTTGTTCTTCCATCCTGTTATATTTTTTGTGATCTAGCTCACATTTGGGGTTGCCTTGAATGTGGAAAAACATTAAGGGAGAATATTTAGATTGAAAGTTAGTTAAAATACAGTATATAATCTGATGTTATAATACTTAGGCTAATCTACCTAAAGATTAATATTGTTATGAACTATTTCAAAATTATTCTAAAAGAGTTCATATTTTCTGGTTGCATTAAATATTCTTACTCTGTTTAACCCCTGAAAAGCAGTTACACATATAGTTAAATTTAGCTCTAGAGCAGCAATGCACTACTGGGAGCTAGCTTAACCCATCTGGTGAAGCAATGACAAGAGGCATATATGTGCAGTCACCAATCACCAGCTAGCTTCCAGTAGTGCTTTCTGCTCCTGAGCATAGATAATACAATTAAACTGGAAGGTTGTTTAAAATTGCATGATCTAACTTAATTTTGACTTAAAAGGACATGAAACCCAAAATTTTTCTTTCATGATTTAGGTAGAACATACAATTTTAAACAACTTTCTAGTTTACGTCTATTATCAAATTTGCTTCATTCTCTTGGTATCATTTGTTGAAGGAGCAGCAATGTACTACTAGTTTCAAACAGAACAAATGGATGAGCCAATGGCAATCAGTATATATATATGCAGCCACCAATCAGCAGCTAGAACACTAGCTAGATAAACCTTTCATCAAAGGATAACAAGAGAAGGAAGCAAATTAAATAATAGAAGTAAATTGGAAAGTTGTTTAAAGTGGTATGATCTGTCTAAATCATACATGTGTAATTTTGACTTTACTGTCCCTTTAATTGTCCCCTTAAAGGGACACTGAACCCAAATTTTTACTTTTGTGATTCAGATAGAGCATGCAATTTTAAGCAACTTTCTAATTTACTCCTTTTATCATTTTCTTTTGTTCTCTTGCTATTTTTATTTGAAAAAGAAGGCATCTAAGCTAAGGAGCCAGCCGATTTTTGGTTTACAACCTGGACAGCACTTGTTTATTGGTGCTGTCCAATCAGCAAGGACAACCCAGGTTGTTCACCAAAAATGGTCCGGCATTTCAAATAAAGATACCAAGAGAATGAAGATAATGCGATAATAGGAGTAAATTAGAATGTTGCTTAAAATGCATGCTCTATCTGAATCACAAAAAAAAAAAAATGGGTTTAGTGTCCCTTTAAGTAGGCCCTGTGGCTTAGACTGTGGCTTAGACTAATGATCAAAGGCCTAAAAATTCAGTTTATTCTCTTCTGCTGTCAGGGTATTGTCATGCATCACCAATGCTTACATAGTAATCAGTCAAGCTATGTTTTGATCTCACCATGAGATTGATGTTTCATGACAAAAAAATTACATTGTGAGATCAAAACGTAACACATTTTAATACACATATTAATGTTGGGTTGGACGCTATTGTATAAAAATAATGGTCCGTTTTAAATAAAAAGTTTGGCTACACTAATATCTGTGTATGCAGTGGTGAAATGCCTGGTAAGCACAGCCTATGCCAAACAAGGAAGAAAACTAACGTCTTATTATTGTCATGCATCACCTTTTTCAGGCAAGACAAGATGAAAACAGTGAGGAATGAACTGTCAGTCATTGGCAGACATCTATCTATGTTGGCAAAATTAAATATTAAACACATTAGGAGGAGTGTGGATTTCAGAAGTTTGCCAGTATAGTGGGAGTCGGCTGAGCCATCTGATGCTCTGGAAGCTGCTTATATTCTGTGGGTGAGGTTATATTTAAGCATCGGTTATGGAATTTTTAAATCTTTTGTTCCATATGTAAATAAAGTTTCCCTCTATAGTCATACATATACCTTCTGTCTGTATGGTGGTTTAAAGGGACATTAAACCCACATTTTTTCTTTCATGATATAGAAAGAGAATACAATTTTAAACAACTTTATAATTTACTTCTATTAACTGTGTTGCTTCATTTAACTTGATATCCTTTGCTGAAAAGCATATCTAGATAGATATAGCCTCGTGTGATTGGCTTACGCATGTGCAGTGCTATTTCTTTAGCAAAGGATATCTAAAGAATGAAAAAAATTAGATTTAAAATTAGATTCTCTTTTTTTTAGCTTTTATTTATTGTTTTCTTTATGACAAACACAATAAAGAAAGAAAAAGAAAAACATTAACAAAATGGGAATGCGATCATACATTTATATATTCATGAAGACGCAGCTTCCAACAAAGAGAAATAAGAGTCACAGCTCCCAAAATAAACTTATACTTTAAAGCAAAATTACAATCGAACTATGTCACCTCCCGGCCTAAAATAAATAAAAAAAAAAAACAAAGACGGGATAATTCTCCTTCCTCCAAACTCCCCACCCCCCTGCCGCGGCTATCCCCCCTTACGCTCCCCTACAGGCTGCTCAATCCAGCTATGGGGAAAAACGTTTAATAAAGTCAACTCTGCGAAGCTCACTGATGACAAAAAGGGAGCAAGAATTATTTTTTTGCGGAGCCCTTGAGTAGGATAAAATAACGGGAGACCATCTCCAAAAAAACTTCCTAATTTTCTTCTCCTTGACATCGTAGAGATGATATGATTCAAACACAATTTGATCTTGAATTGTTTTGAAGACTATTGCTAGCCCTGGTAAATGTCTGGCTTTCCAATTTTCAAGTATACAGTATCTAACTGCTAATATAATTGTGTTTAAACTATTTATAGTATTAATATTGAGTACATCATTAGGCGGAAAAAGGAAGATGATATCCTGCGCAGATAAACCTATTGTAGCTTTATATAGCTTGTTAAATCAGTAGATAATTCTCAGAAAATTATATTCTCTACCTGAATCATGAAAAAAACATTTTGGGTTTAGTGTCCCTTTATGGTAACTTAACTGGCATGCTGTTTTAATGACATTTCTAGAGTAAGTCCGATTTTTAAAAAGTGCCTATAGAATATAGGGAGGATGCTTAATTCCAGTAGACACCTGTCTGCTATAAGGTAGTATGTCTTAGCTGAGCTTTTATAATGGCAAAACTACCCCTGGCATCTACTGAGAAGCAATAACTCAAGGGAGTTCATACAGTATACATGTGTATCTCAATGAGCCGAGTGCAATTATAACTTTGTATCAGATTCACAATGATATACTCCTTCCTCACTGCTACCACTAATGCACTTATACCATCTGCACATCAAAGCTAAACTTCACTTCAGTGATTGGATACCAGCCTAGCATGAAAGCAAAACAATATACAAGCTGTTTGTACTAACAGTTACTTATTACCTATTGGTACAAACTTTGAGCTTTTGAAGGTTAACTGCTAAAGGATTACTCTTGCTTTGACAAAGGTTTTCATAAAAAGAAAAACTAAAAATTCTGAAAACATCCTAATCTTATTCCTGCAATAAGTAACCATAATGTACAGAACATGACGTTACAAATGGTTGTGTTTTACGTGACATAAAAAGTGTCATAATAATGTAACAGCTGTCTGCACAATTTCACAGTTCCTTAACAAAACCTGCACCATTTAATTAAGGTACATAATTATCTTATTAAAGGGACATAATACTCATATGCTAAATCACTTGAAACTGATGCAGTATTACTGTAAAAAGCTGACAGGAAAATATCCCCTGAGCATCTCTATGCAAAAAAGGAAGATATTTTACCTCACAATTTCCTCAGCTGAGCAGAGTAAGTGCGATGTAAAAAGTTATACTTCAGCTGTTGTCCAGCTGCAGGTAAAAAAAAATAAAAAATGAAGAAATGAACTGCAACCAATCAACATCAACAGTGCTGAGGTCATGAACTCTTTTACTGTGATCTCATGAGATTTCACTTAACTCTCATGAGATTTCATAGTAAACTTCCTTAAACTGAATAGGGAAATAACCTGAGTGTGCACAAAGCTCACTCCCTTGCCTGTCAAGGGACAGACATACTGATTTGGTGCTTAAAGTCCTTTGCAATGGGGTTTGAATACTTAGGACATTTTGAAGTAAAATATCTTTCTTTTTTACATAGAGATGTCCAGGTGATATTTTCTAGTCAGCTTTTAACAGCTATGCTGCATCACTTTAAAGTGTTTCAACATTTGGGTATCATGGCCCTTTAAGCTAGTGTATCTTTGGACTAAAATTAAGTAAATATCCCATAATGATAACATTTTTCATTGCAATGCAGGACAAACATTGCATTACATAGATGCTGAAGGACTTGATTTCTACAGTGTCTAAGGCCTAACCAACCCACCATATTGAACATAAGGTAGCTTTTTCAAACAAGCAAAAATATAGTTCTGAGGCGCTCTGAGAACATTTATTATAACTAGCTCTGCGGAATCTGCTGATAATAATAATAAGTGCATGGATATTATAATAATACTATATAGGTGAAGATTACCAGGCCAACCGCCTAAGGCCTCACTCATGATGGAGCCTCGCAGAGGGGCAAAGAAAAATTGCTTATTTTGCTTTCTTTTTCTACCACTGGAATGTTATTTTTTGGTAGTATAGTGGCACTGCCCATCAACTGTCTCCTGGCAAAGCTGGATATTCTAACCCTCACAGCCTCTTACACAACTGCAAGTTCTGTCAAGTGCAGACTCCACTGTTCCCTTCATCTTCTGCCTGCCCCTGTGCAGTGCTGTCATCTTGAGCATAAGTAGAAGGCAGAGGAGACACAGGCAACAATAAGCATGTTGCAACAAAACAGAAAAAGGAAAGAGCGTCCCCCCTAGGTCTCTACCTTAATATATGCATCCCTTGCGGAATCAGTTTGCTTCCGAGGCCATATTTTAATTGTTCCTTGGAATCTCAGCATTAAGTTGACTTCAGGTCAGTAATAAACTAGTATGGAACTACCCAGCATTTTAAATAACTGCTCTGGAGTTACACGTGAGATCAGTAGATGGCCAATCCCTTATGCTCCCTTATGGAGATCTAAAAGTCATTGATAGTCTGTAGTTAGGGATCTTTTGTTTTGTGTGACCCAGTTCAATTTGGATAATTACCCGTTAAGTACTTGTCTTTATATAGAGACATTTTTTGTATGCATTGATATTTATTTGATAGTGCGTACAGGCATTAGGATCGGATTTGCAAATTATTTTTAATTTCTTTTAATAGTGTATCTCAACTGTCTATCAATCTCTTTTTATCTTCATTTCTAATAAAAGTTAGGCTTTAACTAGTCAAACCATATATTGGGGTAGAGACATAGATATGACTTATACGTTGCTGATCTTTTTATTTTGAGTGCTAAGGGATGCTCTTTCCTTTTTCTGTTTTGTTGTAACTAAAAAATATTTTGCATCCAGCACCACCTGATTGGGTTCTGCCTTCTCAGGTTCCATATAAAAGTTTTCCACTTAAATTTACACTCATTAAAACAAAGAACATGTAAAAGGGAAAGGGAGGAGACATATTAAGCATTTTAACCCCTGCAACCAGAGGTAATAAAAAATTGGGTTCAGTGTCCCTTTAATATCAGTTATTACCTGATATTAAAGGGACACTGAACCCAATTTTTTTCTTTCGTGATTCAGATAGGGCATGACATTTTAAGCAACTTTCTAATTTACTCCTATTATTACATTTTCTTCATTCTCTTGGTATCCTTATTTGAAATGCAAGAATGTAAGTTTAGATGCCGGACCATTTTTGGTGAACAACCTGGGTTGTCCTTGCTGATTGGTGGATACATTCATCCACCAATAAAAAAGTGTTGTCCAGAGTCTGAACAAAAAAAAAGCTTAGATGCCTTCTTTTTCAAATAAAGATAGCAAGAGAACGAAGAAAAATTGATAAAGTAAATTAGAAAGTTGCTTAAAATTGCATGCTCTAACTGAATAACGAAAGAAAACGTTTGGGTTCAGTGTCCCTTTAACATGACTTATATTCTCTCTCCTCTGTCCCTTCTCACATACTCTCCCATCTCATGCACTTCTTTGCTTACTCTTTTCTCTCTCACTCCCGTCTTTCCCTCTTGTCTCCCTCCTTTGTCTCTCTAACTTTTTCTCATAACTCTCTCACTAACTTTTTTCTCTTTCCTTTCTCTTACTAATTCCCCTGCTTCTCTTTCTTCTCTCTTTTCAATCTCTCTCCTCTTGCTTAAATCTCCTCATTTTTCTCTCCCTTCTCTTTCCCACTCCTTTCTCCTTTGTTCTCCCAATCTCTTGCTTTTCCTTTTATTTTTTTCTTTCCACTCTCTGCATTTTCTCCTCTAGGCTCTATTCTGTCTTTTCTTGTTCTCCTCTTTCTCACTTTCCTTTTTCCCTGCTATCTCTCCTCTTTGTATCTCCCTCTTCTCAATCCACCTTGTCTTCTCTCTCCCATCTATAACCATTTTCTTTATTCTCTTTCCACTGTTTCTTATCTTACCTTCACACTCTCTTCTCTCTCACATTTTCACCTCTCTTTTCAATTATTCCCTCTTTCTCTCTATCAGTTTCTCTCTCTCAACATTCTCTATTTATTAATTAATTAAAGTAGACCATCCAAGGTATAGATCTAGACCCAATTTGGTATCTCTGATGCTACTATTTGGCCGCCAAATACAATCTTTTTAAAATAAATCTTACATTTTTCACAAACTTTGGGGTTCTCACTAAAATAATTTACACCCAATTACTGCAGACAAATGATTGTAAACATTGCTCTGGGATCCCAATCTTCATAAACAGTAGATATGCATGGCTTTGCTATTCGCTTTTGGCAATTAGAAGGCTGTTAATTGCAGCTGCGCCCCACATTTCTGAACTTCCCGTCAGTGAAGGAATTAGTCAGTTAGCTTTCAAGGTTAATATATGCTCTAGTTTAGGAATTATCCTCCCACCTGACACCCCCTGATCCCTACCTATGTTGCCTACTGGACAACAATGCACTCTATACTAACTTTATGACAATGACTAGCCTTGCCTGTGTGATAAATCCCAGATTGGCTCTTCCAAATGAGGCAAATGGTAAATCTAGTTTGGCTATTAAAATAATTGCAGTAAAAAGTACGTTAATGTATTCAAAACAATGTTAAAGGGATACTAAACCCATTTTTTTTATTTTGTGATTCAGATAGAGCATGCGATTTTAAGCACCTTTCTAATTTACTCCTATTATCAATTTTTCTTTGTTCTCATGCTATCTAGATTTGAAAGAGTAGTACTGTAAGCTTTAGAGCCAGACCATTTTTTGTTCAGCACATGGGTAACACTTACTGATTTGTGGCTAAATGTAGCAAACCAATCAGCAGCTCTACCAAGGTGCTGAACTAAAAAATGGGCCGGTTCCTAACCTTTTATTACTGCTTTTTCAAATCAAGATAACATGAAAACAAAGAAAAATTGATAATAGGAGTAAATTAGAAAGTTGCTTAAAATTGCATGCTCTATCTGAATCATGAAAGAAAAAATGAGGGGTTAGTATCCCTTTAAGTGCTTGGATGATATGTTATTATATAGCAACACAACTAAAACTGTCTTGTAATTACAAGTTGTCTGCTGTCCCTTTAACATGTTAAAAATTATTTTGTGCATGAACAAAAAGATGAAGTTAATATTAGCAGTTGTCATTTTGAAGCTAGCAGGAAATGCTAGCAGGAAATGCATGTGTGTGTGTGCACATGACTTATCTCTAGGGACTGATTGCTTATTGGCTGTTAAGGACACCTTTTTATTACTGGACGAGGAGAAGAACCTCAATCTTAAAAACAAAATACTGTTTTTTAACCAGAACAAGAACTTCAATATCAAGCACAAAAAAAGTATGCATTTTAAAATACATTTTTCAGATATAATAAAAAAAACTTTTGAAAGTCCTCAAAAAGAAGCATATTTGTTTCTGCACGTTTATTAGACAATATTCAGTATATATTTCAAAGAAATGATATTTTATATGTATATACATTTACTGTTTGTAATACAGCTGCATAGTTATACCCCATCGTTGCTAAACTGGTGTTGTATCTTGTACTCATTGCTTATTCAGGAAATGATGCATCCAAATCATAAAACAAGCTGAGCATTATTTTCTAGCCTCGGATTATATTGTGTATTGACTGGTTAGTAGTTAAATAGAAGATATAGTTCAGCTCTAGAAGATGTAATATGTCACCTCTTAGTAAATAATTGCACAGTCTTAAGAAATTATTGTTGATCAATAATAGAGAATGTGTTGCTTAGTTATTTGCTCGTGTTTTGTGGCTTTTACACAAACTCTTCTTATAAGTAGCAAACAAGAGTCAAGGTTATTCTCCCAATAAATTATATCTTGTTTATTGTTATTTGATAAAAGTAAAATATATCTATGGGCCCTTCCCCCCTCTTTTATTTGAAATGTATACAGATTAAAATTAAAAAATGAAAAAAGAAAAATAACTTAAATATGTAAACTAGGCCATAGACAATTTATGGGTTAGTAAACATTCTTCAAAAAGGACATTGTGCCATAGGGTTACTTATACCCGTTGTACTCTTTTGATGGAAAACTCAACCTGAAACACAACCCAACCTCACCCACCCAACATTCCCCTTCTATTAAATTATTATTTTCATTATTATTATCAGTTGTTTGTAGAGCGCCAACATATTCTGCAGCGCTTTAAACATAATTAGGATATGCAGGTAACATTTATAGAGAACGTGTTGTTAGAGGGCCCTGTCATGAGTTGCACTGCTGTAAATCGTCTCACATGAAGATGATACAAAAACAGCTGGGCTCGACATGCTAATGGTGTTCAAGGGAATAACAAAGGAGGCGAGGAACTGATGTTAGAAAAGGTTAGTGCATATTGTATGCATCCCTGAGCAGTAGAGTCTTTAAAGAGTGCTTGAGGCAATTTCACAAAATAGGGGCTAAATTCAATAAGCACATAGGGCCCGGTGATCTAAAGGTTTGTGGGCTGCCAGATTATTATAGAATGCTCGCCAGTATTTCTATTTCCCTGGTACAAAACAGGGTGTCTCGCCAAGGGGCGTATACAGCATTTTTGTATGGGGAGGAGATGCATACATAACAAAAGTGCACAATAAAATTTGTATTTTAAATATCTTAAAAAAACGAATAATTGAACCATTCACACAAAAATATGAAGGAAAAAAATGTATTGTTAATGTGCATCAAAAAATCGTAACAAAATTATTCACCAAATATCGTATTTTATCAAAAACTTAAAATTTGTATGTAAATTACACAGGGATAAATCATATTAAATCTGCACAGCGTAAATCGTAATTTAAGTACACTGGATGTGCAAAAATCACTTCGAAATTTGTACTTATAAGTACAAAATACAAAGCGTAATTGTTGTTTTTTGTTAAAATGGGCTGAACATGGGCGTTAATGAAATTGTCTCTCTAAACCCAGTGTAATTTCATACTACAGATCTTACAGTTTTTTTCTTACAAACTAAAAGGTGGCAAACTTTTCTCAAAACACTCAAAATACTTATGACCCTAATAGAAAAACACATGCATACGAAAATATAGGTTATTGTAAAAACTGGGATGACTAGACCTGTCCATATAGGAAATAACTAAAACATTCTAAGGGGGAGCTGTCCCAGACTTTGCAGCTACCTAATCAAGGAAGGGAGGGTGGGAAACATTCTACAAAAAAAAGAGCGAGGTCTTCACCCTGAGTTGTACCCTTTATATAAGATAATCCAGTCCCTCCCTACAACTTGCATCTATGTTGCCACACACACTCCCAAATCAGAATCCCTTCAGCTTGCCCGAGGTTAGAACACCTTACACTACAGTACTGCCTGCCTCATTTAAATTATAAAAAAAATAATTAATATTCCATTTTTACACAAGGTTTTACACTAATGGTTGCATAGTATTTGCACAAAACAAATGTTATGCAAAAAATTGTGATTTTGAGTTTGTATCTCTTTTGCAACACACACATACGCATACATAAACACACACACACACATGCATACATACACACACACACTCATACATAAACACACACACACACACACACACATGCATACATACACACACAAACACATGCGCCCAGACACATAAACACAAACACACACACAAACACAAATGCACACATACACAAATGAGCACAAATGCACACATACACACACGAGCACACACACATGAACACAAATGCACACATACACACATGAGCACAAATGCACACATACACACACAAGCACACACACATGAACACAAATGCACACATACACACATACACACATGAGCACAAATGCACACATACGCACACGAGCACACACACATAAACACAAATGCACACATACACACACGAGCACACAGATACACACACACATACATATACATACACACACACATGCAGACGCATACACACATATACACACACACACACACACATATACACATATACACACACGTGCACTCATACACAAACACACACATACTTACACACACATCTATAATATACATCAGACATAACTATAAAAACAAAGGTAAAGTTTCATTGGTCTCCAGCATGAAAAGACAAGTACCACGCATAACTAGATTGTCTTGTGCTGGTAATTTCATCATAGTTTTATTAGTCAGATTAATAATGAAGAAATGTATAGTCTATAAAATGACATACCATTAAATAATTCATTTTACGCAATCAGCAATTAACTTAGGGAGGAACAGGTCAAATGAGGCTTCATTTATACTTTGTGCCAATCTGCTAGTGTCTGTGTCATTTTTAACAGTTTTCACAATCACTATATTACCTAATTATACAACTGGTAACTAAAAATTTGTATTTAAAGTCTAACAATGGCACACAATTGTTTTCTCACTGTGCTTACAATATGATTAATCAAGTTTTGATTACTAATGATGAATTCATGTGTACAACAATCAAAACTATATTTAATAAATAAAGATATAAATTGTGCAACTACGTGTGCAATCTGCTTATCTGCTAAAGCAGAGCCTACATAAAGACATTACAAAATGCTAAAAATAACATTTTAAATTTTACATTTAAGAGACATATTTTTATATTTAACATACTTAAAGGGACATAAAACCCGAAATTTGTAGTTCATGATTCAAAAAGAGCATACAATATTGAACAACTTTCCAATTTACCTTATCTAATTTACTTTGTTCTCTATCTTTGATAACTTTTGTTGAAAAGTATAACTGTAGGCTCCATAGCAGCAATGCACTACTGGGAGCTTGTTGCTGATTGGTGGCTGCACAGATATATCACTTGTCATTGGCTCACCTGATGTTAATCTAGGATCCAGGAATGCATTGCTGCACTTTTTATTTTACCTTATGTAAATTGCTTGTTTCATAACTCTGTTTTAATAGTATTCTATTATTCTATTATTCTTTTAAAGTATATTTTATAGTACATTTTATAACACATTTGGTGTTTGTAAGTGTAATTGTGTCTTTTTCTTATCTTACTTTATGGTTGTTTTTGCCCTTCCCTTAGTGTTATTGTGTAACCACATTTAGCACTTTCACAGCCCCTACTTTCTTCTTTCCTATTTTTGTTTATGATTAGGAAAAGTATATTCCACTTTTGTGGGGTTCTTGTGTTTAGCAGCTTATATGGGGACACATTGACACTCTTCTAGCTATAAGGGACATTGAATTTTATAGGGGGCATTGTTGAAGGTGTATACGTGTGTATATTTACATATTTTGTAAATTGACATATATGTATATTTATAGTATATGTGGGCATATGTGTGTTTTATATTCTTAATAATTTTTCATATGTATGTATTTACTTTTAATCAGTATTTATGTATAGAGTACACTTATTGACTCATTGGGGGATATTTATCAAAACGTCAACTGAAAATACGCTGGAATTCCGCGTCATAATTGTCGCAAGATTGATCCACTGTAGTTATCAAAGCGTCAAGATCGACAAATGTTGAAATACATACGATCCCGCAATCTCAATCCGACGTACATCAATGCGAGTTGAAACCCCCCCGGAATTTGAGCAGATTCATGTTCATTTGCCCTCTTATTCGACACTATTTGAAGCTCTCACGAAGTTATCAAAATTTCTACAGTTACGCTTGCGTCTTTTCCGACTCAGCGTACCTGGTTTTTAATCCGCCACCCTTCAGGTCGCGGATGCATAGAGCTCAATAGGAGTCTGAAAGCACAGAAAGCTTGTGTTCGAAGCTGCAAGAGAATGAAGTATATTACATAATAAAAGTAAATTAGAAACTTTATTAAAATTGTATACCCTTTCTAAATCAAACAATAGGGATAAAAATGAATACATTACTACTGATGGATTATGCTACAACTTTGTCTCTCATTACAAATCAAGGGGACAATATTATTTCTACATATTTGGTGCAAAGTTTTGCCCCAAACTTGTTGCACTAATAGATATAGAGATAAAAATGAAATAAATATACAACATAATATAGCTAACTTCCTTTTTTTTAAAAAAAAAAATCTATGTGCATAATTTTTTAGCCATGTAATACAAGTCACACTCTCCACTTCGCGCCATATTTGACGCAACACTTTTTGCACCAATTATGATGCAATAACCCACACACTAGTGAATTTTCCCACCACTTTTGATTGGAATATGCATAATCACATGATTTATGACATCAGCCAATCTGATTTAAATATACATTATAAACTATCACTAACGAATCAAATTGCTCGATACTTGTGTCAATGATCACTCACTCATCAGAACTTGTAAGTGCCATTTGTTACATTGTGTATTATACATTGAAAGTATGTATATGTGAAATTAGTATTAAAGATAAACATTGATGCTTACATTAGGACACACAGTGTAATATTTTAGACAAGGATTTTAAAATTCGAATTGATGTTTGATTCAATAGAATCTTAAGCTGATAGCTCAAATGGATAGCCCACCTAACTTTAAACTGTCATGATTCAGATACAGCAGATATTAAAATCACCTCTTTACTGTCATGCTATTTTCAGTGTATTTCTTCCTTCTCTTGAATTTCTTTTTCAGTAAGAAATGTCATCTTATATGCCAGCCCATTTTATAACACCTGTGAAGGGGTGTTTTTTTAAAAATAGATTGCAATGCGGAGGGGTTAGACAGATGCAGAGAGAAACCTGGCTCAGATCTTAAAGGGACAGGAAACCCCAAAATATTATTTTATGATTTGGATAGAACATACAATTTTAAACCACTTTCAAATTTACTTCTATTATCTAATTTGCTTCATTCTCTTGTTATCCTTTGCTGAAGGAACAGCATTGCACTACTGGCAGCTAGCTGAACACATCTATTTAGCCAATCACAAGAGACAAATGTGCACCAATTAGCAGATAGCTCCCATTAGTGCAACTTAAATGTTTACTTTCCTATCCCTTTAAATTATCCATAGATTTAAAATAAATACATATGATACTCTGATTACATTATATTCAAAATTATTCCTGCTCAGAATAATAATAAATTTACAATATATACATATAGTGGTATAAATAAACACAGAGAAATGACAGACAACATTGTTTAGAACAAAAAAAGGAACTTCGGGACATGTAAATATGTTTGCAAAAGATTTCTGACATAACACACAAATATATATTATTATTTATTTTTGCTCCTTTTTCCATGGATTTTGATTGTACAGGGTTATTCCATTTGATGTTTTGCTGAGTAATGCATTTGATGTATGGGCTTACAATTTGGCCAGCAGATAGATAATAAATATATCATTAAAGGTCATGTTAGTGT
Source organism: Bombina bombina (assembly GCF_027579735.1). Classification (NCBI taxonomy): domain Eukaryota; kingdom Metazoa; phylum Chordata; class Amphibia; order Anura; family Bombinatoridae; genus Bombina; species Bombina bombina. The sequence goes on along the minus strand of NC_069500.1, from coordinate 568,764,363 downwards.
GAAACTTCCTAGCTTGCAGAACCTTATCTTAACAATTGCTCATTTAAAATAAGTCCAATCAACTTTAGTTTCTGAGCTGTAGAGTGTAATTATTTATGCACATTTTTGCTCATTTGCATAGCAAGTTATTTTTCCAAGAAGGGTGGCATCTCTAATGCCAGTCAGTTATCCATAAAGGTGCATTTATCCTTTTGTACACCACGATGTTAAACACCTTGTAATTACAGGTATTTCACGCTTTACAGCGCTTCACTAATACAGCGCTAATATGGAGCTGAAGTTCAAAATCCAAGAAAATTGAAACAGAACTGTACTCATCTTGAGATTGTGAGAAAGGCGACTGGCACCATTTTGCTATGGGCTGTTCGGTCTGCTTACAGCATTGCAGTGCACCACGTATCTCAGTGTCGTAGTCTGGCAAATTTTACTACTATTTTACAGGTGATGTATAGTTTTTATAACATACTAATTGAATACTGTACTGTACTGTGCTAGTGTTAAACTAAACTTATCGCTATTGCACACCTAATATATGTTAGTTCAAACATGTTTTTAAACACACTGGCAAGTGAAAAGAAAGCTTAAACTGCCTTATTTCACTTTAAGACAGTTTGTACTTTACAGCGTGGCTCAGGTCCCTAATCCGCTGTATGAGCAAGGTAGACCTGTACAAAACATTTCTGATATAGAATAACAGATCAGTCAAGTCTAAGCATTTTAAAAGCCAATTTACAACTTTCTTGTTGCAATAGCCAAACTGCCCCCCCCACTTGGCTTATTTGGATTAGTTCATTCAGGATTTAGCCTGCAGACAAGAAGGCTAGCCATGGTCATACTGTTAGTATAAAGTCCTTTTTTTGCAGTTGCCTTGAGAAGTCTGCTGTGTGCATTCTGAGAATTAGACAATCCACAATTTTCAGAGTTAAATTACATAAAAAGAGTGCAAAGCAAATAATGAAACTATATCACAAAGTTATTTTACTATGCACAGTTACGAATTTTATATTGACATCTCAACTTGTTTACTATCCCTTTAAATAAAAATTAAAGTCATTTTTCTAGTTAAAGGGTCATTTAATGACCATTCAATATAGTAGAATTGCATAATCAACATGGGCATATTAAGACAATGCAATAATTGGGGGCGGAGGGAGCCAGCTAACTGAATGGAGGTGTCTGTCAAGAGCTCTGTGTTAGTATATTAAATTTTACCTTAAATTACGTATTTTGTGCAGTCTTTTCTACAAGGCAATCACTGCCAGAAGACCAATTAGCTGTTTACAGCCAACAACCGGACCTCCGGTTTGAGAATCACAGCATTTTACCGCAACGGACCTGGTCCGTCCTTGGGGCCTACTGAGTCGGGAACCCGACAATTTGGTGGAACGGAAGCGACATACGCACTGTGAGTTCCCCCTTCAGATATCTGAGGATACTGTTGGGAACAAGAATAAAACCCGATCCACGTCACACTTTAAAGGGGAAGCAAGGCTGCGAGACTGCTGGTGAAGGCCGAACTACGCAGCACAGCCTCATGTGGGATTTCCCAAACATTCATATAAATTACTGGAAGACTTTGGGTAAAGTCCAAGTCTCAGACCTATACATTAATGAAATTCTATCTACTACAACCCAATTAACCACAAATTCAGGGGTGACTCCTTTATGGTTTCGCTTTGAAAGCTTCAGAATATTAAGTCTGAGCAAATCATGGGGCTTTCCAAAACAATCTTTAAGAGAGGTAACTAAATGGGAAGTGAATTGGAATACGGGAAGAAGCAAAATAAGACTATTTCACTATGATGCCTTGGTGAGAGTTCACTCACAAAGGCTCCCCTGGCAGGTAAGAGCCTGGAGCCAAGAACTAGGCATAAACATCTCGGAACAAGAGCTGAGCAAGGCAATAACCATAACTAAAAAAACTTTACATTGTGTGACAGTGTTTGAAACATATATGAAAGTGATTTTGAAATGGCATTGGACCCCTTTGAGAATGACTAGAATCTCTGATTCGGTTTCCTCACAAGGCTGGAGGACTTGTGGGAAGTGAGGCTCCATTTTGCACATTTGGTGGTCGTGTCCAAGGTTGGTACCGCTTTGGTGCAATGTCATGATGCTTTTAGGATCCATGAATATAGATATACTAATATCTCCTCAATTAGCCCTATTACACATATTTGATGATACAACTTCAGAACAATCTAGGAGTTTATTAATTTATATTCTAGCTGATGTCAAGCTCTGTATTGCAAGAGTTTGGAAGCAGTCTGATCCCCCTAGCTTCAATGGGGTCTGTCACCTAGTGAACTACTTCACAAAAATGGAAATCTATGTAGCTAAAGAACAAGATAAGATTGATAATTATTGGGAGAGCTGGACTGACTGGTTAAACATTCAATAATAAAGTTAGATCTAAGTATCATGATGGGGACATACACCAAAGAAACGACACAGCCCCTCCCCCCTTTTTTCCCTCTTCTTCCTACTCCCTCTTACTCCGCTTCTTCCTTGTTTCTTTCCCCTCTATCCTCTATTCCCCCTTTAAAAATGACATGTAGTATGTCTTTTTCTTTTTTAATAAAACTAGTGAAGATGAATCTCGGTGACAAAATTATATCACTTAATACTCGGTTTTGTGACGCTTCAGTAGTACGCACCAATATAGTTGATTAATACAGGTTTCTTGTTTTATTTTATAGCTCTAGCCCTTTCCCCTATGTAGCGGAAATTAGCCATCATGACCCTTTCCCCCATTAAGATAATTCTTGTTTAATAACAGGTCAATACACAATACCTAATAGTATAAAAAAAAAAAAAAAAAACTAATTGGCTTGTGTGATGGTGGGAATGGAGTCTTCTCCCAGGCACTCTTAATGGGAGCATTAAGACCTCAAGATGTCATTACGTAGAAACTCTAAAGCTGACAAAAAAATTAAAACCCAGTAACACTACTAATACAGTGAACACCTTCTTTAAGAATATGGACAAAAAGACAGACACTCCTCAAGTATATAGCGAGGAGGAATCCCTGTCAGACAATCCGGATATCTCTCAAGCACCAAGAGCTTCACCTAGCTCAGTAAAAAATGCTGACAATGGACCTGTAACTCTAAAAGCCATGGAAGTCCTCATAAATCAAGTCAAATCTTGCATTAAGAATGAATGCACAGAATTTAAAAAAGATATAAATGAACTGGGTTTTCGTGTAGAAACTTTGGAAGATGACAGAGAAGAACTAGTTAAAGAAATGTCCGACATGGCTCATTCCATAGAGACACAACAAGTACGGATCACTGATATGGAAAATAAATTAGATGACATTGAGAATAGAGCAAGAAGGAACAATCTTCATATTCGAGGAGTACCTGAATCAGTGAAAGGTGAAGATATTCCTGAACACTTTCAAAATTTATTTCAACCATTAGCTATTGCTAACCAGCGTGTGATAGAGGTAATACCTCTTGAAAGAGCCCATCATTCCCTACGTCCTAAACTAAGTGACAATCAACCTCCTAGAGACATTGTTGCCTGCTTTCAAAGCTATAGAGACAGGGAAAAAATATTCCAGCTAGCATGGAAACAGCCTACCTTCTCTTACATGAGTTCAAAAATTCAAATATTTCAAGATCTTTCTGCAAGGACACTCCAACTGAGAAAAGATTATGCCTTCTTCACTACACACCTGCATTCCCTGAAGATCCCTTATAGATGGGGCTTCCCCATCTCTATACAAATTACTAAAAATGGGAAACGCTATGAATGTACAAATCCAGCTAAGGTCCATAACTTTTGCAAACAACTAGACATTCCTTTCCCAGAAGCATCGAATGTCCCCTTAACAAAAGACACAATTCTACAACCTAAACCACAAATAAGATTGTGGTCTGAAATCGCCAGTAAACAGACCAAGAAGAAACAATGCGTTGATCCCGTTATCCCCCTAGATATTTCTTGAACAGCTGAGACATTAGCCGTGGTCTTCATAATTTGTGAGTATGGAGCCTTTAGCGATCACACCTGGAAGCTGTATTGAATCCAATTACACTGACTTTTTAAAAATATGAACTATAGTTTTGACTCTAGTCTTAAACTCTGGAACTACTATGTCTTACTATCAGTCCTTACCTAATGTTTTAGAATAGCTATATTGTACTGGTCGACTCTGTTTAGATCTACTTTGATAAGGTTGTGTGAATTTATTGCTTAATGTGAAGTTGCACTAAAATCACGTACTGTAATTCTACACATATACGAACTAATGCTTAACTTTAGTTTTGACTTCTGGAATTAACAGGGCGTATTATTATTGGCCCGTATTCATTGTTATAGAAAGGTTATTATTTGTTCTAGTTTAACCTGTTTAGACTTAAACTGTTAATATGTTGAGAATTTATTTTTTATTTTTTATTGAATACTCTTATATTCCTTCTGTGGGCGTAGATCTCTGTTAGCTAACCATTTCTTATCATGCCTGTAGGAGTGGGCTCTGTTGGGCTGTTCCTTCCCCTATTGTACTCTTTTTTGTTTCCTCTCTTCTCTTCTTTCTAAATCCACACTCACTTACCAGGCTTAGGTCTGTTAGGTATTACCCATCTTCCCTATTCCCTACACCCTCCCTTTTTCTAACCTTTTCCCTCAATCCTTCTTCTCTATTTCTTTACTCTTTCATAGTCTCATTTAAGTACAGGATATATTTCAGTTACAGCAATTGTAAATTTGATTATTACATCTGAACACATCTATTACATATAGTTACAACCAAATATACATGGCTCATCATTTTCTAGTCAACCATTTGAGAGTCGCTACACATAACGTGAAAGGCTTCCTATCTCTGCAAAAACGTTCAATAGCATTTCATGATTTTTATAAAAAACAGTTAGATGTCATTATGATCCAAGAAACTCATTTAAAAAAAAGTAGTGAACCTACATTATCTCAGTACTATTATGACTAACACTTCCTAAACTCTGGCCTGACGAAACATAACAGGGTGTGTATTTCCTTTAGAAAGGGAACATCATTAGAGCTCTTAAAAAAATTTCATGATAAAATGGGTAGAGTACTGATCCCAGTGGGGCTCTATTACGGTAGATATATATGCACTACATCGTCCCTCCCCCCCTTTTTTCTGTAAAGTATTTAATCAACTTTTAGACAATTTAAAACGCCCAATACTTTTAGGTGGAGATTTTAACCTGTCTATCTGCCCGGCACTAGACACATCCACAGGCAAATCTTATATTCGCAATAACCAAATAAAAGCAAACTGCCAAGCAATATGAACAATACCCTTATTTGACACCTGGAGAAAAACCCATCCAGCTACAAAAGATTATGCATTCTTTTCCAACCCACAACGCTCCTACACCTGCCTCGACTACATTTTCTGTGATCAAAACTCACTCACCTCTTTAATAGACTCCAGACTATATCACACTACATGGTTTGATCACAGCATGGTCAATACTACCTTTGCATGGTCTTCCAAATCTCAATATTAACAGTTTTGGAAACTTAATGATCAAATCTTCTCTGATCCATTAATAACCACAGACATAGCTGAAAAAACGTCTGAATTCTTTACTTTTAATGACCCTATAACTACTTTGGCATCTAATAACTGGGAGGCATATAAATACTACCTAAGGGGGGGGTGATATTGAGTCATAACACAAACAACGTAAACAAAGAGCGGCACAATTCTTGTTGCTAACCTAAGATTTACAAACTAGTGAAAAAGCATTAAAACAAAACCCTCAATCCCAGCAACTCTTACTAAAATCATAACAAGCAAGAGAAGCCCTCAATCAATACCTGGTTAAAAATGCACACATGAGCGCACTTACTATAAAATCAAGATTTTTTATTGAAAGTAAAAAAGCAGGACGCCTAATGGCTAGATCCCTAAAAAAAAAAGAGATACAAAACTTTTATACCTGAAATTATAGATTCCTCTGGATCTTCATACATTACTAATACTGATATTGTTAATCAGTTTGTTAAACACTACTCCTCATTGTATAACCTCCCGACTTTAAATTCAGACACCAAACTTAATTTAATTAATAACTACCTTTCACAAGTCCAACTCCCCAACATATCGAAAGAAAGCTGAGATGACTTGGACTCTCAGTTTTCACTACAAGAGATCCTTATAGCTATTAAGAATCTCCCTGAAGGTAAAGCTCCAGGCCCAGATGGGTTCACCCCTAAATTCTACCATCTGTTTAAATTCCATCTAAGCCCGCCTCTTCTTAAACTGTATCATTCCCTTGACCAAGATTGCCACTTATCTCAGTCCCAGCTTGAAGCCACAATATCCGTCATCCCAAAACCAGGTAAATCTACAGAATAGGTCTTTAACTATCGCCCAATATCCCTGATAAATATTGATATTAAGCTTTATGCTAAAATGCTGGTTACAAGAATAAACAAACTTCTCCCCACTTTGATTCACACTGATCAAGTAGGCTTCATCCCTGGTAGAGAAGCCAAAGATAATACTATTCGCATACTGCAAACTCTATTATCTGCCAACACTGCAAATACTCCCCTAATCCTACTTTCCACAGACACTGAAAAGGCCTTCGACAGGGTGGACTGGGACTTCCTCTGGGCCACTCTGTCAGAGTTTGGATTTTCAAACACACTAATCACCCTTGTCAAAGCACTTTATAATAACCCGACTGCTAAAATTAATGCTAACAATACTCTATCTCAAATGATCCCCATATGGAATGGAACACGTCAGTGATGCCCCCACTCTCCCTTATTATTTGCATTAGTGGTGGAGGTATTGGCGACGCGGGTTAGAATTAATAATCAAATACAAGGTATTTCCTTTGGGCTAGCCGATAAAAAATTCCTGCTTTACGCAGATGACATTATATTTACGCTTCGCTCACCAACTTCTTCTCTACCTGCCCTCCTTAAAGAACTTGAAGGCTATTAATGTGTTTCAAACTTTTCTATTAACATGGGGAAATCAATGTTAATGCCCTTAAATATTACTATGGATTAATCCCAATATCTCACAACACATACTACTTTCTAGATGACAAGCAAAATACACTATCTAGGCATCAACATATCCCCTAACCAATCTGACTTATTTGAATTAAATTACGTCCCCCTTCAAAAAAAAATAATCCATAACTCCCTAGAAGCATGGCATAAACAAGGTCGTCTCTCTTGGATGGGGCGTCTTAACGGAATAAAAATTAATCTTCTCCCTAAATTTCTGTATCTATTTAAGGTCCTCCCACTAGATATACCCCTCAAATATCTAATGAAACAGCAAAAAATATTTGAGTCATTCATTTGGGCACAAAAAAGAACTAGAGTTACTAAGAATACATGCAGGGAGCACGGTGGTTTGGGTGCTCCAAATCTAATATATTATTATAAATCGGCCCACTTAGCAAGAATTACTGCATGCAAATATTCCCACCCTAATAAACCCTGGGTACAATTAGAATCCTTCCTTATTGATGGAATTAACCTTGGAGACTTATGTTGGATTCCACCCAAATTCAGATCCCCAGAAGCTAGTACAAACTACTATGTAGCAGCTACTTTACGAACGTGGGACAAAATTTTGCTCTCTGATAAGTCGATCTTGAGCCAGCCATCCTCCCTCACCCCTCTCCTAAATAACCCTCTCCTATTACAACCTAGCATCATACAGGCACCGATTATCGCAGGTTTACCTACAAATATTCTGATACATATGATACTAAACAAGAGCCTAATCCAATCCCAAATGGAACTATCCCAATTACTCTGACCCCCCTTCCACCTCTGGTTCCCTTACCTACAAGCAAGACATGCTATACTCAATAACCCCTTTAAGTGAGATCTTACTAGACCCCTTACCCCCTTTGAAGTTCTATGCACAACCCCCTCAATAGCCAGATCTCATATCTCTATAGTTTACAAAGTCTTAAAAGGCTCCATTCCCATCAAAAACACATCGTATATAGTAAAATGGGAATATTAATTGGGTATCGCCCTAACAGAAACACAATGGAGTCATATATTTGAAGAGACTAAAAATAAAACTAATTGAGGTTTCATTATACTTCGGCAATGTGATTGACAATAAAGGATGAGACTCCACAATACCAATTTCAAAATAGACCTATTAAAGCTGTACAATGTGGATATAAACAATTATGTAAATGTTTGCTTTATTTTGTTTGATGTTTGTATCATTCCCCACATGCGAAATGTATTGTTTTGTTTTGATATACCTCAATAGAAAAATGTATTAAAAAAATGCAATAATTCTTATTTTGAAATGAGATACAGGGCCGGCGCTTGCATACAGGCAAGCAAGGCAGCCGCCTTAGAGCGCCCAAGCAGGGGGGCGCAATATTGGAGCGGCAACACTGTAACTATGTTTTTTTTAAATTTTTATTTTACACTTTCTGAATGCTGTTCCGCTGTCCCGGGGCGGGGAGAGTGCCTGTCCTGTTCCGCATTGCCCCCCCCCCCCACCCCCTGAGCTGTATTGTTGACATACATTTTAACATTTACATTTTATATTTTCTATTGGGTCCGACCGTCCGACCTTACCCAATCATGTGGCTTCTAACATAATTTTGGCGCGCCACGCGCACTGTGCAAGTGTTGTGATGATGACGAGGTCTTAGTGCTGCGCCTGCTATTTCCTGGTTTCTTGGTGAGTGTGGGCAGAGACTCACTGGCGCTAAATAACTTTAACTGTGGACTCACTCTCCGTCCGTCAATTTTCTTGGTGGACAGTCTGTGACTGTGACAGCACAGTGAGTGAGGATGCGCCCGTTCAGGTTCAGTTCAGAAGAAAAATGGAAATCAATTCATTAGTGCGGCGTGCCACTGACTCAGACTCAGTAAGTGATTTACTACATGCTAAAAACTCTTGATATGTGATGTCAGATTTTCATTTTCTAATTATCTGCGAGGGCGCCACTGCAGCAGCCAGGGAACAAGCAGACACTGCTGGGTAAATAGAGCAGGGAGGGTACCCAGTGGAGGCTCGGGCTAGTTCTATGGCTGGCAGCATGTCACTGACACTCCTGGATCCCATAGTCACTCACAGCCCAGCCTGCTTGTAATAAGTGTGTGCCGTTAGCAGGGTCACTAACTGTGCCATGAAGATGGGTGAGTGTGCTGCTTGTAATACTATTATTATCCAATGTGCTGGAGCCTCGAGTTGTGTCTAGAAAAAAATATTTGTGTGTATCAGATATTTTTCCAACAAATTTCAAAATTTTCTTCCATTTGCCGGTCCCCTGTATCATGTGACAGCCATCAGATAATGACCAACACTGTGAACTCTTGCGCATGCTCAGAAGGATCTGGTACCTCTCAAAGTGTGCATATTAAAAGGCTGGGCACAATATGATAATGGAACGTTTGTTAAATTTGCATGCTCTGCCTGAATCATGAAAGTTTTATTCTGTCTTTAGCTTTTAAACTCAAAATGTTGTCCCCCCCTAAAATCTTTAATTATGGATAATTAAAAAAAAACATTTGCAATGTAGTTTAATTATTTATTTAGGGCCAGATTACAAGTGGAGCTCTAAATATTGCTTTTGTCAAAGTGATATTATCGCTCCACGGAGTAATACAAGCACATGCTAATGTGGACTGTTATTACAAGTTGATTGCAATGCAAACGAGAGCTTGTGTTTGCATTGATAGGAAGCATTGTGCTCACAAGAGCGTGCTTCCATAGGCTCCAATGGGAGCCTCGTTCTCATGTCGTGAGACACGGCATGAGAACCTCGCCCAGTGAAGGGGGTAAATAGCGCAGTGATGACAGCAAACGTTAAATATATATGTATATCACTATATACAGTGCATATATATTTATGTGTTATTATGTGTATATACACAGTTCCCATAGAATGCAATGTAAAGGCACTTTTCAGTGCTGTCTTTTTTCTAACACCCCACCAGGGATAGGTGTCCGTGACTGGCCCTTGCAGTGTCCGCCACTAACCCATAGGGGTCGATTTATGAAGCAGCAGAAGAACAATTTTATGCCTAATGAAACGGTGCAAAACCGAGAAACGCGTTGCAGTATTGGGGTCACTGTTAACCCCTTTTTTATCCACCTAACACAGCAATTTTTCTGTTGTGTTTTTTAACTTTTGTTTTTAATAAATATTTGTATTTTACTGGAAATACGCCTTTGAGTGGATATCTTTACCTACCTACTGCCCTGATGATACATAAGAGTCTCTCTACCTTTTTGGGACTTTGTGTTACCTATTGGAGCAATTTGATTACAGCATTAAGAAATCTGATCTGGCGTGAGCTGCTACACCTGCCTAAAATTTGCAGCTTGTTTCTACCAGCACATAAGTGTGCTCATAGAGTATGTGAATAACCATCTGTACCACTGAAAATATTGTTTGTTATATTTTTAACAGTCTGCACATGTAGTGCTTTTTTTCGGTGTCTCCTTTTCCATCTCCAGCATCACAGTACTACCTGAGAGGTGAGCTGCCACACCTATTTGAATCTGCAGCCTGCTACTACCGGCACATTGGTGTGCTTGTGAAGTGTGTGAGTACCCATTTGGCTCTACTACTGTTATTACTGATTTTTATATCTGTTGATCCTACACATGAGGCGCCCCTCTATTTTCTTCTATTCCTCATAGTTATACCCGGACCAGTCGGCGAGGAGGAGGCAGCCATCACAGGGCTTTTCCACTTGGTTTTGAAAAGGACTTATTTTTGCCTTGATTTTGTAATTATATTTGGACTTCCCTCATTTGAGAGGATTTTATTTCATTTTTCTTTTATTTTGTTTTATTGTTTTATTTTTTTATTTGTATTGTATACACATTTACCAATTTGCATTTTTTAAAGAGTATATAGATTAATATCACTATCTATATTATCACTAGCGCCCCCTTACTTTGCTGTAAGGCTATATATACACAAAACCTATATACGCCACTGCCATCTGCACAATAATAAATTGACCCCATAGTGTTCTTTACCTGTCATTTAACACTGTTCATTGTAGTATTCCCACCCCTCTTCCAAGAGGCTGTAGTGCATTCTGTAGAATGCAGAACCAATTGTTATTGGTTGATATGTGGGCTATACCCTTGATCACTAACTAAGCACAATGAATTACAAATAAAAAACATTTACTAGTTTCTAGTCACTGTACACAATTGGTACCATTTAGTAGACAGTGCAGAATAAGACATATTAAAAGTACATTAAACTTAATTTTTTTTCTATAAAATAATTAATTATGCATAATTTTTAAAACAACTTTTCAGTGCACTTTTAATGTGCCTGCTTTTCCTATAAATTGTGGTTTCACTCCCCCAAAGAGGCTGGAGTACAATATAAAACATAAAAACAGTGATTGGAATGTCACTTTAAATACTCTTATGTCAATAAATGTTGCAGACCAGACATGGACATTTGCTTATGTAATACACATACTACTTAAATGTACATTATTTAAACACTACAATTCAGAAACCTTCCTCTAATTATGGGTGCCACATGTTTGGAACCTAGATTAAACTGCAGGTATCTGAAGGAGAGTTACTGCACATGTTTAAACACACGTCAGCAAAGGAATGCAGTGAAAGATGGATTTAAAAATGGCGCCACCCATGACAAGAGGGAGGTGGGGAATAACCTCAATAAAATGCTAATAAAATATATTTAGTGTTTAATGCTCCTTTAAATTACACAGCAACACATAAAGGATAATACCTGAACTTGGATACCAAGCCAATCAAATGCATCAAATCCTGCCTTGGTCCTTAAAATAAAGAGTCCCAAAATAACCTGCAGACCAATTCCCCAGAATACTTGTCTCCAATTAACCTAAAAGGAAACAAAAAAAGTGTTTGATATGAATATATTTATTTATAATGAAATAGTGTATTGTTATCTTGCAATTTATAAAAATAAAGTAAAATAATAGGAAACTAACAACCTGCATTAACAGAAAACCTCAGTTATTTAAAGTGTATTGTTATCTTGCAATTTATAAAAATAAAGTAAAATAATAGGAAACTAACAACCTGCATTAACAGAAAACCTCAGTTATTTAAAGTGTATTGTTATCTTGCAATTTATAAAAATAAAGTAAAATAATAGGAAACTAACAACCTGCATTAACAGAAAACCTCAGTTATTTAAAGTGTATTGTTATCTTGCAATTTATAAAAATAAAGTAAAATAATAGGAAACTAACAACCTGCATTAACAGAAAACCTCAGTTATTTAAATATTTGCCTTAAAAGGATGCTAACCTCCAAAACTCAAAAAATATTTAATTTTTTTTCTTAAAAGGCTAAAAGTGACAGTAAAGTCAAAATTACAAAAACTTTCATTTTTCATATATAATTTTAAACAGCTTTCCATTTAACTTCTATTATCTAATTTGTTAAAATTTTATGTGCTAACTGAATAATGAAATAAAGTTTTGAAATTCTATTGGCTATTCAAATCAGCCAATAGAATTTCAGTAGCTCTCATCCTATTGGATGATTTGAACAGCCAATATGATTTGAGTAGCTCTCATCCTATTGGCTGATTTGAATTTGAAGAATCAAATCAGCCAATAGGAATTCAAGGGATGTCATTTTTAATCGCGTCCCTTGAATTCACTATCCAGTGTACGGTGGCGATCGTACAAAGAGGATCCTCCACGCTCCATGGCTCCGAGGTCACCAGTCTTCAGTTCCAGGGTCACTGTTCTTCTGCTCCGCACTCATCAGTCTTCAGCTCAGCCCTCCGCTCCATGACGGATTGTTCCTGGAAGAAGAAAGAAGAGGTCGCTGCTTGGAAGAAGACTTCACCGCATGGGACAGGACCTTCTCCGCCGGACTTCAGGAATGGTGAGTATCAACCTGGGGGATTTTTTTTTTTTAATTTAGATTAGGATGGGCATTTTGTAAAAGAGCTAAATACCCTTTTAAGGGCAATGTCCAACAAATGCCCTTTTTCAGGGCAATGGGTAGTTTAGGTTTTTTAGTGTTAGGTTTTTTTTTATTTTGGGGGGTTTGGTGGATGGGGGTTTTACTGTTAGGGGGGACTTTGTGTATTTTTAATGTAAAAGAGCTGTTTATCTTGGGGCAATGCCCTGCAAAAAGACTGTCTAAGGGCTACTGGTAGTTTATTCTTAGAGTAGGGGGTGTTTTTATTTTGTGGGGCCTTTTTTATTTTCATAGGGGTTAGGTATAATTTTTTTAAAATTTGATCATTTTGTTTTTTATTTTCTGTAATCTTCGATTTTTTTTATTTTATGTAATTTTAGCTTAAAAGGACAGTCTACACCAGAATTTTAATTTTGACTGTCCCTTTAATGTATACTTATTTTTTTTTATCTTTAAAGTAGTGTTAGGTTTTTTATTTTAATATTTAGTAACTTTAGTATTTTGTAATTTAGGTAATTTGGGTTCATTTAGGGGGTATTAGGTTAGGGGGTGTTAGGTTAGGGGGCTTAGTAATTTAAGTATTTATTTGTGTTGTGGGCTTTGGCAGTTTTGGGGTTAATACTTTAATAGGTAGTTTGCGATGTTGGGGTTGGCGGATTTAGGGGTTAATAGTTTAGTTATTACTTGCTGTGTGGGTTTTATGGCGGATATAGGGGTTAATAGTTTAAATAAGCTTAAAAAGTTTAATTGCGATGTTGGGGTTATCGGTTTAGGGGTTAATACTTTTATTAGTTCCGATGTGGGTTTGATGGCAGATATAGGGGCTTATTTTTGGGAGGCGTGTTAGACTTTTACGGGAGATTTGATATTTTTTTTTTTACTTTTCTTAGATGCTGGCAGTTTCTAAAGTGCCGTAAGTCACTGGCGACTCCAGAAATTTGTATTTACGCTCATTTGTGGACATCGTTAGTTTATCCGATTTACGGCACTTTATGAACTGCCGGCGGGCTTTATTGGATACCCCGATGTGCGAGGTGAAATTACGCCTGCGCCGTATATGTAATCTTGTCCCAAGTGTTTTACCTTATGAACTAACAGGAAGTGAATGTTTGTGCATAGCTGCTCAGTGGGATAGATGCTCAGATATAAATTTGCTAGATTATAATGACAATTCCCTTAGAACTTTGGCAGAACAGTGATATTCTCCACAATCATAACAAAACATATTTTTGTTCATTTTGGCACAAGAACATTTACTTTTAAACAAAATAAACCACTCTAATTTTAAAATACCCTTTTAAAAAAACTCTAATGGGAAACTTATATTCTCATTTTCTTAAATCCACTTTGACATACATATTTTGTTTTCAAAAGATTAAAGTATATTCAATCTTCTCAAAAACATTACTTAACACATATACAGGCATAGCTAGTTTTATTTTGCAGATATTGCATTTTTTAAAGTTGAAGGTTTGAGTCAACCCTGTGCTACTTTATTGGTGCCATTTTCCCAACATATATACACATAAATACACACTTAAACCAAATCTGTTGATGACACTAAGGTGTCCAACTCTAGGGGGCGCTATAATATAAAATATAAAATATCTATCTGGTTCTAATAGATCTATATCAGACAGAGATGTTTATACATATACCAATCTGTGTTCATATGCAAAATAACAACCGTTGTAAACAATGGAACAATGAAAAAAGTACAAAGTTTCTTATCTGAGTCTTTATAAGAGACTTATATCACAAGTCCAGATGTTCCAGATATATTCTTGTGTGGTGGTGATACCAATATAGGACCATAGGATCACACTTGCATAGTCACGGCAGCTGCTCTCATAAAAACAACAACAACCAGATATCTGTGAGAATAAAATCACAAAAAAGAGGGTGCCTCCTTAGTGTAATAGTGAGATGGTGATGACATACAACAGGTCTTGTATTGTGGTTATACTCACAAAAGGAGCAGCACCATATGTGCTAATTGACGCAGGCTGGGAACTCACAGTGACCCAGCGACACTGATCCTCTAAAACAATATCAAGGTACAGGGATTCCAAGTGCTAGGAATGACAAATCAATATCAGGCTTCCATAAAATACAAAGTATATTTTATTTAAAAATAGTTTTAAAAAACCATGGGTATTTTATTTACCCAAGGTATATAAAAACAATTATTGTTCACATTACAACGCTTTCTCAGCTCAGCCTGATGCCTGATGAAACAACTAGCTGTGCTGAGAAACGCGTTGCAATCTGTTACAATAATTGTTTTTATATACCTTAGCTAAATAAAATACCCATGGTTTTTAAAACTATTTTTAAATAAAATATACTTCGTATTTTATGGAAGCCTGAGCTTGATTCGTCTTGCCTAGCACTTAGAATCCCTGTACCTTGATATCCTTTGGAAGACCTGTTGTATGTCATCACCATCTCACTATTACTCTAGGAGGGGCCTTTTTTGGGATTTTAGTCTCACAGATATCTAAATACACATACACACATATTTATATATATATATATATATATATATAAATATAAATATAAATAAATATATATATATATATATATATATATATATATATATATATACACATACCACCAGCTGAAGGCTCAGATGATGCTTAACAATAAGAGAGATAGTCAGAGAGAGATAGAGATGATAGAGAGAGAGAGAGAAAGAGAGTGAGAGAGAAAGAAAGAAATATCAGTATCTAAAAAGGACTGAATAGTACCAACCCCTAATCAAGACTACATGTAAAAAATACCCCCTGTTCTTCATTCCCTAACTAAATATAACAAAACAGTTCAACCAACATTTTCAAATCAACCGTTTACGTCTTCTCAGGTAAAACATTTTCTGCAATCAAGATTGTTAATAATTACATCTTTTTTTGGGATACTATATACGGCGTAACTTAGAAGTTACGCGCGTAGATTTCTGGCGTCGCCCGTAGTTTTTTGGGCCATAGACAGGTATACCAAACCAGCGCAGTTTGGTATCCAATATACAGCGTAAGGACTTACGTGGCGAAAATGGAGAAATCTTACTCCATTTTCACCTCGCCACAAAAAGCAGCCATAAGAAGCCTTACGCTGACTATTGGAGCCCCGTAACTACCTAAACTACCTGCAAAATAAAGCCTAACACCTAACGCATGCGCAATGTCTATCTACCTGTCAACCGCGATCTCCCGCCGCAATCCCTAATAAAGTATTTAAACCCTAAACTGCTGCTCCCGGACCCCGCCACCATCTACATAAACTAACCCCCTACTGTGAGCCCCTAAAACCGCCACCATCTAACTGATCTATCCTCTAATGTAAACCCCTAAAACCGCCTCCATCTACCTGATCAATCCCCTAATGTGAACCCCTTACACCGCCGCCATCTACCTTATCTATCCCCTAATCTGACCCCTTACACCGCCGCCACCTATATAAAAATTATTAACCCCTAATCTAATCCCCCTATACCGCCGCCAGCTATATTAATATTATTTACCCCTAATCTAATCCCCCTAAAATAATTATCTCTATTACCAGCCCTTAAAAGGGCCTTTTGCTGGGCTTTGCCCCAAAGTAAACAGCTCTTTTGCCCTATAACCTGCCCTCCCTACACCGCCGCCACCTATATTAATAGTATTAACCCCTAATGTAAGCCCCTTACACCGCCGCCATCTATATTAAAATTATTAACCCCTAATTTAATCTACCTACCCCGCCGCCAGCTATATTATCTATATTAACCCTAAGTATATTATAGTTAATATAGTTATTACATTAACTATATTAACCCTAATTATATTAGGGTTAATATAGTTAATATAGTTACTATAGTATTTATATTAACTATATTAACTCTATTTAACCCTAACACCCCTAACTAAATTCTTATTAAATAAATCTAATTCATATTATAAACTAAAATATTCCTATTTAAATCTAAATACTCACCTATAAAATAAACCCTAAGATAGCTACAATATAATTAATAATTACATTGTAGCTATGTTAGGGTTTATATTTATTTTACAGGTAAATTGTTAATTATTTTAACTAGGTATAATAGCTATTAAATAGTTATTAACTATTTAATAGCTACCTAGTTAAAATAATTACCCAATTACCTGTAAAATAAATCCTAACCTAAGTTACAAATACACCTACACTATCAATAAATTAAATAAACTACAAATATCTATCTAAAAATACAATTAAATAAACTAAACTAAATTACAAAAAAACAAAAACACTAAATTACACAAAAAAATTAGAGCAATTTTAAGCTAATTACACCTATTCTAAGCCCCCTAATAAAATAATAAAGCCCCCCAAAATAAAAAATTCCCTACCCTATTCTAAATTATAAAATACCTAGCTCTGTACCAGCCCTTAAAAGGGCTTTTTGTGGGGTATTTACCCCAAGTTAACAGCTCTTTTGCCTGTAAAAAAAAAAAGAACACAACACCCCCCCAACATTACAACCCACCACCCACATACCCCTATTCTAAACCCACCCAAACCCCCTTAAAAAAACCTAACACTACCCCCTTGAAGATCTCCCTACCTTGTCTTCACCCAACCGGGCCGAACTCCTCATCCGATCCGGGCGATGTCTTTATCCAAGCGGCAAAGAAAAAGTCTTCATCCCGGCGATGTCTTTATCCAAGCGGCAAAGAAGAAGTCTTCATCCCGGCTATGTCTTTATCCAAGCGGCAGCAAAGTCTTCTTCAATCCGGCAGCATCTTCCATCAAGCGGCATCTTCAATCTTCTTTCTTCGCTCCTCCGACGCGGAGCATCCATCCCGGCCAACGACTGAACGACGAATGAGGTACCTTTAAATGACGTCATCCAATCAGCCAATCAGATTGAGCTCGCATTCTATTGGCTGTTCCGATCAGCCAATAGAATGCGAGCTCAATCTGATTGGCTGATTCAATCAGCCAATCAGATTTTTCCTATTTTAATTCCGATTGGCTGATAGAATCCTATCAGCCAATCGGAATTCGCCGGACGCCATCTTGGATGACGTAATTCAAAGGTACCTCATTCATCGTTCAGTCGTTGGCCGGGATGGATGCTCCGTGTCGGAGGAGCGAAGAAAGAAGATTGAAGATGCCGCTTGATGGAAGATGCTGCCGGATGGAAGAAGACTTTGCTGACACTTGGATAAAGACATCGCCGGGATGAAGACTTCTTCTTTGCCGCTTGGATAAAGACATCACCGTGATGAAGACTTCTTCTTTGCCGCTTGGATAAAGACATCGCCCGGATCGGATGAGGAGTTCGGCCCGGTTGGGTGAAGACAAGGTAGGGAGATCTTCAGGGGGGTAGTGTTAGGTTTATTTAAGGGGGGTTTGGGTTAGATTAGGGGTATGTGGGTGGTGGGTTGTAATGTTGGGGGGTGGTATTGTGGGGGGTTTTTCAGGCAAAAGAGCAGTTTTCTTTGGGGCATGCCCCGCAAAAGGCCCTTTTAAGGGCTGGTAAGGTAAAAGAGCTTTGAACTTTTTTAATTTAGAATAGGGTAAGGGATTTTTTTTTATTTTGGGGGGCTTTATTATTTTATTAGGGGGCTTAGAATAGGTGTAATTAGCTTAAAAATCTTGTAATCTTTTTTTTATTTTTTGTAATTTAGTGTTTTGTTTTTTTTGTAATTTAGTTTAGTTTATTTAATTGTATTTTAGTTTAGATATTTGTAGTTTATTTAATTTATTGATAGTGTAGGTGTATTTGTAACTTAGTTTAGGATTTATTTTACAGGTAAATTGGTAATTATTTTAACTAGGTAGCTATTAAATAGTTATTAACTATTTAATAGCTATTGTACCTAGTTAAAATAAATACCAAGTTACCTGTAAAATAAATATAAACCCTAAAATAGCTACAATGTAATTATTAATTACATTGTAGCTATCTTAGGGTTTATTTTATAGGTAAGTATTTAGATTTAAATAGGAATATTTTCATTAATAATATTAATATTAGATTTATTTTAATAAGAGTTTAGTTAGGGATGTTAGAGTTAGATAGGGTTATTATACTTAATATATATATAATATAATAACGATATTAACTATATTAACCCTAATATAATTAGGGTTAATATAGTTAATATATATAATGTAATAATTATATTAACTATATTAACCCTAATATAATTAGGGTTAATATAGTTAATATAGCTGGCGGCGGTGTAGGGGGATTAGATTAAGGGTTAATACATTTATTATAGGTGGCAGAAGTGTAGGGGGATTTAGATTGTAGGCAAAAGAGCTGATTACTTTGTGACAAAGCCCTGCCAAAAGCCCTTTTAAGGGCTGGCAAAAGAGCAGTTTACTTTGGGGTAATGCCACGCAAAAAGCCCTTTTCAGAGCTATTTGTAGGGTTAGACTTAGGTTTAGTGGTAGGGATAGTTTAGTATTTTAGGGGTTAAATAATTTAATATAGATGGCGGCGGGGTAGGGGGATTAAATTAGGGGTTAATAATTTTAAAATACATGGCGGCGGGGTAGGGGCTCACTTTAGGGGGTAGGTAAGGTAGATGGCGGCGGTGTTAGGGGCTCACTTTAGGGGGTTAAAGATTTAATATAGCTGGCGGCGGGGTCCGGGAGCGGCGGTTTAGGGGTTAATAACTTTATTAGGTGGCGGCGGGGTCCGGGAGCGGCGGTTTAGGGGTTAATAACCTTTTTTATTGGTAGGATAGTGAGGGGGGATAGCGGATAGAGGGTTAGACGTGTCGGGCTATGTTTAGGAGGCGTGTTAGACAGTGCGGGTGATTTCATACTTTAGTCAGGTTTTGTAGGTGCCGGCAGTTTCTAATGTGGCGCAAGTCACTGGGGACGCCAGAAATTTGTACTTACTTTCTGGACATCGCTGGTTTATCCGGCTTACGGCACGTTAGCATCTGACAGCGCCGTATATTGGATAGCTCGAGTTGCGAGCTGAAACTGCGGGCGATGCGGGATCCCTCGCTTGCGCCGCAAACTGCGCCGTATATCGGATCGCGCCCCATGAGAGCTCTCTGCTACTTAAAAAGTTTGCAATGGCGGACGAAGTACACAGAGAAAACCCGGCACCTGTTTAAATTGTAATATTATGCCTAATACAATTAAAAATAGGCAGTTTTTTGTGCACTATACCTTAAAATCTCTGCTATTTTCATATGCATAGGTTTTTTCTTTCAGTGTAATTTTTTTTTAACATTTTGATAAAAACTTGCCATCTTTAATTTGCGATAAAAAACAGAAATGTTTAGAGAATTATGCTGGGTTTTTCATACACTCATATGGAACACAAGTGTTCAGTCCATTTTAAGATAAAAACAATTATGATTTGTATTTTGTACTTATAAGTATGAATTTCTATGTGTTTTTTTGCACATCCATTGTACTTAAATTACAATTTATGCTGTGCATATTTATAACAATTTATTCCAGTGTAATTTAAATACAAATTTTACGTTTTTGTTAAATAGGATTTTTGGTGAACAATTCTGTTACAATTTTGATGCACCTTAACTATGCATTCCCCCCCCCCCCGGGTATCTTTGTGTGAATAGTTCAATTATTCGTTTTGTATGATTTTTAAATTACAATTTTGTGGAATTTTGTAATATATGCATCTCCTTCCCATCAAAAATATGCAGTGTGTTGCCTCTTAGTGAGACACCCTATTTTCAGGGTAAAAGTAGCTTCAGAGAATTCCACCAGGGAAATAGGAAGTACTGGGGAGCATTCTTAGAGAATCCTGCAAGCCCAGAGACCTTTAGATCATCGGGCCCTTAGAGAGAATAATGAAAAATGACAATTTTAGCACGTCCCTGTTACTCCCCGCCCCCTCCCCTGCTGGGAGTGTGATTTAATCTAAAACTTCTTGTTTACATAGTTTTTCAATAAATAGTACTTAAAAGGACATGAAAGCCACAGTTTTTCTTTCATTACTCAGATAGAGCATTTAATTTTAAACAACTTTCCAATTTACATCTATTATCTAATTTGTTTTATTCTCTTGGTATTCTTTGTTGAAAAGGATACCTAGGTAGGCTCAGGAGCTGCTGTTTGGTTGTTGCACATATATGCCTCATGTTATTAGCTCACCCAACACGTTAACCAGCTCCCAGTAATGCATTTCTGCTTCTATCTACAAAGAATACCAAGAGAATGAAGCAAATTAGATACAAGAGGTAAATTGGAAAGTTGTTTAAAATGGATTCTCTATCTGAAACATTAAACCACTGATTTATAAGAATATTTTGCAATATTAAAAAAAAATAAAAAAAAATAAAAAAAAATCTTGTTTAAAGAGACAGTCTAGTCAAAATTAAATGTTTATGATTCAGATAGGACATTCAATTTCAAACAACTTTAAAATGCACTTTTACCATCAAATTTGCTTTGTTCTCTTGGTATTCTTTGTCGAAAGCTAAACCTAGGTAGGCTCATATGCTCATTTCTAAGAGATTGAAGGCTGCCTCTTATTTCAGTGCATTTTGACAGTGTTCCACAGCTAGACAGGTATAGTTCATGTGTGCCATATAGATAACTATGTGCTCACTCATGTGGAGTTATTTATGAGTCAGCACTTATTGGCTAAAATGCAAGTCTGTCAAAAGAACTGAGATAATGGGACTGTCTGCAGAGGCTTAGATACAAGGTAATCACAGAAATAAAAAGTATATTAATATAACCGTGTTGGTTATGCAAAACTGGGAAATGAGTAATAAAGGGATTATCTATTTCAGTAGACTGTCCCTGTAAATATATAAACAAAAATATGTGATTTTTATATTATTTTTATTAATGACATAGCCTAGGAAATATTTATATTTCTTTGATGCTAAAGAATACATTACTCGCAGAAAATATTTGTTTCGAATAAAGATTATTCTTACATACCTTTGTTGGATGTTTAGAAAAGATGAACATTAGGACCACATACATCACAAGTCCTCCAAATGATATAAGCTGATTTGTGCCCATTTTTGCTGTGTCAAAAATAAGCCAACATATAACTGCAGCAATGATAGCTAACCAAATTACCCTAAAAATAAGAATTAAATTATAGACATTAGCTGCCATATGCAAAAGAAGCTTTTCACAGTATACAGTTCTGATGATATTTTCATTGTTACATATAAAGAGATGTTATGGAGATGGTTTAAACATAAATACAAACATCCCAACACTTGAGGTTTATACCCAGATTTGACAGGAAGGCCAGAGCCTTGTGGTCTGGGGGAGGGCCAAGTGACCAGGGAGAAGTCAGGACAGAACAAGGCTGAACCAGGAACTTGAGCAAGGTTGGCCAATTGTTTTCTGAAAAGTGACAAAAAGGGACAAAAGGAAGGTGCTTTCAAATGTAAACAAGCCAGCAAAATATGAGAGAATTGGGAGCTTTGTAAATATAATCTATAGCAGCATGTAGTAAATTTCTAGTTAAGGGCCACACTTCCTTTTTTCACACTCACAGGACTGATATACATATTTGATAAAACATACTTCTATGTATACAACTTACTTGAGCAATGCTGTAGTAAGAGACCCAACAAGAAGTACATTAGATCATTAAAGAAGGACAGACCCTTTTAAGGGCAGTAAAAGAGCTGAATGCCCTTTTAAGGGCAATGCCCATACAAATGCCCCTTTAGGGGCAATGGGTAGTTTAGGATTTTTTAGTGTTAGGTTTTTTTATTTTGGGGGTTTGGTGGGGGGTGTTTTACTGTTAGATGGGGAAGTTAGCATTTTTTAATGTAAAAGAGCTCTTTAACTCAGGCCACTGCCCTACAAAAGGCCCTTTTAAGGGCTATTGGTAGTTTAGCATTAGATTAGGGGGTGTTTTTATTTTGGGGGGCTTTTTAATTTTCATAGGGATTAGGGTTATTTTTTTTATTTTTGATCATTTGGTTTATTATTTTATGTAATGTTAGAATTTTTTATTTTTTTCATAATCTTAGATTATTTAATTTTTATTTTTTTATTAAGTAATGTTAGCTTTTTTTATTTTAATTGTTTGTAACTTAGTATATGTGATACCAAAACCGCTTAAAAAAACGGCGTTGCCGGCTTTTGCGGGTGCTGCCGCATATGTAATCTTGCCATAGACTTTTGTTAAAGGGACATGAAACCCAAAATTTTTCTTCCATGATTCAGATGGAGAATACAATTTTAAACAACTTTTCAATTTACTTCTATTATTTAATTTGCTTCCTTCTCTTGTTATCCTTTGAGGTTCTAGCTTTTGATTGGTGGCTGCATATATATATTGATTGTGATTGGCTCACCCATGTGTTCAGTTAGAAACCAGTAGTGCATTGCTGCTCCTTCAACAAATGATACCAAGAGAATGAAACAAATTATATAATAGAAGTAAATTAGAAAGTTGTTTAAAATTGTATTCTCTATCTGGATCATGAAATAATTTTTTTGGGTTTCATGTCCCTTTAAGCAGAAATATAGTTTTTGACTTGCAAAGATGACAGCTTATTTTAGAGGTATTACTAGGCACAAATGGGAAGAAAAATCAGGGACCATCTAATTAAAGAGAAATTGCACATAAAGTGCTAGATTACAAGTGTAGTGCGATCAATACTACAGGGTGTGTTATCTTTTGTGCGGCCTATCTGGTATTACATGGGGATTTTAACCAAAGCATCTCAATAAGGCCGAGACGTTTTTAAAATGGTGTATACTTTTAATAGATGGTGCAGAGGCCTTATTAACTTGCTCATTGTACACATATTACAAGCAGTGAGGTAAATGTTGCTCTTGAGCACAATCCAAAATTTGGCGGTAAAATTTAGTGCGTTTTAGTACTTGAAGTAAACCATTATTATTATTATTAATAGTATAGCACAAAACTATTGGCTTAGGGCCAGATTACAAGTGGATCATATTCCACTGTGTAATACCAGCGCTGGTATTACAAGTTTTTAGCAATGCGAACGCAACCTCAGGTTCGCATCGCTAGGAAACATTGCGCTTTCATAGGCTTCCATGGGAGCCTCGTTCTGATGCCGTCAGAGACAGCATCAGAATTTCAGTGTCAGCAAAGGGGGTAAGTCGTGCAGCGATGACAGCAAATATAAATATGTATGCATATGATGATATACATATATATTTAGGTGTTAATATATGTACATACACATATTAACACCTAAATATATATGTATATAAGCATTTACATAAATGTTTACTAGGAACACACAGTTCCCAAAGACCGCAATGTAAAGGCACTTTTTAGTGCCATTTATTTCCTAACACCACACTCCTGCCAACTTTAACCCTAAAATACTGCCTAGTGCAGTAATTTTATTAAAAAATAAAGATGCTGCCATCTTTATTTTTTAATAAACTACACTACACTGTATTTTGGGGTAGATTTATAAATTTACCAGAGATCTGATCTCTGGTTAATTTTATAAGCGCTAATTGCTACCGCGTGCTTGCAGTAGCAATAACCAAACACTTGTAATGGCTGATTTAATTATTTGCTTGTTTGCAGACGTGTGATATTTTAACGCTCCACTTGTAATCTAGCCCTTATTGTTCAAGAGATATCCAGCATTATTTGTACTTGCACCCCTATAGATATCTATTATGTGATGGATTTAACACTTAAAGTGAATGTCAATTTAGATGAATCGGTGCCCGGTTTTTAATAATCCTATTAAAAACAAGGGCACTTTAATTCATCAAAATTTACATTTCACTAATTTTCTTCAAATACCTTTTAATCTTCACAGCCTCTCAAGCGATTCCCCCGGTCGTCGGAAGCCTCTTCATACGCCAGAAATGACAGATTGGTCATCCTCCAATCACGGCTTCCCTCCCCCCTGGGGGAATCATAGCCTGAGGCATGGTGATTGGAGGAAGCCGGATTCCTCATTTTGGACCTGCAAAGAGGGCTTGCAACGGACGGAGGAAGCGCTGCAGTGGCTGTCAGGATTAAAAGATAAGTATTTGAAAAAAACGAGTGAAATGTAAATTTTGCCCTTGTTTCTAATAGGATTATTAAAAACTGGGCACCGATTCATCTAAATTGACATTCACTTTAAGCACCAACAGACATGCATATGATAAGAAGCCCTAGATTATTGCTTCAGTGATAAAATTACTTTGACCCACTATGAGTGTAAAATTGCAGTGCTATTGATTGCGCTTGAGCGATGTTAATGTACATTAGTGCTAATATTTATGTGCTCCACTAGCAATCTAGGCCAAAATGTTTCTATCATCCATAAGATAGGGCAGCATTTAAACATGTTACATTTATCTAGGTGTCTGGGAGGAAAAAGCTGCTGAAGTTGAAACTAATAGGACTTTATCATGTGTGTACTCTTTACTAATGCTCTTTGACTGATAGGTGTTTCTTGCTAATGTTCATTGGTTGCCAGGTACTCACTGATTATGTTCATTATCTGATAGGTATAGTAAGAATTTATTGGAATAACACAATTGATAGCTTTATAATTGTAATTCGAATTTAAACAGTATTTGCTTAACATTTTAGAGTACAATGCTCTTTAGAAGGGTTAAACAGGGACCTCCAACACTTCTTGCGTTTGTGCAAAAATTGTGCTTTGTACGGCGTACCCTAGAGGGGACAAAAAGCAATTTCTGTAACCTAGGTTTTCAAATTGCCTAAACCAGCTACTGGATTTGCAGCATTTGCAGTTACAAAGCACAATTTTTTTTTACACATTTGTTAAACAAAAACAACTGGTGTTCAATGTCATGTTAAATATTTCAGTCCACTACTGAATACAAGTGTCAAATCGTTAATATAAATGCTTACAGGAAATATTTGTTTATTCCTAAACACACACCATTTCATCCAAAACCATTGCCGATTGAAAAATCTTCCAACGGGGGATAAAAATTCTGCAATTTTTCCTTCATATCTATCCATAAACAAATCCCAGCAGACAAAAAAGATAGCCAGCACTGTTAGCACAAAGAGTGCTAGGGCCCGTCTAAAGTTCAACACGCAGGCAGCGATCACCATGGCCAGGAAACCTGTCACAAAAACATAATCCCAATTACACACCAGGTAGATATACATTAAAGGGATATTAGGGTCATTTGTATATATGCATAAAACTTATCAGCAATTAATTACTAATTGTAAATAGATTTGCATTCAAAATAAATGTTTTCAAAACAATTAAAACTGTCATTTTATTAATGATTTGCAAAACTGCTTCAAAACCCTTGTAAGTATGTTTATTTTATCTTCCTTAATTGTGGCCAGCTAGGAGTAGCTGTAAAAGGAGTTTGTGCATTAGTCTATGCAACCAGTCTGTAGCTTGTAACTAATTTAGGTAGCATTATACAGGAAACCTAGGTTACAGGATGTAACTTCAGGTGTCTCTAGGCCTCCATAAATTTAACTGGTAATGAAAAATATTTTATGAAAAGTTAGTAGGAGAAGACTGGGGTTTTTTTTTCTGGAAGAGAGGAATTTGTGTATTTTGACATTTAAATTCCATTTAAAAAAAGCTTTAATTCCATTGGCTGATTTGAATTTTAACATGCAAAACAGCCAATAGGAACGCAAGGTACCCCTATATTAAAGGGGTACCTCGCATTCCAAATTCAATCTGCGGTTGGTGACCGCATGAAGATGACCTCTTTTTTCAAGCTCTGTAGATGAAGACCAACGCCGCCGCCATTGCTACCGCTGGGATGAAGAAGGACCACCGCCGGGATGAAGATGGAGCGCCACCATCAACATCGTTGGTAAATACCATCTCGGCTTTAGAGGTTCAGTTTGAGATGTGGGATGTGACGGTTTAGGGGTTAATAGTGAACATAGGTAGATTGCAATGTGGGGGCTGGTGGTTTAGGGGTTAACAGTGTAGTGAATACTTTGCAAAATGAGGGCTGGTGATTTAGGGGTTAACAGTGTAGGAACTTACTTTACATGGGGTAGTGTCAGTTTAGGGGTTAATAGTGTACATAGGTAGTTTGTGATGTGGGCGTGTGGCGGTTTATGGGTTCATAGTGAAGTTTAGTGCAACTGTTTCATCCGTACAAACTCTTGAAAGGTCGTGTAAACAGTTTGAACAGTCAATGCGATTGCATTTGCGCGATCGCATTTACTTTCAACTTGTAATACGAGCGCATATTACCGCTCTACACTACCCATAAAAAATGGGGAGCATAAATTACTGCAAGCTCATGCAAATTTGCGGTAATTTTAACAGCACGCCACTTGAGTGTAAAGAACACTGCAATCTTGCTATCACGTTTATACTCCTCGCGCTAACGATAGCGATTCACTTGTAATCTGGCCCATTATATTATATATTATATACAACATATATGTACAGTACATCATGTTACTAAAGTGGTGGTATTCTTTTTATGATCAATTTGAGAAATACATGCTTTCTGGAATTTTATATTTTTAATCTGTTACTGCAAAGGTAAATCACAATATGTAAAATACTTAAAGGGACACTAAACCCCAAATTTTTCTTTTATGATCCAAATAGAGAATACAATTTTAAACAACATTCCAATTAACTTCTATTATCTAATTTGCTTCATTCTTTAGATATCCTTTGTTGAAAAAATAGCAATGCACATGGGTGCATCACACAAGGCATCTATGTGCAGCCATCAATCAGCAGCTACTGAGCCTATCTGAGCCTATCTATATATGCTTTTCAGCAAAGGATAGCAACAGAATGAAGCAAATTAGATTAGATTAAATTAGAAAGATTAGATTAATTAGATTAGATTAAATTGGAAATTAATCAAATTAGATTAGATTAAATTAGAAAGTTATTTTTTAAATGTGCATGCTCTTTCTAAATCATGAAAGAAAAAATGTTTAGTTTTAGTAATGCATATTCAAACAGCTTTGCATTACACTTATTTATTTCCCTATAATTTAGTTCTAAAACTGTGACTTATGCAATTCTTAGAACTAAAATAGCCCACTGCAGACTTAACAAGGCTAACCTTGCTAGACATCTTATCCTAATTGGCTTAAGCAGTTAACCACAAAAAAAAAAATAACTTTATACTAACATAATGATTGTGGGTAGCCTTGTCAGCTACAGACTGAAGCCCATATGGGCTCCTCCAAGTAAGGCAACTGGTGGGTAGAGTTTGCTATGGAAAAACAACTGCAGCAAACACACGGCTAGATTTAAAGTTTGGCGGTAGCCGTCAAAACCAGCGTTAGAGGCTCCTAACGCTGGTTTTGGGCTACCGCTGGTATTTAGAGTCAGTCAGGAAAGGGTCTAACGCTCACTTTGCAGCCGCGACTTTTCCATACCGCAGATCCCCCTACGCCATTTGCGTATCCTATCTTTTCAATGGGATCTTTCTAACGCTGGTATTTAGAGTCTTGACTGAAGTGAGCGTTAGAAATCTAACGACAAAACTCCAGCCGCAGAAAAAAGTCAGTAGTTAAGAGCTTTCTGGGCTAACGCTGGTTTATAAAGCTCTTGACTACTGTGCTCTAAAGTACACTAACACTCATAAACTACCTATGTACCCCTAAACCGAGGTCCCCCCACATTGCCGCCACTCTATTAAAATTTTTTAACCCCTAATCTGCCGACCGCACACCGCCGCCACCTACGTTATCCCTATGTACCCCTAATCTGCTGCCCCTAATACCGCCGACACCTACATAATATTTATTAACCCCTAATCTGCCGCCCCCAACGTCGCCGCCACCTACCTACAATTATTAACCCCTAATCTGCAGACCGCACACCGCCGCAATTTACGTTATCCCTATGTACCCCTAATCTGCTGCCCCTAACACCGCCGACCCCTATATTATATTTATTAACCCCTAATCTGCCGCCCCCAACGTCGCCTCCACCTACCTACAATAATTAACCATTAATCTACCGACCGGATCTCACCGTTACTCTAATAAATGTATTAACCCCTAAAGCTAAGTCTAACCTTAACACTAACCCCCCCTAAATTAAATATAATTTAAATCTAACAAAATAAATTAACTCTTATTAAATAAATTAATCCTATTTAAAGCTAAATACTTACCTGTAAAATAAACCCTAATATAGCTACAATATAAATAATAATTATATTGTAGCTATTTTAGGATTAATATTTATTTTACAGGTAACTTTGTATTTATTTTAACCAGGTACAATATCTATTAAATAGTCAATAACTATTTAATAGCTACCTAGTTAAAATAATTACAAAATTACCTGTAAAATAAATCCTAACCTAAGTTACAATTAAACCTAACACTACACTAGCAACAAATTAATTAAATAAAATACCTACAATTATCTACAATTAAACCTAACACTACACTATCAATAAATTAATTAAATAAAATACCTACAATTAAATACAATTAAATTAACTAACTAAAGTACAAAAAATAAAAAAGAACTAAGTTACAAAAAATAAAAAAATATTTACAAACATTAGAAAAATATTACAACAATTTTAAACTAATTACACCTACTCTAAGCCCCCTAATAAAATAACAAAGACCCCCAAAATAAAAAAAATGCCCTACCCTATTCTAAAATTAAAATAGAAAAGCTCTTTTACCTTACCAGCCCTTAAAAGGGCCATTTGCGGGGCATGCCCCAAAGAATTCAGCTCTTTTACCTGGAAAAAAAACATACAATACCCCCCCCAACATTACAACCCACCACCCACATACCCCTAATCTAACCCAAACCCCCCTTAAATAAACCTAAAACTAAGCCCCTGAAGATCTTCCTACCTTATCTTCACCACACCGGGTATCAGCGATCTGTCCAGGCTCCGATGTCTTGATCCAAGCCCAAGAGGGGGGCTGAAGACATCCATCCTCCGGCTGAAGTCTTGATCCAAGCGGGCAGAAGAGGACATCCGGACCGGCAAACATCTTCATCCAAGACGCATCTTCTATGTTCTTCCATCCGATGACGGCCGGCTGATCTTCAAGACCTCCAGCGCGGATCCATCCATCTTCACCGACGACTTTCCGACGAATGACGGTTCCTTTAAGGGACGTCATCCAAGATGGCGTCCCTCGAATTCCGATTGTCTGATAGGATTCTATCAGCCAATCGGAATTAAGGTAGGAAAATTCTGAATTTCTGATGGAATCAGCCAATCAGATTCAAGTTCAATCCGATTGGCTGATCCAATCAGCCAATCAGATTGAGATCGCATTCTATTGGCCGTTCTGATCAGCCAATAGAATGCGAGCTCAATCTGATTGGCTGATCGGATCAGCCAATCGGATTGAACTTGAATCTGATTGGCTGATTCCATCAGCCAATCAGAATTTTCCTACCTTAATTCCGATTGGCTGATAGAATCCTATCAGCCAATCGGAATTCGAGGGACATCATCTTGGATGACGTCCCTTAAAGGAACCGGGGGGGGTATTGTATGTTTTTTTTCCAGGCAAAAGAGCAGAATTCTTTGGGGAATGCCCCGCAAATGGCCCTTTTAAGGGCTGGTAAGGTAAAAGAGCTTTTCTATTTTAATTTTAGAATTGGGTAGGGCATTTTTTTTATTTTGGGGTCTTTGTTATTTTATTAGGGGGCTTAGAGTAGGTGTAATTAGTTTAAAATTGTTGTAATATTTTTCTAATGTTTGTAAATATTGTTTTATTTTTTGTAACTTAGTTCTTTTTTATTTTTTATACTTTAGTTAGTTTATTTAATTGTATTTAATTGTAGGTATTTTATTTAATTAATTTATTGATAGTGTAGTGTTAGGTTTAATTGTAGATAATTGTAGGTATTTTATTTAATTAATTTATTGCTAGTGTAGTGTTAGGTTTAATTGTAATTTAGGTTAGGATTTATTTTACAGGTAATTTTGCAATTATTTTAACTAGGTAGCTATTAAATAGTTATTGACTATTTAATAGCTATTGTACCTGGTTAAAATAAATACAAAGTTGCCTGTAAAATAAATATTAATCCTAAAATAGCTACAATATAATTATTATTTATATTGTAGCTATATTAGGGTTTATTTTACAGGTAAGTATTTAGCTTTAAATAGGATTAATTTATTTAATAAGAGTTAATTTATTTCGTTAGATTTAAATTATATTTAACTTAGGGGGGTGTTAGTGTTAGGGTTAGACTTAGCTTTAGAGGTTAATAAATTTATTAGAGTAGCAGTGAGATCCGGTCGGCAGATTAGGGGTTAATTATTGTAGGTAGGTGGAGGCGACGTTGGGGGCGGCAGATTAGGGGTTAATAAATATAATATAGGGGTCGGCGGTGTTAGGGGCAGCAGATTAGGGGTACATAGGGATAACGTAGGTTGCGGCGGTGTACGGAGCGGCAGATTAGGGGTTAGAAATAATATGCAGGGGTCAGCGATAGCGGGGGCAGCAGATTAGGGGTTAATACATATAATATAGGGGTCAGCGGTGTTAGGGGCAGCAGATTAGGGGTACATAGGGATAACGTAGGTTGCGGCGGTGTACGGAGCGGCAGATTAGGGGTTAATAATAATATGCAGGGGTCAGCGATAGCAGGGGCAGCAGATCAAGGGTTAATAAGTGTAAGGTTAGGGGTGTTTAGACTCGGGGTTCATGTTAGGGTGTTAGGTGCAGACTTAGGAAGTGTTTCCCCATAGGAAACAATGGGGCTGCGTTAGGAGCTTAACGCTGCTTTTTTGCAGGTGTTAGGTTTTATTCAGCTCAAACTGCCCCATTGTTTTCTATGGGGGAATCGTGCACGAGCACGTTTTTTAAGCTGGCCGCGTCCGTAAGCAACGCTGGTATTTAGAGTTGCAGTGGCGGTAAATATGCTCTACGCTCCCTTTTTTGGAGCCTAACGCAGCCATTCTGTGAACTCTAAATACCAGCGGTATTTAAAAGGTGCGGGGGAAAAAAAGCATGCGTAGCTAACGCACCCCTTTGGCCGCAGAACTCTAAATCTAGCCAACAATGTTTTAAAATGTTTAAACTTTGCTAAAACATAAGTTGTTCTCACATCCTATGTAATATCGTATTTTTTTTGTTTGATATAAATAAAACTTTATTAAAAAAAAACGATGACAGAAATTGTCTCTTGTGTATATGAAAGACAAGCAGTTAAATATGCTTATATAGTTACTTCTATGAAACAAGGTTACTGGCTGATAGGGCAACTCCCCCCAAAAAGTTTGTTTTTTCAGACCATGAATATACATTTTTCAAAAAACAAACACAGAGATTACGAGTTTTGCAGTAACAAGGATGCGTTGCTAACGAGCCTTTTTTTTTCACCGCTCACTTAAGACAACGCTGGTATTACAGGTTTTTTTAAACCCAGCGTTAACCACAAAAAGGTGAGCGTAGAGCAAAATTTAGCTCCACATCTCACCTCAATACCAGCGTTGCTTACGGTAGTGGTGAGCAGGTAAAACGTGCTCATGCACGATTTCCCTATAGGAATCAATGGGGCAGAATCGGCTGAAAAAAAAAACCTAACACCTGCAAAAAAGCAGCGTTCAGCTTCTAACGCAGCCCCATTGATTCCTATGGGGAAATAAAAGTTATGTCTACACCTAACATGAACCCGAGTCTAAACACCCCTAATCTTACACTTATAAACCCCTAATCTACCGCCCCCGACATCGTCGACACCTGCATAATATTATTAACCCCTAATCTGCCGCTCCGGACACCGCCGCCACCTACATTATCCCTATGAACCCCTAATCGCCGAACCCTAAATTTTATTTATTAACCCCTAATCTGCCGCCCCATCGTTGCTGCTACTATATTACATTTATTAACCCCTAAACCTAAGTCTAAACATAAGTCTAACAACCCGTAACTTAAATATAATATAAATAAAATGAAATAAAATTACTAAAATTAAATAAATTAATCCTATTTAAAACTAAATACTTAACTATAAAATAAACCATAAACTAGCTACAATATAACTAATAGTTACATTGTATCTATCTTAGGGTTTATTTTTATTTTACAGGCAACTTTGTATTTATTTTAACTAGGTACAATAGTTATTAAATAGTTATTAACTATTTAAAAACTTCCTAGTTAAAATAAGTACAAATCTACCTGTAAAATAAACCCTAACCTAAGTTACAATTACACCTAACACTATACTATCATTAAATTAATTACATAAACTAACTACAATTAAATACAATTAAATTAAATAAAATAAAGTACAAAAAAACACTAAATTACAGAAAATAAAAAAATAATTACAAGAATTTTAAACAAATTACACCTAATCTAATCCCCCTAATAAAATAAAAAAGCCCCCCCAAAATAATAAAATTCCCTACCCTATACTAAATTACAAATAACCCTTAAAAGGGCCTTTTGCGGGGCATTGCCCCAAAGTAATCAGCTCTTTTACCTGTTAAAAAAAAAGACAATACCCCCCCAACATTAAAACCCACCACCCACACACCCAACCCTACTCTAAAACCCACCCAAGCCCCCCTTAATAAAACCTAACACTACCCCCGTGAAGATCACCCTACCTTGAGCCGTCTTCACCCAGCCGGGCACAAGTGGTCCTCCAGAGGGGCATCATTTAAAGGAACCTTCATTCGTCGGGAGTTGTCGGAAGAAGAGAATGTTCCACGTCAGCTGGCTTCAAGATGGACCTGCTCCGCTCCGGATGGATGAAGATAGAAGATGCCACCTGGATGAAGCCTTCTGCCCATCTGGAAGTCCTCTTCTGCCCGGATCGGATGAAGACTTCTGCCCCTCTGGAGGACCACTTGTGCCCGGCTGGGTGAAGACGGCTCAAGGTAGGGTGATCTTCAAAGGGGTAGTGTTTGGTTTTATTAAGGGGGAATTGGGTGGGTTTTAGAGTAGGGTTGGGTGTGGGTGGTGGGTTTTAATGTTGGGGGGTATTGTCTTTTTTTTTTTTTACAGGTAAACGAGCTGATTACTTTGGGGCAATGCCTTGCAAAAGGCCCTTTCAAGGAGTATTTGTAATTTAGTATAGGGTAGGGAATTTTATTATTTTGGGGGGCTTTTTTATTTTATTAGGGGGATTAGATTAGGTGTAATTAGTTTAAAATACTTGTAATTTTTTTTTTCTGTAATTTAGTGTTTTTGTTTTTTTTTTGTACTTTAATTTATTTAATTTAATTGTATTTAATTGTAGCTAGTTTAGGTAATTAATTTAATGATAGTGTAGTGTTAGGTGTAATTGTAATTTAGGTTAGGATTTATTTTACAGGTAAATTTGTCTTTATTTTAACTAGGTAGTTGTTAAATAGTTAACAACTATTTAATAACTATTGTACCTAGTTAAAATAAATACAAAGTTGCCTGTAAAATAAAAATAAACCCTGAGATAGATACAAATGTAACTATTAGTTATATTGTAGCTATCTTAGGGTTTATTTTACAGGTATTTAGTTTTAAATAGGATTAATTTATTTAATTGTAGTAATTTTTTTTCATTTTATTTAAATTATATTTAAGTTAGGGGGGTGTTAGACTTAGGTTTAGAGTTAGGTTTAGGGGTTAATAAATTTAATATAGTAGTGGCGATGTTGGGGGCGGAAGATTAGGGGTTAATAAATGTAGGTAGGTGTCAGCGATGTTAGGGACGGCAGATTAGGGGTGGAGTGCGGCAGTTTAGGGGTTAATATATTTATTAAAGTGGCGGCGATGTCCAGTCGGCAGATTAGGGGTTAAAAACGTTATTAAAGTGTTTCCGATGTGGGGAGCCCTCGGTTTAGGGGTTAATAGGTAGTTTATGGGTGTTAGTGTACTTTTTAGCACTTCAGTTAAGAGTTTTATGTCACAGCGTTAGCACATAAAACTCTTAACTACTGACTTTTAAATGTGGTAGGAGTCTTGACAGGAGAGGGTCTACCGCTCACTTCTTCCAAGACTCGTAATACCGGCATTAGGAAAATCCCATTGAAAAGATAGGATACGCAATTGACGTAAGGGGATTTGCGGTAAGCTCGAGTTGCAGAAGAAAAGTGAGCGGTACACCTGTACCTGTCAGACTTGTAATACCAGCGGGCGTTAAAAAGCAGCGTTGGGACCTCTCAACACTGCTTTTAAAGGCTGACGCAAGACTCGTAATCTAGCCGAAAGTAATGCAATAAACGTTGAAACATTATGTTTTAGCTGAAACAGAAAACTCTTTTCACTATGTCCCTTTAAAAAATTTTTTTAATAATGTTGGAATTTAAAGAAACACACTTTTATCTTAGAAAAACTAACGAGAAAAAAAAAAATATTTTTAAAGGATGAACCAAATCCCCACACCCCCATCCCTAGTCTAAACGCTATATGAATGGCATGGCAGTGCAAACTCATGTAGAAACCATTAGAAATAAAAAGTACTGTTTTTTATGGACTGGAATGACTTTGTATTTGAAAATGGTTTAATACACTTTGGGCTCAATTTATCAAGCTAGGGGGGACAGGGGCGTACATATCCGGGCAGCAATTCGCTGCCAGAATTCAGCATTGCACACGAGCGCTGTAGAAAGAAAGCAGAGGCGCCACAGTGGCCTAGTATTACCAAACCAAATGATGATATACTGTATATGAGACAATGGTATACTCACAAATGTTATGCACCCAATGGTGCTATTGGGGCAGGCTGGAACTTATAATAAAACAGGATTGGGGAGACAGGAGTGCTACAGCTAAAGGTGGATACAAAAATTACTAAATTCAAAATAAATAATCCAGTAATTCCTAAATACTGAGTGTTAATATCTAAATATTGAATGAGAGGTATATACCTACAATTAGAACAAAACAATACCAAATTAATGAAAATAAATGGTGGGAATAATCGGATATGTAGAAAGTGACTTGTGCCAAAATTTAATCACACATAAAACCAACACAATCAATAAACACTATGGAAATCTAATTAAAAAACGGACGTCTCCGTTAGCTTAAAAATATAGGTTGCCACCACATCAGAAATCTATGAAATCAAGCCTATGGTCCGTTGGCTTAGTCTGTTCAATATCAAACTGGTTATGCAGGGAATCTAGAATGGAAGATAAACAAGGGGCGCCAACATAGTGTGAATCGTTCAAACAACAAATATAAAAGTGATGTGCAAAAAACTACTCACAAGGAAAGTGGCACCTTAAATGAATAAGGTGCGATAAAGCAGGCTGACATTCAAATTCCAGCAGTCAGTACGCTGGAGGTCTCACCCAGAGGACCTGTGGAATCCAGATAGGCGTCTAGAAAGTAGCACCCACGTTTTTTAGGGCCAATGGCCGGACCAGGTGAGCTGCAAGCTGATAGGTGTTCTCCTGCTGCACTCACGCCACCGAGACTTTTCTCCAAAAACGACAGTGTCAGTGTATGAAAGGTTCCGTGGTAAAAGTCCTGTTTCAAAAACAAGTGGATCGTGGAAAGAAGCAAAAATACCGGGTCGTGGTATAAAACAAACAGTATTTATTTTGCAACGCGTTTCTCAGTCTATTCCAGACCGTTTCATCAGGCTATCTGTGATATCTGATTATTTCAATGTATCACTAATATTATACACAAATTGTCCTGAGCACTTGTTTTACACACAATTTATTTTCGTCATTATTATAAATTATAAAAAAAATTTTACACATACCAAACACTGTGCTGTTTATATAAAAATATTTTTTTTTTTTTTTTTTTTTTTTTTTAATGCATACGGGTACAAACCCAATCATAAAGTGGTAGGTCCCACTTTGATAACCTGTGTTCCAAGCGCATCCTCTTAAGTTTTTTCCTCCTCAGGAATTTCTTTTTATATGGTTATGCAGGGAAGAAGTTCCAAAAGTAAATTGTTTGCTGGCAAACGCAGGCTTACCCCCAGGCTGTATACACTCTGTGTCTACCGTGAGTGAGATTACAACCATAGCAGGATGACGTCACTTTTGTAGGCGCTGTCTCAGATCGGCCATCTGATTGGTCCTGATTGCGATCAGCTTGAGAAAATAGTGAATGGATTCGCAATACAAAGTATCTGCCCTTAGGTGCCCGACAGCATGCAGGGTACTTATGTAGAAGAGACACTCTGTTAGGACTTCTCAACCAATTCAAAGAGTGCCAGCAAAAGAGAATGCTTGTTTTTGCAGAATCGGCTAAGCTTGTTAGCAATTATCCCAGTCCTTATATTCAAAGTCTGTGATTAACAAATTAAAATCACAGCGTTTTCCAAAGGGGATATATGTAGCTCCAGCTACAGACAAATAAACAGTACTTTCAAGTTACAACACATCAACGCTTTTCTCCCTATGCAGGGCTTTTTCAAGCCTTGGTTTTATGTGTGATTAAATTTTGGCACAAGTCACTTTCTACATATCCGATTATTCCCACCATTTATTTTAATTCATTTGGTGTTGTTTTGTTCTACTTGTAGGTATATACCTCTCATTCAATATTTAGATATTAACACTCAGTATTTAGGAATTACTGGATTATTTATTTTGAATTTAGTAATTTTTGTATCCACCTTTAGCTGTAGCGCTCCTGTCTCCCCAATCCTGTTTTATTATATGCTATAACCTATGTGAGAGACTCATAGGTTTTTTCAAGAGCTTGGTGGTCTCACCCTGCGCTCATTATATACTCCTTTTTTTTCAGGCTGGAACTTCCCAGTAGTCCAGCTCACTGATTCAAACCGACTGTAGTGCAGGCCCGGAATTTACAGAGGATCACAACCAACTCCTATGTAGGGATAAAAAGCAAACAGCCATGGCCCAGTACAGTCGGCTTGAATCAGTGAGCTGGACTACTGGGAAGTTCCAGCCTGCCCCAATAGCACCATTGGGTGCATCACATTTGTGAGTATACCATTGTCTCATATATATCATCATTTGGTTTGGTCGTACTAGGCCATTGTGGCACCTTTCTTTCTACAGATCACCGTTCATCAGGATTTGACCGTCCTTTGACAGAGAGCTGTCTGTGTTTTGTATTACAGGTATATGGACCTTTTGTATGTTTTGTATCTGTTTATGTAGTTATGTTTTAGTATTAGCTAGGAAGCGCCCCCTAAGGGATTTTGTGCTTTGGTGCATTTATCTCATCTTGTTTACATGAGCGCTGTTTTGCACTTGCGTGCAACACCACCCCCTGCCCGCGAATGATTGACAGTGCGAATGAGACCAGTGAGATTGAAATTCTCTACCTAAGAGGTGGAGAAGGGGTTAGGAAGCAGTGGTCTGATTACCTATGCTTGATAAATACTGACTGCAGGTTCTCTTGTAAGAACCTGCAGTCATTAGGGGGGGGGGGGGGCGAATGGCTTGATAAATTGAGACATTTGTAACTTTATAATGCTATCATTTCTCTAAAAAAAAAAAAATGACATTAGTAGATAGCATCCCATATGTTACATATATTTTTTTTCACAGAGGGGCACAATTTAAAAATAAAAAGCTTATGTTCACTTACATCAGAGTTGTGTGTTTTTAAATAAATAAATAATGCGAGCATCTATGAATCTAGCCCATTGGGTTTGCTTATAACCTTTAGCAAGGGGAATTCACCAAAGCATAAAATTATCTTTTCTGAAATGAAACTGTGGAATGATTCAATTAAACAGCAGGTATATTTCCATACCTACCTGCTATCAGTATGCCGTAGATTACATATCGGATTATGGTTTTATGCTTTTTGAAGAAGGTACACACTGCGTCATATTTCTTTGCAATCCAACTATAGAATGAAATACCATAAAAACAACAAAAAAGAATCTATTATATACCACTATGAATGCATCTCTGTTAACATAACAAATTAAAAAAGTTAATCAAAGAATAATTTGACAAAAGTATAATAGAGTCATATAAATTATGTTTTCCTTTTTCTTATATGCAGATTATCTTTGTTTTCAGATAACAGATGTGGTTGGCTACCATAATTATATTCTGATACATGGATTTATGATTGCCCTGTTTTAACCTAACTTTAAAAGTCACACTTTATTTAAAGGACAGTCTAGTCAAAATTAAACATTCATGATTCAGATAGGGCATACCATTTTATACAACTTTCCAATTTACTTTTATCATCAAATTTGCTTTGTTCTCGTGGTACTATTTGTTGGAACTAAACCTAGGTTTGC
The DNA here is from genome assembly GCF_027579735.1 of Bombina bombina. NCBI lineage: Eukaryota > Metazoa > Chordata > Amphibia > Anura > Bombinatoridae > Bombina > Bombina bombina. The sequence continues at coordinate 568,725,384 of NC_069500.1, read as the reverse complement.
TTATATGTTAATTTCTAAGCCCTTGAAGGCTGCTTCTTATCTCAGTGCATTTTACAGTTTTTCACAGTTAGGCAGCACTAGTTCATGTGTACCATATAGATAAAGCATACAAAATAGGAAATTACAGAGATTCATCAGGCTTTGAGAGTTAAAAGTTCAGCATTTATGGCACAGTTGCAGTATAACAGTACATCACCATCATAGTAGCATATCCAACACGTTTCCTGCCCATTACAGCACGTCATCAGGGATATAGATAACATTGTGCTCACTCATGTGGAGTTATTTAGGAGTCAGCACTAATTGGCTAAAATGCATGTCTGTCAAAAGAACTGAAATAAGGGGGCAGTCTGCAGAGAATTAGATACAAGGTATCCAAACAACAAAAGTTCTAAGCATTGCCGAATTTATAAAAATGTACAAACTTTATTTCTATTGTTAACATTAGCAACGATCCAGCTCACAGAGTAAATGGTCAGACCAACAGGTAATGAAGGTCGCTAGCGATAACCAGACACATAGAGATCTGTGAATAATGTTTAAAGGGACATGCCACCCACATTTTTTCTTTTTTGATTTAGAAAGAGAATGCAATTTTAAACATATTTCTAATTTACTTATATTATCTCATTTGTTTTATTCTCTTGATATTCTTTGATGAAAAGCATATCTAGATATGCTCACTAGCTGCTGATTGGTTGCTGCACATAGAAGCCTCGTGTGATTGGCTCACCATGTGCATTGCTTTTTCTTCAACTAAGGATATTTAAAAAATTAAGCAAAATAGATAATGGAAGTAAATTGTAATGTTGTTTAAATTTCTATTCTCTATCTGAATCATGAAAGAAAGATTTTGGGTTTAGTGGCCCTTTAAGCAGCAATGTCTAGGTGACTGGCAGGAAGGAGACAATCATTGCTCTTTATGTGTTTAACAAAAAAAAAAAGTTTCATCTGTGCTCCCTGATAAAACATGTAAATTGTCTGCTCTGTCAAAGGCAATAAAACAGCAGTTTTTTTCTTATAAATAAAGACCCATAAAGAGCTGAGACAAAGAAACATATAGGGGCCGATTTATCAATGTCTGTCCGACATGATACGCTGTCGGCATTTAACATTGCATAAGCAGTTCTGGTGAACTGCTTGTGCAATGCCACCCTCTACAAGGCCGCCGCTTCATAACTGCTGTTGCCGCCAAGCCTGAAGGCTCGCGTGGAAACAGGGACATCAGAGGACATTTGGCCCTTGATAAATTGGCCCCATATACTGCATAGTGAAAGTGAGACTGATAAAGGAGTCTAGTGTTTGAGCTAGAATAGACAGGAAATACAGATGGAATATTAAATAGTTCCCCAGTTACTTCCTTATTAGTTTATTATTTGCTATGATCCTATGTTATTTATACAATTACCTGAATGTTTTTAACATTTATAATCTGCTCTAGAATAGGTTTTTAAAGTCTTTTTTACGACATTCAAATCTGCGCTTTGAACATTTTGCATTCCGCATTATAAGCATCAAAGCATCAAAATATATAATACTTCGTAATGCACATACAATTATTGTTTTTTATACTTTCAAACATTTGGTTCTTTATTGACTCAAAAAACAATTGTAGTTTTATGTTTTTTGTTTTGAAGCTTAAAAGTTAACCAGTTTCATAATTTATATCAGAACATTGTATTACATTTAATATTTTAATCAAACATTTTAGAAAGCAACATTATTCTGGGCGTCAGTTACTTTTATTAAGAAGTTGTCATAACAAGGGTAAGTGCCTTTGTAAGTGGTGATTGGTGCTATTTATTAGCTAACACATACCTCAGAGATACCTACTGCCCTGAGTTTGTGAGACAGTCCCTTTTATTATACTTCTAGCGTTCTACACAAAGGACAGAGTTTAAGAAGGTAGAAAGGTGATTAATAAATAATAATGATAAACAAAAGTTAGGAATTTTTGCAGCTGATGTTCCCAAGCAGCACAGATATATATCTTTGGGATCAGCTTTTCACATAACAAAATGTTATGATCTAGAATACCTGGTGAGTATTAGTAAACTAACAAGACAGGCTTACCTTTTCTTCTCTGGGTGTACATCGTAAGATCCAGTGTTATTTTTAAGAGCATCATTTTGAAGGTCAAACTATTGAAAAGACAGATATCAGATTTTAAAATGACATTATGAAGCAATACTATTGTATCTATCTATCTATCTATCATCTATCTATCTGTCATCTATCTATTTCTCTCTCTCTCTATCTATATATCTATCTATTTCTATCTCTATCTATCTATCTATCTATCTGTTTGTCTGTCTGTTTATGGTATTCTGATGGCACAATTAGATAAAATGGTTTATAAAAGGTACAGGAATCAAGAGACTGATATGATATTATAGTTTTTTTTTATTACAAATATAGCCATAATGCATCTTCTGTACTACCTGGTTATTATTGTTATTTATTTATTTTTTACATTTTTGTGTTTTGTGTTTGCTAAGTTTATTGATATTGCCACTCAAGCTATACAAAATGTACACTCATATTACACACTTGCCCCTCTCCAACTGCGCAAACATCATGCCGTCAGTTACAGCACTGGCACGCTCAGCAAACACGCTATTTGCAAAAATGCACCCGTACTGCTGAGCATGTCTGGAGCAAAACTCACTCTGAACCTGATTTCATACACTATAAGTTTATTCTTTGTTCATACACTTCTGCCCTTCACTTAGCCAAGCAAACCTACTTCTCTTCTCTCAAATCTACTCTTTCCTAAAACCCTTTTCTCCGCCTTTAACTCTCTCCTCTACCCACCTGCTCCACCACCCCATCTGTCTTTAGTGCTCAAGACCTGGCAGACTACTTTTTAAACAAAACACGTACTATCTGAAGCAAAATCCCAACACCAACCTGCAATATTTCAACAACAGGCCCAGTTACTCCCTCTGCCGCCCTCTGCATCTTCCAACCCTCCCTGTCTTCCACCCTTACTCCTGCTCTTACTCACATCTTCAACCTATCTCTTTCTACCGGATCATTCTCATCTTCTTTCAAACACGCAAATGTCACTCCCATACTCAAAAAACCCTCCCTCGACCCTAATTCTCCTGAAAGCTACCACACCATATCACTGCTTCCACTAACATCAAAACTCCTTGAAAAACTAGTTTACAATCTCCTAATCTATCTTGCTTGACCCCCTGTAATCTGGAGTCTGCCTCAAACACTCAACTGAGACTGCCTTTACCAAGGTTACTAACAATGTTCTATCTGCTAAAAATATTGGCCACTACTCTATACTCATCTTACTTGACCTCTCAGCTGCCTTCAACGCAGTTGACCACCCCCTCCTCCTACAGACCCTTAGCTCTTTTGGCCTCTGTGACACTGCTCTTTCCTGGATTCACTCCAATCTTTCTCACAGGTCCTTTTCTGTGTCATTTGCCGGCAACTCCTCCTCTCCAATGCCTCTGTCTGTTGGAGTACCTCAAGGATCTGTTCTGGGTCCTCTACTCTTCTCCATTTATACTTATTTGCTGGGTAAACTTATTAACAGTTATGGCTTTAAATATCACCTCTATGCTGATAACACCCAGATCTACCCCTCCAGCCCTGCTCTCTCTCCATTTGTCCTTTCTCATGTCAGCGACTGCTTATCTGGTATTTCTTCCTGGATGGCCTCCCACCACCTAAAGATTAGCATGTCCAAGACCGAGCTCCTTCTTATCCCCCCTCAAGCTTTACGCCGGCATTACCATTTCCCCATTGCCCCAAGTCCCCTGCCTCTGAGTTATACTTGACTCAAATCTATACTTCATCCCCCCATATCCAATTGCTTTCTACATCCTGCCGCAATCACCTACGCAATATTTCCAAGATTCGCCCTTTTCTGAGCGCTAACACCACAAAGCAAATAATCCACTCCCTTGTTATTTCCTGACTTGACTACTGCAATAACCTACTTACTGGCCTTGCTCTTTCTCATCTTAAATGCCTCTGCCAGACTGATTCACATTTCCCATCGCTCTTTATCTGCTGCACCTCTCTGCGTGTCCCTTCATTGGCTACCCATTCACAGCAGAATTAAATTAAAAATTCTCACCCTTACATACAAAGCTCTCACCAACACCGCTCCCCTCTACCTATCCTCTCTAATAAACAAGTATACTCCAGCCCGCCCACTAAGATCCAACAATGACCTCCTCCTTGCATCCGTGACTATCACATCTTCTCATGCTAGACTGCAGGACTTCTGTCGGGCAGTACATACTCTCTGGAACACTATCCCTTGTTCTGTCAGGCTTTGCTCTAATCTTTCTTCCTTTAAATGTTCCCTGAAGACTTTTCTGTTCAGAGAAGCTTACCACCCAAATCAATAATAAATTAATTTCACTTACCTAACATTTCCCTAATCTAACTCTGCATTAACATCTTTCTCAATCTTGCAGTCCTCACCTCCTGTTTCTCAAGCTCCTACCCTTCTAGATTGTAAGTTCCCACAGGAATAGGGCCCTCAATTCCTCCTGTATGTGTTTGTAAATTTTGTCCTGTCTCTTACAAGTTTTATATCATTGTTTTATTTAAATGAACTGTATCCATGGACAGTGCTGTGGAATATGTTGGCGCTTCATAAATAAAGTATAATAATAATACTATGTGTTCCTTTCTTTATTTCCTGTTTCACAGTTTCTGCCTCTCTCAGAATACTTTTCACTCTAAGGGCTAGATTTATTATGCTGTTGATGCAGCTTTTTCCTGTTAGCCTTCAGGCTCGCCAGAAACCAAAGTTGAGAAGCAGCAACCGGAAGAGGTGGCGGACAGCAATCATCCCGATTGGCCGCAAATGTGCAGGGGGTGTCAGTAGCTCTTATTCTATTGGCTATTCAAATCAGCCAATAGAATTAAAGTAGCTTGCATCCAATTGGCTGATTTGAATTTGAAGGCTCAAATCAGTCAATAGGAATTCAAGGGACGCCATCTTTAATCGCGTACCTTGAATTCCTATTCAGTGTACGGCGGCTATCGTATGAAGAGGATCCTCCAAGCTTCGGCTCCGGTCTTCAGTTCCGGCCGCCTTCAGTTCCAGCATCGCCGATCTTCAGTTCCAGCATTGCCGGTCTTCAGTTCCAGATGGACGGTCTTCAGCTCCGCGGTCATCGGTCTTCAACTTCTCCGCTCCGCGCCGGCTGGATCCTGGAAGAAGAAGAGGTCGCCGTCTGGAAGAAGACTTCTCCGCCTGGAACAGGACCTTCTCCGCCGGTCTTCAGGACAGGTAAGGAGCACTTGGGGGTTAGACTTAGGTTTTTTAAGGGGGGATTGGGTGGCTTAGAATAGGGGTATGTGGGTGGTGGGTTGTAATGGAGGGGGTTGTTGTTTTTTTACAGGTAAAAGAGCTGATTACTTTGGGGCAATGCCCCACAAAAGGCCCTTTTAAGGGCTGGTAATAGATCTGTTTACTTTTGTAATTTAGATTAGGGTAGGGAAATTTTTTTATTTTGGGGGGCTTTGTTATTTTATTAGGGGGCTTAGAATAGGTGTAATTAGCTTAAAAACCTTGTAATCTTTTTTTATTTTTTGTAATTTAGTGTTTGTTTTTTGTAATTTAGTTTAGTGTATTTAATTGTATTTTAGTTTAGATATTTGTAGTTTATTTAATTTATTGATCGTGTAGGTGTATTTGTAACTTAGGTTAGGATTTATTTTACAGGTAAATTGGTAATTATTTTAACTAGGTAGCTATTAAAAAGTTATTAACTATTTAATAGCTATTGTACCTAGTTAAAATAAATGCCAAGTTACCTGTAAAATAAATATAAACCCTAAAATAGCTACAATGTAATTATTAATTATATTGTAGCTATCTTAGGGTTTATTTTATAGGTAAGCATTTAGTTTTAAATATGAATAATTTAGTTAATATTATTAATATTATTTAGATTTATTTTAATAATAATTAAGTTAGTGGTGTTAGAGTTAGATAGGGTTAATATAGTTAATATATATAATATAATAACTATATTAACTATATTAACCCTAATATAATTAGGGTTAATATAGCTAATATAGGTGGTGGCGGTGTAGGGGGATTAGATTAGGGGTTAATACATTTATTATAGGTGGCGGCGGTGTAGGGGGATTAGATTAGGGGTTAATATATTTAATATAGGTGGTGGCGGTGTAGGTGGATTAGATTACATTACAGGCAAAAAAGCTGATTACTTTGTGACAATACCCCGCAAAAAGCCCTTTTAAGGGCTGGTAAAAGAGCTGGTTACTTTGGGGCAATGCCCCGCAAAAGGCCCTTTTAAGGGCTGACAATAGAGCTGTTTACTTTGGGGTAATGCCACGCAAAAGGCCCTTTTCAGGGCTATTTGTAGAGTTAGACTTAGGTTTAGTGGTAGGGATATTTTAGTATTTTAGGGGTTAATAAATTTAATATAGGTGGCGGCGGTATAGGGGGATTAGATTAGGGGTTAATAATTTTAATATAGGTGGCGGCTGTGTAGGGGGATTAGATTAGGGTGTAATATAGATGATGTAGCTGGTGGCGGTGTAGGGGGGTCAGCTTAGGGTATAATATAGTTTAAATAGATGGCGGTGGTGTAGGGGGGTCAGATTAGGGGTAATATAGATAATGTAGCTGGCGGAGGGTCCGGGAGCGGCGGTTTAGGGGTTAATACATTTATTGTTAGGAGTGAGAGGGGGGATTGCAGATAGAGGGGTATACGTGTCGGGCTATGTTTGGGAGGCGTGTTAGACAGTAACAGGTGATTTAATAACTTAGTCAGGTTTTTAAGCGGCGGCAGTTTCTAAAGTGCCGTAAGTCACTGGCAACTCCAGAAATTTGTACTTACGCAGATTTCTGGACATCGCTGGTTTGTCAGACTTACGGCACTTTAGCATCTGACTGCGCCGTATATAAGATAGCTCGAGTTGCGAGCTGAAACTATGGGCGGCGCAGGTTTTCACGCTTGCGCCGAAACCTGCGCCGTATATCAGATTGCGGCCCTGATGTTTTGTTCAGAGATTGCCTCTCAATTTCTCTCAGTCTCTCAGGGGCTAACTGTAGCTATCTGCCTGGATATCTTTCTCTCATCCTTGCGTTATCAGTGGGCAAAATTCATGAAAAGTCCCCTCCAGCCTCTCCATCCTCCTGTTACTTCAAGCGTCACCAGTTCCTATAATGTTGTATTTTTATGTTAATATTCTCCTGGGGGTGCAAACTATTTAACCAAATTGAAAGAGGTACATACAATTGTATTTATAAAAAATTGATTTAGATAAATACAAAGCTTAATAAATACAAAACTTTCCAATTTGCTGCTTTTATCAAATGTACTTCTTATTTTTGGTATCCCTCATAGAGGGAAATTTAGATGCAGCAGGAAGCACTGAGTGACAGCAAGGAAACCTGTGCATAGTTCTGTCTTCTTTCTTTACTACTGCACTCACTGTTTGGATGTCTCCTGTCTAAACATAGATGAGCTTGAGATTGCATATTCAATCTGAATCAGTTGGTTGTGAGTTTTATTAAAAAAAAGATGGCAAAACTTTAAAAAAAAAAAAAACAGCAATATTTTGTGCCTTTAAATAAGGATAAAAAACTTGAATACATTTATCTACATTTTAAAATAATTTACTTTGTTTAATTTATAATCTACATAAATAACTTTTCTAGTAAAACTAGGTAGGCTCATAAGAGCTCAGGAGTGTGCACGTGTCTTTAGTACTCTATGATAGCAGTGTTTTGCAACACAATCGGCCAGATTACGAGTTTTGCATTGTGAGCTAAGCGGTGCTACCGTGCAGTTTTTTTTATCACCGCTCACTTACCTGCAGTGCTGGTATTACGGGTTTTTACAAACCTGGCGTTAAAAAGGCAAGAAGTGAGCGTAGAGCAAAATTGAGCTCCATACCGCACTTCAATACCAGCGCTGCTTAAGTGAGTGGTCAGCTGGTTGTACGTGCTTGTGCACGATTTCCCCATAGACCTCAATGTGGAGAGCCGCCTGAGAAAAAGTCTAACACCTGCAAAAAAGCAGCGTAAATCTGAGTAACGCAGTCCCATTGATTCCTATGGGGAAATAAAAGTTATGTTTACACCTAACACCCTAACATGAACCCCGAGTCTAAACACCCCTAATCTTACACTTATTAACCCGTAATCTGCCGCCCCCGACATCGCCGCCACCTGCATTATACTTATTAACCCCTAATCTGCCGCTCCGGACATCGCCGGCACCTACATTAGATTTATTAACCCCTAATCTGCTGCCCCCAACGTCGCCGCCACCTACATTATATTTATTAACCCCTAATCTACTGCCCCCAATGTCACCGCAACCTACCTACACTTATTAACCCCTAATCTGCCACCCCCAACGTCGCAGCCACTATTCTAAATTTATTAACCCCTAAACCTAAGTTTAACCCTAACCCTAACACCCCCTAACTTAAATATAATTTAAATAAATCTAAATAAAACCTACAATTATTATCTAAATTATTCCTATTTCTAAATTACTTACCTATAAAAATACTATAACTTTTTTTTGATAGGGCTATTAGATTAGGTGTAATTAGTTTAAATATCTTGTAATTTGTTTTTTATTTTCGGTAATTCAGTGTTTTTTTTGGTGATTTAGCTAATTTAATTTAGTTAATTTTATTTAATGTAGGTAATTGATTTAATTGTAGTGTAGTGTTAGGTGTTAACTTAGGTTAGGTTTTATTTTACAGTTAAATTTGTCTTTATTTTAGCTAGGTAGTTATTAAATAGATAATAACTATTTAATAACTATTCTATCTAGTTAAAATAAATACAAACTTGCCTGTAAAATAAAAATAAACCCTAAGCTAGATACAATGCAACTATTAGTTATATTGTAGCTAGCTTAGGGCTTATTTTATAGGTAAGTATTTAGTTTTAAATAGGAATAATTTAGATACTAATTGTAGGTTTAATTTAGATTTATTTAAATTATATTTAAGTTAGGGGGTTTTAGGGTTAGGGTTAGACTTAGGTTTAGGGGTTCATAAATTTAAAATAGTGGCTGCGACGTTGGGGGCGGCAGATTAGTGGTTAATAAATATAATGTAGGTGGCGGCGATGTCCGGAGCGGCAGAATAGGGGTTAATAAGTATAATGTAGGTCGCGTCGATGTTAGGGGCGGCAGATTAGGGGTTAATAATATTTAACTAGTGTTTGTGAGGTGGGAGTGCGGCGGTTTAGGGGTTAATATGTTTATTTGAGTGGCGGCGATGTCCGGAGCGGCAGATTAGGGGTTAAAAATGTTATTATAGTGTTTGCAATGCGGGAGGGCCTTGGTTTAGGGGTTAATAGGTAGTTTATGGGTTAGTGTACTTTTTAGCACTTTAGTTATGAGTTTTATGCTACAGCGTTGTAGTGTAAAATTCATAACTACTGACTTTAGAATGCGTTAGGAATCTTGTCGGTATAGGCTGTACCGCTCACTTTTTGGCCTCCCAACACAAACTCGTAATATCAGCGCTATGGAAGTCCCATAGAAAAAAGACTTTACGAACTTTACGTAAGTTGGTTTGCGGTAAGGCCAAAGAAGTGTGCGGTGCCCATAAACCTGCAAGACTCGTAATACCAGTGGTAGTGAAAAAGCAGCGTTAGGACCTGTTAACGCTGCTTTTTCAGCTTAACGCAAGACTCGTAATCTAGCCGTGTAGCTTTGTTATACAATGTTGCAGAACACTGCTGCTATAAAGTACTAAAGACACGTGCACACTCCTGAGTTCTTATGAGCCTACCTAGTTCTACTCTTCAAAAAAAAGATACAAAAGAAGAAGAAGAAAATGTGATAACAGAAGTAAATTGGAAAGTTGTTTAAAAGTGCGTACTCTATCCGAATCATAAAAGTTTAATTTTGACTTCACCGTCCCTTTAAATGTGTTTTCTTGCATGAAGTATTATTTTTTTTTTTAAAAATACAAAAAAACTAAATTCTAAAGTAAAATTTGAATTACTTTTTTTAACTTAATTTAATGAGAGTTTTGTTCAGTTATTGATTTTTTTTATTTAGCATGTATTCCTTTTTTTGTATTGCAGTTTATATGGAAATACACACAACAAAAATGTTCAATTAATATTATTTGCTATGATAAAAAGTAAATAATAATTCAAAGCTGAGCAAAGCCAACCAACATTAGACCTTCCTTTTGGCTTCATTGAATCTACACCACCATCTCCCTTCTCCCTCACACATGGGCACTTTTGCGTCTTTCTTTGTTATCAATAAAAAGAACACATGTCTATCTATCTATCTATCTATCTATCTATCTATCATCTATCTAACTGTCTGTCTGTCAGACTGACTTTCTGTCTGTCTATCTATCTATCTATCTATCTATCTATCTATCTATCTATCTGTCTGACTTTCTGTCTGTCTGTCTATCTATCTATCTATCTATCTATCTATCTGTCTGACTTTCTGTCTGTCTGTCTATCTATCTATCTATCTATCTATCTATCTATCTATCCTGTATGTAAATGTAATGTATATACTGTATATATATATATATATATATATATATATATATATAGATAGAGATCTATAAATATATAGACATGGATATAAATTATACGGTTTACTTTAATAGCAGAGATGATAGAAGCCTCACTGTTCTTACCTGATTAATAATAACTGCATCTCCATTATTATGGCTCTTGTCCGTTAAGTCGTTTTGAATTTGTTCTGGGATTGTGAAATCATCATTCTGCAGGAAAACAAAAATATTGGTTCAAGAGTATATATTGCTTAAATTAAATATTGATTTTATAATAAATCAAAGGCTAAGGTTTATATCAGCTTATTGACATATTTGAAAGAAACAAGGTGTGACAGAGAGTGTCATGCAAGATTTAAAAAAATTACTACATTTAGCACTTTTGTGTTACTCATAAATTGCATATCCTGCTTAAAACGCGTGACTCATTATCCATGAGATAGCATGATTCCACATTAATATAATTAAATCATAGCAGCAATTTCCTTTTAGTGAGGTCCCCTTCTACACTATTTCCACTTGGTCACTTTGTATATCCAATCAGAAAAGGTACTGAGTGATATATAGGCTTTTATGATTGTCCATTGCCAATATTCAAGCCAAAAGTTTGTGGCCTGGAGGCCCAGCACCAGAAGGAAAATGATATGTTCCTGGCAAAAATATAGAATTGTTTAGAAATATATTTCTAGTTGTGAGGTAACCAAAATTAGCCAGAGATAAGAACATATATGGGTATGGGTCACTAGAATGTCCTCACCCAGTAAAGGTTGACAAGCAATGAGTGAAGAGAAAAAACTGAGTGAGCTACAATTAAAGACAAGAAGCCAAAATAGGTACAATATGATATTTATAAATATATTAATAAAACATATTTGCAAATGTGACTGCATGTATATTTCTTATGATCTAAGACCTTTTGATTTCTATCTGATGAACCCAAATCTTGGATATATGGTTCCAACAACTCTATCTTCGTAAGGTGCATAAAAGGGGTATGGATGATGTCTAGATGTTTGATTCCTACTGTGAAGGAAACAGGTGAGACTGCAGAGCTTGTATCTTTTCTCTAACTGTGTGCTCCATATTTTCCTTTCCATATCCTGCTGCATAAAGTGTTCCATATATTGCTGCAGCTAAGGTAATATGTGTGTGTCATAACTTGTCACACTGAACATAACAGAAAAGTACTAAGACTCACACTTGACATCTACCGTTTGGCTAGTTGTAGAATTTTGGACTTAAAGTGAGTTGAGAAATGTTACTATTTCCTTACTTTTTGTTTCTTATGCGATATATTCATTCTATTACAATACAGTATACCAAAGCATAGGATGTCTGAAAAGGTAATACATTTCTTAATCCTATTATAGAAAATCAAAATAAAAAGAGACATAACAAACAACCAGCTGTCTCAGTTTGAAAAATATATGTTTTACGTCTTTAAACTATTCTTAACAAACCACATGACGTATTTACAGATATTGTGAAATGCTATTGGTTGCTTCTATAATCTTACTTAATATGTACTGATAGTTTCATGTTATTCCATGTTTCAAGATTTTCCAGTTTTACATAACCAGCTAAGTTTCTCATTTGCCATACGATTTTAGCTCAGTAACCAAGGATTGAGCACCCAAAAGTAACTAGGTCTGACTCACCTAGTACAAAATTGCTTCTCTATGATGATTAATTCAGGACGCTGTTCTGTTGCAACATTTGTGAAAATACATGTTGATAAGGGATACGAAACCCAATTTTTTTCTTTCATGATTTAGATAGATAATTTAATTTTAAGCAACTTTCTAATTTACTCCTATTATATTTTTTTCTTTGTTCTCTTGGTATGCTTTGTTGAAGGAGCAGCAATGTACTAGTGATTGCTAACTGAACACATGGATGAGCCAATGACAATCAGTATATATATATATGCAGCCATCAATCAGCAGTTAGAACCTAGGTTCTTTTCTGCTCCTGAGCTTTCCTAGATAAACCTTTCAGCAAAGGATAACAAGAGAAGGAAGCAAATAAAATAATAGAAGTAAATTGGAAAGTTGATTAAAATTGTATGCTCTGTCTGAATCATAAAAGAAAAATGTTCCTGCCCCTTCAAAGAAATGTGATTATTCTCCAGTATTGATATACTCATTTTTGTTCAGTTTGAGAATGTATAAATATGAAATCATATAAATGTAACATTGTAACCTCAAAAGCAGGAAAGCAAATGGAAGAGCAGATAGCATTGTTAATGAAAATGGTCTGTTATAATAAGGGGGAATAAACCTAAATCATTTCTATTGTACATTTGAAAAAGCAATTCAACTTGTGAAATCATTTTTGCATTAAAAGGCTTAAAGGGACTGCAAACACCTTGTAATTATAAGATATTTCTGATGTGATTCTATAGAATAACATATCACCCTAAGTCTAAACAATTTTAAAACAGATTAACATAATTTTTACTGCATTTGTTTTCAATAATCAAACTTTACCCTTCATTTTCCTTATTTGGGCCATGGTTATGTTATTTTTTTTTTTTTTTTTATAAAGAAGGAGTTTTAAAAACCTGACCTCAGGCTTACCTAACAGGTCAAATTTTGAGAATATTTTAACTAGAAAGGTTTGAAAACTCCTGTTATAAAATTGCAATGCTTGTAGAATTGCATGCTTGTGTACAATTAATACTGCTGTATTCAGTCTCATTGACTGAGATCATTTGCAGTCCCAGTGGGGGAAATGCCTTCACAAGCCTCAAGAAGAAAAAAATATTTATTTTTCAGAGGAACACTCATTAAAGATCAAAAGACTGAAACACAATTTTAAAAATGTCTTCAATTAGATTTTTTGTTTTTTTTAAATAATTATATTTAAAAACTTTTACAATTGATGGATATTCTGATAGATCTGGGAATGAGAGGACCAAAGGACATGTGCAGAGTGAGACAAGTCCTGAACATAGGAATGTGAGGAGAGGATGGCTGGGAGGGGAGTATACAGTGAAGAGATATGGACATGGATTTAGTGTGATAAAGGAATTTCCTGATAAGCATTAGAATCTTAAAGGGACAGTCTAGTATACATTAAACTTTCATTATTCAGATAGGACTTTTAATTTTAATCAACTTTCCAATTTACTTTTATCATAAAATTTGCTTTTTTCTCTTGGTATTCTTAGTTTAAACTAAACATTGGTAGGCTCATATGCTAATTTCTAAGCCCTTGAGGGCTGCCTCTTATCACATGCTTTTTAAATCTCTTTTCAACACAAAGAAACAGAAAGTACATGTGGGCCATATAGATAACACTGTGCTCAGGCACAGGGGGTTATTTAAGATTAAGCACAATACAATGCTAAATTTAAGACAATAGATAATAAACAGTCACAGTCATGTGATCAGGGGGCTGGAAGAAGGTTCCTAGATACAAGGTAATCACAGAGGTAAAAAGTATATTAATATAATTGTTTTGGTTATGCAAAACTGGGGAATGGGTAATAAAGGGATTATCTATTTTTTAAAACAATGACAATTCTATGGTAGACTGTCCCTTTAAAGCTGAATTTATGGATTAATGGAAGTTTGAGGTTCTGCTTTGGTAATTCATAATCTATACTATAATTGCATTTGTAATGTCCGTCGCCGTCGGCAGTTGTGCACGCATCCTCAATGGAATGTTGGCAGCGCGTGCAGCCAAAAGAATTTGCTGCATCCAGGTGGATTCCGAAAAAGGCAAGGTGGATTCTTTCACCACCCTGCCATTTTCGGAATCCACCGGGATGCAGTGCAGGCAAATGGAGCTCTAAAAAAAAAAAACACCTACCACACGAAGTATTAACACATACACCGCAAAACCCACACATCGCAAAATAATAAAGTAATTAACCCCTTAATCCCTTAACTGTCAATCACCCACATCGCAATAAATCGAATTACCCTATTAACCCCTAAACCGCAAACACCCCATATTGCAATAAACCTAATTACCCTATTAACCCCTAAACCGCAAAACCCCCACATCGCAATAAACATAATTACCCTATTAACCCCATAACCGCAAAACCCCCACATCGCAATAAACCTAATTAACCTATTAACCCCTTAAACCGCCAAACCCACAACGGAAATAACTAATTAACAGCTAGATTACGAGTTTTGCGTTATGAGGGGTGCGGTGCTAATTTGCATGTTATTGTCACCGCTCACTTACCTACAGCACTGGTATTACAGGTTTTTATAAACCCGGCGTTAAAAGACAAGACGTGAGCATAGAGCAAACATTTGCTCCATATGGCGCTCCAATACCAGCGCTGCTTAAGTCAGCGGTGAGCTGGTCGTACGTGCTCATGCACGATTTCCCCATAGACATCAATGGGGAGAGCCGGCTGAAAAAAAGTCTAACATCTGCAATAAAGCAGCGTAAAGCTCCATAACGCAGCCCCATTGATTCCTATGGGGAAACTAAATTTATGTTTACACCTAACACCCTAACATGAACCCCAAGTCTAAACACCCCAAATCTTACACTTATTAACCCCTAATCTGCCACCCCCAACGTCGGCGCAACCTACCTACATTTATTAACCCCTAATCTCCCGCCCCCAATGTCGCCGCAATCTACCTACATTTATTAACCCCTAATCTCCTGCCCTCACTGTCGCCGCAACCTACCTACATTTGTTAACCCCTAATCTTCCGCCCCCAATGTCACCACCACTATACTAAATTTATTAACCCCTAAACCTAAGTCTAACCCTAACACCCCCTAACTTAAATATAATTAAAATAAATCTAAATAAAACCTACTATCATTACCTAAATAATTATGATTTGAAACTAAATACTTACCTGTAAAATAAACCCTAAGCTAGCTACAATATAACTAATAGTTACATTGTAGCTATCTTAGGTTTTATTTTAATCTTACAGGCAAGTTTGTATTTATTTTAACTAGGTAGAATAGATAGTAAATAGTTATTAACTATTTACTAACTACCTAGCTAAAATAAATACAAACCTTAATTCCAATTGGCTGATAGAATTCTATCAGCCAATCGGAATCTAAGGGACGCCATCTTGGATGACGTCACTTAAAGGAACCTTCATTTGTCAGTTGTTGTCTTAAGAAGAGGATGCTACGTGCCGGATGTCTTGAAGATGGAGCCGCTCCGTGCCAGATGGATAAAGATAGAAGATGCCGTCTGAATGAAGACTTCTGCCCGTCTGAAGGATTACTTCTCCCGGCTTGGATGAAGACTTCTCCCAGCTTCATTGAGGAGTCGGACTTCTTGCCATTTTGTTGAGGACTTCTCTCGGCTTCGTTGAGGATGAATGTCTGGTCTTCAAAACTGTAAGTGGATCTTCGGGGGTTAGTGTTAGGTTTTTTTAAGGGTTTATTGGGTGGGTTTTATTTTTAGGTTAGGGCTTTGGGCTGCAAAAGAGCTAAATGCCCTTTTAAGGGCAATGCCCATTTTCAGGGCAATGGGGAGTTTAGGTTTTTTTAGTTAGGGTTTTATTTGGGGGGTTGGTTGTGTGGGTGTTGGGTTTTACTGTTGGGGGGTTGTTTGTATTTTCTTTACTGGTAAAAGAACTGATTTCTTTGGGGCAATGCCCCGCAAAAGGCCATTTTAAAGGCTATTGGTAGTTTAGTTTAGGCTAGGTTTTTTTTTATTTTGGGGGGCTTTTTTTATTTTGATAGGGCTATTATATTAGGTGTAATTAGTTTAAATATCTTGTAATTTGTTTTTTATTTTGTGTAATTTAGTGTTTTTTTTGTAATTTAGGTAATTGTATTTAATTTAGTTAATTGTATTTAATTTAGGTAATTTATTTAATTGTAGTGTAAGGTTAGGTATTAGTGTAAGGCAGGTTAGGTTTTATTTTACAGGAAAATTTGTATTTATTTTAGCTAGGTAGTTATTAAATAGTTAATAACTATTTAGTAACTATTCTACCTAGTTAAAATAAATACAAACTTGCCTGTAAAATAAAAATAAACCCTAAGCTAGCTACAATGTAACTATTAGTTATATTGTAGCTAGCTTAGAGTTTATTTTATAGGTAAGTATTTAGTTTTAAATAGGTATTATTTAGTTATTAATAGTAGGTTTGATTTAGATTTAATTTAATTATATTTAAGTTAGTGGGTGTTAGGGTTAGACTTACGGTTATGGGTTAATAACTTTAGTATAGTGGCGGCGACGTTGGGGGCAGCAGATTAGGGGTTAATAAATGTAGGTAGGTGGCGGCGATGTTAGGGACGGCAGATTAGGGGTAATACTATTTAACTAGTGTTTGCAATGCGGGAGTATGGCTGTTTAGGGGTTAATATGTTTATTATAGTGGCGGCGATGTCCGGAGTGGCACATTAGGGGTTAATAATTTTATTTTAGTGTTTGCGACGCGGGAGGGCCTCGATTTAGGGGTTAATAGGTAGTTTATGGGTGTTAGTGTACTTTTTAGCACTTTAGTTATGAGTTTTATGTTACAGCTTTGTAGCTATTCAAATCAGCAAATAGAATTTCAGAAGCTCTCATCCTATTGACTGATTTGAACAGCCAATAGAGTTTGAGTAGCTCTCATCCTATTGGCTGATTTGAATTTGAAGAATCAAATCAGCCAATAGGAATTCAAGGGACGCCATTTTTAATCGTGTACCTTGAATTCACTATCCAGTGTACGGCGCTGATCGTACGAAGAGGATCCTCCACACTCCATGGCTCCATGTCTTCAGTTCCAGGATCGCCGGTCTTCAGTTCCAGGGTCGCCGATCTTCAGCTCTGCGGTCATCGGTCTTCAGCACCACCCTCCGCTCCACGCCGGATGTTCCTGGAAGAAGAAAGAAGAGGTCTCCGTTTGGAAGAAGACTTCAACGCATGGGACAGGACCTTCTCCGCCGGACTTCAGGAACAGTGAATACCAACCTGGGGGTTAGACTTAGGTTTTTTTGTAAATTTTTTTTTTTTTAATTTAGATTAGGGTGGCCATTTTGTAAAAAGAGATAAATGCCCTTTTAAGGGCAACTCCCAACAAATGCCCTTTTCAGGGCAATGGGTAGTTTATGTTTTTTCGTGTTAGGTTTTTTTATTTTGGGGGGTTTGGTGGGTGGGGGGTTTTACTGTTAGGGGGGACTTTGTGTATTTTTAATGTAAAAGAGCTGTTTATCTTGGGGCAATGCCCTGCAAAAAGCCCTTTTAAGGGATACTGGTAGTTTATTCTTAGAGTAGGGTTTTTTTTTATTTTGGGGGGCTTTTTTTATTTTCATAGGGATTAGGTATAATTTTTAAACTTTGGTAATTTTGTTTGTTTATTTCCTGTAATATTAGATTTTTTATTTTCTGTAATTTTAGCTTAATTTAAACTTAGGTTTAATTTTTTAATTTTTGGGGGTTAGATTTAGGATTTTTTTTTAAATATATATTTTTTTAGATTAGGGATGGGTAGCAAAAGAGTTGAATGTCCTTTTAAGGGCAATGCCCATACAAATACCCTTTTCAGGGCAATGGATACTTTTTTTTAGTGTTAGGTTTATTTATTTTGGGGGGTTTGGTGGGTGGTGGGTTTTACTGTTAGGGGGGCTTAGAATTTTTTGGTAACTGCAAAAGAGCTGTTAAACTTAGGGCAATGCCCTACAAAAAAAGCCCTTTTAAGGGCTTTTGGTAATTTAGCATTAGATTAGGGGGTGTTTTTATTTTGGGGGGGGCTTTTTTATTTTCATAGGGATTAGATTTTATTTTTATTTTTTGGGGGGTTTAGACTTGGGTTTTTTTTTTATTTTATTTTTTTTATTAGGGATGGGCAGCAAAAGAACTGAATGCCCTTTTTTAAAATTGTTTAATAATTATTATGTGGATGGCAAAGCATGTTCTAGATATTTTACCTCATCATTAATAGCCCTGATCTTAAAAAAAATAAAGACGAATGTGTGATTCGGTTCAATTTGGAAATTTGGCAAATACGGAGATTCGGATCGAACTGAATCTCCGAATTAAAATAGTGCCGAATCTACCGAATAATTCCGAATAACTTCGGATTTATTCAAATTTATTCGGTAGATTCGGATGGCCATGGATTACACTAGTATTGTACAGTATATTAGGTTATATCACTCTGCTATGGGTTACACCTAATGTACAGTACATAATACTAGTCTAATCCCACCTAACACTTACCGAAATTCTGAATTTCCGAATTTCCGAACCGAATCGAACCGAATCCAGACAAATTTATTCAAATCCGAATGAATCCGAAACAAATCCGAACCGAATTTATTCGAATCCGAATGAATCCGAAACAAATCCGAACTGAATTGATTCAAATTTTTCCGAATTCGAATCGGTCAAAACCGAAATTCGAAAAACATCCAAATCGATCCGAACCGAACTGAATTTTTTCACCATGCACATGTCTAATAAAGACCCAGAGCAGGTTAGCTCGTATAGGCCAATTTCACTGTTGAATAGTGACTACAAAATTTTGATGAGTATTATAGCCGATAGACTCAAACTAATAATTGGTCCTCTCATACATAAGGACTAGGTTGGTTTTATGCCAGGAAGGAATTCCTGCCATAATCTGAGGAAACTGCAACTGATCCTAAATAGTTTCCATTCTCAGAGAATTGTCCTAAAAGGACTAGATGCTGCAATAATATCGCAGAGAAGGCCTTCGACTCCATTACTTGGGACCACTTGTTTTCGACTCTTCCTAAGTTTGGGGTCGAGGGGCCTTTCCTAAATTTTATACGGTTAATTTATAACTCTCCAAATGCATCTATCCTTGTTAATGAGATACCCACAGTAAACTTCTCTTTGCATAAGGGATCAAGACAAGGCTGCCCACTTTCCCCTTACCTATTCAACTTTGCTTTAGAACCTTTAGCAATTTATATAAGAAAGGAGATAGAAGGGATTAAAGTTGGATCAAGAATGTACACTACATTACTTTATGCAGATGATCTGTTAGTTGTAATATCTAATACTAGTAGGAATATCTCGCAATTAATTCAAATTCTCCAAGAGTTTAGTGCATTTTCTGGATACAAAGTAAATACACTTAAAACAGAAATGTTTTGGTTATGCAAACAATCAGAGTCATACCAAGTACCACAGTTCAAAGAGGCTAGAGATGCCTTAGTTTATTTAGGGATTAAACTGTTGAAAGATAGCAATGAGTGGTATGACCTCAATTACCCCCCAATTATTACAAAAGTAAAATACAACTTGGAAAATTGGGCTAAATTTAATTTGACATTAACTGGTAAAGTTAACTTAGGTGATATTTCCTAAACTACTTTACCTCATGCAAAACCTCCCAATCGTATTAAAACAAAGGGTTTTCCTTTTCTTATTTTGAATTTCTGTAATTGGTAAAACTCAATAAAAATTCTAAATATAAAAAAATGCCCTTTTAAGGGCAATGCCCATACAAATGCCCTTTTCAAGGCAATGGATAGTTTAGGTTTTTAAGTGTTAGGTTTATTTATTTGGGGGGGTTTGTGGGTTTTACTGTTAGGGGGGATTTAGAATTTTTTTGTCACTGCAAAAGAGCTGTTTAACTTAGGGCAATGCCTACAAAAAAGCCCTTTTAAGGGCTATTGGTAGTTCAGCATTAGA
Organism: Bombina bombina; assembly: GCF_027579735.1. Classification (NCBI taxonomy): domain Eukaryota; kingdom Metazoa; phylum Chordata; class Amphibia; order Anura; family Bombinatoridae; genus Bombina; species Bombina bombina. The sequence goes on along the minus strand of NC_069500.1, from coordinate 568,705,241 downwards.
TTAGGGGGTGTTTTTATTTTGTTGTGGGGGGGGGGGAGCTTTTTAATTTTCATATTGATTAGGTTTAATTTTATTATTTTTGATAATTTGTTTATTTTTTTCTGTAGTTCAATTTTTTTTAATTTTTTTTTTATTAACAACACATAGACTGCCCTCTGGGCAGGTTTACCAACTAGTAAGCATATAATAGAGTATGTAATTACAGGGGGGCTGGTAGTCATAGGAATACTCTAGGTAGGTAACAATTCAAAGAAAGTCAGAGTCAGGGGTTGATTAATGCTGCTGAGTAAAGTTGTAGTCTAATAGAATGAGCAGAGAATAGTTAACCAGTTAGCCAGCCCCACATGACATGGAAGGTGCAAACCCGCATGGGAGTTGTTTACATAAATTAGATATATAGTCCACTAGTAGGAATTGATGGAAGAAGAAGGGTCTGTTCTTGTTATACGAGCCAGGACACATGCTTGATAAAATCTTAAAGGGATAGTCTTCTCCAGAATTGTTATTGTTTAAAAAGATAAACAATCCTGTTATCACCCATTACCAGTTTTGCATAACCAAAATCGTTCTATTAAAACACATTTTTAACTTTGTGATTACCTTGTATCTAAGCCTGCAGACTGCAGTTCTTTTGACAGATTTACATTTAAGCCAATCAGTGCTGACTCATAAATAACTCCTTGGGAGTGAGAACAATGTTATCTATATGGCACACACAAACTAGCACTTTCTAGCTGTTAAAAACGGTCAAAATGCATTGATATAAGAGGCGGCCTTCAAGGGCTTAGAAATTAGCATAGGGGCCTATCAAGGTTTAGCTTCCAACAAAGAATACCAAAAGAACAAAGCTAATTTGATGATAAAAGTAAATAGGACAGTTGTTTAAAATTGCATTCCCTATCTGAATCATGAAAGTTTAATTCTGACTAGACTGTCCCTTTAGGTAAGATCTGTTCCTGCATGTATGTACTTACAAGCATACAACCATATAACTCTTAATATAAATTATAAAGTATCATTCCAAACATCTCTAAGCTCAGGTTCATTATTTTTAAAAAAAAAAAAACTAAAAAAAAAAAAACTAATTCAAGAGCCATGCCTACACTGCATAAAAGTAAATGTAAATGTATATTACATATATGTAATAATTTTATTCATCAGCTTATTTGTGGTCATTGTTGATAATATTGATAATGAAAAGATTGTAATTAAAAAAGAACATAAACTTAGTAAACACACCATCCTTTATCTTTCTTTACTTTTTTTTTTGCATTACTACATTAAATTTCCTTCCTTCCTTCCTTTTTTTTTTTTTTTTTTACATTTTCAGCGTTGCAATCTGACATGAGAGGAGAAAAAACAAGGATGTGTCAGTGTGTGAGGAATGTGTCAGAGGGATTTAAAGGAATAGTAAAGTCAAAAATAAACTTGCAAGAATTAGGTAGAGCATGTCATTTTAAGACACTCTTAAAAATCACTTCTATTTTCAAACGTGATTTGTTCTCTTGGTATCCATTGTTGAAAATGAATACACGCATATCCTACACTTGTGGGAAATAGCTGGCAATTGGTGCGTGCACACATTTGTCTCTTGTGATTGGCTAACTAGATAGGTTCAGCTCTTAGCTGCCAGTAGTGCAATGCTGTTCCTTCAGCAAAGGATAACAAGATAATGAAGCATATTTGATAATAAAAGTACATTTGAAAGTTGTTTAAAATTAAAAATGTTCTAGCCAAATCATAAATTAAATTGTTAGGGTTTCCTGTCCCTTAAATGTTTATTAATCAATAATGTGATCAAGTGCTAACATTTTTATTTCAAATGGATGCTGGGTAATATATCTTTTTACATTGTTATCAAGAATCCTGTCACAATATTAAATACTTTTGAGCATTATAATAGCAATCCAGACAAAAAGCAAGAGGCACGTAACTATGTGTAATGAGATACAATGAAAAGTATTTTTTAATTTATAAATAAACCGTTTTAAAACAGCCCTTGATATGTTTCAATGGATCTTTACAATGTAAGCACAGCCATCTTACTTTCCTGATTGTGTATCCATTGTTTCCATCTAACATTTATTATTTTGTGCATTGTGACTGAATCTAACAGAATAGCCAACTTCTTATTGGCTCTTATCCAATATAAGGGAACAGTTATTGTTAATGTCTTAGGTGAAAACATGTGAAGGGTCTATTTCAGTCCGTTAATATTTACAATAGAAAAACATAATATATTTATCTTCAGTAATTATCGGCTTCCATATAATTCCAATTGATTAAAAAGCTACTGTTTGGAGTAGGTAGGGTGCGCACATTACATATACATTAAATCCATAAATATATTGCTATTTGGACTGCCTGAATCATTAAAAAATAGTGAGTTTTGGCAGGGGCTTCTACTAGGCCTTGATAGAAGGAAAACAAAATTTGTTCAATTGATTCATGATGACTCCTTGTTTGGTTTATTGACTTTCTCACTTAAACAATAAGAACAGGTTAAGTCGTGAGCAAATAACATTTTCAGCAACTTTATGAATAACTTTGTTTTTTTTTGTTTGTTTTTTTCAAATAAGCTTTATTGAAAAAGTAGGATAGTACAAAACAAAAGTATAATCACACAGTGCATGTTATCACATTGACAGAGATAGACATTTTTCCCAGATCTGAAAAGTGGGAGAAAAGCAAAAAGAGAGTGAAGGTCTAGAGGTTGTGGGCAGTGTGAAAAAAGAGAAAAAGAGGAGGGGAGTTAGGGCTCAGTGGGGAAAAAGAGGAGGGGAGGTGGAGCGGTGGCCCCTAAGAAGAGTATGGAATATGTTGAGTCTGGGTATGCACCCATAGCAGTTGTGTGTGGTAGATATAGTCCAGAGAAAATACTCCTAATAATGTTGAGTTTAGTGTTTGCCTGTTAAATTCCCAATAAAATTCCCATAATACATCTTTAAGTTGCCATTTTTAAAATGGATGACAAACTTTCAATACATATTCATGACTCAGATAGTATGAAAGGGACACTGAACCCACATTTTTTCTTTCGTGAATCAGATACAGCATGACATTTTAAGCAACTTTCTAATTTACTCCTATTATCACATTTTCTTCATTCTCTTGGTATCTTTATTTTAAATGCAAAAATGTAAGTTTAGATGCCGGCCCATTTTTGGTGAACAACCTGGGTTGTCCTTGCTGATTGGTGGATAAATTCATCAACCAATAAAAAAGTGCTATCTAGAGTTTTGAACCCCCAAAAAAAGCTTAAATGCCTTCTTTTTCAAATAAAGATAGCAAGAGAACGAAGAAAAATTGACAATAGGAGTAAATTAGAAAGGTGCTTAAAATTGCACGCTCTATCTGAATCACAAAAGAAAAAACTTGGTTTTAGTGTCCCTTTAATGATTTGAAAAGCTCTACAACTAACTTTTATGAGTAGCTTCTATTAGGAAATAGCGGTCTTTTGACTGTTGCTTCTTAACTTGCATAAATGAGTCCTCCACCACAAGCAGCAATTAGTGCATTAGAATTAAGCAAAACTGATAATAGAATTACATTGGAAAGTTGTTCAAAAATGTATTCTCTATCTGAATCATGAAAGAAAAATTTTTGGTTTGATGTTCTTTTCATTTTGACTTTACTGTCCCTTTAAGCATTTCATAAAGATATGGCCTATTTATAGCATTTTACATTTAAAATTTAACATTGTGAGTTGCAAAATAGTGAAAATGTAAACAACTTGTACATGGTCTATTCTGGCTGTACTATACACAATACCTTTACCTTTAAATTTGTATATGTAATTTATTAATATAGTTATTGGTAATATTTTGGGTTAAGAAATAATAAATAAAACAAAACACTTAAAATTCCTTGTGTCTGCAAGAGAGCCAAGTAATTTCACAAATATGTTGTTAAAAAAAGAGAAATTATGCAAGTTTTAATGTGACTGACATGAATATCTTACAGATGAAAAAAATAAAACATGGCAATATGTAGCAATACATTTTAATGGACTAGTAGCAATCTATGAGAAAATGTATAGTTTTGAGACAAAAAATGGATAAAATGGAAAAACACCTGTCTAAATCACGTTGGCAGTAATTTCTGTTACTGAATTATTTGATAATAACACAATTTTGTCATTGTAAAACCAAAAGTACAGTATTTTTGGTTGTCACAGGCTTCCTGTTAGTTTAAAAACCAAAATAAACAGCTTTAGCAAAACTTTTTCAATGCAAATAAACATGTAGCCCCCTGGCAAAAAAGGTTAAAGGGACAGTCAACACAAACATTGTTTAAATACCTTTACTACCCATTCCCCAGCTTTGCACAACCAACATGGTTATATTACTATACTTTCTAACATTTAAATCTCTAAATGTCTGACTGTTTCTAAGTCACTAAAGACAGCCCCCTGATCATTTGCTTTTTTATTTGCTTTTCACAACAGAGGAAGCTAGTTCATGTGAGCTATATAGATACCATTGTGCTCACACCCGTGGGTTCTAACAACACAGCACTAATTGGCTTTAATGCAAGTCAATAGATAATAAATAAAAAGTCATGTGATCAGGGGGCTGTCAGAAGATGCTTAGATACAAGATATAAAGTATATTAAAGGAATAGGAAAGTCAAAATTAAACGTACATGATTCAGACAGAGTATCAAATGTGCTTTGTTCTCTTAGTATCCCGTGTTAAAAATGAATATGCACATATCATACACCAGTGGGAGCTGCTGCTTATTGGTGTATTGGTGCCTGCACACATTTGTCTCTTGTGGTTGGCTAACTAGATGTGTTCAGCTAGCTGCCAGTAGTGCAATGATGTTCCATCAGCAAAGGATAACAAGAGAATAAAGCAAATTTGATAAGAGAAGTAAATAGGAAAGTTGTTTAAAATTGTATGTTCTATCTGATCCATAAAATAAAATGCTGGGGTTTACTATCCCTTTAATATAACAGTGTTGGTTATGCAAAACTGGGAAATATGTTATAAATGGATTATTTATCTTTTTAAACAATACAGTCCATTTAAGGCCCCCCTTTACCCTATCACCAGTCCACTTCAGGCACGCTCCATCCAACCATGTCTGCTTTAAGTATTAAATTACTTCACAAACATGGCTCATTCAACGATGGCCACAGTCAGTAACCCTAGTCAAAAATGATAATCTTCTTGAGTCATTCTGAAGCAATTGATGACTAGTCATCAGAAGCAATCCTGAAGTAAGCCTACAGGCCAAAATATTTAAATGAGATGACTCTGGAGTCATTCACTTGCTGTTCATGTTTGTGAAGTAATCAGTAAGGTAATCTGCTAATCATTCTGAAGTCAGGAATTGTTTACCAAAACTGATGGCTTTACAAGCTAGATGATGTCTGATAATGTGTAAATGACTTCTAAATTAGCTTGATGATCATCAAATGACCCCAGGATGGTCTCTAAAGTAATTCTGTTTGTCTTGGGTACATTTTGCCAATGCACATGCACAATAGCAGAGCATCACATTTGATGCCTGACAACAGCCATGTTTGAATGCTTACTGTCAGATTGATATGAAATAGAAATGCGTGTTTCTATTGCATATCAAGTGGTGAGATGGGCTGAGTCCTCCTCCTGTCCACTGCCCCTGATCGGGTTTTGTTTATCGATAGGTCAGTCCTTCCTTGTTCCAAACGTAAACCTAACCTTAACCCCACTTCTAACCATAGCCAAAGGCCTAAGTAAAGTTGGAATTCACTTGTCTTTCAACAGTAAAGGGATACTGAACCCAAATTGTTTCTTTCATGATTAAAAGGACAGTCTAGTCCAAAAAAAAACTTTCCTGATTTAGATAGAGCATGTAATTTTAAACAATTTTCCAATTTACTTTTATCACCAATTTTTCTTTGTTCTCTTGGTATTCTTAGTTGAAAGCTTAACCTAGGAGGTTCATATGCTAATTTCTTAGACCTTGAAGGCCACCTCTTAAGAATGCATTTTAACAGGTTTTTCACCACTAGAGGGTGTTAGTTCGTGTTTTTCATGTAGATAACACTGTGCTCATGCACATGAAGTTACCTGGGAGCCATCACTGACTGGCTAAACTGCAAGTCTGTCAAAAGAACTGAAATAAGGGGGCAGTCTGCAGAGGCTTAGATACAAGATAATCACAGAGGTAAAAAATATATAAATATAACTGTGTTGATTATGCAAAACTAGAGAATGGGTTAAAAAGGGATTATCTATCTTTTAAAACAATAACAATTCTGGTGTAGACTGTCCCTTTAAGATAGAGCATGCAATGTTAAGCAATTTTCTAATTTAATCCTATGATCAATTTTTCTTTGTTATCTTGGTATCTTTATTTGAAAAAGCAAGAATGTAAGCTTACGAGCCAGCCCATTTTTGGTTCACCACCCTGGGTAGAACTTGCTGATTGGTGATTACATTTAGCCACCAATCAGCAAACACTACTCAGATGCTGAACCAGAGATGGGCCAGCTCGTAAGCTTAAATTCCTACTTTTTCAAATAAATATACCAAGAGAACAGAGAACGAAGAAAAATTGATAATATGAGTAAATTAGAAAGCTGCTTAAAATTGCATGCTCTATCTCAAAGAAAAATAAAATGTGGGTTCAGTACCCCTTTAAATGGCTAATAGTGTATAGATGACAGAGAAAGATACCGGCTTTCTTCCAGTCTCACTCAGATATCTCTAAAGCTTGAACTTTACAGGTTTACCCACTCAAGCAATCTCTTTGGTACCTGGATCAAGTCTGAGTGGACATTAAAGAGCAATTTATGCTATTAGAAGTGTTAAAATATTTTTGCATGAAAAAGCAGTTAAACTGATACTGGAACGGAATGAAATACATGTTTGTGTAGCACCTGCGCTTAGGGACAAACTGGTCATTGTCTGATACGAATGGTATCAATAAGAATCAAGTAAAGGGAGGAAGAATAATATTATGAACAACAATATTAAAGGGGCATTCTGAAACAAAAATAACATTTACTAGTTATTTAAAATGTGTGGCTTTTTTGTTACTGACTCTTACTTAATGTGTGTAACCACCTCAAAGTCCTGCTCAGAAGCTACAAGACTTACAGCTCCCATGCAGCAAACCACTGATGATTGGCAGCTATGTGCAATTGCTGTTCTTAATTGGCTCATAGATTGTTTTTTCTTCAGCAGATCTAATTATTTGAGCTCCAGAACAGGAGATTACTTGTGTGTTCTACCCATTTTTGGAGGCCATATACACACTTAACTAGCATATGTAATGCAAACATGTTCTAATGAACTAGGGCATGTAATGTTTGCACTGTGAAGCAACTATGCATGCAAAACTTGATTTTTTCCCTATTAAACATTATGGGCCAGATTACAAGTGGAGCATTATTTAATTCTCCCGCTCGAGCGTTAACTGCGCTATAAGTAAGGTTTTTGCACTTGTGAGGTTGCGTTCATATTGGGTTAAATTACAAGTGGAGCGCTAATTTATTGCGTGCCTGCATAGGTGCAAATTTGCCCATTTGCGGCACACGATAAATAATAAGCCATTACAATTATATACAATTTTATAAATGTGTCCCAAATGCCTCCAAAATACAGTGGTGTTTATTTTATTAAAAAATAAATATTGTAGCATTTTTATTTTTTAATAACATAACTGAACCAGGCAGTTTTTGGGGTCTAAAGTTGGTGGGAGTGGGGTGCTAGAAAAAAAAACGGCACTGAAAAGTGCCTTTACATTGCGGTCTATGGGAATTGTGTGTTCCCCGTAACACATAAATATATAACCTCTTCACTGTGCTTTGGTTCTGTGCCGTGTATGATGGCATCAGAATGAGGCTCCCATTGGAGACTAAGGAAGCACACTCTTGTGAGTGCAATGATTCCCAGCAATGCGCATGCAAGCTTGCGTTTGCATTGCTGTCAACTTGTAATATCAGCGCACATTAGTGTGCACTGGTATTACTCAGTGGAGCGCAAATATAACTTTCACGAAAGCGATATTTAGCTCTCCACTTGTAATCTGGCCCATTATGAGTTGAATGAAAACTGTTTTCGCTCTTGTGCTAATCTGAAGAGTGCAAACACCTGAGATAAACCCCTTATTGTTAGCGCTCTACTCATAATCTTGCACTATGTTGTAGGGGTAATACATTTTATAGTACCAACTTTGAGAGCCAACAAAGGGAAACAAATTAAAAAGTAAATAAATGCTAGACTTACTGATGCAGATGCAGTTAAAGCCGGAGAATAGTATCTATATATAGTTTAAAATTATATTAGTTTAAGATTAAAGCTATAACTTTAACGGTTTAGTACTTTAGTGTCTATAAAGTAATGGTTGCTGCAATGCTGGAAATAAGTTTTCCCTTATCTCTCTTTTATCTGTATCCTGCTGATGACAATTAAAGACAGATATCATAGGCAATAAAAGGTTGTGTGTAATATAGGAGTATTAATGTAACTAGCAGGGTTTGTACACAAAACTGATTGCACACTCTCCTTTATTTATCTGTCACTAATAGTCCTCAGCAGAAGAGATATGCAAGGGGAAAATCTAGTTTAAAACACGGCTGTGTCCTTTACATTATAGTGCAATTGAGAAAACCAGAATTAAATTACACAAAAGGGGAACAAAATAAATAAGGAAAGTATTTTGCAAAGTATTTTATTACCCATAAACATTTTATATTACAGTCTCAATCTGTTTAATGTCCCTTTATTGTCAAATGCCTGAACACATCAGTTGGGCTCCTAATACACAGTAACTTATTTTTCCTATAAGAGGTGGTGATGTAAAATACATTTATGTATTAATTGTCTCGTGGCATAGTTAGTCTTAGTGTTATAAGCAAATGCTTTGCATATGGTTGAGCAGTGTCACTGAGGTAAATGTGTTTGTTTGCTCAGTTTATGTACAGATTCCTTTATTACTATGGTTATTACCAGGTCACTAAAGAGCTAAATGACTCATTGTAGAGTATAATAGGTTTTTTTCATATGTACTGCAGTGTAAACAAAATGTATTGGTTAGTATCCTGACTAAAAACAAGTTCCTTAGAAAACTTTCTGTTTTATTCATGTTACTTTCCTGTTTTCCTTTTTAAACTAGGATTTTTTTTTGTTTTTATTGTGTGAAAAGAAGTACTGTGCTGATTTTTACAATTAAAGATACATTGTACTCAAAAATGTTCTATCCTGCATATGAAAGAGTAGCATTTATTAATGTAAACAATATTGTTTTACCTAAAAAGTAAGTGTAAAAAAGTAAACACTGTTCAAATTTAAACTTAAACTAATACTGTAGTACTGGTTTCACTCATCCTGCTAATCCTCATTGGCTGATAGGGACAACTGCATCTTCTTTACTTCCTGCTAATTTTCATTGGCTCATAGGGACAACTGCCTCTTCTTTACTTCCTGCTAATCCTCATTGGCTGATAGGGACAATGGCCCTTTTTTACTTTATACAAATCCCAATTGGCTGATAGGGACAACTACCTCTTCTTTACTTTCTGCTAATCCTCACTGGCTGATAGGGACAACTACCTGTTCTTTACTTCCTGCTAATACTCACTGTCTGATAGGGACAACTGCCTCTTCTTTACTTCCTGCTAATCCTCATTGGCTGATAGGGACAATTACCCTTTTTTACTTCCTGCTAATCCTCACTGGTTGATAAAGACGACTGCCTCTTCTTTAGTTCCTGCTAATCCTTACTGGCTGATAGGGAAAATTGAATCTTCTTTACTTCATGCAAATCCCCATTGGCTGATAGGGACAACAGCCTCTTCTTTACTTCCTGCTAATACTCATTGGCTGATAGGGACAATTTCCTCTTCTTTACTTCCTGCTAATTCTCACTGTCTGATAGGGACAATTTCCTCTTCTTTACTTCCTGCTAATCCTCATTGGCTGATAGGGACAACAGCCTCTTCTTTACTTCCTGCTAATTCTCACTGTATGATAGGGACAACTGCCTCTGCTTTTCTTCTTGCTAATCCTCATTGTCTGATAGGGACAATTGCCTCTGCTTTTCTTCTTGCTAATCCTCACTGTTTTATAGGGACAACAGCTTCTTCTTTATTTCCTGCTAATCCTCATTGGCTGATAGGGACAACTGTCTCCTCTTTACTTCCTGCAAATCCTTATTTTCTGATAGGGACAACTGCAACTTCTTTACTTCCTGCTAATCCTTATTGTCTGATAGGGACAACTACCTCTTCTTTACTTCCTGCTAATCCTTATTGTCTGATAGGGACAACTGCCACTTCTTTACTTCCTGCTAATCCTTATTGTCTGATAGGGACAACTGGCACTTCTTTACTTCCTGCTAATCCTTATTGTCTAATAGGGACAACTACCTCTTCTTTACTTCCTGCTAATCCTTATTGTCTGATAGGGACAACTGCCACTTCTTTACTTCCTGCTAATCCTTATTGTCTGATAGGGACAACTGGCACTTCTTTACTTCCTGCTAATCCTTATTGTCTGATAGGGGCAACTACCTCTTCTTTACTTCCTGCTAATCCTCATTGGCTGATAGGGACAATGTTCTCTTCTTTACTTCCTGCTAATTCTCACTGTATGATAGGGACAATTTTCTCTTCTTTACTTCCTGCTAATCCTAATTGGCAGATAGGGACAACAGCCTCTTGTTTACTTCCTGTTAATTCTCACTGTATGATAGGTACAATTTCCTCTTCTTTACTTCCTGATAATCCTCATTGGCTGATAGGGACAATTGCCTCTGCTTTTCTTCCTGCTAATCCTCACTGTTTTATAGGGACAACAGTCTCTTCTTTAATTCCTGCTAATCCTCACTGGTTGATAGGGACAACTTCCTCTTCTTTCATTCCTGCTAATCCTCACTGGCTGATAGGGACAACTGCTTCTTCTTAACTTCCTGCTAATCCTCACTGGTTGATAGGGACAACTGCCTCTTCTTTCATTCCTGCTAATCGTCACTGGCTGATAGGGACAAGAGCCTCTTCTTTAATTCCTACTAATCCTCACTGACTAGGACAACTGCCTGTGCTTTACTTCATGCTACTCCTTATTATCTGATAGGGACAACTGCCTCTTCTTACTTCTTGATAATCCTCATTGACTGATAGGGACAACTGCCTCTTCTTACTTCTTGATAATCCTCATTGACTGATAGGGACTACTGCCTCTTATTAATTTCCTGCTAATCCTCATTGGCTGATAGGGACAACTGCCTCTTCTTTACTTCCTGCTAATCCTCATTGGCTGATAGGGACAACTGCCTCTTCTTTACGTCCTGCAAATCCTCACTGGCTAAAAGGAACAGCTGCCTCTTCTTTACTTCCTGCAAATCCTCATTGACTGATAGGGACAACTGCCTCTTCTTTACTTCCTGCAAATCCTCACTGGCTGATAGGGACAACTGCCTCTTCTTTATTTCCTGCTAATCTTCATTGGCTGATAGGGACAAGAGCCTCTTCTTTACTTCCTGCTAATCCTTATTGGCTCATAGGGACAACTGCCTCTTCTTAACTTCCTGCTAATTCTCATTGGCTGATCCTCACTTCCTTTACTTCGTGTAACCTGCAGTTACCTGCAGTTCTATACTTATCTATAGCACGCTATAATAAGACAAATGAACAAGCCTACTTCCTGCTAATTTTCAATGATTGATAGGGCTTTAAAATTGTCCTTTAAAATAGTCCCTGAGGGGCCTTGAAATACTGACAAAGACGTGTTATAGAATTTTGAAAGACCAGAGAGCTTTAGAGAATCAGACCCTTAAAGTGAGCAATTGAAAATGAACATATTAGCATCTGTCACTCCTACACCCATTATGCTGTTGCTGATTCTTATGTACATAGCTTTTCTTTAGATAATGCAAAAGTACTCATATTTTCAGTATAAGTGGTGATTTTAACAGGCAATTGCATCAAATGAAAAAAAAGGTGAAGGAGCTATTTGTAAACAATTCAAAACACCAGCAGGTAAAATAGATAATTGGAAATATATTAAAGGGGAAAAATGTTTATAGGACAATGTCCCTTAAGGTATTCTCTTCTAGCATTATTCATTTTTAAAAATATAAAATATAATTCTATCAAACTTTTTTTGACATAGCTCACAGTGTTGAGATATCATAGTGACGGAAGGAACTTTAAAGGGACACAAAAGTGAAAATGAAACTTTCATAATTAACATAGAGCACATCATTTTAAACAACTTTCCAATCAACTTCTATTATCTAAATGTGCACAATCTTTTTATATTCACACTTTCTGAGGCACTAACTCCCTCTGTGCATGTGCAAGAATTCACTGAATATATGTCTATGCAGTGTTTGATTGACTGATTGCTGTGACATGATGCAGTGGGAAAGAAAATGAAACTAACGTTTACATTTTTCAGAAGAAAATCTATTACTCATGTGAAATTCATACCAAGGGTCCAATTATCTAAAGCTCTCTGGGCTGGCAAAATTATTAAAGAATGCTCTCCAGTCCTTCTTTTTCCCTGATGGAATGATCTAAAGTCAATTTTTACCCTGAAAAACAGGGCGTCTCGCACAATAAAAATTAGCATTTTAAAAAACTATATTGTTAAGGTACATAAAAAATTGTAACAAAATTCTTCACCAAAAATCGTATTTGATCAAAAACGTAAAAAGTGTAAATTACATAGGAATACATTTTATTAAATATGCACATTGTAAATCATAATTTTAGTACACTGGATGCATAAAAAACATACAGAAATTCATACATATAAGTTTAAAATACAAAAGTGTAATTGTAGTCTGAATATCAGTGTTCCATGGGTATATATGAAATTGTCTTTATAATCCCAGTGTAAATCTGATTTTTGCACTACAGATCTCACCACATTTTTCTCGCAAAATAAAAGGTGGCAAGCTTTTCTCAAAACACTGAAGATACTTATAACCCAAATAGAAAAACACATGTATGCAAAAATATAGGCGATTGTAAGATGCTATAGCAGAAAGTAGCGTAATGGGATTTATGTTGGCTGCAGGATTTCATTTTTAAAGTGCTCCCTACTAACTTTGCTTTATGGAGTGACGTGTCCCTATCCAGCAAGATCAATTACTTGTAAGAGGAGATTTCTCACCACTCACAGTGACTGCCTATTATTTACGATTATTCCACCAGGGCAGCCCCTGCGAGGGTCGGCATTAAAAACCAAGTCTGATCTTGCGAAGTTTAGATCATCGGACCCTAAGTGCTTTTGCAATGTCTTTTTATTGTGCATTTACTGATTGAGCTAATTCTATTTAGTGATCAGCACTCTCTTGGCCAATGACTTTGTGATTGTCACATAGTTGCATATTTGTAAAGGATAAACCTTTCTCAAATTTAAATGTTATTTTGCACATATATATGTGTGTGTGTCCATTGATGTAGGGGGATGCTGATGATGTAGTTTCCAGTATGCACAGGCAAAGAGCTTTGTTTTATCGAATAGAGATAGATGTACAAAACACCTGTGAATTTCATGAATCAAGGAACATTATATTTACTAAACTGTAACCTGATACTAAATGTTTCTCTGTCTTTTATTAAACTGCGTATTTCTAAACTCAAGAAGGTGAAACAATTTTTAAGCAATTGCTAAAAAAAATCCATTGATATTAACAATGATGGAGACTATCACAAGATATCTTTATGGGCAAATGGTGTGGTTCAGTAAAATGGCTGTATATTTATTAAGGGGCTTTCCCTGACTTTGGTGCTAGAACAGATGAAGTCCCTGAAGTTGTTGGCCAAATCTCTACACTGAAGGCAGTTAAACCCATTATTGATAAGATAACTTAAAGGGACAGTCTACACCAGAATTTTTATTGTTTTAAAAAAATAGATAATCCATTTATTACCCATTCCCCAGTTCTGCATAACTAACACAGTTATATTAATACACTTTTTACGTATGTGAATACCTTGGCATCTATTTATCAAGCCGTCAACTTACTTGCATTCGACGGCACCAATACGCTCGCCTAAGATTGCCTAACATCGCTGCCGCGGACCTGACTATGTTCTCCAAAATTATCAAAAAAGCTGTGAAAAAGCCACGCACCAAGTACGGGGCGATGAGCAGCGGACTGTTGTTAACTAACAGTCATCGATCTTGCTGCTCTTCGGCTTTTTCCCAGCTTTATTGGTACCTTGTCACTAAACACCCACACTATACTATACTGTTTACCCCCTATACCGCCGCTCCCGGAGACCACTGCAACTCTAATAAATGTATTAACCCCTAAACCGCTGCTCACGGACCATGCCACAACTAAATAAAGTTTTTAACCCCTAAACCGCCGCCACCTACATTATACTTATTAACCCCTAATCTGCCACCCCCTACACCACCGCCATCTACATTATACTTATTAACCCCTAATCTGCCCCCCCCTACACCGCTGCCACTTACATTATACTTATTAACCCCTAATCGGCCCCCCCCTACACCGCCGCCACCTACATTATATTTATTAACCCCTAATCTGCCGCCCCCTACACCGCCGTCACTATATTAAATTTATTAACCCCTAAACCTAAAGTCTAACCCTAACACCCACTAACTTAAATATAATTTAAATAAATCTAAATAAATATTCCTATCATTAAATAAATTATTCCTATTTAAAACTAAATACTTACCTATAAAATAAACCCTAAGATAGCTACAATATAACTAAGAGTTACATTGTAGCTATCTTAGGGTTTATTTTTATTTTACTGGCAAGTTTGTATTTATTTTAACTAGGTACAATAGTTATTAAATAGTTATTAAAGTGAAAGTAAAGTTCACTCTGTTGCTCCACGCTGGATGGATGAAGATAGAAGATGCCGTCTGGATGAAGACTTCTGCCCGGCTGGAGGACCACTTCTGCCCGTCTGTAGGACCACTTCTGCTGGATTCGTTGAGGACTTCGGCCCGGTTGGGTGAAGACTTCTCATGGTAAGGTGATCTTCAAGGGTTTAGTGTTAGGTTTTTTTAAGGGGGTATTGGGTGGGTTTTAGAGTAGGGTTGGTTGTGTGGGTGGTGGGTTTTAATGTTGGGGGGGTGTATTTTTTTTTTTACAGGTAAAAGAGGTGATTACTTTGGGGCAATGCCCCGCAAAAGGCCCTTTTAAGGGCTATTTGTAATTTAGTGTAGGGTAGGGCTTTTTTTATTTTGGGGGGGCTTTTTTATTTTGCTAGGGGGATTAGATTAGGTGTAATTAGTTTAAAAATCTTGTAATTTGTTTATTATTTTCTGTAATTTAGTGTGTTTTTTTTGTACTTTAGATAATTTTATTTAATTGTATTTAACTGTATTTAGTTTAGGGAATTTATTTAATTATAGTGTAGTGTTAGGTGTAATTGTAACTTAGGTTAGGTTTTATTTTACAGGTATATTTGTATTTATTTTAACTAGGAAGTTATTAAATAGTTAATAACTATTTAATAACTATTGTACCTAGTTAAAATAAATACAAACGTGCCTGTAAAATAAAATTAACCCTAAGATAGCTACAATGTAACTCTTAGTTATATTGTAGCTAGCTTAGGGTTTATTTTATAGGTAAGTATTTAGTTTTAAATAGGAATAATTTATTTAATGATAGAAATATTTATTTAGATTTATTTAAATTATATTTAAGTTAGTGGGTGTTAGGGTTAGGGTTAGACTTAGGTTTAGGGGTTAATACATTTAATATAGTGGCGGCGGTGTAGGGGGAGACAGATTAGGGGTTAATAAATATAATGTAGGTGGCGGCGGTGTAGGGGGGCAGATTAGGGGTTAATAAGTATAATGTAGGTGGCGGCGGTGTAGGGGGGGCAGATCAGGGGTTAATAAGTATAATGTAGGTGGCGGCGGTTTATGGGCGTCAGATTAGAGGTTAATAAGTATAATGTAGGTGGCAGCGGTGTAGGTGGGGCAGATTAGGGGTTAATAAGTATAATGTAGGTGGCGACGGTGTAGGGGGCGGCAGATTAGTGGTGTTTAGACTCGGGGTACATGTTAGGGTGCTAGGTGTAAACGTTCCCATAGGAATCAATGGTATATCGCGCAGCAGTTCCCATTGATTCCTATGGCATCCACCGCCTCCAGGGCGGCGGATTGAAAACCAAGTACGCTGGGCTGCAATAGTGGCGAGCGTACCTGGTAGAAAATTGATAACTAGCAAAAGTAGTCAGATTGTGCTGAATATACATTCGGAACATCTGTAATGATGTAAGCATTGATCTGTGTCGGACTGAGTCCGGCGGATCGTATGTTATGTCACAAATTTCTACTTTTGCCGGTCTGTAGGGTTTGATAACTAAGGGGAATCAGGCTCGCCACAAATACACTGTGGAATTCCAGCATATTTGCGGTTGACGGCTTGATAAATAGATGCCCTTGTATGTAAGCCTCTGCAAACTGCCCCCTTATTTCAGTTCTTTTGACAGACTTGCATTTTAGCCAATCAGTGGTGACTCCTAGGTAACTCCACGTGCTTAAGAACAATGTTATCTATATGGCACACAGGAACTAACACCCTCTAGTTGTAAAAAAATGGCAAAATGCTTTCAGATAAGAGGTGGCCTTCAAGGGCTAAGAAATGAGCATATGAGTCTACCTAGGTTTAGCTTTCAACTAAGAATACCAAGAGAACAAAGCAAAATTGATGATCAAAGTAAATTAGAAAGTTGTTTAAAATTACATGCCCTATCTGAATCATGAAAGTTTATTTTTGACTAGACTGTCCCTTTAAGAAAATATTTTATGCAAATGAACTGCATTATTTAAATACAATAAGCGGACATGAAACCCTAATGATTTTTTCATGGTTCAGAGAGATCATGTGATTTTACACAATTTTCAAATGTACTTCTATTATCTAATGTGCTTGATTCTTTTGGTATCCATTGTTGAAAAGCATACCTAGATAAGGCTAGGATCAGCAAAGCATTAATGGAAGTTAGCTGCTGATTGGTGGCTGCACATATATGCTTCTTTACATTGGCTTATCCAATGTGTTCAGTCAGCTCCCAGCAGAGCATTGCTGTTCCTTCAACAAAGGATAGAAGAAATTCAAGCAAATTAGATTTAAAAAAATTAAATGGTGACGTTATTTAAAATTCTATGTTCTATCTGAATCATAAAAGAAAAAATGGTGGTTTCATTTCCCTTTAAGTGACACAAAATAAACAGAAGTGCTTATGTGCTTCAAAACACTGAATAAACAAATCTAAAAAACACCGCTGATACTTATATTGAGGTGGATGTTGCAATTCCAACGAGCAATAATGTTATTTCTATAACAGTCCAAAAATGATCAACCTCCCCCGCTGGGGTTTCCTCAAAGAGAAACAGAAGAAAGGGGTCTAGTAGTATTAAAGGGCCAGTAAACCTAGGAAATAATGTTATATAATTCTGCACATAGTGCAGAATTATATAACATTAGCTTTGCTCCAGATTTCTAAAGTGAATAGTTAAATAGATATCACGTAAAGAAAACAGAACGTCGCTCCTGGCTCTACTGAGCGGGTCTGTTTTCTTCTCCTACGCGCATCTGGTCACGCTGTCTAATCACAGCCGGCCCGATCGCGCTATTAAAACCAATGTAGCTCGCTCCCGCTACCAGACCAGAGCGGGAGCGAGCTACATTGATTTTAATAGCGCGATCGTGCGCCCTGTGAATAGACAGCATGCCGTGATGCGCTTAGCAGAAGAAAACAGACCCGCTCAGTAGAGCCAGGAGCGACGTTCTGTTTTCTTTACGTGATATCTATTTAACTATTCACTTTAGAAATCTGGAGAAAAGCTAATGTTATATAATTCTGCACTATGTGCAGAATTATATAACATTATTTCCTAGGTTTACTGGCCCTTTAAACTGTATAAATAAACAAATACCCAGTGGAAAATGTAGGTACACACATACTCCAGAGCTTCAAGCTCTGGTATTAAGTGCTTGTAAATAATCCAATGGCATAAACAGGATCGCTGGTCCATTTTCCACCAGTTATCTGTTTACATCTACAGTTTAACACTACGAGACCACTTCTTTTTCTCATTGAGGACACCCCGGGTGAGGTGATCATCTGTGGACAGTTATAATAATAACTCTGCAACATTATTGCTACTTTGAATTGCAACATCCACCCTATAATAATGGAAGTATCTGTGGTGTTCATGTGTATTCACTTTTTAGATTTGTTCATGTCCCTTTAAGACAATTTTTTCATTAAAAAAAGATTGTTAAAACAGAATAATTTTAATTTATATTTAAAGGGAAGTACATGTCTGTGCACAACTGGGCCTCTAATTAATTACTACTCCCTCTGCTATTAATAGGCAGTGCCACACTTTACAGGCATACAAATAAAGGTTTCTTTATTTTCTCAGTAGAGAAACATTATTTTTACAATAAACAAAAATAATATATATATATTTTTTTTTAAATACCTTTTTGAGATGCAACAAAATTTTGACTTTTATGTCCCTTTACAATTTGTAGTGCAAATAATGCAGTAAATATTATCAGTATAAAAACAAAAAACTAATTTTAAGATGTGCATTGTTAGAAAAACCTACAACAAGTTTATAAAATAAATCCAGATTCTCTAATAAGGGTTTGAAAAATGTTTTACATTACTTGAAAAAACGTTATGTTGGTCTACAAAAAGATTAGCTTTTAAATTACAAAAAAATCCCATGAGTTTCTCAACTTCTTTGCACTTTGTAAATAAACAGCTGTTAAACAAATGTTACAAGTTTTCTTTAAATATTAATCAGTACAACATTAACTTTATTTAACTCAGTCTTTATGTTTTGTGCAAATATATACTCAACTGTAAATCTAGTATTGAAAGTTCCACTCTGCAACAAAATAAATACATTTCTCTCTTATTTTAGTAAATATTCACCATAAAGATTATTTGAAGCACTAATTTTAGCAAATATACTATGATGAGTTCTTGCTAGAAAAAGTTTCAATACTTCCTCATTAAAACACCTAGAAGTTTTAAAGCTGTTGCAAATGGAAAAAAAAACATAACATTAGAAGAATACAAATCAATTCCTTTCTCTAAAAGGTAGCACAAACTAAAATCAGCTTGTAGCTCTAAATGGTGAAGCAAAATCTCCAAAAGCTATTTGTTTTACAATAAATACATAGGCACATCATATGCTATGAGATCATTATGCTTGTTTTGAAGTTAGGTATCTGTTGTAGCTGAATATGTTTATCATATTGTATAACAAAACATTGCAATTGTTGCACCGATGTAAAGAGATTAAAAAGTGACGTACCTGGAATGCAGAATTGATTAACCCATCACTGGCCATCTGTTTTTTGTGATTCTGCTCCATCGCACAAAACAGCAGCGTTGTGAAAGTGTGTATGAATGTTCAGTCCATGCAATGTTCTATACAAGTTTACCTGTCTGCAGCCACTCCCAGTATGGATTTTCTTTCCCTGCTCCGCCCTACAGATTCTGATTGTTCATTCTTTTGGATTTCTAAAGAAAAGCAGTGTGGCACTTTCCATATAAAGGATGTTAATGGAACTGTAGTAACTAATTGTGTTTTTCCTATAGGTGAGAACGAGTTAATTCAAAACCAATGTGTTACAGACTCATGCATACACTTGTTTCATTTGATATATACATTTTAGGAAGCCAGGTAGATCATACAATTTTAAACAACTTTCCACTTTATTTCTATTTTCTTTCATGTAATTGGCAAGAGTCCATGAGCTAGTGACATATGGGATATACAATCCTACCAGGAGGGGCAAAGTTTCCCAAACCTCAAAATGCCTATAAATAAACCCCTCACCACAACCACAATTCAGTTTTACAAACTTTGCCTCCTATGGAGGTGGTGAAGTAAGTTTGTGCTAAGATTTCTACGTTGACATGCGCTTCTCAGCATTGTTGAAGCCCGATTCCTCTCGGAGTACAGCGAATGTCAGAGGGACGTGAAGGGAGTATCACTTATTTGAATACGATGATTTCCCTAACGGGGGTTTATTTCTTAGGTTCTCTGTTATCAGTCGTAGAGATTCATCTCCTACCTCCCTTTTCAGATCGACGATATACTCTCAATTTACCATTACCTCTACTAATAACTGTTTTAGTACTGGTTTGGCTATCTGCTATATGTGGATGGGTGTCTTTTGGTAAGTATGTTTTTTTATTACTTAAGACACCTCAGCTATGGTTTGGCACTTTATGCATTTATATAAAGTTCTAAATATATGTATTGTACTTATATTTGCCATGAGTCAGGTTCATGTATTTCCTTCAGCAGACTGTCAGTTTCATGTTTGGGTAATTTAAACATTTTAAGAAATGTATTTCTTACCTGGGGTTTAGTCTTTTTTTCAATTGACTACTTCTTGCTATTGCGGGTATTAGGCCCGCGGGTGCGTCAAATGCTAAACTTTATTGCATCATTCTTGGCGCGAAAATTTTTTTGGCGCGAAAAAAAGACGATTATGATGCAACTTCGTCATTTCCTTTCACACGGTGGCGTCAGTGACGCGAGTGTGTCATTTCCGGTTATTTTGGTCGCCAAAAAAGTTTACGTTACGTTGTGTGTCATACTTGGAGCCAAATTTTTTTAATTATTTCAATACCCCTTGTATGTTTGCCTCTTGCTTTTTGCTATAAGAGGCCTATGCTATTGCATTTTTTCCTATTCCTGAAACTGTCATATAAGGAAATAGATAATTTTGCTTTATATGTTGTTTTTTCTCTTACATTGTGCAAGATGTACCAATCTGATCCTGTCTCAGAAGTTTCTGCTGGAACATTGCTGCCTGACATCGGTTCTACCAATGCTAAATGCATTTGTTGTAAAATTGTCGAAATTATTCCACCGAATGTCATTTGTAATAGTTGTCATGATAAACTTTTACATGCAGATAGTGTTTCTATCAGTAATAGTACATTGCCAGTTGCAGTTCCTTCAACTTCTAATGTGCATGATATACCTGTAAATTTTAAAGAATTTGTTTCTGATTCTATTATGAAGGCTTTGTCTGCATTTCCACCTTCTAATAAACGTAAGAGGTCTTTTAAAACTTCTCATTTAGCTGATGAAATTTCAAATGACCAACAACATAATAATTTATCCTCTTCTGATGAGGATCTATCTGATTCAGAAGATCCTTCCTCAGACATTGACACTGACAAATCTACTTATTTATTTAAAATAGAGTATATGCGTTCTTTATTAAAATAAGTGTTAATTACTTTGGATATTGAGGTAACCAGTCCTATTGACATTCAGTCTAATAAACGTTTAAATGCTGTTTTTAAACCTCCTGTGGTTTCTCCAGGGGTTTTTCCCATTCCTGAGGCTATTTCTGATATGATTTCTAGGGAATGGAATAAGCCAGGTACTTCTTTTATTCCTTCTTCAAGGTTTAAAAAATTGTATCATTTACCAGCAAAATCTATAGAGTTTTGGGAAAAAATCCCCAAAGTTGATGGGGCTATTTCTACTCTTGCTAAACGTACCACTATTCCTATGGAAGATAGTACTTCCTTTAAGGATCCTTTAGATAGGAAGCTTGAATCTTATCTAAGGAAGGCCTATTTATATTCAGGTCATCTTCTCAGACCTGCTATTTCTTTGGCTGATGTTGCGGCTGCATCAACTTTCTGGTTGGAAAATTTAGCGCAACATGAATTGGATTCTGACATATCTAGCGTTATTTGCTTACTGCAACATACTAATCATTTTATTTGTGATGCCATTTTTGATATTATCAAAATTGATGTTAGAGCCATGTCTTTAGCTGTATTAGCTAGAAGAGCTTTGTGGCTTAAGTCTTGGAATGCTGATATGACATCTAAATCTAGATTACTATCTTTTTCTTTCCAAGGTAATAATTTATTTGGTTCTCAGTTGGATTCTATTATTTCAACTATCACTGGGGGAAAAGGAGTTTTTTTGCCTCAGGATAAAAAAACCTAAGGGTAAATCTAAGGCTTCTAACCGTTTTCGTTCCTTTCGTCAGAATAAGGAACAAAAACTCAATCCTCCCCCCAAGGAATCTGCTTCCAATTGGAAGCCTTCCTCAAATTGGAATAAATCCAAGCCATTTAGGAAACCAAAGTCAGCCCCTAAGTCCGCATGAAGGTGCGGCCCTCATTCCAGCTCAGCTGGTAGGGGCAGATTAAGGTTTTTCAAGGATTTTTGGATAACATCTGTCCAAAATCATTGGATTCAGAGCATTGTCTCTCAGGGGTATCGAATAGGATTCAAAGTAAGACCTCCTGTGAGAAGATTTTTTCTCTCATGCATCCCTGTAAATCCAGTAAAAGCTCAGGCTTTTCTGAAGTGTGTTTCAGACCTGGAGTCTTCAGGGGTAATCATGCCAGTTCCTCCTCAGGAACAAGGTTTGGGGTTTTATTCAAACCTATTCATTGTACCAAAGAAAGATAATTTATTCAGACCAGTTCTGGATCTGAAAATTTTGAATCGTTATATAAGAGTACCAACTTTCAAGATGGTGACTATAAGGACTATTCTGCCTTTTGTTCAGCAAGGACATTATATGTCCACAATAGACTTGCAGGATGTATACCTTCATATTCCAATTCATCCAGAACACTATCAGTTTCTGAGATTCTCTTTTCTAGACAAGCATTACCAATTTGTTGGTCTTCCATTTGGCCTAGCAACAGCTCCAAGAATCTTTTCAAAGGTTCTGGGTGCCCTACTATCTGTAATCAGAGAACAGAGTATTGCGGTGTTTCCTTATTTGGACGATATCTTGGTACTAGCTCAGACTTTACATACTGCAGAATCTCACACGAATCAACTAGTGTTGTTTCTTCGGGAACATGGTTGGAGAATCAATTTACCAAAAAGTTTCTTGATTCCTCAGACAAGAGTCACCTTTTAAGGCTTCCAGATAGATTCAGTGTCCATGACTCTGTCTCTAACAGACAAGAGACGTTTAAAATTGATCGCAGCATGCCGGCACCTTCAGTCTGAGTCATTCCCTTCAGTGGCTATGTGCATGGAAGTTTTAGGTCTCATGACTGCAACATTGGACACGATCCCCTTTGCTCATTTTCACATGAGACCTCTACAGCTTTGCATGCTGAATCAATGGTGCAGGGATTATACAAAGATATCACAATTAATATCCTTGAATCCAATTGTACGACACTCTCTGACATGGTGGATAGATCACCATCGTTTGGTTCAAGGGGCTTCTTTTGTTCAGCAAACCTGGACTGTGATCTCAACAGATGCGAGTCTTTCAGGTTGGGGAGCTGTTTGGGGATCTCTGACAGTACAAGGGGTTTGGAAATCTCAAGAGGTGAGATTACCAATAAATATTTTAGAACTCCGTGCAATTCTCAAGGCTCTTCGGTTTTGGCCTCTGCTAAAGAGAGAACCGTTCATTTGTTTTCAAACAGACAATATAAAAACTGTGGCTTATGTCAATCATCAGGGTGGGACTCACAGTCCCCAAGCTATGAAAGAAGTATCTCGGATACTTGCTTGGGCGGAATCCAGCTCCTGTCTAATCTCTGCGGTGCATATTCCAGGTGTAGACAATTGGGAGGCGGATTATCTCAGCCGCCAGACTTTACATCCAGGGGAGTGGTCTCTCCATCCAGATGTGTTTTCTCAGATTTTTCGGATGTGGGGTCTTCCAGAGATAGATCTCATGGCCTCTCATCTAAACAAGAAACTTCCCAGATACCTGTCCAGGTCCAGGGATGTTCAGGCGGAAGCAGTGGATGCACTGACACTTCCTTGGTGTTATCATCCTGCTTACATCTTCCCACCTCTTGTTCTCCTTCCAAGAGTGATCTCCAAAATCATCATGGAACAGTCTTTTGTGTTGCTGGTGGCTCCAGCATGGCCACACAGGTTTTGGTATGCGGATCTGGTTCGGATTTCCAGTTGCCCGCCTTGGCCACTTCCGTTACGGCCGGACCTACTATCTCAAGGTCTGTTTTTCCATCATGATCTCAAATCATTAAATTTGAAGGTATGGAAATTGAACGCTTAGTTCTAAGTCATAGAGGTTTCTCTGACTCAGTGATTAATACTATGTTACAAGCTCATTAATCTGTCTCTAGAAAGATTTATTATAGAGTTTGGAAGACTTACATTTCATGGTGTTCTTCTCATAAATTCTCCTGGCATTCTTTTAGAATTCCTAGAATTTTACAGTTCCTTCAGGATGGTTTGGATAAGGGTTTGTCTGCAAGTTCCTTGAAAGGTCAAATCTCCGCTCTTTCTGTTTTATTTCACAGAAAGATTGCTATACTTCCTGATATTCACTGTTTTGTACAGGCTTTAGTTCATATTAAGCCTGTCATTAAATCAATTTCTCCTCCTTGGAGTCTTAATTTGGTTCTGGAGGCTTTACAGGCTCCTCCATTTGAGCCTATGCATTCTTTGGACATTAAACTACTTTCTTGGAAAGTGTTGTTCCTTTTGGCTATCTCTTCTGCTAGAAGAGTTTCTGAGCTATCTGCTCTTTCTTGTGAGTCTCCTTTTCTGATTTTTCATCAGGATAAGGCAGTTTTGCGCACTTCTTTTCAATTT
The DNA here is from genome assembly GCF_027579735.1 of Bombina bombina. NCBI lineage: Eukaryota > Metazoa > Chordata > Amphibia > Anura > Bombinatoridae > Bombina > Bombina bombina. The sequence goes on along the minus strand of NC_069500.1, from coordinate 568,680,675 downwards.
TTACCTAAGGTTGTGAATTCTAACAACATTAATAGAGAAATTGTTGTCCCTTCCTTGTGTCCTAATCCTAAGAATTCTTTGGAAAGATCCTTACATTCTTTGGATGTGGTAAGAGCTTTGAAATATTATGTGGAAGCTACTAAAGATTTCAGGAAGACCTCCAGTCTATTTGTTTTATTTTCTGGTCCTAGGAAAGGTCAGAAGGCTTCTGCTATTTCCTTGGCTTCTTGGTTGAAACTTTTGATTCATCAAGCTTATTTGGAGTCGGGTTAGGTCATTCTACTAGATCAGTCTCCACTTTGTGGGCTTTTAAGAATGAAGCTTCAGTTGATCAGATTTGCAAAGCGGCGACTTGGTCCTCTTTACATACATTTACTAAATTCTACCGTTTTGATGTATTTGCTTCTTCAGAAGCAATTTTTGGTAGAAAAGTTCTTCAGGCAGCTGTTTCAGTTTGATTCTTCTGCTTTTGTTTTAAGTTTTTTTCTTTAAAAAATGAAATAAATTTATTTTTTTGGGTTGTGGATTAATTTTTTTCAGTGGAATATGGCTGTTTTTATTTTTATTCCCTCCCTCTCTAGTGACTCTTGAGTGGAAGACTCCACATCTTGGGTATTGATATCCCATATGTCACTAGCTCATGGACTCTTGCTAATTACATGAAAGAAAAACATAATTTATGTAAGAACTTACCTGATAAATTCATTTCTTTCATATTAGCAAGAGTCCATGAGCTAGTGACGTATGGGATATACATTCCTACCAGGAGGGGCAAAGTTTCCCAAACCTCAAAATGCCTATAAATACACCCCTCACCACACCCACAAATCAGTTTAACGAATAGCCAAGAAGTGGGGTGATAAGAAAAAAGTGCGAAAGCATAAAAAACAAGGAATTGGAATAATTATGCTTTATACAAAAAAATCATAACCACCACAAAAAAGGGTGGGCCTCATGGACTCTTGCTAATATGAAAGAAATGAATTTATCAGGTAAGTTCTTACATAAATTATGTTTTCTTTCATGTAATTAGCAAGAGTCCATGAGCTAGTGACGTATGGGATAATGACTACCCAAGATGTGGATCTTCCACGCAAGAGTCACTAGAGAGGGAGGGATAAAATAAAGACAGCCAATTCCGCTGAAAAATAATCCACACCCAAAATAAAGTTTAATCTTATAATGAAGAAAACTGAAATTATAAGCAGAAGAATCAAACTGAAACAGCTGCCTGAAGTATTTTTCTACCAAAAACTGCTTCAGATGAAGAATACACATCAAAATGGTAGAATTTAGTAAAAGTATGCAAAGAAGACCAAGTTGCTGCTTTGCAAATCTGATCAATCGAAGCTTCATTCTTAAACGCCCAGGAAGTAGAAACTGACCTAGTAGAATGAGCTGTAATCCTTTGAGGCAGAGATTTACCCGACTCGACATAAGCATGATGAATTAAAGATTTCAACCAAGATGCCAAAGAAATGGCAGAGGCCTTCTGACCTTTTCTAGAACCGGAAAAGATAACAAATAGACTAGAAGTCTTTCGGAAATTCTTAGTAGCTTCAACATAATATTTCAAAGCTCTAACTACATCCAAAGAATGCAATGATCTCTCCTTAGAATTCTTAGGATTAGGACATAATGAAGGAACCACAATTTCTCTACTAATGTTGTTAGAATTCACAACCTTAGGTAAAAATTTAAAAGAAGTTCGCAACACCGCCTTATCCTGATGGAAAATCAGAAAAGGAGATTCACAAGAAAGAGCAGATAATTCAGAAATTCTTCTAGCAGAAGAGATGGCCAAAAGAAAACAAAACTTTCCAAGAAAGTAATTTAATGTCCAGTGAATGCATAGGTTCAAACGGAAGAGCTTGAAGAGCCCCCAGAACCAAATTCAAACTCCAAGGAGGAGAAATTGACTTAATAACAGGTTTTATACGAACCAAAGCTTGTACAAAACAATGAATATCAGGAAGAATAGCAATCCTTCTGTGAAAAAGAACAGAAAGAGCAGAGATTTGTCCTTTCAAGGAACTTGCAGACAAACCTTTATCCAAACCATCCTGAAGAAACTGAAAAATTCTCGGAATTCTAAAAGAATGCCAGGAAAAATGATGAGAAAGACACCAAGAAATGTAAGTCTTCCAGACTCGATAATATATCTTCCTAGATACAGATCTACGAGCCTATAACATAGTATTAATCACAGAGTCAGAGAAACCTCTTTGATTAAGAATCAAGCGTTCAATCTCCATACCTTTAAATTTAAGGATTTGAGATCCTGATGGTAAAAAAGGACCTCGTGACAGAAGGTCTGGTCTTAACGGAAGAGTCCACGGTTGGCAAGAAGCCATGCGGACAAGATCCGTATACCAAAACCTGTGAGACCATGCTGGAGCCACCAGCAGAAAAAACGAGCATTCCTTCAGAATCTTGGAGATTACTCTTGGAAGAAGAACTAGAGGCGGAAAGATATAGGCAGGATGATACTTCCAAGGAAGTGACAATGCATCCACTGCTTCCGCCTGAGGATCCCTGGATCTGGACAGATACCTGGGAAGTTTCTTGTTTAGATGAGAAGCCATCAGATCTATTTCTGGAAGTCCCCACATTAGAACAATCTGAAGAAACACCTCTGGGTGAAGAGACCACTCGCCCGGATGTAACGTTTGGCGACTGAGATAATCCGCTTTCCAATTGTCAAAACCTGGGATATGAACCACAGAGATTAGACAGGAGCTGGATTCCGCCCATACCAGTATTCGAGATACTTCTTTCATAGCCAGAGGACTGTGAGTCCCTCCTTGATGATTGATATATGCCACAGTTGTGACATTGTCTGTCAGAAAACAAATGAACGATTCTCTCTTTAGAAGAGGCCATGACTGAAGAGCTTCTGAAAATTGCACGGAGTTCCAAAATATTGATTGGTAATCTCACCTCCTGAGATTTCCCAAACCCCTTGTGCTGTCAGAAACCCCCATACAGCTCCCCAACCTGTCAGACTTGCATTTGTTGAGATCACAGTCCAGGTTGGAAGAAAAAAAGAAGCCCCCTGAACTAAACGATGGTGGTCTGTACCACGTCAGAGGGTTTCGAACAATCAGTTTTAAAGATATTAAATGAGATATCTTTGTATAATCCCGGCACCACTGGTTCAGCATACAGAGCTAAAGAGGTTGCATGTGAAAATGAGCAAAGGGGAACACGTCCAATGCAGCAGTCATAAGAACCTAGAATTTCCATGCATAAGGCTACCGAAGGGAATGATTGAGACTGAAGGTTTCGATAAGCTGAAACCAATTTCAGACGTCTCCTGTCCAACAGAGACAGAGTCATGGACACTGAACCTATCCGGAAATCTAAAAAAGGTTACTCTTGTCTGAGGAATCAACAAACTTTTTGGTTAATTGATCCTCCAACCATGTTCTTGAAGAAACAACACTCATAAAAAGCTGGAAAGGATCTTTCCATTGAAAATGAGCAAAGGGAATTGAATCCAATGCTGTTAAAACGTCTATGCATATATAGCAACTGAAGGAAATAATAGAGACTAAAGGTACCGACAGACGGAACCCAATACAAATTGTCCCTTGTCTGATAGAGACAAAGATAGTGACATAATCCATCTGGAAACCTAAAAAAAGGTGACCCTTGCGTGAGGAATCAAGAGCTTTTGAAAAAAGATCCTCTAACTATGTCCTGAAGAGCAAGTGAAACATATGAGAATCCGCATCCTCAGGAAATAATCTGAATGAAAACAGAAAAATGAAGAATACACATTTATTGTATCTAAAGAAAACAAATAATGCTATCAATGACCACAAAAAGGCAAAATAGTTTGAATAAAACTCCAAAACCCAGTTCCTAGAAAAGGAACTGGAATAAAACCCCCAGAAGATTCCAGGTCTGAGCAGCGCTTGAACCCCATGGGTACCCAGCCATGCCTCAACAGTATTCAAAATATATAGGACAGAAACACACTGAAAGAAAGTGTTAGCCTTACTGGAATAAAATCAAAGAAATTTGGACAAAATAGAACCAAATAAATTTCAAAGAAGTCTTAACCTGCCCCTTACCAGCCAAGCTGGAATACGGCACGTGCATCGCAACATTAGGGAGCTAATTTCGAACCCCAATTAAAAACATGTTACTTGGGAAAGAACTCAGGATTTGTTCCTTAATAAGAACAACCAAACTAGTATAAGCTTAAAGTTTTAGTCTTAGAAACTCAATCTTGAAGCCCATAGTAACAGTTAAGAATTGAATCCAATTATAATTGATTATCTTAGAACAAAAGAAATATGGATTTTCTTTTTTTTTTTTTTTCAAAAAAATCACAGAATTCTTCTAGCTAAAATAGCTAAAGACATAGATTAACCCTCATTTGCGAATATATTCAATAAAATGAAGACACAAATGAAATCATTAGCATGATAGTCCAGTTTAAAGGACCAGTCAAAACAGAGGACTTGCAAAATGCAAAACAACAAGACAAATGCAACGGCACCTAGTCTAGTAAATGTTGTCCCTTAACAATGCTAAAATAAATCATGATCTGATACTTGATCTTAAAGTAAACAGAAAAAATGAAGCAATTACAATATCACAGGACCAAGAAAAGTACCTGAAACTAAATAATTTTCCAAAAATAAGATACAACTATATAAAGGAAAATAAATACTATTTTGCTATAAAAACAATAGCATAATTAGTAGGAGTAGAGATAGCTCCAATAAACTGGAGAACCCTCCAAATTGAATTTAACTGCTGACAAAGAATATAGTTTAAAAATAAAAGAAAATTCTCAGCCTATTCCATTCCCTAGTATGGGGAATTGGAAAGAAAACCTCTGAAATAACAGAAGAAATAAAAAGGCAGAAATAGTGTCAGCTAGTCTTAAAGAACTAGTTACCTTAATATCCAAAATAATCAACACCTCTTCAACAAAGAACAAATGTACTTTAATAATAAAAAAATTATATAAAAAAGTAGATTTGTTAGTGTCAATATCTGATGAAGAGAATTTCTGAAAGAGAAAAAAACATCATCAGAGAAGGATAAATCAGTATGTTGTTGGTCATTTGAAACTTCAATAATTAAAAAAGAAGTGAAAAAGACCTAAAAATCGTATTAGAAGGCACGAAGTCAGACATAGCCTTAATCAGAAAAAATATTTCTTATAAATCTTCTAAACATTTCTTGCACTTAAGAATGGAAATGTATAAAGCATAAATACTAATGGAATCTGCATGTAAAAGTATATCATAATAACTTATTACAAACCATAGCTAAAGATAAACATTTATAACATTTAAAATAAATGAACTTAGCTTTGGTAGAACTGAAACTCAGTTAAGCATTTTTCCAGAAGTGGCTTCTGACTCAGGTACAAACGGAGACATCTTGCAATATGTAATTGAAAAAACAACATATAAAACAAAATTTATCAAATTCCTTAAATGACAGTTTCAGGAATGGGAAAAAATGCCAGTGAACAAGCTTCTAGCAACCAGAAGCAATAAATAATGAGACTTAAATAATGTGGAAACAATAGTGACGCCCATATTTTTTAGCGCCAAAAAAGACACCCACATTATTTGGCGCCTAAATGCTTTTGGCGCCAAAAATGACGCCACATCCGGAACGCCGACACTTTTGGCGCAAAAAAACGTCAAGAAAATGACGCAACTTCCGGCGACACGTATGACGCCGGAAACAGAAAAAAAAATTTGCGCCAAAAAAGTCAGCGCCAAGAATGACGCAATAAAATGAAGCATTTTCAGCCCCCGCGAGCCTAATAGCCCACAGGGAATAAGTCAAATTTTAAGGTAAGAAAAAAATTGATTGATTCATATGCATTATCCCAAATATGAAACTGACTGTCTGAAATAAGGAATGTTGAACCTCCTGAGTCAAGACAAATAAATGTTTGAACACATACATTTAGAACTTTATATAAAAGTGCCCAACCATAGCTTAGAGTGTCACAGAAAATAAGACTTACTTACCCCAGGACACTCATCTACATGTAGTAGAAAGCCAAACCAGTACTGAAACAAGAATCAGTAGAGGTAATGGTATATATAAGAGTATATCGTCGATCTGAAAAGGGAGGTAAGAGATGAATCTCTACGACCGATAACAGAGAACCTATGAAATAGACCCCGTAGAAGGAGATCATTGAATTCAAATAGGCAATACTCTCCTCACATCCCTCTGACATTCACTGCACGCTGAGAGGAAAACCGGGCTCCAACCTGCTGCGGAACGCATATCAACGTAGAATCTAGCACAAACTTACTTCACCACCTCCATAGGAGGAAAAGTTTGTAAAACTGATTTGTGGGTGTGGTGAGGGGTGTATTTATAGGCATTTTGAGGTTTGGGAAACTTTGCCCCTCCTGGTAGGAATGTATATCCCATACGTCACTAGCTCATGGACTCTTGCTAATTACATGAAAGAAACATAATTTATGTAAGAACTTACCTGATAAATTCATTTCTTTCATATTGGCAAGAGTCCATGAGGCCCACCCTTTTTATGGTGGTTATGATTTTTTGTATAAAGCACAATTATTTCCAAATTTCCTTTGTTGATGTTTTCTACTCCTTTCTTTATCACCCCACTGCTTGGCTATTCATTAAACTGAATTGTGGGTGTGGTGAGGGGTGTATTTATAGGCATTTTGAGGTTTTGGAAACTTTGCCCCTTCTGGTAGGATTGTATATCCCATATGTCACTAGCTCATGGACTCTTGCCAATATGAAAGAAATGAATTTATCAGGTAAGTTCTTACATAAATTATGTTATTTCATTTCCTTCATTCTCTTGATGTCATCTTCTTTAAAAGCATACGTAGGTAGACCCAGATGCAGCAATGCACTACTGGGAGCTAGCTGGTGACTGGTGGCTATGCACACATGCCTCTTGTCGTCATTCGCTTACTTAACATAGGGCTAGATTTTTTTTTTTTTTATTTTAACTTTTTATTTAAAGTATCAATTGAGGGTACAGAAAAGAAAAAGGGTAGTCACTTGGTTACATATTAGGGGGTAAAACATATCTTCAGTCACTACAGTAGGTTATCACCTCTTATTCATCATAAAAAGAAAGAAAATCATTATATATACCATATATATAATAAAATCAATATAATAACGTCTGAATTTTACTACTAATAATGTCTAACCTTGCTGGCTTGCCTTAGCCTTCCTATGCTCGTCAGACAGTCAGCCCGGCCCCATATTGGGAGGGGGAGAGAACACCCGTCAAACCCCCTTTAATAGCCCCTCTGTAAACAAATTAAACCTTCCACTCGGGCAAAAGTAAACCAAGCTCTAATTGCTGTATAAACCAAATAGAGCCCCTAAGCGGAGCAACTAACTGACGTTCGGCGTCTACAGGCAGGGTTAATCTAACTTTCTCCCATTTCAAGAGAAATCTTTGTATTGACTTATCACTAGCATCTCTCAAATTAAATTGTTCCATTGTAATCTGGTTATAAATTTTATTTACAAACTCCTTGAATTTAGGTTCACGTGGGGATTTCCAATTCCTAAGCATAACATTACGTCCTACTAGGACTGATATTTGTGTAGGGTTCCTCCTGATTTACAAGGAAAAAAAATATGTCGACTCAAATTTGAAATTGCATGGATTTACTTTATTCACCCAAAAACACACTTTACTCCAGAACTGAGATGCTTTAGAACAACTCCAGAAACAATGTATTTCATCTGCCTCCTCAGCATTACATTTAGGACATTTAACTTCTGTCTTATACCATTTAGACAATTTGGCTGGTGTAATATATACAAAATTTATTAACTTAAAATGTGATTCCTTCCAATCTATAAAAACTTGAGTTTGGTCAGTTAATCTGAAGCTTTGTAAAATGTGCTCTTTAGTAACATTTGGCAACAACTTATTCCATTTCCTCTCTAAATCACCAATATGTAGCAGCCCATGGTGTTTAATAAGCAAATTGTAAAGAGATGCGATGGAGACTTTCCCAGCTTGATATAATTTGATCGCTCCGTCTAAGTCTCCCAGTGAGGTAGCATTTTCGCCCTCTGCTCGTAGAGACCCAATCCAATGTTGTACTTGAAGATAGGAGTAAAAAGAAGTTTTTTCTAAGTTGAAATTAGCTCTTAGGTCTGCAAATGTCTTAATCAGTAAGGTCTCATTTACACATATGTCTTTTATATTTTTGAGACCATTACTGGCCCAAATACGAAAGATTTTGTGTGAAAATCCCGGAGTAAAATCCGGGTTCCCTACTAGGGGAAGAAATGCGGATCTACGAAAATCAATGTGTAATTCCGAACAAACTTTTTGCCACGCTAGGATTATATATTTAAATGTGTACATATGTGTCACATTTACTGGCAGTTTCACAAAGGGGATATGAATCAAAGCTTTCAGAGAAAATGGGGCTACCAATTGTGTTTCTATTTCAAGAGGAGAAACATATTCTTTTTCTGTTATCCAGTCAAAAACAAATTTCCCTAATGTAGCATAATTATAAAACTGGATATTCGGAAGTGCCAGACCACCATGCATTTTAAAATAAGATAATTTAGCTAAGGAAATCCTGGATTTCTTCCCTTGCCATACAAATCTAATAAATAGTCTTTGCAAGAATTTTAAATCTTTTCTAGTAATTAGAAACGGAAGATTCTGTAACAAATAAAGTAATTTTGGAAATAAGATTGCTTTAATTAGCATTACTCTCGCAGACAGTGAAATAGGCAGATTATGCCATACTGCTAATTTCTGCTTAAACGTTTCGATACATTTCCGGAAGTTTAATTCATACCAACACGCCGGATTCGTACTTAGGATAATACCTAAGTACCTAATTTCCTGTACCTCTTTAAAAGGGTGTGTAACAGATGACTTAGGTTTATATATCCATAGCAGTTCCGATTTCCCCCAATTAATCTTGTAGCCAGAAATCGAGCTAAATATTTCTATAATTCTTAGCAATTGGGGTATGGATTGTTTGGCGTTACTTAGAAAGAGTAGGATATCGTCTGCGAATAGCGATGTCACCAGCTTTTTATCCCCTATGCAAATTCCTTTTAGCTCTTTTCTTTATAAAATTGCCAGCGGCTCTAATACTAAATTAAAAAGTAATGGGGAAAGGGGACATCCCTGACGTGTACCACGTTTGAGAGTAAAACTCTCAGATACTTCCCCATTAACGATAATAGCAGATGTTGGAGCCTGATATCATGTCCGTATAAACTGGTAAAAATTCCCCACAAAACCGAATCCTTTAAGAGCCGTGAATAAGTGATCCCATACTATACAGTCAAACGCCTTCTCAGCGTCTACTGTAAGTAAGGCTAAGTCTGTCTTAAATTGCATCTTTTTCTTATTTATTGATCTACTCCAAAAGTGATCAATAACCAGCATTACTTTTCGGATATTCTTCACCGAATTTCTGCCCACCATAAAACCTACTTGGTCAGGATGTATTAGTGGCTCCAAAATCTTCTTAAGTCTAGTTGCAACAATAGCAGTTAGCAGCTTATAGTCCTGATTTAGCAACGAAATGGGCCTATAGGAGGACACCATTTCTGGGTTTTTATCTTTTTTCAAGATTAGCACCACATTCGATGCTGAAAAGAGCCTCAACCACATCTGGTTCTTAATATAGTACTGATTGAAAAGTGCTTCTAATGTAGGCAGGATTTGATCGTGTAAAAGTTTGTAAAACTCTGCTGGCATAGCATCCGGACCTGGCGTTTTGTTAGACTCAAATCCTGTGACTCTACTTTAGGTAGTATTACTCTTTTCCAGAAGTCTTGCTTATTATTTGAGTTAACTACTCCTATTGAATAAACCTCTTTAAAATATTTCACAAATTCACGTCTTATCTCCGCAATATTAGTGATTCTTCTATCGCCGATCTTAATTGTGGCTATATAGTTCTTCTGAGACCACCCTTTAGCTAATTTGGCTAGGTATTTTGCGGAATTACCATAATGTCCTCTAAATATAGCTTTTTGTTTTTGGACTTCTATAGCTAAGACTTGTTTCAAAAACAGCTCTCTCTCTGTTCGAGCCGAAATATACTTAGCCCAAAGAGGCTGACTTGAGCAGTTTAAGTATTTTTTATATGCATTTTTGACCTGATTGGCTAATTGTTCTTCTCTATTTTTCTTCTTTTTTTTCTATTTGCATAAATAAGTGATGATCTCGCCCCTCAGGACTGATTTTGCTGTTTCCCAAAAAAATTCTGGTTTATCTGCATGTGCAACATTAAACTGGTGGAATTCTTTCCACCTGGCTTGTAGCCAGTTCTTGAATTTAGAGTTATTAACCAAAAATTGGGGAAAGAGGAAGCGCAAGTTATATAGGCCTGGGGGCCGGATTGCATTGATCTCTAAAGTAATAATTGCATGATCAGAGATAACGATCTCGCCTATCTCTGATTGAATCTCTAAACCTAGCATATTACTAGATATTAAAAAATAATCTATTCTTGAAAAGGATTTTAATGTCTTTGATTCACAAGTGTACTCTTTACTATCCGGGTGTTGCAGTCTCCATATATCTTTAAGTGCCAGCTTATGTCCCAGGATCTGTAGAACCTTGGCTTCCCTGTTATGCTTACCTCTTTGCGTAAATTTAGACCTGTCTAAACTAGGGGTGAATGTCATATTCAAATCTCCAGTCAAGACAATATTCCTCCCTACAAACGGTAACAACTGCAAACTCAATTTCTCCCAAAATCCTCTATCCAAGGAGTTTGGACCATAAACATTACAAAAAATAAAATAACATTTATTAATCAAGACTTCTAGAATCTGAAATCTACCTTCTATATCCAATACTTGCGATATAATCTAGTAGGATAGCTGTTTATTAAATAATATGGCGACCCCTCTTTTCCTTTTATCATATGCTGTTGCCGAGATTTCTCCTACCCATTTCGTTTTTAATTTGGGTAGTTCATGGGGTTTTAAATGGGTCTCTTGTATAAATGCAATATCGGGCTTATGTTTCCCCAATTCCTTAATAATCAACTTCCTCTTAATTGGGGAGGATATACCCCCCACATTCCATGAAATTAATTTCAGTCTATCCACCATTTAGAGCCACTGATAAATGCGCCCATTGCAAATACCCAATCTGCTTTAGCCAAAAAAACAAAAACAAAATTAAAATTAATCCCCATCTGTAGATAAAAACAGTATTAATATCTTTCCCCCTACCTCCTGGGGCTGACCATTTCACCAATCCACCATATACACCCAGAAGTATCAAGCACAACATTTCCATCTTCAACATAAGCAGTCGAAACTACTATATTATTTACATAAATCTGGTACACCATTCCTGAGCTTCGACCTGATTGTTTAACACTATTTGGGTATCCTCTTTTTCAAAGATAATTTTAGCTGGATATACTAATCTTGCATTAAAGTTAGCCTTAATCAGTCTGGAGCAAAATGGTGACATCTCCCTCCTCTTAGCTAGAGTCTCTGCCGAGAAATCTTGGAAGATCAATATCTTATGTTGATCTATCGTTAAACTGTTACTTCTACGGTAGTGTCTAAGTATGTTAACCTTATCCTGAAAATTTAGGAATTTTATAAGAACCGATCTTGCCCTATAAGTGCCATCAGGTTTGTTTTGCATTAGGCCAACTCTATGAGCTCTTTCTATCTGTATTGGTGTATCTTCTACAGGAAACCCCACCAATTTTGGGAGACTGGAGGAGGCAAAGGACAGTAAATCCCGATACTCAGCTGATTCTGGGAGACCCACTATTCTTAAGTTATTACGTCGGGCCCTGTCTTCCAACTCCTCCAGTCTCGATTGTAGCTGTGTAATCTGACGGCTATGTGTAGCACTCAACTGCTCTTGCATATTAGTTCGGTCCTCTATGTCTGAAACCCTCGTTTCAACTTCCGCTATCCTTGTAGCAAACTGTTTTACTTCTCCCGATAGACTTGCAATATCTTGGTTAATGGATTCAAACTGAGGCATAAAGAGTTCTGCAATTTGCTGTAGTAACTTCACATTATCTGATGTACTCACTGGCAGGTCATTAACGACTTCTGTACTAGTGTCAATCTGTTTCGCCTTTCTTTCCTTGTGTTTAGGCGCCATTGTTGGCGAATTGTTCTTAGAGTGCAATACAAATTTTAACTCCGGAACCCAAGATTAGTCCCAATGTGTAGAAAATATGGAAAACACCCGTGAAATAGATTAGTGCGAGGCGGCGTGTATTTTAAACATACAAAAATTACGACGAATTGTGCTACTTAATATTCGTGCACGGAAAAGAAATTTGTGATAACTATTCCACTTACCCTACCTTATGTAGGAGAAAATTGTGTTTACATATATAAAGTCCTTAAAAAAACAACAGCAAAAACAAACCAAACAGAAATTAAAAGTGTATGTGATCCTTGCAATTCAACAAAAGAAAGAGAGGAGAAAAATCCCAACAGCGTGTATAAAAAGTGAAAAAAGTGAAAAAAGTGAAAAAAGGGGCGGACGTCCGCCCAGAGAAAGTAAAAGAAAAGCAGAAATAATCCAGTCAGCACACCACAACTCAATCTTAGCAAGCCATTTCTTTATCTAAAAATATCAACAATCTTATTCCTGGTCTTGCTTTATATAATTCTTAACTTCAACATTACCCTAAGCGGTCTATTGGAACACCGGCTCTTATATCTAAATACAAAAATTAATGAAATATTGGTACACGTTACTATTCTTAAAGAACTACCTTATACCAACAAGAAGTTTAGCTGAAAAAAAACAGAAATCTTACTCTCTAAATAGAATACAGTAAGATTTATAACCTAATACTTCTAGCTTTTATAGACAATCCAAATTATTAAGCTATCTCAGACTTATTTATACAGACATTTTATCTTTTATTTGCAACACTGTTACTGTAGTATTCATACATCCAAATTCTTTACCTACTCAGTATAGCAGAGAAATTACTAATTTATCAGACCAACCAGTAAGTGCTTAACCTGACTTAACTAGCGAATTTAAGGTACTTAATAAATATATAAATGTCCAGTAGTGGAGATATCAAGTTATCTTAAATAAAGCAACTTTCTTCAGACACGGTCATAACCACATGAAATCTGTCTTTGTTATCTGATCCAGCTGGAAGCGAGATAATACTGTATCTCCTGATTAAACAGTTCACACTTGTTTCAGATAGAGCTCACTGTGTTGTCAGCACCCGATGTTTGTAGTCTAATTGTATCACTGAACTGAGCTTTTACTTCAGGGGCACATATTTGGGGCTTAAGAGCAAGTGGAGGATCACGTGTAGCTCAATACGACCCAGCAAAGCTACTAGTAATCTTGGATAATACAGTTTTTCAGCATATGACCCGTATACCGTCTACACTTGATAAATGTCTCACTTGTAGAAAAGCGTGCTATGACTGTAATTTACTAACACCAGGGTCAGCACTCATGTGTTTCTCAAGGTTTTAACCTGCATCGCTGTAGCCGGCATCCATTTTCAACAGTCAATGTGGCCCCTTTTAAGTATATCTTTTAGCAAAATATGGCCCCACTAAAATACAAACATAATGCCCAGGTAGCCATTGTAGGATTTCGGCTCTACTTCACGTTTACTCAGCACACGCTTACCGGTTTCCCAGCTGAGTCCTTGCTGCTCACCGTTATCACTGTCTTCCTAGACGTCGTGCAATCCTTCACTTAGCAAGCAGGAATCTGGATCCAGGCCATTTCAACCGCAAAAAGTGAATCGATATCCCACGACCAGGCTTCTTTTCCTTACTGGCAATCGTTGTGAGGATCCTTACCCTTTCTTGTACCCGCACCTCGTCATTAGCCGTGGACCAGACCCATTCCCGGTCTGTCTCACTCTGCTGCAGACGGCTGTTTCCAGGTGTCGAGAAAAAGTGGCTCTGCTTTGAGCCTGTCAGCATCCAGAGACTTCCTTGCCTGAGGTAGGACCGCGACGGCCCACTACCCGTGCTGTGACCGACCAGCGCAGCCAAGGGATCCAGGCGTCTTGGGGAGATTTTTTTGGCCCTTTCGACTTCAGAGCCCTCTGTCAGCGTGCATCAGCTTGCTGACTCCACCCATCCGGAAGTCAACCCTCAGGGCTAGATTATGAGTGGAGCAATATTTATCACTCCCACTCGTGTGTTAACTCTGATAGAAGTAAGCTTTTGCGCATGTTGGGTTGTGCCCTTATTACAAGTTGAAAGAAAAAAGTTTTCGGTAACCGACGTGTGCAAAAAGCCGAAGATAGGATATCGTGACCACGTTAGGTATTTCTCCCCATACACTTAAATGCCAACAACGTGTGCAAACCTGATCACGTTTAACCAAGTGCGCTAACCTGACATGAAATAAAAATAAACAAAAACAAAACAAAAACATAAACATATACATATTTAGACCTATGTATGTATCTTTATGTTAAAGCCCATTTTTTTCTAGCACCTGAGACCTCAAATCTTTGAGCCCTTATAACTTTTTATTGCAATTTTTAAAAAATAATTATATTAGTTATTATGAGTGTAACAATACTGTTAAATGTATTTTTGATGTATTTTGTGTAACTTTTTAATAGAACGTAACAGTTAACCAGAGCTCTGAAGTCGTGCTTTCCCAACGTTCTTTAAATTCAATTGCGCTTGAGCAAACGTGTTTACTTCCGACGCGGGCAAGCGTCTTTTTACTTTTGTGGAACAGTTAGCGCACCACTTGTAATCTAGCACATATTCTGCTAGCTCTCAGTAGTGCATTGCTGCTGCTTAAATGATACAAAGAGAATGAGGCAAATTTTGTAATAGAAGTAAATTGAAAAGTTGTTTAAAATTGCATGATCTATCCAATCCGTTGCAAAGTTTTTTTTTGTTCACTTTAAATAAACCTTCTATGAGGAATTACATTCTCAGTTAAATGTCCCTTTAATTTAAAGTCAAACTCTTTCAGCTGCTTAAAATTTAAAATGTTGGTCGTATTTAAATGATAACTGATATATGGGACTTTATAAACAACTATTCATCTTGTTAACTTTTATATTTTGTGTTGTAATGGATCCTAGTTGAGTTTTACTATATTCTTAAATGTGGTTTTAGAAGAATTCAAATTCCTTTTAACAAATTATTATTTGTTAAATATCAAATATCCCTGATATTTCTCATTTCTTACCATTCATACCTATGCAGTAAATATTGCATTTATTTTTACATTTAAAAGCAATATGTTGTCTGACCAATAATGATTTCTGAAACAAAGCTTAAAAGACATATATAGGGCTCGATTTATCAAAGGCTTTACCTTGCTATGACTGCAGATTCTCATGAGAGAACCTGCATTCAGTATTTATAAAGCAGTGTTCATCAGACTGCTGCTTCCTAGCCTCCTCTCCACATCTTAGGTGGAGAATTTTAATCTCTGCGGTATAGTCAGACCGGGGAGATTGACAGCTCCTGCCCGCGCATTTTTGGCTGTGTGCGGGCAGGGGGCGGGATTGCACGAGAGTGCAAACTAGTTCTTGCACAAAATCTTAAATTCCAGTAGAGGATTGCTGCCCGCCAGAGGCGAGCTGGGGTGGACAGGTGTGCATATGTATGCCCCTGTCCGCCCCAGCTTGATAAATCGAGTCCATAAAATGGACTGTTATAAAAAGGACTAATTACAGATTGGTCACTAAAGATTATGTGCTCTTTATTAAATCCTATTAGTTTCCATTGCTTTCAACTTGATAGTCGCTTTATTTTGTTAATATTTCAATTTTCCTGACAGTTTTCTACAATATTGGCCTTAAAGAACTAGAAAGTAATGACAGAATTCCAAAATAAAATGTCCTCGAGTATAATTACTGCAACATTCATTGTAATCATTGTATAAGCCCATATGCATAATATTATTTTACATTCAAATGTAGATTTTGATGACAGATCAGAAAATGTCTGCCAACATCTTAATTCATGTTTAGAGATAAGTAATTAAAAAAGTATACAAATGTAGGTTGACTTTTTCATTTCTTAATTTGCATCCATAATTTTATCTGTCAATTTTTTTTTTAATGAACCACCAGTCATAGTTATTAATTATAATTTAATTATACTAATTATGTTGAAGTCTGTGTATTCTTACTAAAGATTTATCAGTTGCATTGGATATGTCTCTATTATATACTATATTTTGATAATAATAATAATAATAATAATAATAATAATTTAACTGTGTATTACTGCCAGTTATGACACATTTTGTTTTTACATTTCCTTCAACCTCAGTGCAGCTTTATTAAGCTGAAACTTTTGTGAGATGTCTTCAATAAATTCAACTCAATTTTGGAGTCTTTATGGGGGATCTTTCAATATCCAACTATCCTTTTTTTTTTTTTTTGTTCCTTCTTGTTTAATAATCAAATACATCTGTAGTCTGTGTTCATTAAGAATATATGAGATTGAGGTTTCTCAAATCCACATAAAATGATTCTCAGATGCAGTCTAAAACAATAAAATTAAGAAATATATATATACATTTTAATAAACAAGCTGTTACATACACAACTGCTTTATAAACATTGGCAATAAAAATGCTTTTTGGCATCTGATGAACTGATAATAATTCAGAGGCATGAGAATAGTGATGAGGGAAAGGAACTTAAATACTGTGCAAAAGATAAGAGTGTATAGTAAACGTATGTTTATATTTCCTAAGGTATAATTACAAAATAATAGCAATGCCATTTTGTGTTTATTTATGATGACAAACCTTTACAAACAATTTTAATTTTAGATAGAAGATAAAGATGGGAGTCTCGAATTGCCTATTTGAAGAATACAAATGTTTTTTTATGCCTGTGAAATATATTTCTTTGCTGCAATACACCTTCATTTTCTTGCTTATGAAGGTGTAAAGCTGTCCAGCAATAGAGCTTTCTTTACCACCCAGAGAACAACTGATAACTGAGTGTATATTGTGCACAAGCATGCGCTTGTTATCTGTTATAACATAAAAAACAGCTTTAAAGGGCCATTACAGTGATAAAATGTTATTCCCTAATTCATTAAAGCATTCAATTTTCTCACTAGTGACTCTGCAACACTATGGGCACCATGTATTAAAAGGCAGACGGACAGCTTCTCAACTTGAGAAGTATGTTGATCCGCTTGCCCGTATGTATCATTACACACTCCGATGAGTGTGTAATGCCCGCCCCTTTATTCATGTGACCAATCGCACGAGTGAAGGGACTCTGTCACCGCGAGCTCTCATTGATTTCTCTCCACCACCTCAGAGGTGGCGGCGAGTGAAAGAAGCAGCAGTCTAATGAACGCTGCTTCTTACATTGTGAGAAGCAGGCTCGCATATGCGAACCTGCCCCACAAAGACTCCAGAGCAGCTCTTGCTGCTTCATACATGTAGCCCTTTGTGTTAACCACACAAAGGGGTTAAACACATAGTTAAAATACTGATCTAGACCAGCTCTGAATTCAAGCAATGCATTTAACCCCCTTTGCAGGAGTTAAACACATAGCTTTACAATGTTACTTGTGATAAAATTACATGCTCTAATGAATTAGAAGCACATCATTTCATCACTATAATGGCCCTTTAACCGCCTTTCTAACGCTCCATTGCTTTTATGAATAATTTAAAAACTGAAGTAGCTGATATCACACATTAAATCTACTGAAATATGTTTTTAGAATATTTTTGCTGTGACAATAATATGATGTTAGGGCCTCCTCTCTTACTATCGCCATCCTCAGTGTTGCCTCCTTTCTCATTTTCCCTCAACTTTGCTTATTATCTGAAGTTCTTCTTTCTAACATTGGCATTGACTCCCACTCACCCCTATAATAACTTTCAAATAGCTTGTTCTCACCTCTCCAGAAGCCAACAACACCCATCCCCTGTGATTCAAGTCACATTTGTCACCTTGTACTTGATGAAATAAAGGTACATTCTAAAACAACAATAAAATGTTCAAATTATTTTATTAGTGCACCAATGATTCAGATAGAACATATAATCTTTAACAACTTAATTTACTTATATTACCCCAGTAGCATATTGCTGCTCCTGAGCCTACCTATGTATTATTTTCAATAAAGGATACCAAGAGAATAAAGTATTAATTAATTAAAATATTTAAATTGGAAAATTGTATAAAATTGTATTCTCTCTCTGAATCATAAAAGTTACATTTTTACTTTGTCCCTTTAAATTCACACTAAGGAGTTGCCCTGAGTGAACAGAACATAGCCAGTAACCCAATCAGAAGTGGAATAAATACATTGTCACTAACAGTGTTCTGCTCCTTGTGCTCAAGCTTAAAGGGACACTCAAGTCAAAATTAAACTTCATGATTCAGATACAGCATGCATTTTTAAACAACTTTCCAATTTACTTCCATTAACAAAATGTGCACAGTCTTTTTATATTTACACTTTTTCAGTCACCAACTCCTACTGAGCATGTGCAAGAATTCACAGCATATACGTATATGCATTTGTGATTGGCTGATGGCTGTCACATGGTACAGGGGGAGTGGAAATAGACATAACTTTTCAATTTATTTAACAAAAATGTACTATTAATTTGAAGTTCAGACTAAGTGCTATTGCATTGTCTTCTTATCATGCCTTTGTTGATTATGCAAATCTACAGTGTTGACTGGTCCTTTAAAGGGAAATTCTGGTCAAAATTTAAGGGGACATTAAACACTAAATAAATGCTAGATAGAATGATGCATTCAAAGAAAAGATTAGTCTGAGAATAACATGTAGATGTATTTTTTAAAGTTTCAACTGTTTGTGTAAACAGTGACAAAATAAGTGTAAAGTTTTTAGTGTATATAAAACAATGGGAGCTGCCATATTGTAACTTAGGTTACTTTCTCTGCAGTGGCCAATTAGAGGCAGTTTTAAATAGGTCACTCGAGTGTGTAGCCATTGGCTGTGTGGAAAATAAGTTTTATGCACTTCTAGTTCTAACAGGAACTGAAATGCTCACCATTTTAGATTGGAATTAGAGGAAAAGTGGACAATATAAATAAGTGTATATGTGCGCTAGACAAAAGCTATAGGGTTAATTGTAATTTCAAATATTTGATGTGTATCAATTAATCATATGTGAATGTAAATATTTGAACAATATGTGCAAAGTGTATTTGCAAATTGTAAAATTAGTGTGTTATTTGTGCTTACATAAAACAAATTAAAGGATATCTATAATATCAAAAAGTAATTTAATGGATATTTATAACATACTTGAATAATAATAATAAAAATGCTCATAAAAATTCCCTTTTAAATATGACCTGTCATTTTCTAGTTTGACTGTACTAAAATCAAACAAATGCAAAAAATACAAAAATACAATAAACTACAAAACAATAAAATGCAATTTATCTCAAAGTGCTTAAAAAAAAATTAAAAAAAAATCTCCTTTTGTAATTGTACCACCTGTTGTAAATGTTTCAGTTAAGTCGCTAAAATAGTAACTGGTAATCAATGATTTTATTTTAAAAGTCCAGCACATAGGATTTTATTCTTTTTTATAGAAAGTTGATGTGTCCCTTAATAATGCGGTACCTTTAACCCTTTTCCTGCTAAGCCATTTCCCACCTGGGTGCTAATATTTTATTTATTTATTTTTATTTTTGACATTTTTTAAAAATTTTTTTTTAACTTTTTAATTATTTTTTACAGACCCCCAAGACTTACACTGTTGGAAAGGTTAAGCGATTACCTTTCCAACAGTGGGTCTTGGGGGTCTGTAGCTGCTTAGATGCCTGAGATACAGGCTTCTAAGCAGCATGCCACCTCCTCCTATACTTAACATTGTTAAGTATAAATAAAGTTGCACGGTGACGTCATCACGAAATTGCGCGTGATGTCACCGTGCATCACGTGAAGCCCCGGCGATGCCTGTCACTCTACAGGCACGATCGCCGGGATATCTTTATATAGGTGTAATTAAAGTTCACGTAAAAAGTTCACATAAAACTTTATATGCAGCTGATAGCGGTATGCCAGCACACTACGTCCGGACTCTTACACCCCTTGTTTAAGTGCCTACCTTTTGAATGGAGTGGCTCTTCAATTACTTGTGTTACCTTCCTGGTAATATAAACAGAGCTTCGGTACTAGTGTCTGTGGAGTCTCGTAACGGCTGCTTGGCCCACTCACCGCTTCTCCGATGTGGTCTGTTTAGTCCTTGTCACCTGATCCTAGCACCAAGTCAGCAGGGATTTCAGGCGTAGTGGTCCTTTGTCTGCGATGAGAATCCTTACTCTGCGCAGAGTTTATGGATGAAAAAGTAGTCCCTTATAATCCGATACAATCTTTCTTCTGTGTGCAAATTTCACTGATAAACGTTTTTTTTTTTTTTTAAGCACTTTGAGATAAATTGCATTTTATTGTATTTTAACATTTTGTATTTTTATATTTTTTGCATTTGTTTGATTTTAGTACAATCAAACTAGAAAATGACTGGTCATATTTAAAAGGGAATTTTTATGAGAATTTTTATGAGCAATACACAATTATTCAAGTATGCTATAAATATCCATTAAATTATTTTTTGATATTATAGATATCCTTTAATTTGTTTTATGTAAGCACAAATAACACACTAATTTTACAATTTGCAAATCCACTTTGCACATATTTTGCAAATATTTACATTCACATATGATTAATTGATGCACATCAAATATTTGAAATTACAATAAACCCTACAGCTTTTTCTAGCGCGCATATACACTATTTTCTATCTAAACTATCACCTTTTTTTCTGTTTGAGAACAGGGAAGTATATGTAGCAAGGGTTTCAACTAGCACTACACTAAACACCTGTACATTTTTGGACAATATAAATAATGAATGGGCAAAAGTCCTATGTCTGTTGGTACCATCCCTAATTTCAAAAGTGGTGCAAATAAACAAAGCAGATGCAGTTAAAGCTGTAAGTTTGAGGGGCATCGCAGAGGGCATTGCTGAAAACCCACATGGTCTTAAGGAACAGCATTTCAATGAACCTGTTGGGACTATCATGCTTTCTGTAACTTTGATATCATTTTCCCCAACTTCAGCTCTTTGGAGGTTGTGGAATTCAATATTGGTGATACACTGTCTTCCATCTCCTACACTTTTAAGTCAATATCTGCTACTACAGCTACAAGAATTTGAATAGGTTAATGTGTTCTGATTCTGCTCCTCTATTTGGCTGTTGAATTTATACTACCATGAGGTGAAACAGTTTTTTACTTTACTATTGTAATTAAGTTTTTGCTGATATTTGTATTATTGATGTGCTGTCCGTTGCTAACTATTGAAAATTGTACTATATTGTTTCCAGCCAATATGCATTTTCAGTTAGCCCCTAACGTTTTGGTCATACACTTTATAGGTTGCCTTAGACATAATAATAGAAAGAGCCATACTTAAAAGGTGTGCTATGTTTTTCACATCTCCTGACTGAAATTATTAAAGCACTATTAGCTTCTTGTTAGTTTTATTGGCATTCCAGCTTGTATAACTTGTACTTGCTAGCCCTAAATAAGATATGTTCATGTGGTCTGTTTCCCCTTAGAGCTTTACAAGGACAGATGATATACTGTGGTAGACCTTGAAGTCTTGTCAGGTCAAGATGATGTCAATAAAATAGAGGCTGCCTGGAAAAACTCTACAAATATGATTCAGAAAAGCTTCAAGTTGGTAGATGAAGCAACTATATCATCCTTGTCAAGAGTCCCAAACAAAAATAATAAATATAATATATATTACACCATACCCGAAAGCAAAATGGGATGCTAGCGGATTTGTACCATTGTTTGTGGAGTTGCCCTAAAATCCAGAAATTCTGGAATAAAACTGGTTTCCAGATTAATAAAATTCTTTAATGCTTTTTTTCATATGTATGATATGCATATTTTCTTCTTGGTAGATGAGACAAAAAAACTTGGTTATTAGAAGATTTATAAACTCCATTATTCTTAATGGACAGACTTTAATTCATAAATATTGGAAATCTAAAAAGATCCCTATGTTAAATGAACTTGTGCAGAAAGTCAACAACCAGTTAATTCTAAAACAATTTACCATCCACATTCCAGGAGTGGACAACTGAGAGGCGGATTTCCTGAGCAGACAGATATTTCATCCCGGGGAGTGGGCTCTCCATCTGGAGGTGTTTTCCAGGTTAACACTCAAGTGGGGGGTGCCGGAGTTGGATCTGATAGCATTTCGGCAGAACGCCAAGCTTCCAATGTATGATTTAAGGCCAAGAGATTCGCAGGCAGCTCTGATAGATGTTCTGGTGGTTCCTTGGAATTTCAATCTAGCATACCTGTTTCCTCCGTTTGTGCTCTTTCCACAAGTCATTGCTCGTATCAAACAGGAGAGAGCATCAGTATTTCTAATAGCTCCTGCATGGCCTCACGGAATCTGGTATGCAGACCTGGTGAAGATGTCATCTCTTCCACCTTGGAGGTTACCTCTGAGGAAGGACCTTCTAACTCAGGGTTTATTCCTCCATCCAAATCTCGTTTCTCTGAAGCTGACTGCTTGGAGATTGAACGCTTAGTTTTGACTAAGTGTGGGTTTTCAGAGTCAGTCATTGAGACTCTGATTCAGGCTTGCAAGCCTGTCACTCAAAAAATTTACCATAAAGTTTGGCGTAAATACCTTTTATTGGTGTGAATCTAAAGGCTACTCTTGGAGTAGGGTTAGGGTTCCTAGGATTTTGTCTTTTCTCCACGAGCTGTCAACCAGTTCTCTGAAAGATCAGATTTCTGCATTATCTATTCTTTTACATAAGCGTCTGGCGGTTGTGCCAGGTGTTTAATCTTTTTGTCAGGCCCTGGTCAGAATCAGGACTGCGTTTAAACCTGTTGCTCTTTCTTGGAGCCTTAATCTTGTTCTTAAAGTTTTGCAGCAGGCTCTGTTTGAGCCAATGCATTCCATAGATATTAAGCTGTTATCTTGGAAGGTTTTGCTTCTTATTGCTATTTCTTCTGCTCAGAGAGTTCCAGAACTCTCTGCTTTGCGGTATGATTCTCCTTACCTTATCTTTCATGCTGATAAGGTGGTTTTTCATACTAAATTGGGGTTTCTCCCTAAAGTGGTTTCTGATAGAAATATTAATTAGGGAATTGTTGTTCCTTCTCTATGTCCTAATCCTTCTTCTCATAAGGAACGTCTGTTGCACAACTTGGATGTTGTGCGTGCTCTAAAATTCTACCTATAGGTGACAGGATTTTCGCCAGTCTTCTGTCCTGTTTGTTTGTTTCTCAGGAAAGTTTAAGGGTCAGAAGGCTACTGCTACTTTCCCTCTGGTTGAGAAGTATGATTCGTTTTACTTATGAGACTGCTGGACAGCAGCCTCCTGAGAGAATTACAGCTCATTCAACTAGGGCTGTCTCCTCTTCTTGGGCTCTCAAAAATGAAGCTTCTGTGGAACAGATTTTCAAGGCTGCAACATGGTCCTCTCTGCATACATTTTCAAAATTTTACAAATTTGAAACTTTTGCCTCGGCTGAGGCCTCTTTTGGGAGAAAGGTTCTTCAAGTGGTGGTGCCTTCTGTTTAGGTCTGCCTGTCTTGTTCTCCCTCCCTGTTCATTCCGTGCCCTCTAGCTTGGGTATTGGTTCCCACTAGTAATTGGAATGACGTTGTGGACTCTCCATGTCTTAGGAAAGAAAACAAAATATATGCTTACCTGATAAATTTCTTTCTTTCCGGACATGGAGAGTCCACGAACCCACCCTTTATTAGACAGTTATTTTTGACTAAACCTCAGGCACCTCTACACCTTTGTGTTATTCCTTTTTCTATTTCCCTTCGGTCAAATGACTGGTGATTATGAGTAGGGAATTGACACTTAACAGCTTTGCTGTGGTGCTCTTTGCCTCCACCTGCTGGCGAGGAGTGATATTCACACTAGTAATTGGAATAACGTTGTGGACTCTCCATGTCTGGAACGAAAGAAATGTATCAGGTAAGCATAATATTTTATATATATATATATATATATATATATATATATATATATATATATATATATATATATATATATATATATATATATATACATTAAATGTTTTAATCAGAAAGTGTATATATGGGTGTAATACTTTATTTGAATGTATATATGCTGTACTTGGTGTAACTTTTTTTTTTAACCCTTATACTTTACCCAAGGTCTTCTGGCATACTAATCCATTGAGCAAAAATTTAGTTTGAGCTCAAGCGCAACCGTTTACTTTCAATTTGTAATACTGTATGTACTAGTTAGCACAATAGTGATATTGCTTATCGTGTCCTGCGCAAACTTTAACGTGACACATAATCTAGCCCAAATTAGCCTATTGTAATAGGCTATGGCTTCAGTTAGCAGAAACAGCTATTTCATATACAAAAATATACATAAAAAAACACTTTCCCACACACTTCAACTCTGCAGCTGGTATAACAAATAATTTGAAGCACATTAAGGAAAAAACAATTCTACAGTACACTGTCGATTTCATTTATCATAGTGTAATGATAATCACATACCGTATACTAGGGCGTAGTACGTTATGCTATTTTTTTGTATTTGGTCATTTTGATCTACAATTATAAGGGAAATAAATTGCGTGTTTTACTAACTAAACCATTTTACACACTTATATACATTTAAATAAATTGCATTGCAATAAAATTCTGGCTAAAGAGCAAATAATTAAACACGCAATGCATTAAACTTCATGACAGCAAATTTGTTGCTGATTTACTTAACTAATGATAATCTCCTAGTCGTTTGAAGAGCATAATGCAGTTAGCTAACATGCAACAGTCAGCTAATGAAACAAATCACTTAATAGAATCTGTTCTATACACAGGTATGATGTGTTTATTGCTTGTTGACCAAGTAAACTTTACACATTATTAAATCAATAGCAGTATTTGTGCCTTTATAGAACTAATTCCCACATTTAATTGACTCTAGAATCTGTTCAAATATTTTGATCAGTTTGTAACCATACAATCTGACTAAGATAAATGCAACAAAAGGCTGCGCTTTAATAGATATGTTTATTTAAATGACAAACGTTACAATTACATCATGCTACTTATCTATTTTGTTCTTTGGAAACATTAGCTGTTAATAGAAGATATCAGAAAACAAAGAAATACTAAGAAAGTGTAATACAAAAGTGTAATTAGTGAAATATATATATATATAGGAAGCACTGTTAAATATTATATAGAATCTATACATAAGATTATTTTTTTAACAAATATTGGAACTATGACAAAGCAATTAGAAATACTTGTCATATTGTCAGTTTCATTCACATCACATTGCATTATCATGTTTAATTATATATTTTTTATTGACATTTTTGAACAATGCTTGTGCACACATCCTCTCACGTGCAAAATTGGCTTACTCTATTTACTGTTTCTAGCACAGTAACATAGTTGATGAGGTTGAAAAAAGACAGAGGTCCATTGAGTTCAACCTATACAGATCCTATCTGATTTACAATAAAAGCTCCAACTGAGCCTAAATGGATACTACACCCACATTTTTTCTTTCATGATTCAGATAGAGCATGCAATTTTAAGCAACTTTCTAATTTATTCCAATTATCATTTTTTTGTTTGTTCTTTTGGTATCTTCATTTTGGTTCAGCCCCTGGGTAGCGCTTGATGATTGGTGGCTACATTTACCCACCAATCAGCAAGTGCTACCCAGGTTCTGAACCAAAAATGGGCCGGCTCTTAAGCTTACATTCCTGCTTTTCAAATAAAGATACCAAGAGAGAAAAAAATTGATAACAAGAGTAAATTAGAAAGTTGCTTAAAATTGCATGCTCTATCTGTATCATGAAAGAAAAAAAAGGGGTTTAGTGTCCCTTTAAAGGGACAGTAAAGTCAAAATTAAACTTAAACAGATTGGATAGAACATGAAATTTTCCAATTTACTGCTGTTACCAATTTTACTTAGTACTCTTGGTATCCTTTGCTAAACGATAATCCTAGGTGAGCTCAATAGACTATATATGCCTTTAAAGGGACAGTCAAGTCCAAAAAAAACTTTCATGATTCAGATAGGGCATGCAATTTTAAACAACTTTCCAATTGACTTTTATCATTAAATTTGCTTTGTTCCCTTGGTAGTATTTTTGAAAAGCTAAGCCTAGCTAGGCTCAAACTGATTTTTAAACCGTTGAAAACCACCCCTTAGCTCAGAGCATTTTGAAAGTTTTTTACAGTTAAACAGTACTAGTTCATGTGTGTCATATAGATAACATTGTGCTCACTCCCGTGGAGTTCTTTAGGAGTCTGCACTCATTGACTAAACTGCATGTCTGTCAAAAGCACTGATATAAGGGGGCAGTCTGCAGAGGCTTAGATACAAGGTAATCACAGAGGTAAAAAGTGTATTAATATAACAGTGTTGGTTATGCAAAACTGGGGAATGGGTAATAAAGGCATTATCTATCTTTTTAAACAATAACAATTCTGGTGTATACTGTCACTTTAACCGTTTAGCAGCAGTGTTTGCAACAATATAATAATATAGCAATGTTATATACAATAATATAGCAATGTTATACATAGTTGCAAACAAAACTGCCATAGAATCCTATAGACACTCTATGACAGCAAAGTTTGCAACTATGTATAGATTTGTTTTAAACATTCTTGCAAACACTGTTGCCAGACGACTAAGGACACATGCACACTCCTGAGCTCGCCTAGGATTATTTCTTAACTAAGGATACCAAGAGAAGTAATCAAAATTGATAATATAATTAAATTGGATTTTTTTTTTAAATTGCATGCTCTATTTGAATTACGAACATTTCATTTTGACTTTACTTTAATCAAATTAAATAAGTTACCTATTTAACACAGGCAATCATATCCCTGTATTCTGTTTCTAGCCAGAAATGTATCTAAGCCATTTTAAAATGTATATAAGGTATTGACATTCACTACCTCTTTAGGCAAGGAGTTACACAATTTGATTGCTCTTACAGTGAAAAAACTTTTACATTGCTGGAGATTAAATCTCCTTTCCTCCAACCTTAAATTGTGACCTCTTGTCACAAACAATTTTCTTGGAATAAACAGAGCTTTCTTTAACTCTATAACCTCTGAAGCACCTTTTTCTAGAAAAAAAAAAACAGAATCAGTTTGGATAATCTCTTCTCATAGCTTAAATTCTACATTCCCCTTATTAGTTTTGTGGCCTTTCTCTGAACTTTTAATAACTCTACAATGTCTTTTTTGGCATTGGTCCCCAGAACTGCACTCCATACTCAAGGTGAGGTCTTTCTTACCAGGGATTTATATAGATTTTACCTCCCTTGTATCAATGCCTCGTTTAATACATGGTTTACACCTAGATTACAAGTTTTGCGTTCCGGTTTTAACGTTGAAAAAATGGCAATTTCAGTGTAAAAATCGGAATGCAGCCATTACGAGTCTTGTCGGTATAGCTATACTGCAAGCATTAAAGCCTGTAACGCAACGTCAGTCCCACACTCAAAAAATTTAAGTTTTCGAGTGGGATTTCCATAGCGCCGGTATTACAAGTTGTGCAGTGAGGCTAAAATGCTTGCGCTCCAGCCCCTATTCTGCCGCCCTCCCGCATCGCAAACACTATAATAAAGTTATTAACCCTTAATCAGTGATGTGCAGTCACTAGAGGCAGGTGAGGCAGTGCTTCACCTTTCATATGGGCAAAAATATATATTTTTTTTATTGGCTTTAAAAAAAAAATTGTAATTTTTTTTCCCCAGCATTTTTTTTCACAGCTAGATGTTGTGCAATGGAGAGGCACAAGCAGGTCTGCCCACCATTACACAACATGCTGCGCCATCTACTGGATGACAGTGGTTAAGATCATTGCATGGCCCATAAGTGCTTTATTTGAGGCAGTCCTATTTGGGCTGAACCAATCCAGCGAGAGGCATTAGTAAGTGGAACATAGGGTTGGGGCTGGATGTTAAATCATATAAAACAAAACAAAAACGGAAAAAAACAACTTTCATATATTTTGTTGCTGTCCTGTGAACCTGCTAGCTTTGCTAAAGTGAAAAAGAGAGTTCTGTTCTTCCCCTCTAAGTGCAGTGGAATGTGCCACTGTCACTTCCTGAATCCTTACAGAGCAGGAAGAGAGAGGCACAGAGAGCAATGTTTCTGTTCAGCCACATTGAAGTAAGATTTTACTGTAATGGATTCTGTTAGTGAAAATGATAATTTAATGAATGTGGTTTAGTGTTTTTTTACTCTTTTACAGCAGGGTCGTTTTTGTATTTTGTTTACTCAAACTTTACACCCACTAACTTAGCAGCTTGCCTCTGTACTTCACACTAAATTATAGACTAATTTTCTGAACTCTCTGTAGCTCTGCTGTTTTATTACTTTAAAATGCAGTGGTTCCCCCCCCGTGTGTGTGTGTGTCTCTCTCTCTATCCATCTCTCTCCTTATGTGTTGTTCTCCCCCATGGTCTCTTTCTCTCTATCCATCTCTCTCCTTATGTGTTGTTCTCCCCCAAGGTCTCTTTCTCTCTGTCTCTCTTCCTCCCCCTCTGACTCTCATCCCTTATGTAATGAAAAAATCTATAAGCATAATTTGCAGCATTAAAGTAAAAAGTATGTTTTAAACATATTTTAATGGGCATGGATTTCTAGATCTCATAATCAGAGCAAGCATTGTGTTATCTGGCAAGAGTTTCTGTTACAATCCTTTTAGACTAAAATCAGATGTTTACTAAGTTGACCAGTTTTCCAAGACACCATTTAAAGGGACATGAAACCCATATGAAACCCATATGCAAATTTAAATAACTTTCCAATTTACATCTAATATCTAATTTTCTTCATTCTTTTGATGTCCTTTGTTGAAAATCATATCTAAATATGCTCAGTAGCTGCTGATTGGTGGCTGCACATAGATACCTCATGTGATTGGCTCACCCATGTGCATTGCTATTTCTTCAACAAAGGATATCTAAAGAATGAAGGCGTATCCTAGCCACTGCCTCACCAACCTCTGACGTCACTGCACGTCACTGCCCCTAATCCGCCGCTTCCGACATCGCCACCACTAATAAAATTTATTTACCCCTATTCCGCTGCTCCCCGACATCGCCGCCACTAAATAAAGTTATTAACCCCTAAATCTCTGGCCTCCCACATTGCAAAAAAACTAAATCAAACTATTAACCCCAAAACCTAACAACCCCCTAACTTTATATTGAAATTACAATATCCCTATCTTAAAATAAATAAAAACTTACATGTGAAATTAAAAAAAACTATGTTTAAACTATATATTACACTAACATTACTACTATACTAAAATTAAAATAATTACAAATTAAATAAACTAAATTACACATTAAAAAAACCTAACACTACTAAAAAAAATTAAATCTACAATTACAAAAAATAAAAAACACTAAATTACAAAAAATAACAAACAAAATTGTCCAAAATAAAACAATTACACTTAATCTAATAGCCCTATAAAAATAAAAAAGCCCCCCCAAAATAAAACCCCTCCCCTAGCCTACAGTAAACTACAACTAGCCCTTAGAGCTAATTAAATTCTATTGGCTATTCAAATCAGCCAATAGAATTTCAGTAGCTCTCACCCTATTGACTGATTTGAACAGCCAATAGGATTTCAGTAGCTCTCATCCTATTGGCTGATTTAAATTTCAAGAATCAAATCAGTCAATAGGAATGCAAGGGACGCCATTTTGAAAAGGCTCCCTTGCATTGAAGATTCAGTGTACGGCGGCGACCGTATGAAGAGGAGACTCCGTGCCGGATGTCTTGATGGATGGACCCTCTCCGCGCCGCCGGGATGAATATAGAAGATGCCGTTTGGATGAAGATAGAAGACACTGCCTGGATGGATGAAGACCTCGCAGCCTGGATGAAGACTTCTCGCCGGACTTCAAAAACTGTAAGTGGATTGTCGGGGGTTAGTGTTAGGTTTTTGGAAACGTTTTTTGGGTGGGGTTTTTTTTTAGATTAGGCTTTGGGCTATCTTAAAAGAGCTAAATGCCCTTTTCCTGGCAATGAAAAAGAGCTGAATGCCCTTTTAAGGGCAATGCTCATACAAATGCCCTTTTCAGGGCAATGGGTAGCTTAGGTTTTTGTTAGAGTTAGGTTTTTATTTTGGAGGGTTGGTTGGGTGGTGGGTCTTTGTATTTTTTTTACAGGGAAAAAAGCTGATTTCTTTAGGGCAATGCCCTACAAAAGGCCCTTTGTAGTTTATTGTAGGCTAGGTTTTTTTTTATTATTTATAGGGTGATTAGATTAGGTGTAATTGTTTTTATTTTGGATAATTTTGTTTGTTATTTTTCGTAATTTAGTGTTTTCTATTTTTTGTAATTGTAGATTTAATTTTTTTTAGTAGTGTTAGTTTTTTTAAATGTGTAATTTAGTTTATTTAATTTGTAGTTATTTTAATTTTAGTATAATAGTAATGTTAGTTTAATATATAATTTAATCTTAGTATTTTTTAATATCACAGGTAAGATTTTATTTATTTTAAGGCAGGGCTATTGTAATTTTAATATAAGGTTCGGGAGATGTTATGTTTAGGGGTTAATAGTTCAATTTAGTTTTTTGCGATGTGGAGGGCTGGTGGTTTAGTGGTTAATAGGTTTATTTAGTGGCAGTGATAAGGGAGGCTAGAAGTTTAGGGGTTAAAAACTATATTTTGTGGTGGCGATGTCGGGGAGCTGCGGAATAGGGGTTAATATCTTTATTATAGTGTGGGTGATGTTGGGGTGCAGGGGAATAGGGGTTAATAACTTTATTATAGTGGCGGCAATGTCAGGGAGCAGCAGAATAGGGGTTACTAACTTTATTTAGGTGGCCGCGATGTCGGGGGCGGCAGATTACGGGTGTTTAGACGTGGTATTTATGTCAGGGCGTTAGGTTTAAACATAATTTTTTTTTTTCCCCATAGACATCAATGGGGTTGCGTTACGGTGATCGCCATTCCATGCTTCAGGTGTTAGTTTTTTTTCTAATACACTCTCCCCATTGATGTCTATGGGGAAAGCATGCACAAGCACGTCAAAGCAGGCCTTGGATTTTGTGCGGTATGGAGCTTATCACCACCATATCGCACACACAAGGCGGCTTTTCAAAAACTTGTAATGGTAGCACTATGGAGGGTGAAATAACTCAACTTTTGTTGCGTTCGTTTCACACCCTCTTCTCTTTAGCGCAAAACTTGTAATTTAGGTGTTATTTTGCTAGTCTTAGAAGCTGCTGCCCTGCATTGTCCACCCATTTTTAGTTTGTTATCTATAAGTAAGCCAATATAATATACATTTCATATATCATACAAAAAAATAAGAAAATATTAAACATTTGGGGAGACTAAAGATAGTTTAATCCACTGTGTGCACAAGCTCTGTGCCTAGGGAACAAAATGATAATGTGGTGTTATGTGAATAAAATTGCACTCCAGTAAATGTTTCTAGTAGTTTGTCAAAATAAATAATGAAAATAAACTGCAAAGTTGTTTTACTTCTTAGAATGACTTCTTAGACTTAAACATTTTTATATTACAACCTTAAAGTGTTTCACACCCTTTTAATTACAGGGAAAGTGATCTAAATACATAAAAACACATAAGTCAATGTTTGAGGGATATACAATTACATTTTCAGGTTGATGTCCCTTTAAAGGGACATTAAAGAGGCATGATTCAGATAAAGCATGCAACAACTTTCTAATTAAAGTGCTATAAAACAGGTTGAGATCTGTGCATATCCTAAAAGATCTAATAATTTGCAAAATAGTTTGCAAAAATAATTGATAAAAAATTGCTAGTATTTTAAAATAATTTTCAAAAATAAGCAAAATGAATTAAATAGCTAAACTGCCTGGAGCAGCTAACTCCACCCCTCTTATTAGTGTTTAGACACAGGCATTGTATTTCAACTGAGTTCACAGCTTCTAGGCATGCTCCAGCAGACAATCCCTATTCACTTTTGCATTTTACCAAAAGAACAATAAACATAGATACAGCCATAAAAGGAATTGTGTGGGGGGAGTTAGAGCTTTACAATTCAGAAACTAAAAAGAAAGGGCCAATGGCAAGGCACTGCAGTATAAATTTGCAGGTAAAGTAATTAAAGCACATATTATATTATTTTGTCTCTATCCCAACTTGTTTTATGACCCTTTAATTTCTATTAGCACATTTTCTCTTTTCTCTAACTATGTTTTGCTGAAGGAACAGTAATCCACTACTGGGAGCTAGCAGAAAGCCAATAGCAAGAGGCATATATGTGCAGCCCATTAATCAGCTTCTGGGTCTGCCTAGGTATACTTTTCAACAAAGGATACAACAAGAACAAAACAATTTAGAATATAAATAAAATGGAAAGTTATATAAAATTGCCTGCCGTATCTGAATAATAAAAGAACAAATTTGGGGTTCATGTCCCTTTAGCCTGATTAACCTGCTTGATACAACTCCAATAGCTAATGTTTTTCTTCCTGTGCCTACAACTCTTCAAAGCCGCTTTCTTATTTTAACCCGTTACAAGTGCTGGTTAACGAAGCTCTGCACTGGGTGCTGCCAACATGGAGCTAAAGTATTTATTACACCCTGTGACAGAAGCAATTCCCACTCACAGATCAGTGATATTGTTGTTTTCTTGACAAACGGTATCATGCACTTCAGTTAAGTGTTCACAATACAGAGTGAGAGCTGGATATTTTTGCAGTGGCTACACTGCCCGCCTTTTGTTTATGTAACTTTTTATTGTGTAAAAAAATTTAAAGCTTCCATTTTTTTGTTAAAGTTAATTCCAAATACAGGGTAGAGTTGTCAAAAAGTGGGTAACACCATTGATCTGTTCTGCTTCTGTAACAGGATGTATCAACACCTGTGTACCAATATGGCAGCCAGTCTAAAGATGTAGAGCTTTACCAACTGACGTCTATAAAAAGGGTTACAATAACATAACGGCTTTGAAGAGAGCTACAGATACAGAAGGAAAATTAATAGCAGGCTGAATAGTGACCATGCTACTATAGTTGTGTCTGCAGCAGTTTAGTGTCCCTTTAAGCTTTTTAGGATAAGTGTGAAACTTCTGCCTGTATGTTTTCTTCCAGGTTCATGACATTAATATAGATTTGTAGACACTTGTGTGGATGCTCAGGGACATTGCTGTGAAGGCGCAATCATATTGTTTCATCTATATTTCCCACAGATTCATTAGTAGATGTTCCTGCCATTAACACCAATATTTGCTTGAAGTGCCTAATATATGAGGTGTTCCTTAGGTGTATCTGGATTTCTCTCACCACAACTATAAGTATATTCTCTAAGCATTTTGCACCTGCACGTCTCACTGATTTATCTTAAAATCCACAACAGACTTATTTAACTGACAGAAAAGTAATGTACATGTTTAGGTTTTATCTGGTTCAAACTTAGAATTTATATGAGCACTGGGTACTGCCTTGTTAACCTTACTCTGTCCTGTGAGAGTCAATTATTACTTTCTATTAAAAGGCAGCTAGTGTTGCTATCTAAGCAGTATTTCACCGACATGACTGGTATTTTTAAAGTTCAAGTCAAAGTTGAAAATAAATATTAAGTATACAATTAAACATGCTATCATTGTCAAACTTTTTTGTGTGTATTGTAATCTAATTATAAACAAACAATCATTTAAAATAAGTCCTAGCAGCTTTAGTTGCTGATTTATGTTGTATAATTGTTTGAATCATGAAAATAAGACAAAATTGTATTTCATGTCCATTTTAATTCCTAGTTGTTTGTTTGTCCTCTGTGCCTGAACCAGCTAACCTCTGACCCTGTGCTGCAGATTGTGTATGTTATTTTTCTTCCACCTGCTACTGGCTTATAGTTTTAAATACCAACACCTAAGTGTCCTTTCTCAGCAATGACAATGACACCAACATTGCAGGACATTGAAAATAAAAAATCCTGGTATTAGGTTAAATTGTTAATGTAAAATCATTCAAATAAATTATCTAACGTTAGCTGTCATACTCAATAGCACATTCACTAAGCTCCAGTATTCTTTACGTACAGAGGCTGTAGTATGCTTCACACTGTCATCCCTGAGTAAAAGAGGCTGACATTTATGTTCAAGGAACATTAAACTCACATTTTTTCTTTCATGATTCAGATAGAGAAAACAATTTTAAACAACATTCCAATTTACTTCTGTTGTATAATTTGCTTAATTCTTTAGATATCCTTTGTTGAAGAAATAACAATTCACATGGGTTAACCAATAACACGAAGCATCTATTTGCAGCCACCAATCAGCAGCTACTGAGCCTATCTATATATGCTTTTCAGCAAAGGATATAAAGAGAATGAAGCAAACTAGATAATAGAAGTAAATTAGAAAGTTATTTAAAATTACATGCTCATGGACGAAACTACAGGGGGTGCAGAGGTCGCAATCGCAAGGGTGGGGGCCCAGCTTAAAAAAAAAACAAAAAACGTTAACCTGCCACTGCCTGCACTGATATCATGTGAGTGTGACATGATGCTTCACTAGTGTCTCTGACTACAGGGGTTAGTGTTTCTGTTTTACCCATTGGTGTTTATGTGTGTGTATGTGTGTATGAATGTATGTGACTGTATTTATGCATGTATGTGTGTGTGTGTGTGTATGTTTGTGGAACCAGCAAATTACAGACCTTGTTGCTACAGCATGGGGGGGGAGGCTGGGTAAACAGTGTCAGTCTATACAGTACCACTATATACAGTACGACGGGGCTGAACTATATCACAGACTACTGTAGTCACTTTATAAAGTGCTGGGGCGGGTAGGGTCAGGCCAGCCATCTCACCGGCAGATTACAGACTGTATCACTGACTAACTATATACAGTACTGGTGGGTTAAACAGTGTCACAATACACAGTAATAGGGGGTCACGGACTGTGGGCACAGGGTACCTCCTTTTGCAGACATATAATCTGAGTCACATTTTTTTTCCGTGTTAAATGTAAAAAAAAAAAAAGATATGTATCATTTCTTTTTTTTTGGGGGGGGGGGCTTCTTAGATTCTTGCACCTGGGCCCTGTGATTTCTAGTTACGCCTCTGTGCATGCTCTTTCTAAATCACAAAAGAAAAAAATTGGGTTTCATGTCCCTTTAAGCTGATCTCAATTAATACGTCAGTCTATCTTTCCCCTTAGCAACAAACCAACAGGAGCATGCTACAATAGAATTAAACTGTCCAAGCAAAATATTGACTATACTGATACCAGGGACATATTTTGGCCTAGACCATATAAGGGCTTGTTTCCACTGAGTCATAATTGCTGCCCAAAAAACTTTTTTTGGTTTTAATTTCTTATAAAATGTATTATTATATGAAATATCTAGTGATGCCCCAGGCATAGATCTAGTCCAAGTTATTTTCTTTATTATATTTCAATATGTGCTTAAATATAATCATGCACATTACTCCAAAACTCCAGCTAGGCCTATGCCTGGGGCAGCACTAAATATTACATATAAAAATAATTTTTAAAAGAAATTAAAACAAAAAAAATCTGTACTTAATTTAAAAACAAATTCATTAAATTCTTTGGATATTTGTAAGACGACCAAATCACTATACTTAGCTCAAAACCCATCAAAATCCTAATACCGCAATTAACTCTGTGTCTTTCTCTCTTGATGTGATCACAGGTATGGAGTGCAGACACTAACATTAACTTTTATAATCTAAGGTCGGGTTACCATAGTAATGAACTTGTAATGTCACGATTTTCGAAAAAATCCAAAGTTGTATTTGTTTTTTAACTTACACATGTGCGGAAAGAGCATCTGCCTACATCATACAAAATATTTAAATGGAAACCTGGTATTAAAATGGAGCCGTCAGCTACTTTTAGCTGCCGGACATTTCAGTAGCTGACGGCTCCATTTTTACTGTGGAGAAACAAATTTTGAGAAGTAGTTCTATGGCATGGTGCCCCCTTCCCATGTCTATGATCTCTTAATGTTTAACTCATTAATGGTATTACAAAGCTGTGATCTTGGTTGGCCCAGTAGTAGTGCATGACCACTACATGCATTCCTGGCCTCCAGTTGTGAGAAATGTCCGAAGCAAATAAGAGTTAGAATTGATAGTGGGAGGCAGAATATTTCCCAGGGCCAAGAACAGAGAGGTCGTATAAAATATAGTGAAGCTTTTTTAATGCAATAGGGGTAGATAGAAAGTTATATTTATGTTTAAATAATTTTTATTACATTTTACACATTTTGTATGTTACTTTTACATCGTAATTTCAGACAAATAAAAGGTAGAACATATTCCCAGAGATATCAAATCTCAAACTTGTGGATCCAAAAGATTCATAATCCTGACAACAGTTCTTTGCAACTATGATGTGGTACAATATAGTTATTATCACTAGACTTCGTCAACTATACACGGAAGAGATAAGGAAGAAAATAAAATCCCATCTCTTCCGAGTCCCAGAACAATTGAAGCCAGTAACTCCAAGTATTTGTGTGTGTGTGTGTGTGTGTGGGGGGGGGGGGGAGAGAGAAAAAAAACAAAAAACATAAAGCAAAACAACAAAGGGGACAGTGACACCACAGTAAATATATAATTTTAATTCTTCAAGAAGGTTCTTCGCAATGTATCTCGAACCAGATAAAACACCATGAGTGGGCAATCATTTAACTGATTCTCCCTTACTGATCCAGTAATACCAGATCTGATTGACTTTTACTCTGTTGTTTAGTATCCCAGATGCCAATTCATACATTTTGTGTTGCACTTTATTATATATTTTGGTCCATGTAGGGACACCTGACTTCCAGTTTTTTGCAATGCAGGCTCTCGTAGCTGTGCACAGGATTCTGAAAAAAGTGTTACAGCTAGATTACGAGTTGTGTGCTAGGGTAAAAAAGCAGCATTAAGAGGTCCTAACGCTGCTTTTTTTATGCCCGCTGGTTTTACGAGTCTTGCAGGTCTAGGGGCACCGCACACTTCTTTGGCCTTACCGCAAAACGACTTACGTAAACTTCGTAAAGTCTTTTTTCTATGGGACTTCCATAGCGCTGATATTACGAGTCTGTCCTG
Organism: Bombina bombina; assembly: GCF_027579735.1. Classification (NCBI taxonomy): domain Eukaryota; kingdom Metazoa; phylum Chordata; class Amphibia; order Anura; family Bombinatoridae; genus Bombina; species Bombina bombina. Next base: position 568,643,538 of record NC_069500.1, on the reverse strand, counting down.
GGAGGCCAAAAGTGAGCGGTACACCCTACCCTGTCAACAGTCCTAACGCATTTAAAAGTCAGTAGTTATGAGTTTTATGGTACAACGCCGTGACATAAAACTCATAACTAACGTACTAAAAAGTACACTAACACCCATAAACTACCTATTAACCTCTAAACCGAGGCCCTCCCGCATCGCAAACACTAAAATAAAAATTTTAACCCCTAATCTGCTGCTCCGGACACCGCCGCCACCTACATTATATTTATGAACCCCTAATCTGCTGAACCCAACATCGCCGACATCTACATTATATTTATTAACCCCTAATCTGCCGCCCCAATGTCGCCGCAACCTACCTACACTTTTTAAACCCTAATCTGCTGCCCCCAACGTCGCCGCCACTATAATAAATATATTAACCCCTAAACCGCCGCACTCCTGCCTCGCAAACATTAGTTAAATATTATTAACCCCTAATCTGCCGTACCTAACATCGCCGCCACCTACCTACATTTATTAACCCCTAATCTGCCACCTCCAACGTTCCAATCAGCCAATAGAATGCAAGCTCAATCCTATTGGCTAATTGGATCAGCCAATAGGATTGAACTTCAATCCTATTGGCTGATTGCATCAGACAATAGGATTTTTTCAACCTTAATTCCAATTGGCTGATAGAATTCTATCATCCAATTGGAATCTAAGGGACGCCATCTTGGATAACGTCACTTAAAGGTACCTTCATTCATCTTTAGTCGTCTGATGAAGAGGATGCTCCATGTCGGATGGATGAAGATAGAAGATGCCATCTGGATGAAGACTTCTGCCTGTCTGGAGGACCACTTCGCCCGGCTTGGATGAAGACTTCTCCCGGCTTCGGTAAGGACTTCAGCCCGGCTTGGATGAAGACGTCTCCTGGTAAGTCGATCTTCAAGGGGTTAGTGTTAGTTTTTTTTAAGGGTGTTTTATTTTTAGGTTAGGGTTTGGGCAGCAAAAGAGCTAAATGCCCCGCAAAAGGCCCTTTTAAGGGCTATTAGTAGTTTATTTTAGGCTAGGGTTTTTTTTTATTTTGGGGGGGCTTTTTTATTTTAATAGGGCTATTAGATTAGGTGTAATTAGTTTAAATATCTGTAATTTGTTTATTATTTTCTGTAATTTAGTGTTTTGTTTTTTTTGTACTTTAGCTAATTTAATTTAATTTATTTAATTGTTGTTAATTTAGTTAATTTATTTAATTATAGTGTAGTGTTAGGTGTTAGTGTAACTTAGGTTAGGTTTTATTTTACAGGTAAATTTGTCTTTATTTTAGCTAGATAGTTATTAAATAGTTAATAACTATTTAATAACTATTCTACCTAGTTAAAATAAATACAAACTTGCCTGTAAAATAAAAATAAACCCTAAGCTAGCTACAATGTAACTATTAGTTATATTGTAGCTAGCTTAGGGTTTATTTTATAGGTAAGTATTTAGTTTTAAATAGGAATAATTTAGTTAATAATAGTAATATTTATTTAGATTTATTGTGATTATATTTAAGTTAGGGGGTGTTAGGGTTAGACTTAGGTGTGGCAGTTTAGGGGTTAATATGTTTATTATAGTGGCGGCGACGTTAGGGGAGGCAGACTAGGGGTTAAAAAGTGTAGGTAGGTTGCGGCGAAATTCGGGATGGCAGATTAGGGGTTAATAAATATAATGTAGGTGTCGGCGATGTTGTGGGCAGCAGATTAGGGGTTCATAACTATAATGTAGGTGGCGGCAGTGTCCGGAGCGGCAGACTAGGGGTTAATAATATAATGTAGGTGTCGGCGTTGTCGAGGGCGGCAGATTAGGGGTTAATAAGTGTAAGATTAGGGGTGTTTAGACTCGGGGTTCATGTTAGGGTGTTAGGTGTAGACATAACTTTTATTTCAATAAATAAGCAAAGTTTGTTTTCTCCTATCCACATGTATTGCCTCTGAGTACTATTCACTTTTGAGCTGCCACAGGTAAATCACAGTTCACATAAAAGCTAATAACAGGCACACAGCAAACATTAAATTCGAACTGCAATGGCTTTCACTCACTTTCCACAACACTACGGTGCTCGGTCCTGGGGGAGTCTTTTCAACCGCTTGCTGCAGGAATCCGGCCGTGCCGCTTTCTCCCCTCCTCGAGTCACTCGCTGACTGTGGTTCCGTTGGTTTGCGTGTGCCTGAGTGGAGCGTGTGACGTCACATTCCTGTCACTGCTCCGTACTTCCTCCGTGGTGGCCCCGGGTGTACAGGCTTGAGTACTTACATCGGAGACTCCTTACTGGTTTGAGATAATTTGAAAAGAAAGAGTCAGGAGTCCCGGTGTCTTGTAGGTAAATCCAAAGGCTTTTATTCGTTTAAAACAAATAGCGACAGCTTATGCTTTGTTTATATTGAATATGTTGAATGCACAAGGATCATTGTAATTGCAGCAAAAAAGGGGTGTGTATTGTTTTACCCTATAGGAGGCAACCTTTGCCTTTTTAAACCCAGAGTAATGGTCACTTAACATGCTATGACTACTGCAGACAAAGCCGAAACGCGTCAGCAGCAGTGACCACTACCCTGAGCTGCAGCTTTGAGAATCTGTAACTCAAGAGCTGTCGCTATTTGTTTTAAACAAATAAAAGCCTTTGGATTTACCTACAAGACACCGGGACTCCTGACTCTTTCTTTTCAAAATAACTTTTATTTCCCCATAGGAATCAATGGGGCTGCGCTGCTGAGATTTACGCTGCTTTTTTGCAGGTGTTAGACTTTTTTTCAGCCGGCTCTCCCCGTTGATTTCTATGGGGAAATCGTGCACGAGCACGTAAGACCAGCTCACCGCTGACTTAAGCAGTGCTGGTATTGGAGTGCGGTAATGAGCAAAATTTTGCTCAACGCTCACTTCTTGTCTTTTAATAACGGGTTTCTGAAAACTCGTAATACCAGCGCTGTAGGTAAGTGAGCGGTGAGGTAAAACTGCTCGTTAGCACCGCACAGCCTCTAACGCAAAACTTGTAATCTAGGCCTTAATGTGTTTATTGTATGTAGTGTTGTGTTCATGTAGTAGAGCGTGGGGCCTTGCATTTATTTGCGTTTATCTTATATCTTGAAATTGTCGAAAATGTGTCTAGGATTCCATAAAGATTGGGAAGTGATATAAGTGGCTTGGTGATAGTCAATAGAATGTCATCCGCGAAGAGTGCAAGTTTATAGTCAGAATTTGCTATGGGGACTCTCGCGATGTCTGGGTGATCTAATCCTGGCAGCTAGTGGTTCAATACAAAGAGTCAATAGTAGTGGCGAGAGAGGGCAACCTGTCTCGTGCCGTTTAGAGAAAGTTATATTTAAAGGGACATAAAACCACAAATAATTATTTTTGGATTCAGCTAGAACATACATTTTAATCAACTTTTTAATTTATTTATATTAACAATTTAGCTTCTGGCTCCTGAGCCTACCTATGTATCTTTTTCAGCAAATGATACCAAGAGAACTAGGCAAGTTAGATAAAAGAAGTAAAATGGAAAATGGTTTAAAATTGTATGCTCTATCTGAACCATGAAAGAAAAATGTTGGGTTTCATATCCATTTAAATATTTTATTGAATATTTTTCATTAAAGGGACATGAAACACTAAGGGCCAGATTACGAGTGGAGCACAAATGAATGCTCCCACTTGAGCGTTAATTGCGCTAGAATTAAGATTTTTGCACTCATCGGGTTGTGCTTGTATTACGAGTTGAAAGTAAACTTTTCGCTCTAGTGGTAACACACAACTAGTGCAAAAATCCAAAGTTAGAATATTGCCTGCGCGTTCACATATTCTCCCATAGCAGTCAATGGAGAAAAAAAAAAAGTGGGAAAAAACTCCCCACTCTCACGCCAGCACAATCTCATATTCTCATTTGTGCTTACCCAACTTGAATACATGAATATTTCACATTACAATGTTCTTTACATAACAGAATATGTTCTATTTATTCATAAATACATATTTCTACGTATAACTGATGTTTTTTGACACAATATATATTTATATGTATATATATATATATATATATATATATATATACAGTACATGATTATATAAATGTACTGTATAGATATGTAATCTATATATATCTGACAGCGCAAAACTAAAAATGTGTCTATAGCTCCTTGTAAAAAAATGGTCCCAGCTGTCCTAGATAAGAATATTACAAGTTAGGATACAAAGAGCGCCTACTACAAAGGCAAAGTCAACTCCAATATATCATAAAATGTATATATATAAAAAATAAAAAAATATATAAAAGAGATTGAAATATATCTAAAAATATTTAATGAACATTAAAAAACTTTAAAGATGATAACATAGATAATAGTGGATCCACAAAAAATGACAATAACACAATATTGTTAAATGAAAGAACACGCATGAAATAGTCACTGTATGGTTAGTCCTCTGATACAAAAGTTCCAAAGTGATCATTAAATATTTTTAGATATATTTCAATCTCTTTTATATATTTTTTATATATATACATTTTATAATATATTGGAGTTGTCTTTGCCTTTGTAGTAGGCGCTCTTTGTATAGATATACAGGGAGTGCAGAATTATTAGGCAAATTAGTATTTTGACCACATCATCCTCTTTATGCATGTTGTCTTACTCCAAGCTGTATAGGCTCGAAAGCCTACTACCAATTAAGCAAATTAGGTGATGTGCATCTCTGTAATGAGAAGGGGTGTGGTCTAATGACATCAACACCCTATATCAGGTGTGCATAATTATTAGGCAACTTCCTTTCCTTTGGCAAAATGGGTCAAAAGAAGGACTTGACAGGCTCAGAAAAGTCAAAAATAGTGAGATATCTTGCAGAGGGATGCAGCACTCTTAAAATTGCAAAGCTTCTGAAGCGTGATCATCGAACAATCAAGCGTTTCATTCAAAATAGTCAACAGGGTCGCAAGAAGCGTGTGGAAAAACCAAGGCGCAAAATAACTGCCCATGAACTGAGAAAAGTCAAGCGTGCAGCTGCCAAGATGCCACTTGCCACCAGTTTGGCCATATTTCCGAGCTGCAACATCACTGGAGTGCCCAAAAGCACAAGGTGTGCAATACTCAGAGACATGGCCAAGGTAAGAAAGGCTGAAAGACGACCACCACTGAACAAGACACACAAGCTGAAACGTCAAGACTGGGCCAAGAAATATCTCAAGACTGATTTTTCTAAGGTTTTATGGACTGATGAAATGAGAGTGAGTCTTGATGGGCCAGATGGATGGGCCCGTGGCTGGATTGCTAAAGGGCAGAGAGCTCCAGTCCGACTCAGACGCCAGCAAGGTGGAGGTGGAGTACTGGTTTGGGCTGGTATCATCAAAGATGAGCTTGTGGGGCCTTTTCGAGTTGAGGATGGAGTCAAGCTCAACTCCCAGTCCTACTGCCAGTTTCTGGAAGACACCTTCTTCAAGCAGTGGTACAGGAAGAAGTCTGCATCCTTCAAGAAAAACATGATTTTCATGCAGGACAATGCTCCATCACACGCGTCCAAGTACTCCACAGCGTGGCTGGCAAGAAAGGGTATAAAAGAAGAAAATCTAATGACATGGCCTCCTTGTTCACCTGATCTGAACCCCATTGAGAACCTGTGGTCCATCATCAAATGTGAGATTTACAAGGAGGGAAAACAGTACACCTCTCTGAACAGTGTCTGGGAGGCTGTGGTTGCTGCTGCACGTAATGTTGATGGTGAACAGATCAAAACACTGACCGAATCCATGGATGGCAGGCTTTTGAGTGTCCTTGCAAAGAAAGGTGGCTATATTGGTCACTGATTTGTTTTTGTTTTGTTTTTGAATGTCAGAAATGTATATTTGGGAATGTTGAGATGTTATATTGGTTTCACTGGTAAAAATAAATAATTGAAATGGGTATATATTTGTTTTTTGTTTAGTTGCCTAATAATTATGCACACTAATAGTCACCTGCACACACAGATATCCCCCTAAAATAGCTATAACTAAAAACAAACTAAAAACTACTTCCAAAACTATTCAGCTTTGATATTAATGAGTTTTTTGGGTTCATTGAGAACATGGTTGTTGTTCAATAATAAAATGAATCCTCAAAAATAAAACTTGCCTAATAATTCTGCACTCCCTGTATACAGATATATATATATAATTATATATATATATATATATATATATATACATACTGTATATATATATATATATATATATATATATACAGTATATAGTAATATCTATTTAGAAATACATAGAATATATTCTGCTAAGTACAGAACATTGAACTTTATAATATTTTCAGTAAATACATAGTTAAAGCCTTTATTAAAACTTAATATTGCATAAATGCTTTTACATGTTTTCATCTACTTAATGGCAAAGGGCTCCAATGCACTGGGTTGGGGTCACAGCAGTGGGAGGTGGCGCGGTCGCGCACTACCTCGAAGACTTCTTGCTGGTGGGCGGTGCTGAATGAAATGAATGTGCTAGGCTGATGGCGGTGATGCGTCGCCTATTGTAAAACTTCGGGGTCTCCTTATCAGAGGACAAGACCCAAGGTCCCTGCACCAGGTTAACATTCCTGGGCATAGAGATAGACACTGTTGCAAAACTCTGTAGTCTCCTTGAGGATAAAGTCCAGCAAATGCTAGACGCAGTCACGAAAGTCGCCTCAGCACAGTCAATAAACATTAACAAATTGAAGACAGTTCTTGGCCTCCTCAACTTTGCTTGTAAAGTCATTCAGATGGGCCGAGTGTTCAATCGGAGGCTGGGAGCCCCGTTTACAGGCCGGGCTAGTAACCGGATAGATAAGGTGTCTCAAGAAGCAAATTTCATAATCAAAGTAAATGGGAAAGTTGTTTAAAAATGTATTCTATATATGAATCCTGAAAAGAAAAGAAAATTGTATTTCATGTCCATTTTAATTCATAGTTCTGTGTTTGTCCTCTGTGCCTGAATCAGCTAACTTCTGACCCTGTGCTGCAGATTCTGTATGTCATTTTTTTCCCACCTGCTACTGGCTTATAGTTTTAAATATTAACACCTAAGGGCCCAATGTACTAAGAGGCAGGTGGACAGCTTCTCAACTTGCAAAGCTTTCCGCCCGCGTTTGCTACATACGGGCCTGTATGTATCATTACACACTCATCGCAGTGTGTAATGCCTGCCCTTCATTCGCACAACAAATCTCGGGACTGAAGGGGCTATCAATCCCCGAGAGCGAGCTAGCACTCTGTGATTTTCCCTCACCACCTCAGAGGTGGCGTAGGGTGTAAGAAGCAGCAGTCTAATGACAGCTGCTTCTTACATTGAGGGAAGCAGGCTCGCTTGTTCAAGGTGCGTCTGCAATGTCGCGAGTGTGTCATTTCCGGATGTTGTTAGCGCCAAAACATTTTTTAGTTTGCGTTGTGCGTCATACTTGGCGCCAAATAATTTCATTATTTTAAACAGATCCTGATTTGTCTAGCATTGTTCGCTTGCTTCAACATGCTAATCAATTTATCTGTGATGCCATTTTTTATATTATCAAAATTGATGTTAAATCTATGTCTTTAGCTATTTTAGCTAGAAGAGCTTAATGGCTTAAATATTGGAATGCTGATATGGTATCTAAATCTAGATTACTATCTATTTCTTTTCAAGGTAATAATTTATTTGGTTCTCAGTTGGATTCAATTATTTCAACTGTCACTGGGGGGAAGGGAGTTTTTTTGCCTCAGGATAAAAGACCTAAGGGTAAATCTAAAGCTTCTAACCATTTTCGTTCCTTTCCACAAAATAAGGAACAGAAACCCAATCCTTCCCCCAAAGAATCTGGTTCCAATTGGAAACCTTCTTCAAGTTGGAATAAATCCAAGTAATTTAAGAAACCAAAGCCACCCCCTAAGTCTGCATGAAGGTGTGTCCCTCATTCCAGCTCAGCTGGTAGGGGGCAGATTAAGTTTCTTCCGAAGCATTTGGGCAGATTCTGTCCAAAATCAATGGATTTAGAGTATTGTCTCTCAAGGGATACCGAATAGGATTCAGGGTAAGACCTCCTGTGAGAAGAATTTTTCTCTCACGCATCCTGGCAAATCAAGTAAAGGCTCAGGCTTTTCTGAAGTGTGTTTCAGACCTGGAGCTTTCAGGGGTAATCATACCAGTTCCGTTTCAGGAACAGGGTCTGGGGTTTTATTCAAATCTATATATTGTACCAATTTACCAAAGAAAGAAAATTCATTCAGGCCAGTTCTGGATCTGAAAATTTTGAATCATTTTGTAAGAGTGGTTACTTTCAAAATGGTGACTATAAGGACTATCCTGTCTTTTGTTCAGCAAGGTCATTATATGTCCACAATAGACTTACAGGATGCATATCTTCATATTCAGATTTATCCAGACCACTATCAGTTTCTGCGTTTCACTTTTCTAGACAAGCATTACAAATTTGTTGCTCTTCCATTTGGCCTAGCGACAGCTCCAATAATTTTTTCAAAGGTTCTCGGTGCCCTACTCTCTGTAATCAGAGAACGGGGTATTGCAGTGTTTCCTTATTTGGACGATATCTTGGTACTAGCTCAGTCTTTACATTCTGCAGAATCTCACATGAATCAACTAGTGTTGTTTCTTCAAAGACATGATTGGAGGATCAATTTACCAAAACGTTCCTTGATTCCTTAGACAAGGGTCACCTTTTTAGGTTTTCAGATAGATTCAGTGTCCATGACTCTGTCTCTAACAGACAAGAGACAACTAAAATTGGGTTCAGCTTGTCGGAACCTTCATTCTAAATAATTCCCTTCAGTAGCTATGTGCATGGAAGTTTTAGGTCTCATGACTGCAGCATCGGATGCAATCCCCTTTGCTCATTTTCATATGAGACCTCTCCAGCTTTGTATGCTGAATTAATGGTGCAGGGATTATACAAAGATATCACCATTAATATCTTTAAATCCCAATGTTTGACTCTCTCTGACTTGGTGGTGAGATCACCATTGTATAGTTTAAGGGGCATCTTTTGTTCGTCCAACCTGGACTGTGATCACAACAGATGCAAGTCTTTCAGGTTGGGGAGCTGTCTGAGGATCTCTGACAGCACAAAGGGTTTGGAAATCTCAAGAGGCGAGGTTACCAATCAATATTTTAGAACTCCATGCTATTTTCAGGGCTCTTCAGGTGTGCCCTCTGTTGAAGAGAGAACCATTCATTTGTTTTCAGACAGACAATATCACAACTGTGGCATATGTCAATCATTAGGGTGGGACTCGCAGTCCCCAAGCTATGAAAGAAGTATCTTGGATACTTTCTTGGACAAAATCCAGCTCCTGTCTAATTTCTGCGGTTCATATCCCAGGTGTAGACAATTGGGAAGTGGATTATCTCAGCCGTCAGACTTTACATCCAGGGGAGTGGTTGCTCTATCCAGATGTGTTTTCTCAAATTGTTCAGATATGGGGTCTTCCAGAAATAGATCTGATGGCTTCCCATCTAAACAAGAAACTTCCCAGGTACCTGTCCAGGTCCAGGGATCCTCAGGCGGAGGTAGTGGATGCGTTAGCAGTTCCTTGGTGTTACCAACCTGCTTATATCTTCCCACCTCTAGTTCTTCTTCCAAGAGTGATCTCCAAGATCCTCATGAACCAATCATTTGTGTTTTTGGTAGCTCCAGCATGGCCTCACAGGTTTTGGTATGCAGATCTTGTTCGGATGTAAAGTTGCCAACCTTGGCCACTTCCTTTAAGACCAGACCTTCTGTCTCAAGGTCCATTTTTCCATCAGGATCTCAAATCATTAAATTTGAAGGTATGGAAATTGAACGCCTAGTGCTTAGTCATAGAGGTTTCTCTGACTCAGTGATTAATACTATGTTACAGGCTCGTAAATCTGATTCTAGGAAGATTTATTATCGAGTTTGGAAGACTTATATTTCGTGGTGTTCTCATAAATTTTCCTGGCATTTTTGAATCATTTTGTAAGAGTGGTTACTTTCAAAATGGTGACTATAAGGACTATCCTGTCTTTTGTTCAGCAAGGTCATTATATGTCCACAATAGACTTACAGGATGCATATCTTCATATTCAGATTTATCCAGACCACTATCAGTTTCTGCGTTTCACTTTTCTAGACAAGCATTACAAATTTGTTGCTCTTCCATTTGGCCTAGCGACAGCTCCAATAATTTTTTCAAAGGTTCTCGGTGCCCTACTCTCTGTAATCAGAGAACGGGGTATTGCAGTGTTTCCTTATTTGGACGATATCTTGGTACTAGCTCAGTCTTTACATTCTGCAGAATCTCACATGAATCAACTAGTGTTGTTTCTTCAAAGACATGATTGGAGGATCAATTTACCAAAACGTTCCTTGATTCCTTAGACAAGGGTCACCTTTTTAGGTTTTCAGATAGATTCAGTGTCCATGACTCTGTCTCTAACAGACAAGAGACAACTAAAATTGGGTTCAGCTTGTCGGAACCTTCATTCTAAATAATTCCCTTCAGTAGCTATGTGCATGGAAGTTTTAGGTCTCATGACTGCAGCATCGGATGCAATCCCCTTTGCTCATTTTCATATGAGACCTCTCCAGCTTTGTATGCTGAATTAATGGTGCAGGGATTATACAAAGATATCACCATTAATATCTTTAAATCCCAATGTTTGACTCTCTCTGACTTGGTGGTGAGATCACCATTGTATAGTTTAAGGGGCATCTTTTGTTCGTCCAACCTGGACTGTGATCACAACAGATGCAAGTCTTTCAGGTTGGGGAGCTGTCTGAGGATCTCTGACAGCACAAAGGGTTTGGAAATCTCAAGAGGCGAGGTTACCAATCAATATTTTAGAACTCCATGCTATTTTCAGGGCTCTTCAGGTGTGCCCTCTGTTGAAGAGAGAACCATTCATTTGTTTTCAGACAGACAATATCACAACTGTGGCATATGTCAATCATTAGGGTGGGACTCGCAGTCCCCAAGCTATGAAAGAAGTATCTTGGATACTTTCTTGGACAAAATCCAGCTCCTGTCTAATTTCTGCGGTTCATATCCCAGGTGTAGACAATTGGGAAGTGGATTATCTCAGCCGTCAGACTTTACATCCAGGGGAGTGGTTGCTCTATCCAGATGTGTTTTCTCAAATTGTTCAGATATGGGGTCTTCCAGAAATAGATCTGATGGCTTCCCATCTAAACAAGAAACTTCCCAGGTACCTGTCCAGGTCCAGGGATCCTCAGGCGGAGGTAGTGGATGCGTTAGCAGTTCCTTGGTGTTACCAACCTGCTTATATCTTCCCACCTCTAGTTCTTCTTCCAAGAGTGATCTCCAAGATCCTCATGAACCAATCATTTGTGTTTTTGGTAGCTCCAGCATGGCCTCACAGGTTTTGGTATGCAGATCTTGTTCGGATGTAAAGTTGCCAACCTTGGCCACTTCCTTTAAGACCAGACCTTCTGTCTCAAGGTCCATTTTTCCATCAGGATCTCAAATCATTAAATTTGAAGGTATGGAAATTGAACGCCTAGTGCTTAGTCATAGAGGTTTCTCTGACTCAGTGATTAATACTATGTTACAGGCTCGTAAATCTGATTCTAGGAAGATTTATTATCGAGTTTGGAAGACTTATATTTCGTGGTGTTCTCATAAATTTTCCTGGCATTCCTTTAGAATTCCTAGAATTTTACAGTTTCTTCAGGATGGTTTGGATAAAGGTTTGCCTGCAAGTTCCTTGAAGGGACAAAACTTTTTTATTTCACAGATAGATTGCTAAGCTTCCTGATAATCACTTTATTGTGCAGGCTTTGGTCCGTATCAAGCCTGTCATTAAATCAATATCTCCTCTTTGGAGTCTAACGGCTAGATTTAGAGTTTTGTCGGTAAGGACCCGCGTAGCTAACGCCGTTTTTTTTCTGGCCGCACCATAAAAATAACTCTGGTATTGAGAGTCCACATAAAGGCTGCGTTAGGCTCCAAAAAAGGAGCATAGAGCATTTTTAACGCAGCTTCAACTCTCGATACCAGAGTTGCTTAGGCAAGCGGCCAGCCTCAAAAACGTGCTCGTGCACGATTCCCCCATAGGAAACAATGGGGCTGTTTGAGCTGAAAAAAAACCTAACACCTGCAAAAAAGCCGCGTTCAGCTCCTAACGCAGCCCCATTGTTTGCTATGCGTAAACACTTCCTACGTCTGCACCTAACACTCTAACATGTACCCCGAGTCTAAACACCCCTAAGCTTACACTTATTAACCCCTATTCTGCCGCCCCCGCTATCGCTGACCCCTGCATATTATTATTAACTCCTAATCTACCGCTCCGGACAACGTCGCTACTTACATTATCCCTATGTACCCCTAATCTGCTGCCCTAACATCGCCGACCCCTATATTATATTTATTAACCCCTAATCTGCCCCCCACAACGTCGCCTCCACCTGCCTACACTTATTAACCCCTAATCTGCCGAGGGGACCTGAGCGCTACTATAATAAAGTTATTAACCCCTAATCCGCCTCACTAACCCTATAATAAATAGTATTAACCCCTAATCTGCCCTCCCTAACATCGCCGACACCTAACTTCAATTATTAACCCAATCTGCCGACCGGAGCTCACCGCTATTCTAATAAATGTATTAACCCCTAAGGCTAAGTCTAACCCTAACACTAACACCCCCCTAAGTTAAATATAATTTACATCTAACGAAATTAATTAACTCTTATTAAATAAATTATTCCTATTTAAAGCTAAATACTTACCTGTAAAATAAATCCTAATATAGCTACAATATAAATTATAATTACATTGTAGCTATTTTAGGATTAATATTTATTTTACAGGCAACTTTGTAATTATTTTAACCAGGTACAATAGCTATTAAATAGTTAAGAACTATTTAATAGTTACCTAGTTAAAATAATTACAAAATTACCTGTCAAATAAATCCTAACCTAAGTTACAATTAAACCTAACACTATACTATCATTAAATTAATTAAATAAAATACCTACAATTACCTACAATTAAACCTAACACTACACTATCAATAAATTAATTAAATACAATACCTACAATGACCTACAATTAAACCTAACACTACACTATCAATACATTAATTAAATACAAAACCTACAAATAACTACAATGAAATAAACTAACTAAAGTACAAAAAATAAAAAAGAACTAAGTTACAAAAAATAAAAAAATATCTACAAACATAAGAACAATTTTAAACTAATTACACCTACTCTAAGCCCCCTAATAAAACAACAAAGCCCCCCAAAATAAAAAATGCCCTACCCTATTCTAAATTACTAAAGTTAAAAGCTCTTTTACCTTACCAGCCCTGAACAGGGCCCTTTGCGGGGCATGCCCCAAGAAGTTCAGCTCTTTTGCCTGTAAAAAAAACATACAATACCCCCCCCCAACATTACAACCCACCACCCACATACCCCTAATCTAACCCAAACCCCCCTTAAATAAACCTAACACTAAGCCCCTGAAGATCTTCCTACCTTGTCTTCACCATACCAGGTTCACCGATCGGTCCTGAAGAGCTCCTCCAATGTCCTGATCCAAGCCCAAGCGGGGGGCTGAAGATGTCCATGATCCGGTAGAAGTCTTCATCCAAGCGGGGCAGAAGAGGTCTTCCATCCGATTGAAGTCTTCATCCAGGCGGCATCTTCTATCGACATCCATCTGGAACGGAGCGGCAGCATCCTGAAGACCTCCGACGCGGAACATCCATCCTGGCCGACGACTGAACGACGAATGACGGTTCCTTTAAATGACGTCATCCAAGATGGCGTCCCTCGAATTCCGATTGGCTGATAGGATTCTATCAGCCAATCGGAATTAAGGTAGGAATATTCTGATTGGCTTATGGAATCAGCCAATCAGAATCAAGTTCAATCCGATTGGCTGATCCAATCAGCCAATCAGATTGAGCTCGCATTCTATTGGCTGTTCCGATCAGCCAATAGAATGAAAGCTAAATCTGATTGGCTGATTCCATCAGCCAATCAGAATATTCCTACCTTAATTCCGATTGGCTGATAGAATCCTATCAGCCAATCGGAATTCGAGGGACGCCATCTTGGATGACGTCATTTAAAGGAACCGTCATTCGACGTTCAGTCGTCGGCCAGGATGGATGTTCCACTTCGGAGGTCTTCAGGATGCTGCCGCTCCGTTCCAGATGGATGTCAATAGAAGATGCCGCCTGGATGAAGACTTCAATCGGATGGAAGACCTCTTCTGCCCCGCTTGGATGAAGACTTCTACCGGATCATGGACATCTTCAGCCCCCCGCTTGGGCTTGGATCAGGACATCGGAGGAGCTCTTCATGACCGATCGGTGAACCTGGTATGGTGAAGACAAGGTAGGAAGATCTTCAGGGGCTTAGTGTTAGGTTTATTTAAGGGGGGTTTGGGTTAGATTAGGGGTATGTTGGTGGTGGGTTGTAATGTTGGGGGGGGGGGTATTGTATGTTTTTTTTACAGGCAAAAGAGCTGAACTTCTTGGGGCATGCCCCGCAAAGGGCCCTGTTCAGGGCTGGTAAGGTAAAAGAGCTTTTAACTTTAGTAATTTAGAATAGGGTAGGGCATTTTTTATTTTGGGGGGCTTTGTTGTTTTATTAGGGGGCTTAGAGTAGGTGTAATTAGTTTAAAATTGTTGTAATATTTTTCTTATGTTTGTAGATATTTTTTTATTTTTTGTAACTTAGTTCTTTTTAATTTTTTGTACTTTAGTTAGTTTATTTCATTGTAGTTATTTGTAGGTTTTGTATTTAATTAACGTATTGATAGTGTAGTGTTAGGTTTAATTGTAGGTAATTGTAGGTATTGTATTTAATTAATTTATTGATAGTGTAGTGTTAGGTTTAATTGTAGGTAATTGAAGGTATTTTATTTAATTAATTTAATGATAGTATAGTGTTAGGTTTAATTGTAACTTAGGTTAGGATTTATTTGACAGGTAATTTTGTAATTATTTTAACTAGGTAACTGTTAAATAGTTCTTAACTATTTAATAGCTATTGTACCTGGTTAAAATAATTACAAAGTTGCCTGTAAAATAAATATTAATCCTAAAATAGCTACAATATAATTATAATTTATATTGTAGCTATATTAGGATTTATTTTACAGGTAAGTATTTAGCTTTAAATAGGAATAATTTATTTAATAAGAGTTAATTAATTTCGTTAGATGTAAATTATATTTAATTTAGGGGGGTGTTAGTGTTAGAGTTAGACTTAGCTTTAGGGGTTAATACATTTATTAGAATAGCGGTGAGCTCCGGTCGGCAGATTAGGGGTTAATAATTGAAGTTAGGTGTCGGCGATGTTAGGGAGGGCAGATTAGGGGTTAATACTATTTATTATAGGGTTAGTGAGGCGGATTAGGGGTTAATAACTTTATTATAGTAGTGCTCAGGTCCGCTCGGCAGATTAAAGGTTAATAAGTGTAGGCAGGTGGAGGCGACGTTGTGGGGGGCAGATTAGGGGTTAATAAATATAATATAGGGGTCGACGGTGTTAGGGGCAGCAGATTAGGGGTACATAAGGATAACGTAGGTGGCGGCGCTTTGCGGTCGGCAGATTAGGGGTTAATAAGTGTAGGTAGCTGGCGGCGACGTTGTGGGGGGCAGGTTAGGGGTTACTAAATATAATATAGGGGTCGGCGGTGTTAGGGGCAGCAGATTAGGGGTACATAAGGATAACGTAGTTGGCGGTCGGCAGATTAGGGGTTAAAAAAATTTAATCGAGTGGCGGCGATGTGGGGGGACCTCGGTTTAGGGGTACATAGATAGTTTATGGGTGTTAGTGTACTTTAGAGTACAGTAGTTAAGAGGTTTATGAACCGGCGTTAGCCCAGAAAGCTCTTAACTACTGACTTTTTTCCTGCGACTGGAGTTTTGTTGTTAGAGTTCTAACGCTCACTTCAGACACGACTCTAAATACCGGAGTTAGAAAAATCCCATTGAAAAGATAGGATACGCAATTTACATAAGGGGATCTGCGGTATGGAAAAGTCGCGGCTGAAAAGTGAGCGTTAGACCCTTTTTTGAGTGACTCCAAATACCGGAGTAAGCCTAAAACCAGCGTTAGGAGCCTCTAACGCTGGTTTTCACGGCTAACGCCAAACTCCAAATCTAGGCCTTAATTTGGTTTTGAAGGCTTTACAGGCTACTCAGTTTGAGCCTATGCATTCTTTGGACATTAAACTACTTTCTTGGAAAATGTTATTCCTTTTGGCCATCTCTTCTGCTAGAAGAGTTTCCGAATTATCTGCTCTTTCTTTTTTGATTTTCCATCAGGATAAGGCAGTTTTGCGGATTTCATTTAAATTTCTACCTAAAGTTGTGAATTCTACCAACATTAATAGAGAAATTTGAAAAAGCCATTTTAGGTGGCAAAACATGTTAGGAACGTTAGGACAATGGTGAGGAGTCCTAGGAGCTCCTGTGTTTTTAGTAAGCCTTAAGCTTCCAACAAATTACTGTAGTCTATTATTATTTATTTACTCTGAAACATATTATATATATTTAGTATATATCCATTAATGATAATGAGTGGCGGCCAATAGGTGCTTGTACTGCATACTTAGTAACAGACACTACTGAGAACGAGTGTGAATGAATGCACATTATAATGGCCGATTGAGATGGTATTACTAAGATAAACATTTAACCTGTTTTATATTTCGCTTTTGCCGAGATACTTGATACAATATAGCGCACTAACCATTTGCATTACACGCTGTTATTTATGTGAAACCGGGCATCATGGTTCATTACTAAGCGAATGCACAAATGATTAAATGTTCAATAAGATAAAATATACCTACTGAGAATAACGAGTGACTATTGGGAGTCAGGTAGACGGTACATTTAACACTATGCATGTTTAATTCGAGTGGATACAAATGTGTATGCACCAGTAGCTTTACCAGTTTTAACAAATCAATACCACATTGGACGATTGAGACGGTATTACCAAACAATGTTCATGACTATACACACAATATAATACAGCATACTGATTATTTATATCTTACACTGCTGTATTTGACAGACCTGACGTCACGGTTCATTGTTAAGAGAACATACAAGTGGTTTAAAGTTCATACCAGACAGCACATACTTACTAATACTAATGAGCAACAACAAATAGCCAGGTATACCGCATATTCAGTATTATGTAGGAATACAAATGCAAATGAGTCAGTTTACTTATGTCTGAATGATAAGATATTATAAATAATAATACGTGAGTTGCCTTTAACTTTGTTCACAACTGAACATTCAACTAAGCACAGCGCATTTAATATTTACACTTAAGCAGCTACTCCTGTTATATCAGGCGCTATTGTGTTTTTGTAAGGTGAATCTATGAGACATACCAAACGAGGCTAGTAATACAATTTGCCTCAATTACCAGGTATTGTGACTTAGATTCAGCATTTACGTATTCCAAAACCCATAATGAATGTATTATCCCAGTTAGACACTGATTATAATATATGTCTGATATCAATATAACACTCACTGCTTGAGTACATTGAGAAATCGATTATATCTAAATCGTCTTGACATTAAATGTTCTCACGAATAGCTACATAATAATTTTGTTCACAACTTTAAATAAGCAGTGAGTAAATGGAGCAATATTACTACGCAACTATATACAACTGTCACAGCAATACCACTAATTTTTACTCGGTCTTAATTTTTCCTAATTTTTAGATCTGTTACATAGCTGTTGGTGTGAATAATCTATTTTTATCAATAACACCAGTGGTATCATAACTGCTATTTTTGCTTTGAGCATCCAGTACAAACCCAACACATACATTCAATGATATTAGTGATATAATTGAATTTTTTGTTATTTTGATCATAATTCATACATTTGATACCTTTGGTATCGATATGTAAGTGACATCTGTTGGGCGAACATTTTGTAACTGATAGTATTCCACTCAAGTCCAAATACACTACAGTCGGTCTTTAAGTGTGTTTTTAATATATTATCCTATTTTATTTTTGACCCCAATAAAAGTTATGTTTTATAAGTAGTTGAATTCATTAGTCTCTCCTTTTTCTATCCCTTTGGGATTAGTCAGTGATAATTATACAGATTTCATTATAATTGACCTGGGAGTTCTACCAGTGTATTCTTTTTTTTTCTTTTCTTTGTATTAAGTTTCATACACCCAGCACCCATACTCAGCCGGATCAGTTGGCTAAATAAAGTATATATAGGTCTATTGTACATAAGTAGTGCCATTGGTAATCTTTCAGTCTATTAAAAGAGAAATTGTTGTTCCTTCTTTGTGTCCTAATTATAAGAATTCTTTGGAGAGATCCTTACATTCTTTGGATGTTGTGAGAGCTTTGAAATATTATATTAAAGATTTCAGGAAGACTTCTAGTCTATTTGTTGTCTTT
Organism: Bombina bombina; assembly: GCF_027579735.1. Taxonomy (NCBI): domain Eukaryota; kingdom Metazoa; phylum Chordata; class Amphibia; order Anura; family Bombinatoridae; genus Bombina; species Bombina bombina. The sequence continues at coordinate 568,625,114 of NC_069500.1, read as the reverse complement.
TCTGGCCCTAGGAAAGGTGAGAAAGAATCTACCATTTCCTTGGCATCCAGGTTAAAGCTTTTGATTCTTCAGTCTTATTTTGAGTCGGGTCAGGCCCCGCCTCAGAGAATTATAGCTCATTCTACTAGATAAGTTTCCACTTTGTGGGCTTTTAAGAATGAAGCTTCAGTTGATCAGATTTGCAAAGCAGCAACTTAGTCTTCTTTGCATACATTTACTAAATGCTACCGTTTTGATGTATTTGCTTCCTCTGAAGCAGTTTTTGGTAGAAAAGTTCTTCAGGCAGCTGTTTCAGTTTGATTCCTCTGCTTATGTTTAAGTTTTTTCTTTCAATTTATGAGAATAAACTTATATTTTGGGTTGTGGATTAATTTTTTCAGCGGAAAATGGCTGTTATTATTTTTATCCCTCCCTCTCTAGTGACTTTACTGTGGAGTTCCACATCTTGGGTATTACCATCCCATATGTGACTAGCTCATGGACTCTTGCAAATTACATGAAAGAAAACATAATTTATGTAAGAACTTAACTGATAAATTAATTTCTTTCATATTGGCAAGAGTCCATGAGACCCACCCTTTTTATGGTGGTTATGATTTTTTGTATAAAGCACAATTATTTCCAAATTCGTTTTTTTTATGCTTTTTACTACTTTCTTTATCACCCTACTACTTGGCTATTCGTTAAACTGAATTGTGGGTGTGGTGAAGGGTGTATTTATAGGCATTTTGAGGTTTGGGAAACTTTGCCCCTCCTGGTAGGATTGTATATTCCATGTCACTAGCTCATGGACTCTTGCCAATATGAAAGAAATTAATTTATCAGGTAAGTTCTTACATAAATTATGTTTTTTTCCCACATTTTTTCTCTCCATTGACTGCTATGGGGGAATATGTGACGCACATTCAATATTCTAATTTTGGATGAGCGCACTCGTAATCTGGCCCTTAGTGTTTAATGTCCCTTTAATGAAAAAAAAATAAAAAAATATTTAAATGGATATGACAAGTTGCCTCAGCATAGTCAATAAGCTTTAAGGAATTGCAGACAGTTCTTGGCCTCCTAAGCTTTTCTTGTAAAGCAATTCCGATGGGCCGAGTGTTTAATCAGAGGCTAGACGCCACGTTGTTTACAGGCCGGGCTAGTAACGGGGTAGTTAAGGTGTCTGAGGACATGCGCAAGGATCTGTGCATATGGGAACATTTACTTAGGGACTTTAATGGTACGTTGTTGTGGCACTCCCCGCAAGCGTCTAGCCATACTTAGCACCTCTTTACGGATGCTGCTGGTGCTTTTGGCTATGAGGCATACCTGGAAGGCAAATAGAGTGCCGAAGCCTGGCCCCTGCTATGGGTGCAAGCAGAGCTAACCAGGAACCTGACATTGTCGGAACTATTTCCCATTGTTGTGGCCATGGAACCGCTTCATAGTTTCTTGGACAGACAATGCTACTGTTTTTCACAGTCGTGGTGGGTTAAATCAGGCACCTTGTGCTAAGATGTCTGCTGTACAATATACAATTTAATGCTATGCACATCTCTGGGGTGAATAATGCCCTGGTAGAAACGCTATTGAGATTTCAGTGGGAACAGTTTAGTAGACTAGCTCCATACGCACGGGCAAATGGGTTACCTTGTCCCCCTTCTCTTTGGCAGTTGGTGGGGCATGAACCTCCATCCATCACCTAGTCCGCACCTCTCTGGCTCCGGCTACATGGCAAACTTATTTGCAACACTGGCTAGAATGGGACAGCTTCTGTATAGTGTATAAGGCCTCGGCAGCACAAGGTCCTCAAGTATTGTTTCTGGAATGGCTGGATAGACTGAAAGAACAGGGAGTTAAGAAAGGAACAGTGTCAAGTAAGCTTGCAGCAATATCCTTTTTCAGCAGCTAGTTAGAGTATCCCAACGTTACAAAAACGTTCCTGATTAGGCAAATCCTAAAGGGTTGGTTATATTAGAGCATGGGTGTTCCGATGCTCGTAAGCCGGTCACATTGCAGCACCTGGGAAAATTGTTGGAGGCCCTTAAAGCTGTGTGCTCAGGGGAATAAGAACAGGATCTGTTTAGTTGCACATTTGCGTTAGCATTTTTCGGAGCGCTTCGACCAGGGGAGCTAGTGGCATCTTCAAAACTCACGGTGGACACTGGAATTCAGGCCACCCACGTGAGATGGGCCGAGAATATCATTTTGCTTTTCATCCTTCTCTCCAAGACTAATCAGAAGGCAAAGGGCACATGGCTGACCCTTAGTGCCTGTACGATTGTCTCGGGGATTCATGGCAGTGCACCCTCCTTGTTTCGCACAGTTTTTGGTGCTCACAGATGGTGCCAACCTGTCGGGATTTCAGTTTGCAGTGGTTTTGCAAAAGGCAGTTGTTGCAGAAGGGCTGAGTGACTGCAGAATCACGCCCCACTCTTTCCGCATTGGGGCCACCACCAGTGCAGCTACATTAGGATGACAGGCAGACTCTATCAAGGGTTTAGGGAGATGGAGATCCCAGAGATACAATTTATACATACGTTCCCCCAACAGATGATTAGAAGCAAGGGAAACAGGGGTGAAAGCTTTGTATTTCATGGTTTCCTAGTGACTGGCCTACAAGTTTATTGTTCATAACTGTTATAGTTTGTTTTATCAGAGGCCCCACTTGAGTGTGAATCATGGGGCACTTTTATGTGCACTGGGTGGCTTTGAGGGCAGTCTCCCTTTCTGATGGGCAGAAGTTGGGGCTTCCGGTGATGAGGGCTTAGGTGAGATGGTTGGGTCGTAGAGGCTTACAATGGAATGGTTTGCCGCCCCTCCTCCAGGATGTGAAATGTAGGTGGGGCCACCCCACATTATCCTTCTGCATATGGAGGGAAATAACCTATGGACCACATCGACGTTAGATCGGATTAATATAAGGAGGTCTGACATGAGATGGATCTGTGCCACTTTTCCAGGGGTGAAGCTGGGCTGGTCCAACATCATCCCTTGGCTCAAGTGGAGGAACTTCCCAACGCCAAAAACAGCATATAGGGTTAGAAAATAGATAAAAAGAGAGCTGGGGAGAGCTATCATGGCTGCAGGGGGTTTTGTGGTCCGCCATGAACAAATCACAGCAGATAGGAAACACCTCTATCACCATGTCAAGCAAGGAACCAATAAGTATCATTTATTTATTTGTGCTATACATACATAATAATACATATAAGTATATATCTATCTGTATGAGTGCCCCCTCTTGCTTTTTTTTTTTTTTTGAACCTCTATCGCCATGATGGAGTGCATCTATCTGACAAATGGCTGTTTATCTTCCTGACGGACCTCAAAAGGGTTTTAATTACCCATATTTGATTTGGTGACGACAAGAGGGCAACCTTTACCTAGTAAAGTCTATCTCTTGTTGGTGGGAGGTCACGGCCATAACTTTTGGGTGCGGAGTTTGTAGGGGTGACAGTCAGGCTAATGGTTGGGGTGATGAGCCCAAGTTGTGCCTGGGAGTACCCCTTCCTGTGGGACTGCTGGCTGAAGATCCCTCAGGACATCTGTGTCCCTTGGTGGAATGGGGTGGAGCCCAATTTGGGGTCCCCCTCCCCCTTTTAAATTCCAAAAATGCTTGGCCTTGACCTCTAACTATATGGGGTTAAATTTGCTAAGTCCCAAATGCCACCGGTTTATTGTTAATATGACTTCTTGAACGTGACCATAGGTCTTATACTCAGCCCTCTGTGTCCGTGTTTTTATTTGCAGTTATTATTAAAGCTAAGTTAAAGGGATTGTAACTATCAGGTAGGGCATCGGCCCTTATGGTAGGGTAAGGTAGCAAAGTCTCCTAAACCAAAATTATGGGCCTGTGCCATCTAGTGGTAGTGAAAATCCCTGTGTGTGTTATTGCAACTTTGTTGCAGAGTGAGTTGTGGGTTCTTACTCATCAGATATAAGGCTAGGATCAGGAGGATCTGGCCTCTTCTTCCTGGGATTTTCAAGAGTGAAAGTTTCCCCAGCCCTCCCTCCCTGTTAAAGGTTGATGTTTATCAGTTACGCTGATCACTGCAAACCCTTGGCATTCGGTTTTGGTGCTAACCGGAAGGAGTTGCTGCAAGGCATTTCCTTCTGGTGCCTTGTCGGAGTCGCTGTATGTCATTATCTCCTAGTAGCAAGAGGCCACAGCCATAAAATTTTGTGTGCAGAGACTAGGTAGACTAGTTAGTAAATAGTTATTAACTATTTACTAACTACCTAGTTAAAATAAATATAAGCTTACCTGTCAAATAAAAGCTAAGCAGCCTTACACTAAAACCTAACATAACAAAAAATAAAAAAACACTAAAATTACAAAAAATAAAAAAACATTAAAATTGCAAAAAATAAAAAGACCTAATATTACAAAAAATAACAAATGAAATTATCCAAAAAAAATAAATATATTCCTATTCTAATAACCTTTTTTTTAAAAAAAAAAAAACCACCCCAAAATAAAGTAAAACCTAATCTACCTATTGCCCTAAAAAGGACATTTGTATGGGCATTGCCCTTAAAAGGGCATTTAGCTCTTTTGCTGCCCATTAAAAATAAAAAATGGCTATTCTAAAAAGAAAAACCCACCCCAAAACGAAAAAAAAAACATTACACAAAATATGAAACAAATTATCCAAAATAATAACTATTGTTCCTATTAGGGCTGCTAAAATCCTATTGGATGAGAGCTACTGAAATTCTATTGACTGATTTGAATAGGCAATAGAATTTCAGTAACTCTCATCCTATTGGCTGATTTGAACAGCCAATAGGATTTTAGCATCCCTAATTCCTATTGGCTGATTCAATTTTTTCAGCCAATAGGAATGCAATGGTACCCCCAGTATAAAAGGGGTACCTTGCATTTCAATCCTCAGTGTGCGGCAGACGTCACATAAAGAGGACCTCCACGGATCCACGAACCTCCTCCTGGACCTCCGCCTTGGACCTCCACCTGGACCTCCGCCTTGAACCTTTGCCTGGACCTCCGCCTCCACGCATCTACCGCTCCGCCTCTGCAGGGATGAAGAATATGCCGGTCCCACGATGGATGAAGATGGAGCCTTCTGGATGAAGATGAAGCCGATGGGATGAAGATCCTTCAAGCAGGACTTCAGCAACTGTGAGTACCTAAAGAGGGACTAGTGTTTTTGGGTGTTTTTTTTTTTTTTTTAGATTAGGGGTTGGGCATTTCTTAAAAGAGCTAAATGCCCTTTTCAGGGCAAGAAAAAGAGCTAAATACCCTTTTAAGTGCAATGCCCATACAAATGCCCTTTTCTGGATGAAGATGAAGCCGTTGGGATGAAGATCCTTCAAGCAGGACTTCAGCAACTGTGAGTAACTAAAGAGGGGCTAGTGTTTTTGGGTTGGTTTTTTTCTTTTTAGATTAGGGGTTGGGCATTTCTTAAAAGAGCTAAATGCCCTTTTCAGGGCAAGAAAAAGAGCTAAATACCCTTTTAAGTGCAATGCCCATACAAATGCCCTTTTCAGGGCAAAGGGTAGATTCTTTTTTTTTTTAGATTTTTTTCTATTTTGTGGGTTTGGGGGGATGGGGGTGTAATGTTAGTGGGTCCTTGTATTTTTTTTTCCAGGTAAAATAGAAGTTTAACTTAGGGCAATGCCCTACAAAAGGCCCTTTGAAGGGCTATTGGTAGTTTAGTATAGATTAGTTTTTTTTTATTTTGGGGTGTTTTTTTTAAAATGGGTATTAGAAAAGGAATAATCTGTTTGTTATTTTGTGTAATGTATTTTTTTTTTCATTTTGGGGTGGGGTTTTCTTTTTAGAATAGCCATTTTTTTTATTTTTAATGGGCAGCAAATTAGCTGAATGCCCTTTTAAGGACAATGCCCATACAAATGCCCTTTTCAAGGCAATGGGTAGATTAGGTTTTACTTTATTTTTATTTTGTGGGTTTGTATACTGTTAGGGGGTGATAGAGCTGATATCTTTAGGGTTTAGGGTTTTTTATTTTTTTTTATTTAAAGGGTATTAGAATAGGAATAATTTTTATTGTTTTGGATTATTTGGTTTGTTATTTTTTGTAATGGTAGGTTTTTTATTTCTTGTAATTTTAGTGTTTTTTATTTTTTGTAATGTTAGGTTTTAGTGTAAGGCAGCTTAGGTTTTATTTGACAGGTAAGTCTGTCAAATAAAACCTAAGCTGCCTTACACTAAAACCTAACATTACAAAAAATAAAAAACACAAAAATTACAAAAATAGATAGCTTAGGTTTTATTTTTATTTCACATGTAAGTTTGTTTTATTTTAACTAGGTAGACTAGCTAGTAAATAGTTATTAACTATTTACTAACTACCTAGTTAAAATAAATACAAACTTACCTGTGAAATAAAAATAAAACCTAAGCTAGCTATATAACTATTAGTTGTAGCTAGCTTAGGTTTTATTTCACAGGTAAGTTTGTATTTGGTATTAAATAGGTATTATTTAGTTAATAACTGTAACTTTAATTTAGCTCTATTTAAATTATGTTAAAGTTAGGGGGTGTTACGGTTAGGGTTATGGTTAGGGTTACGTGAGGGTTTGTGTTAGGTTTAGGGGTTAATATAGTTTAATTTAGGTTGTTGCGATGTGGGGGGCTGGCAGTTTAGGGGTTAATAGGTTAATTTAGTGGTAGTGATGTGGGAGACCAGAGGTTTAGGTGTTAATAACTTTATTTAGTGGCGGCTATGTCTGGGAACAGCGGAATAGGGGTTAATAGATTTATTATAGTGTGGGCGATGTTGGGTGTAGGGGAATAATGGTTAATAACTTTAGTATAGTGGTGGCGATGTCGGGTAGTGGTGGAATAGGGGTTAATACATTTTATTAGTGGTGGCAATGTCGGGAGTGGTAGCTTAGGAGTTATAGTGTTTGCGATGCGGGAGGGCCTCGGTTTAGGGGTTAATATGTAGTTTTTGGGTGTTAGTGTACTTTGTAACACTTTAGTTATGAGTTTTGTGTAACAGTTTTGTTGTGTAAAACTCATAACTACTGCTCTCAGATTGTGAAACGGCTGGAACGAAAGCTTTTTAGCCTCAGCCCAAAACTCGTAATGGCTGCGCTATGGAAGTCCCATGAAAAAACTTAATTTTTATGAGTGTGGGACTGATGTTGCGTTACAGGCTAAAAGGCTTGCGGTAGAGCTATACAGACAAGACTTGTAATGGCCGCGTTGCTGTTTTAACGCTAAAATTACCATTTTTTCAGCGTTAAAAGATGAACACACAACTCGTAATCTACCTGTATATGGGGTTAAATTTGCTAGGTCTTGAATGCCGCCACCAGTTTCATGTTATTATGACTTCTTTAAGTCAGGTTTATTGAAATTGTTAAATAAACGCGACCACAATATGGTCTTATACCCAGCTCTCTGTGTCCGTGTTTTTATTTGAAGTTATTATTAAAGTTAAGTTAAAGGGGTTGTAACTATCAGGTAGGGCATCAGCCTTTATGTCATATTGAAGGACAATGACATAATCTGAGAAAGTAAAACTACAGTTCATAATACACAGTCAGCAGTTGCGACACAAAATTAAACTTTGGAGATTTACTTTATGATTCAGTATTGGCCTTTTGGAATTTGCTTTGCAACAAAAGATTATTTATCTTTTACATACAGTATTTGCAAATATTTTACAACTTTAGTATGCTATCATTGAAATGTAAGTATACCAAACGTATTTTACTGGCTTATTATGATTTATTTTGTATGGTTTTTAATCATTTATGGTATATTAAAAGACAAATATAAAACTGATATTATTGTTTGGATTTTATTCAAAGCTTTTTAATTTGTGAACAATAGGTAAATGTTGTGAGTTTGAATCCTTTTTTTATCTTAATTGCAGAACACTTTTAAAATTGGATTCTAGAAGAGGAAACATGAAATTCCAAGTAAAATGCCTACCTAACAAGTGTGTAAATGACATGTACTGATGTGTAAAATTAGTGTTGTTTGATCTGTTCAAAGTTGTGTATACATATATATTGAACTGATTAGTTTAATAACTTAATTATGTTTTAAAAAAACAAACAAAAAAAAAACGTCTACTATAAAATAATTTAACATGATATGAAATTGTTAACTGTGCCCATCATGAACTGATCTCAAGTTAAAAAACAAACAAAAAAAAAACATTCACCACATTAAGAGTCATGATCAATATTAGTTTTGCTATATATCTGTATGGTCCTTGAAGACCTGTGAAAATAATTGCAAATCCCCTGTGGGAAGTCTGTGAAACACTTGTTTCTTAAGTTTTCATTTTTAACTATATTTTCTTGTTATATTATTCACGTAATATTAATTGATTAAATTGACTTAAAAAAACAAAACCTCCCAGATATTTCCACTTCCCTGCTGACTCGTTTTACTAGCTGCTTAGCTAATATTTCATTCTGGATAAATTTTCACTACCTGAAACTAAACCTCTCTAACAATGAACTCCTATTTCCTCCCTCTACCAATCTCCCCAGTTCCCCAAATCTCGCTTAGACCCTGATATTCAAAGCATCAACAGACTGACAAGAAACTGCCTTTCTGGCCTCGTCACATTGCAGACCGTTTGTCTGTTGATATTTTCTAAAAAAGGGGGCTGACCCGTGCTGTCTCCCATAGGATATAATGAGGAGCAATATGTAGCCAATCATCACCGACATCACCACTTGACGGCCCTTTCAGCAGACATGGGGGGCATATTTGAAGTGTTCCTACACAGAGCAGACAGTGCACTCACTGAAACCAAATACGGTTTCTGTGTAGGAACACTTCAAATAATGCCTATGTGACCTTACATTCCCTAACCTACACTAACCACCTCACACTGGAAAGTCTCGCCACTGAAAAGGTGGCGAGACAAACATGTCTGACATCCTACTCACAACCTGTACTTCAGAGCTTGGAATATATTGCACTGCTGGCGTTGTATGCCAATCAAAGTACAGGTTACTCTCTTGGAACCCCCGGCTAACTCCCTCAGAATGCCTACACCTACGTCATTCTCCCCCTGAAACACCAGCTAACTCCCTAATACCACCTACACCTACATCAAGTCTTAACTGCACTCCCCTGAATTGCCCAACTATCTCCTAAACAACACCTACACCTAGGTCATGTCTTCCCTATACTCCCCATGGGAAGTACAGCTAACCACCTCAGAATGCCTACACCTACATAATGTCTTCAATATACCTGAGTAATAAAGTATACAACAAAAAAGCTCCCTTTTAGAACTACAGGATATTATAGTGAATAGTCCTTACAACATCTGCTGAATTAATATGAAAAGTCAGTGAATAGAGCTAGAATGCAGAAATTTACAGGTTAACCTTCAGCAAACCTGTCACTTTACAAGGTGAATTTTAAATGTTTTTTATGTATGTCCATGTAGTAAAACAACTTGTAAAGATAATAGTGATTAACATATTGAACATTTGACTTTACTTTATATCTGCTCATTGTAAACTGCCATTTAAACGCTTCCAGATTATGTGATAGCAAACAGACATTTATGTGCAATTTAAATGGACATTATACTGTAAAATTTTATGTCCTTTTTAATGGACATGTGCACAGGTAAACAATATGTTTCATCCGAAAGATTAGTTTTGGATTTTATTAATTTTATTATGTAGTCATTCGTTTAGGAATGAATTCAGATTTATTACTATTATTTCTAATGAGAACAGCAAATAAACGGCTAGATTCCAAGTTTTTCGTTATGGTGCGGTACGGCTATACCGCTGAAAAATTGGCCATTGTGCATGGAATGGCAGGTAACGCATATTACAAGTCTCTGTGCTATAGCTATACCACAAGCATTTTAGCCTTAAAGGACCAGTTCACTCAGGAGATATAATTGTTTAGCAGCAATAACTCTATGTTAACAAGTGAAGTAGAATCTAAAACATAAATATTGTAATAAGGAAATATATATTTTTCAACCTTTTTCCTTGCTTATTTTCCCTTCTGCTAGACAACCCTGGAACGCCCTGATGAAAGGGCTGTGCTTAGAAACTTTATTACCCTGCCCCATGGCCAATCAAGTTGCATTATGCAATTCTATGCTAAGTTTGCAAACTTAGCACTATGTGAGCACTAAAGGCTGTTGTGTTTATGTGTTCTCAGCTCTGATTGGATCGTTCTTTAAAGGGGGGCGTATCCAGTTTGTTAGTTATATACACATACATCTGTAAATATTATTATTCAAAGCAACCACTGGCATAATATGAATTGCTTAGAGTTATAACATTTACAGACGTGTGTATATGTATAACTAACAAATAATATCAAAGTGTCTGTACTCACCTCTATAAGGCATTTGTGTCATAACAGCCAGGAAACTGCAGCATGTAGACATGGTAAAATAAGGCAGGTACTCTATTACCCTTCTAGCATGCACAGTGATAGGTTTCAAGTCCATAGAGTACAAGGGAAAATCCCCTTCAACGGTGCACGCTACACTTGGCTACACAGGTCTGAACTCCTGCTCTCTCCGCTCACAGCTCCCTTGACCCCGCTGCGGTCCTGCTGCTAACAGTCATAGCGCACAGAGCTCTCATCATCCTGTGAGCACTGAAGGTGTTTATACGCTCTAACCGGATAATTCTGTAAGGGGGCTGTATCCAGTTTGTTAGTTATAAATTACAGCCCCCTTACAGAACGATCCGGTCAGAGCGCATAAACACAAAAGCCTTCAGTGCTCACAGGATGATGAGAACTCTGTGCGCTGTGACCGTTAGCAGCAGGACTGGAGCGGGGGCATGGGGAGCTGTGAGCAAAGAGAGCAGGAGTTCAGACCTGTATAGCCAAGTGTAGCGTGCACCGTGTTCACACTAGCGGTGACGTCACAATGGGGGCTGGAGTATGCGCCCTGCACAGAAGGGACTCTGCTCGAGTGGGCCGCACGGCCAGAAATTAAACAAGTGGGTATCCTTACCAGACCATGGAAACAGCATTTTGCTAAATAAAAATCTAATGCTACAGGACGTTTTTTTTTTTAAAAAAAACACACATATCATTTTATTTTAGACAGATTAATTCAATAAAATTCAGTCTTCTTTTGGGTAAACTGTCCCTTTAACACAGCCCTTCATTCGGCTAAAATGCTTGCGATACAGCCTATACCGACATGATCCATTCTGCGATATGAGACCAGTAGTTATGGATTTTGCAAAAAAAAAATCTTTCACAAAACTCATAACTAAAATGTTACAAAGTACAACACCCATAAACTACCTATTAACCCCTAAACCGTCACCCTCCTGCATCACAAATACTATATTAAACTTATTAACCCCTAATCTGCCGCCCACCCAGATCACAACTAATAAACTAAACTTATTAACCCCTAAACCACCATCCCCCCACATCGTAACTAATAAACTACACCTGTTAACCCCTAAACCATCAGCCCCCACATCGAAAAACACTAAATTAAACTATTAACCCCTAAACCTAACACCCCCCTAACTTTAAATTAAAAGTACAATATAACTATCTTAAAATAAATATAAACCTAAGATTAAACTATAAATTAACCTTTCATAACTATTATAATAAAATAAAAAAACTACCAATTAAAAATCATAAATTACATGATTAAAAAACCTAACACTGCGAAAAAATAAAAAACCTAAATACACTACGAAAAAATAAAAAACCTAACTTACAAATTTAAATAAACCTAATACTACTCAAATATTTTAAAAATGTAACATTAAAAAAATAAAAACGCTAAAATTACGAAAAATAAAAAACTAAGACAAAATTTTTTTATTCAAAATAATAAAAATTACACATAATCTAATAGCCCTATAAAAACAAAAAACACCACCTAACCTAACAATAAACTACCAATAGCCCTTAAAAGGGCCTTTGGTTGGGCATTGCCCTAAATTAAACAGCTCTATTATATTAAAAAATAACAAAGTCCCCCCTAAAAGTAAAAAACCCCACCCAACCAACCCCCAAAATAAAAAACCTAACTCTAAAAAAATCCTAAAGGGGCATTTGTATGGACATTGCCCTTAAAAGGGCATTCAGCATTTTTAATGCCCATCCCTAATCTAAAAAAAAAACACCACAAAAAAAACTAACACTAACCCCAGGAAATCTACGGTTCCTGAAGTCCGGACACCCACCATCTTCATCCAGGCGGTGAGAAGTCTTCATCCAGACAGCATCTTCAATCTTCATCCCGGTGTCATGGAGCTGAGGAGGCATGGAACTGTGGAAGCACGGAGCATCGTCTCCAGTGGCTCGGACATCCAGCGTGGAGGATTCTCTTCATACGGTCACCACCGTACACTGAAGCTTGAATGCAAGGTTCCCCTTTTAAAAATGAGGTACTTTGCATTCCTATTGGCTGACATTTTCAAATCAGCCAATAGAATGAGAGCTACTGAAATCCTATTGGCTGTTCAAATCAGTTTAATTGGTAGTTTATTTTATTTTATTAGAATAGTTATGTTAGATTCATTTATAATTTAATCTGGTTTTTTTTTATTTCACATGTAAGTTTTTATTTATTTTCATTTATTTTATTTTAATATAGTTATATTGTAACTTTTAATTTAAAGTTAGGGGGTGTTAGGTTTAGGGGTTAATACTTTATTATAGTGTTGGAGATGTGGGGGACTGGCGGTTTAGGGGTTAATAGGTTTATTATAGTAGTAGCGATGTGGGTGGGTCGGCAGCAGATTATGGGTTAATAGGTTTATTTAGTGTCGGCGATGTTGGGGCGTGGCGGATTAGGGGTTAATAACTTTATTTAGTGTCAGCGATGTCGGGCAGCGGCAGATTTGGGGTGTTTAGACTAGGGGTTTATTTTAGGGTGTTAGTTTTAAACGTAACGTTCTTTTCCCTATAGACATCAATGGGATTGCTTTACAACGATTTGCCATTCCGCGATCGCAGGTGTTAGTTTTTTCTAACACTCTCTCCCCATTGATGCCTATGGAGGAGAACGTGCACGAGCATGTTAACTCATCCCTTGGCTTTTGCGCGGTATGAAGCTTAACGCACCATAACGCACAGCACAAGGAGGTTTTTCAGTAACTCGTAATGGCAGCGCTATGGAAAGTGCAATTCCGCTCATTTTATTGCGTTCTTTACGCACCTGATATTGCACAAAACTCGTAATCTAGGTGACAACTAATATTAACAAAAAATCTTACACTATAGGATTCAAACTATTAAAAAAACTATCTTTCACACAACTCTCTGATTGAATTTGTGTTGATGACTAGCTCACAGAGACACAGAAGTTACACAACTGCATGTTCCAATAGTTCTAGTCAAAGTGATTAAAAATCCCACTGTACATCATTACAAACAATGGAGCTGAGTAACCAAACAATATATCTCCTCCACTCTTACACTACCTTGTTTTTTGGGGTCATATGATACAAAAGAACAAACAAATAAACTTTGTCAAGCAATCATTAGTTCTTCATCCGTTTCATCTAATAATATACTGTTTGTGGAAAATGCATACAAATGCAAATCTCTACTTTGTAATGCTTTCCCAGTGATCCATTTTACCTGCTGGAGAGTATTACAATATTTACAAATAGTTCGTTTACCTTTATTTTGACACTTCAAATAACTGCTTTTGTCTGCTGAAACTGCCACCTATACTGAAATTTTATTTACTCTATTACTCGCAATAAAAAAAAGCTATATAAACAGAAGAGATCAACGTCCTAGAAAGAGGGAGCACAGTCCAGCAACAGGTTTGAATATAGCTTTGCTACACATTGCACTGTAATAAGAATTGCTTCCTTTCAGGAAATATATTTTACTTACAAAAGCATTTTAATGGCGCGGCTTACCATGCCTCCAATACAACTAAGACAAACGGAGTAAGCACACTTATAAAAAGAAACATTCCTTTTACTTTATTCAATAAATATAAAGATAAACAAGGCCGTTACCTTATCTTAATAGGAAAAATTTACAACACGGTTGTGACACTAGTGAACATATATGCCCCGAATTTGAGGCAGGATGTCTTTTTTAAAAATCTATCAAATCTTATATTAGAGGTCTCCAAGGGGGCAATAATAATGGGAGGGGATTTTAATTTAACATTAAACCCAGTCCTAGATAAATCTAACAAGACATCTTTAGTCCCACATAAGGTCCTTAGTTCAGTCAAACAATCCCTGAGAGATCTCACTCTTCATGATGCGTGGCATATGAATAACCCAGATACTAGACCCTATTTTTTTTTCAAATCCCCATCGTAGACACTCGCGTATAGATTACTTCCTGGTGGATGTCACAAACCTAGCTAGAGTCACTCAACAAAAAATATTACCTATCTCATGGTCTGACCATTCGGTGGTAAGCTGTGCATTTGAATGACCAGATATCCCCTCCCGGCATAACACATGGAGACAAGATGACACACTTTTGGTAGATCCCCTCAACCTAATAGTGCTTATAGAATGGTTTGAATTTAATAGGGATCCCAACATAGATTTTAGAACAATATGGGAGGCACATAAAGCAGTTATTAGGGGGGAACTAATAAGTATTCACTCTCATTAAACTAAATTGGCCAAAAACAATTAGCTGAAAAATTAAATACGCTACTAGACCTTGAAAACCAGCTTAAACTACATCCATTAGATACTGATACAGTGCAAAAAAATTCTGAATGTAAAACTCAAATCAACTTTATGTTGGGCAAATATTGTAAAAAAAAAAGAGCATTCAAATTGCAGCAACAATATTATGAGGGAGATAACAAATGTGGTTCTCTCTTAGCTAGAAGATTAAAAAGAAAAATAAATAGAAACTTTATACTTACACTGAAGAACTCACAAAATAAAGCCATATACACTTCAGAACGAATAGCTGAAAATATTAGATAATATTATGAAAAATTATATAATATAAACACTGTCTCAGATATAGAAATTTCCACCAATTGTAAGTAGTACCTTAGTAAATTAATATTCCCACAGGTAACGCCTGAACAAAAACTGACACTTAATAAACCCATCTCCTATGGAGAAATCAATGATGCAATCAAACAACTCCCGACAAATAAAGCTCCAGGCTCAGATGGATATACAAATTTTTATAATAAATGTTACAAAGCTATCCTAATCCCACATCTATCATCATTATTCAATTCTATAACTGATGAATCTCGCTTTAGTGAAGAGTCACTGGAGGCTTACATTGTGGTCCTTCCAAAACCTGTGTTACCTTGCTTAATAAGGAATGACCAGGTGGGATTGATTCAAGCCTGGGAAGCAAAAGATAATACGGTTAGGATCATACACAATTAATTATGTACAATTACAACACACTCCTACAATGATAATATCAACAGACGCGGAGAAAGCATTTGATCGCGTCTGTTGGATATTCTTGAGGGAAACCTTAGACAAACTTGACCTGGGGGAATTTTTTGCTTCCAAAATTATGGCTCTATATATATGTCCAATAGCTTGAATTAGGGTAAACGGGATACTTTCAAAATAAGAAATGGAACCAGACAGGGGTGCCCATTGTCACCTATTTTGTTTGCATTTGTGGTGTAAGCATTGGCATCTACAATTAGAACCAATGAAGAAATATCAGGAATTACAATTCATAATAATTGCCATAAAATCCTACTGTACGAGGATGATATTTTATTCTTTTTAACAAACCCTAGGATATCTATCCTATCGCTATTTGTAGAATTAGATCATTTTCAAAAGGCATCTAATTTCCCTGTAAATAAATCCAAATTTGAAATGATGGCTCTAAATTGTATCAGTGAAATCCTCATTCATATAACTAACATATGCCCTTTAAGATTAGTAGACTCAAAACTGAAATATCTAGGAATTTATTTAGCTCCCACTCCGCAAGAGATCTTTATAGCAAATTATGTAAGTTTACAAAAAGCCTTGATTGCGGATATGTCAGCATGGAGATCAAAGAGATTGACATGGCTAGACAAAATTAACACGATAAATATGAACATCTTACCACGCATACTTTATATACTTCAAACTTTCCTCATTCCCATCCCCTCTAATTTCCTAACAAATCTTCAAGACAAAATATTTGAATTTATATGGGTTAAAAGGAAAGTCAGAATAAACAAGAAACTAATGTGTATACCGGTCAAAAAAGGTGGGCTAGGAATTCCTAACTTGGTTAAATATCGACAAGCGATTCTCATGCAAAGAATAGTGGACTGGTTTGTTAACTTTCATCATAAGGCATGGGTGGCATTAGAACACGACTTGGCAGGGAAATTACACCTGGGTTAACTATGCTGGCAAAGACATAGCACATTACCACAATCAGTTACACAAAATAATATCATCTGGGAAACATTAAAAATTTTGGGGAAAATATTGGTAGAATTTCCTCACATATCAATGAGATTCTCTCCACTAACTACATTAACTGAAAATATGTAAACCAAAGGACACTGATGATATATCATTTGGGTAATGAAAGTGAGTTATATACCGCAAAAAAAATGGAGGAACGGGGCCTCTCTATTTTTAATAATTGGTTTCTTCTCCACCAGTGTCACTTATACAATAACAAACACAGAGATAGAAGGAATTTGCTGAGACCCTTAACCTCTTTTGAACAACTTTGTGTAGCTTAAAACATTCCCAGGAAAACCCTAACATTGACATATTCACTCTTACAAACCACTGCACAGGGTTACATTCCACATTATATTGAGCGATGGAAAGAAGAATTAAATATAGAGATAACACATGCTGAAACGACTCGTATGTTCTCACACTTAAACAAGGTATCAGTATCCAGCAGGGTAATTGAAACTAATATAAAGTTACAGTAATACAGAGGTGGTATTTTACTCCCTCTAGAATTCATAAACTTTTTCCATCCTTGTGATGTATGCTGGAGGTGTGGGAACCGTCAAGCCCATATGTCTCACATATGGTGGGGTTGTGAGCTTATGGAGGGAAGTGGCCAAGGCCACATCAGACATGTTGGCGAGAACAATTCCTCTAGAACCTTATATATGGCTGTTTAATATCACCCCACTAAATGGCAACCACATGTAAGAAACCTGTTCTTTATAGCTAGTAATAGCATGAAGACCTTAATAACAAAAAATTGGAAAAGCAAAGTGGTTCCCACAATAGCATTGCAAATTTCACCATTTTCTAGAAATGTAAGGATATGCATACATTAAATATAAAAGAGAGGAGGTTTATTTACAGATTAGATTTATTTGGGAAGTGTACATCAACTCAGTAAATAGGGGACGGTGAGACATATGGGAAGTGACCCAGATATAGGACATGGAACACACAAAAGAAATAAGAACGACGTGAAAAGACACTGACAATGTTGTTGTTACTGTTATTGTTGTATTATAGCATCTTTATTGTTAGATTTCCTATTATTACAACAAATGAAAACCAAACAGGAAAAACTACAGCTGTATTATGTAATTTTAGATTACAGCATAAGGATGTATAAATTTTGTTCCAAATTTTTGTTGTTTCGTACTTTGATCAATAAAGCTGTTTTGAAAAAAAAAATGCATTTTAAATCTCATAG
This sequence comes from Bombina bombina, assembly GCF_027579735.1. Classification (NCBI taxonomy): domain Eukaryota; kingdom Metazoa; phylum Chordata; class Amphibia; order Anura; family Bombinatoridae; genus Bombina; species Bombina bombina. Next base: position 568,607,545 of record NC_069500.1, on the reverse strand, counting down.
GAGTTTTAAAAAGAGAATTAATTTAATGCGACAAACAAGTTAAATGTGAAAGGTACAGTAGTGAATTGGAAGCATTTTGTGTACGTACATTTCCATATCCCGCTGCCACACATAGCATGACATCACTGTCTCTTCGAGCAGGTGGAAGGTGGAAATGTGCATGCATGCAATCTACAGTAGCATGCTTCGTTAGCTGATTACACAGAAAAGGAATAATAGCATAGTGTTTGCTACTGAACAACGCACTGCTAAAGAAATGCAAATACATTTCACATTCTAGTCTGTGTGATCATTATTACTTTAGCAGAAACTCTTTGAAATTACTTAATTGACCCCTATTGCCTTTAATTCCCTTGTCATTATTTACACACATTAAGTAGAAAACACTAGAAGGGATATTCCTGAGATAATTAATTGTTATTATCATTAAAGGACCAGTAAACACAGTAGAATCAACAAATGCAAGATAACAAGACAATACAATAGCATTTACTCTGAATTTTAAATAAGTAGTAGATTTTTCTCTAACAAATTTCAAAGTTATGTATATTTCCACTCCCCCTGTACCATGTGATAGCAATCAGCCAATCACAAACGAATATACGTATAGTCTGAATTCTTGCACATGCTCAGTAGCACATGCTCACTTAAAAAGTGTAAATATAAAGACTGTGTACATTTTTTTTAATGGAAGTAAATTAGAAAGCTGTTTAAAATTACATGCTCTATCTGAATCATGAAAATGTAATTTGACCTGAGTGTCCCTTTAAGTAAATATGATGGTCTGGGAAAGTGCTGTTGTAAGGAGACAGTTAATAAAAAAGAATAAATGAGGAGAGAGACTGTAAAATGGGTGATAAAAAGAGAAAAGTGTTTAGGTTTTCCACGTTTCTAAAAGATATGAATATTACATACTAGAACATGTAAATTACTTATGCAAATAGTATGCTGTTTACCTTAGAGCTAAGATATCTGTTAGATATATAGTATCTCTTATTACTGAATAGAATGTATTTGAAATGTTATGTAGATCATTCAGTTTGCCTTCAATACAGTATTAATTTAAAAGGGACATATACGGCTGCACTTTATTTAATACTAGTCCTAAAGCCCGTTCACACGACCCATTTTTTGCAGTACAGTGGTCCCACCCCTGGCGTTCTCTCCCTCCCACTCTCTTTTGCTTTCTCTCTCTCCCCCCTCTCTTTTGCACTCTCTCCCCCTATCTCTCTCTCGCTCCCCTCTCTCTCTCTCTCGCTCCCCTCTCTCTCTCCCCCCTCTCTCTCTCCTCTCTCTCTCTCTCCCCTCTCTCTCTCTCTCCCCTCTCTCTATCTCACCCCTCTCTCTCTCTATCTCACCCCCTCTCTCTCTCTCTCTCTCTCTCTCTCTCTCCCCTCTATCTCTCTCTCTCCCCTCTCTCTCTCTCTCGCCTCCTCTCTCTCTCTCGCCTCTCTCTTTCTCTCTCCCCTCTCTCTGTCTCTCTCCTCTCTCTCTCTCCCCCCCTCTCTCGCCTCTCTCTTTCTCTCTCCCCTCTCTCTGTTTCTCTCCTCTCTCTCTCTCCCCTCTATCTCTCTCTCTCTCCCCCCTCTCTCTCTCTCCCCTCTCTCTCTCTCTCACCTCTCTCTCTCTCCCCTCTCTCTCTCCCTGTCTCTCTCCTCTCTCTCCCCTCTATCTCTCTCTCCCCTCTCTCTCTCCCCTCTCTTTCTCTCTCTCCTCTCTCTGTCTCTCTCCTCTCTCTCTCTCCCCCCTCTCTCGCCTCTCTCTTTCTCTCTCCCCTCTCTCTGTCTCTCTCCTCTCTCTCTCTCCCCTCTATCTCTCTCTCTCTCCCCCCTCTCTCTCTCTCCCCTCTCTCTCTCTCTCACCTCTCTATCTCTCCCCTCTCTCTCTCCCTGTCTCTCTCCTCTCTCTCTCTCCCCTCTATCTCTCTCTCTCTCCCCCCTCCCCCCTCTCTCTCTCTCCCCTCTCTCTCTCCCCTCTCTTTCTCTCTCTCCTCTTTCTCCCCCTCTCTCTCCTCTCTCTCTCCCCCCTCTGTCTCTCCTCTCTCTCTCTCTTGCCCCTCTATCTCTCCCCCCCTCTCTCTCTCCCCCCTCTCTCTATCTCTCTCCCCTCTCTCTCCCCCCTCCCCTCTCTCTCTCTCCCCCTCTCTCCCCCCTCTCTCTCTCCTCTCTCTCTCCTCCTCTCTCTCCCCCCTCTGTCTCTCTCTCTCTCTCCCCTCTGTCTCTCTCACTCCTCTCTCTCTCTCTCTCTCTCTCTCTCTATCTCCCCTCTGTCTCTCTCACTCCCCTCTCTCTCTATCTCCCCCTCTCTCTTTTTCTGTCCACATATCCCCTCTTTCTCTCTCCCCTCTCTCTCTATCTCTCTCCCTCTGTCTCTCTCTCCCTCTCCCCCCCCTCTCTCTCTCTCTCTCTCTCCCCCTCTCTCTCTCATTCTCTCTCTCCTCTCTCTCTCTACTCTCTCTCTCTGTCTCTCTCTCCCCCCTCTCTCCACATCTCCCCCCTCTCCCCACATCTCCCCCCTCTCTCCACATCTCCCCCTCTCTCCACATCTCCCCACATCTCTCCCCTCTCTCCACATCTCCCCCCTCACTCCACATCTCCCCCCTCACTCCACATCTCCCCCCTCTGCCCACATCTCTCCACATCTCTCCCCTCTCTCCACATCTCCCCCTCTCTCCACATCTCCCCCCTTTCTCCACATCTCCCCACATCTCTCCCCTCTCTCCACACCTCCCCCCTCTCTCCACATCTCCCCCCTCTCCCCACATCTCTCCACATCTCCGCACATCTCTCCCTTCTCTCCACATCTTCCCCCTCACTGCACATCTCCCCCCCTCTCCCCACATCTCTCCACCCTCTCTTGAGCTGTTTGAGCTCTCTCCACGGCCCTTCACGGGCCTTCACGCTAAGCTCCGCCCCTTCACGGGCCTTCGCGTTAGGCTCCGCCCCCTTCACGCTCGGCCACGCCCACTTCTGCTCGGCGCAGTCGGCAGAACAGTTAGGGACTTAGGCCAGGTGTGTTTGTCCTCGTGCTGTCTCTACTGCGCATGACAGCTTCGGACAAACACACTTGGCCTTTTATAGTATAGGATTTTTTAGCAGCGCTCTCATGCTAACCAGACCTATTCCCCCATAGAAGTCAGTGGAGCAAAAGAAGTGGGAAAAACATCCTACTCACGCGAAAAAACACAATCACATATATATATAGGAATATCTATAAATATTTAGAACATATTCTGCTATGTGCAGAACATTGGAATGTGAAATATTTACAGTAAATACACAGTATAATACTTTATTAAATATGAATATTACATAAATATAATTTTTCATGTTTTCATCTACTTAACTGCAAGAAGCTCCAATGCACTTCTATAAGTATGTCTGTATATGTGTACATATGTATATATATATATATATATATATATATATATATATACTGTATATATATGTTTATATGTCTGTAAATACATGTATATACATATAAATACATAAATACATATGTACACATATATAAACATATACGTATATATATATATATATATATATATATATACATACATCTCTAGACATGTATATGTATATTTCACTATGTTAAAGCCATGTAAAGCCTTTTTTCTCTAACAACTGAGAACTCTTTGACACAGTTTTGTGCAATTTTTTTGTAGAACTTTTTTTGTTTCGCAAAACAGTTAAAGGGACATTATACACTCATTTTTTCTTTGCATAAATGTTTTGTAGATGATCTATTTATATAGCCCATAAAGTTTATTTTTTTTAAATAAATGTATAGTTTTGCTTATTTTTAAATAACATTGCTCTGATTTTCAGACTCCTAACCAAGCCCCAAAGTTTTATGTGAATACTGTCAGCCAGGACCGTCTTTAACACAGGGCAAAAGGGGCAGCTGCCCTGGGCCCAGTCTCTGTTGAGGGGCCCAAGAGTCCTAAAAAAAAAAAAATTTTTTTTTTTTTTTTTTTTTTAAACGGTTTATACCAGACTGCTGATGTGACATGGGGAACACACACATTCAGTCATAATACTGTCACAGTCAAAAGTACTCTGCTTATATTTTTTTTATAAACTGTGCCAGACCGTGACGGTGTCATGTGACATGCCAAGCTAGTGCCATGTGCTGTTTTAGATGTGCACTGTGCAGCACTGAATGCAAAGCCCTAACTCGGCATCCAGCCATTTCCCACTGCATCAGAAAAGGTCCTACTGGGGTTACCACTGTTACCAGGTAACTGCTCTGGTGGTGGGGATTGTTTCTGGGTAGGGCTGACTGTAGGCGCATGCAGCAGAAAGCTGGAGCGGCAGGCACATGAGGATTTGAGCATCTGTGCAGCTGCATACACTGCTCTCTTCAGTCTTGAGGCTGTGTGACTCATCTCACACTGTATCCATGCAGCCTTGGACAGACAGCATCCAGTCTACTGGTCCCCTTAGCCCTGCTCTTTCTGCTGTGGCCCTAAGATCAACTAACTGAAGTTTGCTAGGGGAATAGTGCTTTGTAGAAAGGTGTCAGTGGGAAGAATAAGTGAGTGCACACACGCCCCTCCCCATGCAGCATTGTCTAGTTCAGGGTGAGAGGGAACTTGTTCCTAGCAAAGAAGCGACATGTGCTGGTGTGGCTGGTGTATAGCGTCATGCTGATACTTCACACATTAATGTAAGGTTTATTTTTATAGTTTTTATTTTCTCTCTGTCTCAGATTTTACAGCTTCCCATAGTAGTTCTGCTGTTCCAGTCAGTAAATTTATATTTGTCTGCACCTCCATGCTTCCTCCTTTACCTTGCTTTGCTCCTGTTGGCTGCCCTAAATCTCTTTAACCAGCTAACCTCACACCAGAATCACATTCAAAAGAATATTAAATGAATCCACAGTGGAGGAATTTATATATTTATTTACTTATTTGTACTGCTTAGGTCCAGTTTCACATATTGCAATTTTTTTTTTTAAATGATTATCCCAGCAGTGGATGATCCACCACTGGGCTAATAATAAAAAAAAATTGATTTAGTTGTTTTTTGGGATGTTGGGGTGGAGAGCGAAATTGCATGGGGTGGGGGGGTGGGGGGCCCCAAGAAATTTTTTGTCCAGGGTCCAATCAATATTAAAGACGGCCCTGCTGTCAGCTACCTTCTCCAGCTTGCTCCTGTTTGTGTAAAGGGTCTTTTCATATGCAAGAGAAGGGGGAGGGGGGGAGTGTCTTATTTGCCACTTGCAGTGGGCTTTCCAGCTACCTTTTCAACAGAGCCAAACTGACAGCTTCTAAGTAAGTTTTTAAACAGTTTTATACTGGATTTTTATATCAGTATCTGTGCATCTTATTCTTTATAGTAGTGTCTATTACATGCAGTTATATGAAAATGAGTGTATACTGTCCCTTTAACCAGAGCTCTGAGGTTGTCACTAGAAAACAGGGTTGGTCTCCAAGTTTTCCAGGACTGCTTTTTATTCCCAGTCCGACCCTGCTAACCTAACGTGCGTTAACTTCAATTGCACTCAAGTGATCACATTTGCTTTAAACTTGTAATACGACGTGTGCAAACATCCACGATAAACCCCTTACCACTTGCGCATAACTGTTACTGCTCCACTCGTAATCTGACCCTATATCGAGTTTTGATGTAAAAGAGGGATATGTACCTTACAATATTATGCTAAAAAAAACTGATATAGATAGATATATAGATATTGAATATATAATGAACTTCTGTACTTTTATATGATGGAAAAGATATTAATAAAATGTTCCTTTAAACTAAAATATTCCTTTATTAGAGCTTTATTGATGCAGCTCATATTCTCTCTTACCACGGTTATGTCAAACGTAGGAAATGGACAGTATTGCAGGAAAGTAGATTCTAGTTAAAAATTACTAAAACATTCAAGCATGCAAACACAAAGGGTTTCCTAGTACGATCTTCTTTATATAGAGTATGTCAATATTTGTGCGGTTTGGGCCGGTGAGGAGGCTGTGGTAATTTCAACACTTTTAGAATAAATTACAAAAATGCACTTAAGGTGTTTCTTTCATCTTAATGGTGTAATGAAATATGCATTGGTCATAAAACCTGCACACTTTTTATCCTTAAAGGGACAGTATACACTCATTTTCGTATAACTGCATGTAATAGACACTACTATAAAGAATAAGATGCAGATACTGATATAAAAATCCAGTATAAAACTGTTTAAAGACTTACTTAGAAGCTCTCAGTTTCGCTCTGTTGAAAAGGTAGCTGGAAAGCCCACTGCAAGTGGGAAATAAGACCCCCCCTCCCCCTTCTTTTGCATATGAAAAGACCCTTTACACAAACAGGAGCAAGCTTAAGTAGAGGTATCTGACGGTATTCTCATAAAACGTTGGGGCTTGGTTAGGAGTCTGAAAATCAGAGCAATGTTATTTAAAAATAAGCAAAACTATACTTTTTTTAAAAAACAAAAAAACTTTATGAGCTATATAAATTGATCATCTACAAAACATTTATGCAAAGAAAAAATGAGTGTATAATGTCCCTTTAATTATATTGTGTCTAGGAAGACTTTGTTGTTACTACATAACATTTAGAGACATAATAGAACTTTTTAAGCTTTGAGTTTATGTTGTTTTTACATGTTATAAATAAAGCTTGGCAAGTGACATTTTTTTTTCTATTTCTATTTAAATTGTGTATCTAGGAACTCTACAACTCATTGAATTACAGAGAAAACTCCAACAAAAAAGGCTGATATATTTAGCACAGAAACATTTATTTTTCAAAAATCAATGCACTGTAGCACATTTTGAAAAATCTTCTTTTAAATGGAACAGAAACAAATCTCGGAATAACATGTCAAAGAAAAAGGATTAATCAATAACGTGTGATTATATTTTCATACTTCAGCACTTTTTCGGTCATTTTTTTTATAAACAGAGAAATATTGCAATTGTCTTTAATAGTATAATAGAGGATACACCAAGTTATGTTTATTAGATACAATAGTCTTTTACACAATTTTACATTACTGCACAAATGAGATTCAAAGTACAAACCCAGGTACTTGTACAATTGGAAACGTTCCATGGATTCTGATCATTAAAGGAGCACTGAGAGCTAAACTGATTGATTCTATACATTAAATACTATTTAATAAGATCTCTCTGTTCTTGTTAACAAGTGATATATGTGTAGGGATATTTCCTATACTAGGATGCCAATTAATGACTTATTAGCTATAAAGTATTGGCTACAGTTACTATGGCCAATATTACAATGGATGTCCAAGTAATACAAGCTGAGCTGTAAATTAGATACAGCTCTGTGGCAGCAATGTAAACTGGTCACAGTCAGTTAATTGGTTGCTGTCATTAAGTTGATGTTACCCCACTATTCTGTTTACCAGCTACTACCAAAACATAAGCTACCCTCTTGCAAAGCCCTCTACACTCAAATCTTCAAATTGTGCACAGCAACTGTACCCACCAGAAGTTAACGCTAATTATTCCAGTCCCCTGTTGCATATTACCCCCTATGATACTCGCTAGTATCCAAGAGAATACCCTAAACAACCCTTTCCCCCAAGGAATCCTTCTACATATCCCTATAGTGCATAAAAAAACAACCTCCTGACACCAAATGGACAACTCAGCACTTTAGGTGCCCTCTTCTCACTAACATTACCGAGGGCCCCCTTTTCTTTCTCGTTTTTTATTTTTCCAGTCACATTTTTCATACATGTATTATATATCAGACACAAACTTATCCAGGTTAAGGTGGAAAGCCTAATTTCATAAATAAGCCCTACCATTTTATATTTCTTTGTTTATGTAAAATGATTGTTGTTGTACTGGGATTTTTTAATGCTTGTGGAACATGTCATTGTCTTCAGCAAATCTATAGCAATTTTGCTTATAAGCGCATGAGCCAGTTGCCAGTATTATCTATACATACACATCTTGTAAGTTTTAAAATAAAAAGCTTTGTTTTATCTGCATTTTATTAAGTCTGATAGAAATATAAATGTTTACTTCAGGATCCTTTTGATATGTGTGGATAAAATGTATAGAAAATGATGTGCAGTTTTTGGTGTCATTTTAAATTTATGATTGTGCTTCTCTCAGTTTTTGATAACTGTCAAAACTTGGTATTTTTCAATAAAGATTTAGAATAACATCTTGCATCTAAGAAACAAGTGGAGTGCAGACATGCACCAATTGGTACTGAATTTGAGAAGCATTATGCACTCTATGACCTAGTGAACAAATGCAGGTTCTCTTCTGTTTGAAATAAAGCTTGTTTTTTAAACCAAAATTCTAATTTTGATCACTCCGATTCTAATGGAAAGGGTACACTATGATCAATTAGAGCTCTTTAAAGCCCCTAGCCATAATAAGCATATCTATTAGACTTTTTGTATATAGAGTGAGAAAAGTTAAGATTTGATTAGTTTAAGATATTCCTCCTACCTTGTTTTGTTATACTTTAATTTGCATTTGAAATGAAAAAAACAAAACAAAATATATATTCAGGGTCCATGCAAGTGTTGTAGTAGAACACAGCATGGTCATTTGTTGTTAGAGAAAAAGAGAAATACCATTATGAGATATTAGTTATATTTATTGTCTTTTTAATCCATTATCTTATCCCTAGTATATAATACTATTTAAAAACAGGTTTCCTGTAACTTAGGTTATCACTGCCTATACCTATAGATAAGCTGTGTTGCTATTACTGTAACTGATATGATCATAGATGAGAGTTGTTTCATCTGTTATACATTATTACTGCTGTCTGATTTTTCATATAGTTATACAGATGTTACTAGTGTAATATTATTTTCTTTATTGTACCTACTAGTCTATTTTTTTAAAGTGATGTCCATCTATCCCTATCCATCTATGCTTGTCCATATCCCTCTATCCCTTTCCCTCTGTCCCTATCCCTGTCCATTTTCCTCTGTCCCTCTGCCCCTATTCCTCTGTCCCTGTCCCTCTATCCCTTTGTCCCTATCCCTCTATCCATGTCCCTGTCCCTCTATCCCTATTCCTCTGTCCCTGTCCCTCTATCCCTTTGTCCCTGTCCCTCTATCCCTATTCCTCTGTCCCTGTCCCTCTATCCATCTCTGTCCCTATCCCTTTGCCGCTGTCACTATCCCTCTGCTCTTCTCCCTCTCCCTCTGTCCCTCTATCCCTTTGTCCTTATCCCTCTATCCCTGTCCCTATCCCTCTATCCCAATTCCTCTGTCCCTGTCCCTCTATCCTTCTGTTTTTATTGGAGATATCTAAACTATGCGCTGTTCAGGTACATGCTACTGAGTCTAGTGAAGCTTCCTCTAAGCTTCAGAAAGTGATTATGTTATTCTAGAAAGGATAAGACTCTTAAGCGCTTTAAGCTAATACCCCATATCAGGAACAGGAGATAGTCCTAGGCTGCCGGATCTTCACATCCCAGCGTCTGGGGCTTCCGTACCACACTAATTCTGCCTAGAGCACAGAAGCTTTAACCGAGACAGCTTCCAACTAAGCATCATAAGATTTACCGGAGAGCTGAAAAAACAACACCAGCGGGGAGAGCTGAGCAGACGCCCACAGAGGACCAATCACGGGAAGTCTGAGGGTAAGGCGCGTGATTTTGAAACAGCTGCTGAAGCAGCGGCGTGATCTGGGCTCACCGCTGAGTTAAAGCTCCAGGACCGGAGATCTGTTCTAAGAGGGCGGAAAGCAAAAGCCGTCTGAAGACAGAAGTAAATAAGGTCAGATAGCATTCACAAGTGCACTTGCAACATAGATTGCCTCTAAAAAACTTTGGAACCAATATTCATAGCTCTGTGATCTCGCATAAACGAACAAACGTTCTAATAACAAGAAACGTTCTAATAACATTCAGTGTTTACATGCAATTGGTAACATTTGATATACAAAGTACATATATTCTTTTCACAGAAATTGTGTATATTAAGCAGGTCTTTATAAAGTGCCTACAATTATAACAGTCTTGAGATTAAGTGATACATTGAGTATTACGATGTTTTAAACAATTTAAGTACAGAAAAAAATCTTATTGTCAACTTTGTTTAGTTGACATAAAACGTTAGTAGATCCTATATTTAACTATTAACTATTTCTCTTCAAAACTGCTATCCAAGGCATAGTTAAAAGGACACTGAACCCAAATTTTTTCTTTCGTGATTCAGATAGAGCATGCAATTTTAGACAACTTTCTAATTTACTCCTTGGTAATTGTAATTTTACTCTCTTGGTATCTTTATTTGAAATGCAAGAATGTAAGTTTAGATGCCGGCCCATTTTTGGTGAACAACCTAGGTTGTCCTTGCTGATTGGTGGATAAATTAATCCACCAATCAAAAACTGCTGTCCAGAGATCTGAACCAAGAAAAAAGCTTAGATGCCTTCTTTTTAAATAAAGATAGCAAGAGAACGAAGAAAGATTGATAATTGGAGTAAATTAGAAAGTTGCTTAAAATTGCCTGCTCTGTCTGAATTGTGAAAGAAAAAATTTGGGTTCAGTGACCCTTTAAGCTTTATTTTAGACTTTAATGTAGACTACAACTAAGTTCATTTTTTAGGATTTGACACCGTCACTATCCCTCTGCTCCTATCCCTCTATCCCTATCCCTCTATCCCTATCCCTCTGTCACTATCCCTTTGTTCCTATCCCTCTGTCCCTATCCCTCTATCCCTATACCTCTGTCCCTATCCCTATCCCTCTATCCCTATCCCTCTGTCCCAAGCCCTCTGTCCCTGTCCCTCTATCCCTAACCCTCTGCCCCTGTCCCTCTATCTCTTTGTCCCTGTTCCTATTCTGCTATCCATATTGCTCTGTCCCTATCCCTCTATCCATATCCCTCTGTCCCTATCCCTTTCCCTCTGTCCCTATCCATCTGTCACTATCCCTCTGTCCCTATCCCTTCCCTATCCATCTGTCACTGTTCCTCTGTCCCTGTCCCTTTGTCCCTGTCCATCTGTCCCTATCCCTCTATCCCTATTCCTCTATATACAGTATCAGCACATCTATTCTTCCATGGACCAGATCATTTTCAAGGATGCCAGGTCCATTTTTTTGGGGTTAATAAAGTTCTGCTCTATAACATTTTTTTTGTAGATAGAAGGTGTAGTGTTGGGGACTCAGATTCTTAAGATTTTCCTTTATGCGGATGACCTATTGCTTTTTCTTAATGATACTAGACAATCAATCCCCCTGATTCTAAAATGTCTTGATGAGTTTAGCATATTTTCCGGATATAGGATTAACTTTCAGAAAAGTGAGCTCTTATGGATTAAAAAAACAGTAGATAGCCTACAAGAACACCCTTTTAGAACGGTGGATACTATCAAATATTTAGGTATACTGATTAATATAAATCCTAAAAATTGGTACAGCTTGAACTTTCACTCAATGTTTGATAAAATAAAATCCGAATTAGCATTATGGACGGCTCGTGTCAATCTAATAAAAACGATAATTTTTCCACGACTTCTTTATCCTTTGCAAAACTTGCCAGTATTTATACTTAACAAAGATTTAAATAATTTGGATCACAGAGGCCAGTATTTTTTCTTCCTTCCATTTGGAAAGTTACTATATTGCTCCATTTTCCTTAAAGGCAATTCTGCACTGTCCACCCAAATCATTACCTGCCAATGTTCATAGTCTCATATCTTTCAAAAATATAGTTTTGGCGTGGCAGAAATGCTGCAGTCTTTTAGAGATAGATCCAAGCTTCTTGGATTTTCTCCCTATTATAGGAAACCCACAATTTATACCAGGGATTTATAATAAGGCTTTCTTATCTTGGAAGGAAAAGAATATTATTACAATATCACATATTTTGTCAGGGGATGGACAGATATTATCTTTTCAAGATATAGTTCAGCAATATGATATTTCTAATAAGACCTTCTTTGCATATCTGCAATTGGGACATTTCATTAATGCGCACAATTTCTGTCTCCCTCTTCCGTTAGCTTGGTCTGACATCGAGATGTGCTTTATAAAATTTATTCTGGGTGATACCTCTATTTCTCTTATATATGACATCATGTTAGCTAAGCAAAGTGTCCTTCTTCTTGGAAATATTATTAATAGATGGCTATATACCTTCCCAGATTTAGATGTAGATAAAATTAGACTAAGTTTCTGTGCCCTCAATTGTTGTTTAATTTCTACGTCTTGGAAGGAGTCTCACTTGAAAATTATTAATAATTTTTATATAACCCCTTACAGATTGAATAAAATGTTTCCAGTTATAACGCCAGAATGTCCACAGTGTAGAATGCCATTAGTAGATCTTTGTCACATGATATGGTATTGACCAAAGATATTTCAACTTTGGCAGAAAATTGGATATTGGGTTTCTACTTTTATATAACTTTACAATTAGATTGACTTTAGAATCCACCTTTTTCTTATATCTCCAAAAAGTGAGCCCAAGTTTATATAATAATATTGTTAACACTATTATTTTGATAGTTAGACATCTGATTATAAAGAATTGGAAAGCTCATGTAGCACCAACTTTTTCTTCTGTTCTTAAAGAGATTCAGTCACAGATTATTTTTGAATCTTTTCAATTACAAGTAGTCTCGGAAAAAATAAAAAATCCTTTTGAAATGGATGGCTACCTATAAATAAGTCTTATCCGCTCATCATTCAAAGGTGCATTCTGTCTCCATTTTTAAGCTCAGATTCTTTTGCAGAGCTAGCATTATTAGATTTTTTTCCTCCTGACTGGATTTCTCTATATAGATATGTCTAAGACATACATAACTGTTAAGGTTTTTTTTTTTTGCTTGTGTTTTTGATTTTGTTTTGTTTTGTTTTCATTCTTTGTTGAATTCATTTTATGTCATTAGAAAAGTTATCGTACAATATACAATTCATCTAATTGAGTCTAAAGTACAAAGGAAATCTTATCATGTAGTGTCAAAACGTAAAAATGTACAAATATTATTAATGTTATTATTATTTTTGCTGTTCACTTACCCTTTGTATAATGTTAATGATGATTTTTGTAAATGTTTATTTTTCTTTCTGTTTTTCCCTTTCCTGTCTGGATTGGTATGGAATTGTATGTTGATATGGTACAGTAATAAAGAGATAAAAAAAGACTTTTCTTGCAAGTAGATTTTGATACAATTGATGGTGCTCTACTCTGCAATAAATAGTGATTCCTATGTGCATTAATGCATGCAATCATAATTAAGGAACCAGATGCTATCTTAAAGGGCCATAATACCCAAATGTTTAAACACTTTAAAGTTCTGCAGCATAGCTGTAAAAAGCTGACTAGAAAATATCACCTGAACATCTCTATGTAAAAAAGAAAGATATTTTACCTCAAAAGTTCCTCAGTAGCCACCTCCCATTGTAAAGGATTTCTAAGCAGCATTTTAGTGTGTCTGTCCTGGGACAGCTGAAAGGATGAGCCTCGTGAACTCTCATATTATTTCACCAATCAGGTAAAGGAAGCTTACTATGAAATCTAATGAGAGTTAAGTCAAATCTCATGAGATCACAGTAAGAGTTCATGACCTCAGCACTGCTGATGCTGATTGGCTGCTGTTCATTTCTTCATTTTTTTAAAAAAATTACCTGCAGCTGGGAGCAGCTGAGTATAACTTTTTACACAGAACTTACTCTGCTGAGCTGAGGAGATTGTGAGGTAAAATATCTTCCTTTTTTACATAGAGATGCTCAGGTGATATTTTCCTGTCAGATTTTTACAGTTATACTGCATCAGTTTCAAGTGATTTAGCATATGAGTATTATGTCCCTTTAACATTTAACATTGTATGTATAAACTGATCTAGTCACTTACTGTAATATAATCTCTAGATATTTATACACATTGCTAAGGTTTTAAAAACTATATATTATCTATTAAGTTTGCTTTTGTTCACTAAACTGTATCAGCAATTTGCACTTTTATAAACACCATTATAATTAAATGCTCAGTTTACTAAACTGTGTTATGCATACAAAGTCCCTCAGAATGTACAATACAGCTTTGAGAACAGTGACTACTTAAAATCACACATTTTTAAGGAGTTTAAACTCTTGTGAGTCTGGTGAGACAATATTTAAAGAGATAAGCCCCTGTTTATTTTCCAGGTGTTTAATTATTGTGGAATTTAAGTGTTGCATGTTATTGACAAAGGATTTAGCTTTAGTTAATATTACAAATAAAGTAGTATAAAAGAAGTGATTGTTTAACAATGTGAAAGAAAATTGGGGTTTTCCAAGCAATGTAAACAATGGATATCAAAACTAAATATATCTCCTGTGCAAATAAATCTAGTAATGTTTGCTTTTTATGACAAAAAATGCATTCTGAAAATGCATTTTTATTATTTTTTTATTTACATTAAAGGTACTCATCATAGTAATTTTGATACATTGTGACAAACCAATAAAACAGGTGAAATGTAACTATTGTTATTTCCAGTAGTATGATTATGAGTTTGCTGGTAATTTAATAACGTAAGAGAGTTTCCTTACTTGTTCTCTGAGGTTTGGGTAGACAGCTCAGAACTGATCTCTAGAAGCAGCGTGTTCGATACTGCACCCGTGTCAGTCAGGTAGTGGGAGTCTGAGAATGGCGGCGCAGATTCATAGTGGGGTGAGGCCATGCCCCCCTGGAGGTTCCGTGAGCGGAGGTTTGCAGCAGTGATCTCGAAGGAGTAAGTGTCGACTTCTAAGCCATTAGTACTCGTAATAGCTGGTAGGTAACAGTTCAACATGAAGACAAGTAGCAGAAAGTGGACAATGAACAAAGGTTCAGCAGGGTTTCTATGAGAGGCTTGACAACAGCGAGACTAGCTCTAGCATTCCGTGGAATACAACTATGTTGACATAATCTACTTAGGACGGTACTTATATGTTGTACATGTTGTTGGAGATCTTCTGAGTATATTAATATGTTATCTAAGTAGATAACAATGAAGACATCAAGCAGGGCACGGAATATTTAATTGATGAAGTTCTGGAAGGTTGCAGGGGCGCTGCACAGCCCAAAAGGCATAACAGTATACTCAAAGAAGCTGTATTTGGCTCTGAAGGCAGTCAACCATTCTCCCTCCGGCCGAATTCTAATAAGGTTGTGTGCACCTCTGAGGTCCAGTTTAGTAAAAACGTTTGCACCCTGCAACCTTTCTACAAGCTCTGGAATCAAAGGCAAGGGGTACCTAATTTTCACAGTTCTTTTATTTAGTTCCTGGTAGTCTATGATCGGGCAAAACGAATCATCCTTGTTCCTTACAAAAAAATTCCAGCTCCTGTGGGGGATGTTTATGGCCTTATGAATCCTTTTCTAAGATTGTCTTCAATATAAGACTTGAGATGTTGAAGTTCAGCTGTGGACAGAGGGTATATATGCCCAAATGGAATAGACGATCCTGGCAGTAGCTCTATAGGACAATCGTAGGGACGGTGAGGTGGGAGTTTTTCAGCACCCTATCAGGAAGATGCTTTTTAGTGATAGGTATTTTATTTTTGTGTACAAGTGAGTTGTCAAAGTTATTGCCACATGCTTCTGAGTCGATGATGGCTTCACTATGGATCAGGTGATGATTAAACTGTAAGACAACAGGAAGAGTACAATAAGGTGAGATTTGAGGCTGTTCGGACAGATTCAATACAACATGATTAGGCTTACCATGTTTCTGCTTTTTCAGTAATGGGCAGTCCTTTACCAAGTGCCTTACATGCACATATTGTTGTCTCTCCTTCTGTACCATTCTTCAGGGTTAAACAGACCCTTTATGAACTCAATATCCATAGGCTCATCCACCATCCTGTTGGTTGGGGTAGAAGGAAGTTGATAGGAAGGCTTTCTTGGAGTGGAAACAAAGCAAGCTTTCTCTGTGCGACACTCTCTAATACGTCTATCAATTGAAATAGTTAGAGACATAAGTGCTTCAAGTGTTGAAAGTAACTCAGTTCTGGATAACTCATCTTTTAAAGTCTTACTAAGACCTAGGCGATATTGATTTTTTTTAGTGCAATATCGTTCCATAAGGTATCATTTGTCCACATCTTAAATTCGGCAATATAGTCTTCAACTGGGTGCTTTTGCTGTTTTAGGGCCCTAATAGCCGAGTCTGCAGTGAATTGTCTATTGCTATCTTCATAAGTGAGGACATGGCTTTAAAAAATGTTTCCGTAGTAGACAGAATAGGATCATCATTTTCAAACAAAGTATCTGCCCATACCCTGGGTTCTCCCCTTAAATAAGAGAGAATAGTTAAGACTCTAGTTTTTTCTGTAGAATAAGTCTTAGGTTTCAATGTGAACATTAATTTACATGCATTATTGAACTCCCTTTATTTTTTCCTGTCTCCATAAAACTTATCAGGGCAACATACTTGGGGTTCTAGAAGTGGTTCTGGGGACACTGCTTTCGTAGTTTGTGTCTGATTTAGAAGACCCTTTAAGTTAGTATTTTCAAGATGTACTTATCTTAATCCCCAAGTCAAATAATCAACCTTTTGTGTGAGGTTTGCTACATGTGTGACTAATTCAGCTGAATCCATTCATTTTATTAGGCTTGGTATTATGTTACACTTCTGCCTCTATCTTTAGTTTAGGTTAGATGCAACAGAGTCTCAGCAAAGGATCACAACTGCTGAATATGTTAATATTATTTGTTACAATTGTAGCAGTTTAATGAAGTAAATGTATACCAGTAGAAACTCTAATGTTTCCTATGACTGGAGGTTGCTGTTATTTCCAGAAGTAAGATTATGAGTTTGCTGGTAATTTAATAACGTAGAGTTTCTTAACTTGGAGGCCGAAATGATCATCTGGGGTTGCTGTGTTCCTTGTTCAGAGAGGCATTACCTGGTATTTTGGCGCTGGACTGACCGTAATAGGCGGGATCAGACTGATATACTACAGGAAAATTCTTCTCTGTGAAAATCATTACTGGGCTAAAAGAAGCTGCACCCAGGTGGTAAATCGCCATAGAACAGGCTAACAATAGTATTGTGCCAGTTGTTCATTCCTGTGAGTGTGCTTCTCTCTGTGTGTATTTAGTTTCCTTACTTGTTCTCTGAGGTTTGGGTAGACAGCTCTGTTGAACTGATCTCTAGAAGCAGCGTGTTCAATAATGCATCCGTGTCAGACAGGTAGTGGGAGTCTGAGAATGGCAGCGCAGATCCGTAGCGGCGTGAGGCCACGCCCCCCTGGAGGTTCAATAAGTGGAGGTTTGCAGCAGTGATCTCGAATGAGTAAGTGTCGACTTCTAAGCCGTTAGCTGTTAGCTGGTAGGTAACAGTTCAACATGAAGACAAGTATCAGGAAGTGGACAATGAACAAAGGTTCAGCAGGGTTTCTGTGACAGGCTTGACAACAGCGAGACTAGCTCTAGCATTCCGTGGAATACAACTTATACCAAGCAATGAGTTAGTCTCTTGTTGGAGGATTTATTTGAGGTGTGTAAGGTAGTTCCCTCCTCCTGAAGACATGGAATAACAGATTCTGACACTTGGATATATTCTTCCATGGCTTTGGTTTCAGCTTTGGACAGTGGATAAGTCCAAACAGGAGAATTTTGCAGTCATAAGGACGATGAGGTGGTAACACATCAGCTGCATTCTTTTCAAAGACATCCATAAAGTCTGCATATACTGAGGGAAGGTTATAAGGGGTCAGAAGGCTGGCTATAGGAATGTGTTGAAGTGGAGTAACCTTAGCAAGGCAGTAGTGAAAACAGGATTTACCCCAGGAGGCCAACTGTTCCTCAGTCCAGTCGAACTGAGGATTGTGTTTACGTAGCCAAGAAAGACCAAGGATAACTGACTGTGCAGGAGAATGAATTACATCAAAGTGCAACTGTTCAGAATGTAGGACCCCCACAGTCATGGATTAAATCTGATTCAAGGGGAGTGGTTATTTTTAGACATAGTTTTTTTCTGGAGAAGAGGCAACCCTGCGTGAATCATTAAACGGTGATCTAGGAAATTTCTGGCTGTCCCAGAATCAAGAATGGCCTGAGCATGAACAGAGTTCTGGAGGAAGGTGAGGGTAACAGGTACCAAGATCCGAGAAGAGTGAGGGGACATAGTAGTGGCCATGCTTAGAGGTACCCCATTTTTATCCTCTAAGCGTTGTCTTTTCCCGGCAGTATATCTCAATTCTTAAGTTGGTGTACATTGGAACCACAATAGAAGCACAGTCTTAATCTCCTTCTTCTCTGTTTTTGGATTCTGAGGACTTAAGGGAAGAGAGATCCATAGGTTCCTCTTCAGAGGTAACGGGAGGTGCTGGGAGAGTAGAGGGCAGTCTATTGGCTGGACTGGTAGGAGGATGAGAGAGAAGGATTTTGCGATTTCTATCTCTCTCAGCTTGTCTTTCCTGAAAGCATTAATCCAGACTGATTCAGAATATCATGATAAGTGAGCTCATCCTTGATGCGCTCATGCAGGCTTCTCCGGAAAGCCACCTTGAGAGTACTGCAATACAAACTGGTCTCAAGTGCTAAGGTGCAGAGTTCAATGGCGTATTGTGCCACAGATCTATTGCTCTGGCGGAGATCCAAGAGAGAGTACTCTGCAGCAGAAGTGCGACCAGAAGTCCCAATTACGGAAGATAATGCAGAAAGGAAGGTATCAGCATCGTTCAAGGGTTGAGCACTCTGTTCCAAAAGGGGAGAGACCAAGGCTAGGGCCTTGTCTTTTAATAAATAAATTATAAAGGTAACCTTTGACTGATGAGACTGGAAGGTATGAGGGTCATTGTGAAAATGCAGTCTGCACTGTTTGAGAAAACCTCTACAGTCAGTAGTGCCATCAAACTTGTCAGGCAACAGTTTCTGGGGTATGCTACCAGAATCAGGGGAGAAGGTTGCTAGCAGGGGACAGGCTGTGTGGCAAAAGGAGAAGCATTTGTCCCTGAAGAGAAATTGCTCTAGCTACCTCATTTGGGTCCATGGCCTAAGTATAATGTAATGCTCGTGGGATATTTCACTATCAGACCAAACTTAGCCAGTAGTCTTTTTATCCCAGTGTCAAGTGACAGGATAAGGAAATATCCCAGAACAGAATGAGAGGTATAAAATGAGGTAAGTAGTACTCATGGAAAACAGGGCAGTCCTTAAAATCAGCAGTACAGAAAAAAGAGAGGTCAGAGACAGGCAAGGTTTGGCAACAATAAGACAATCCAGCAGGTCAGGGGTTAAACAGCAGAGTGGTCAGACATGCAAAGTTCAGCAACAAGGTGACTTAGACTCAGCTGAGGTTTTCTTTGATTGTTTTCCCTTGTTCCAAGACTAATTGGGTTTCCAAGGGGACTTGGACTGCTCCTGTTTGGAAGAGGTAGAGGAAGATTTTTGACCTTTAAAGTTACGAAAGGAACGAAAATTACTTTGACGTCCTTTAAGTCTGTTCTTCTTGTCTTGTGGTAGAAAAGACTCTTTTCCACCCGTAATATCAGATATTATTTCTGCCAGGCCAGGTCCAAACAAGGTTTTATCCTTGTAAGGAAGTGCCAGTAGCTTGGACTTGGAGGTAACATCAGCTGACCAAGATTTTAGCCACAAAGCCCTGCGGGCTAGGACAGTGAAACCAGACATCTTGGCTCCCAGTCTAATAACATGCATATATGCATTAGAAATAAAGGAATTGGCTAGTTTGAGAGCCTTAATCCTATCTTGGATCTCCTCCAACGGAGTCTCTTCTAAAATTGATTCAGACAATGCATCACACCAATAAGATGCTACACTTGCTACTGTGGCAATGCAAACTGTGGGTTGCCATTGAAGACCCTGATGAACATACACCTTTTTTAAATAAGCATCCAGCTTCTTGTCCATGGGATCCTTAAAGGAACAGCTATCCTCTATAGGAATCATAGTTCTCTTAGCTAAAGTAGAAACTTGAAGTTTACTTCTTCAACATCAGACAAAGGAGCTTTCACTCACAGAAGCTACCAAGGTAACCTCCTCCTCAGAGTTATGAGGGAGAGCAACCTGTGTAGCAGCAGATGGGACAGACACCTTACTATCTGAAAAATGTTTAGGTTTCCTCTTGCCTTTCCCCAATATAGGAAAAGCAGATAATGCCACAGATACCGCAGAAGATACCTGTGCAGCAAAATCTGCAGGCAAATAAACTCCTCCAGGAGGCTGAGAGGAACTGCAGGGCACTGCATGTGATGCCATTGAGGCTTAGGACATTTGAGGAGAAAACTGTGGCATTGCCTGAACAGCATAATCCTGGGAGACAATAGGCTAGGAGGGCAACAATTTATCTTTACCTTCTAGCGTTCTAGCTAAACATGTAGCACAAAATTGCATAGGCAAAACAATTTGGGCCTCTAGACATAAAAGACATTTATCAAATGAAACATGTTCTTGATCCATGTCCATAGTGGAAAAATAAAATTACCTTAAAATAAAATGAGAAATTCAAACTTCCAAATTAAAAATTACTTTCACTTTAAGAGACCCTATTTCTTTATGAGACTCTTTATACTCATAAGCGTTAATACGCTAAGAAAATAAAATGCTCAGAAACCTCTACACCTCAGACAGTCTGAGGTGCCCTACTGCAATTCTGAGGAGAAACAAGGAAGAACAGAGACTGTGAATGGCTTCTTTCCAGCAGCTGTAATAGCCGACACTGAAAATAATCTATCATGCGACTACACTCCGCTCCATTATGTTGGAAGAGAAGGAGATCACATGACCGGCAAAGAGGAACTGCGCAGCAAATAAAAGTGTGCATTCTTTGCCGAGAAAAAAAGAAAGCCGATACCTGCTGTAACTGTCCCTCAAAGTAACCTGCTAGCAGATGCCAAATTTGTTTAAATAAAAGCACTTTCCACCTGATGTGTAATGCTTGTCCCCATTGTTTGCCCCAATAAAAACTTTCCTTTGCATGCAATCTGAAAAGTTTAATAAAGAGCCACATAGGGAAAAATATTTTATCAAATTTCACCACTTCACATACATACATATGTGCCTGCCCACTGCCTCATTTATCCTATGTCATAAAGGATTCTCTTACTGTCCCAATATACTGCAGAGTTAACTCCTGAAGTGCAAGTTACCTGCAATCTAGCTGTCCGGCAGAAAGACAGCTTACCAGGCGTGAAAGGACACATAATCTTACAGAGACCTGTAGGAAAATAAAGAACAGAGTAACCAACTCTGGCTTTCTATAACTAGGGCAGAAATATGTTAGGAAACAAAGTCAGGACCACCTCACAACTTCCTAACTGCTTAAAAGTCACCACTACTCTACTGAAGAGATTGACGTGGATTCAGCTAAACCCAAATCCTTGCTTGCAGGGAAAAGTATCTAAAAAAGGAATTCATTTCTTCAGACACTGAACTTCACCTCCTTCATTGACAGAGGCAAAGAGAATAACTGGGGATTATAGGCAGGGAAGTGACACTTAACAGCTTTGCTGTGGTGCTCTTTGCCTCCTCCTGTTGGCCAGGAGGGATATTTCCACTAGTAATTGGAATTACGTTGTGGACTCTCCATGTCTTAGGAAAGAAAAGAACATTCTCTTCTATGTGAAGAACATAGGAATGTAAAATATGCGTAACTACATCCAGATTTAGCGCAGGTGTCTAATGTGTGTCGGGTTAGCACAGGAGCGATGTGTTATTTTTTATTTATTTTTTTAACAGCACTTCATTGAAGTCTATCGGGAGAAGTTAACGTGGTCATGATATCCGAAGTCCTGAAGTTAGTGTGCATCAAGTTTTGCTCTTGCACTAACTTTTTACTTTTAACTTGTAATACCTGCGCTAACCAGGCCACCTTAAAAGTTTACTTTGAGCGCAGTTGGCATGCGAGTGAAAATCCGATAGCGTAACACTTTTAATCTTGCCCTTTGTAGTGAGAGAATACATCATTATTTTATCTGTCTAATTATTTGCACTAAGTCCTCCTTATCTTCTTTATTACTGTTTACTAAAAGGCCAATACGTAGAAAACGTATACGTATGGGAAACATTTCTGAAAGAGTTTTCTTTCTTTTACTATTAGAATAATGTGGTGCCTATACGTAGACAAACTCACCCTGATTTTAGATCATAGTGGCTTCCTTTACTGGAAAATAGATTTTAATGTCCATGCATTTTACAAAAAATTATGTGCTTCCCCTAAGTCATCAGAAGCTGAAGAGTTCTGGAAACCAACCAAGTGACCAACTAGGGACAATCTTGGAAAGCCATATTTTAAGTGTGTTAAAAAAAGACTTGCAGACATGGAGAAGAATTAC
This sequence comes from Bombina bombina, assembly GCF_027579735.1. NCBI lineage: Eukaryota > Metazoa > Chordata > Amphibia > Anura > Bombinatoridae > Bombina > Bombina bombina. Next base: position 568,585,307 of record NC_069500.1, on the reverse strand, counting down.
AACGCCAATGATTACTCCAGAAGGGTTGAGTGTTTTTCCTTTGCAGGCTGTAAAGGAGTTAACAGAGTACTAAATATTTGCTAGTGAACTGTTAGTTTAAGGTGGCAAAGTGCTGGGTCCAGGGATCAAGGGGTTATTTAAAAGGGTGTAGTAGGATAGGATTTCTCATGCCTTTGCATTTGTAAGAGATGCCACCATGTATTCATTCACCCAGACATAGAAAACTATTTTTCCTGAACATAAATCTCTGATATATTATATATAAAAAAAAAAAAAATCAGAGGTTTGTACCCATAAATTTCTGTAATATTATGAAAAAAAAAATTAAATCCAGAAATGTGACGTATTATGTTAGGGTCTCCTGGCTATCAATAATAATATAATAATAATAATGCTCTGGTGCTAATTTTATGTTACTAAAGCTATATATCCTATTTGCTGTTATGTATATAATTGTTCAGTTGTATGCTTATCCTTCAGTCTGTTGATGTATTTTATCATCTCATTATCCTCTGTGCATAAGCATATATGTGTGTGATATTTTGTCAATGTGCCAATATTCAGAACATTGATGTTATGGTAAAGGTAAAGAGTCAAGCAGCAGTAAATAGCTATAATATGTATAGCATTTCCTTTAATTTCCTTCAAGATAAGCAATACCTCAATAGCTTGATCTATTGACTGCCTAGGAAAAGTTTTTTAACCCATTGTGCTTTTACAGAGAAGTATGTTCCGTTCAGACTACCTGTTGCCATTAAACTCTGCCAGTGGGTAGCTGTCTAAGGTATATTCAGTGACTTAGGTTGGTAAATGCTATTCCTCCTCGTGCCTGTATCAGCTTTTCATGGGCTGTGGATATGGAGGATGCATCATCAATCATTTATAAACATACCTTGGGCAAGATTACAAGTGGAGCGCTAATTACCACTTTCGCTAGAGTGGTAACTGCGCTAGAAGTAAACTTTTTGTGCTCGTCAGGTTGCACTAGTATTAAGAGTTGAAAGTAAAAAGTTATCACTCCAGTGCTAACCCTAAGAGTGCAAAAAGCCGAACTAACACTATTGCATATGCAAAAACCTATTCCCTCATAGAGGTAAATGGAGAGAAAAAAACAGCCTACTTGCTCGCTAACCTGATTTGCCATAAGTCCCTACTCTAATAACCCCAAACTTCCACAACCACAAAGCATCCACTACATTATTAACCCCTAATCTGTTGCACCCCCACATCACAAAGTCCCAGCTACATTAATAATCCCTAAAACCACCAGCCCCCAAAAGCAAAAACTAAACCTACCTTTACAAAAAAAACTAACTACCTGAAAAATTTTAAAAAAAATCTAACCTTACCTTTCTTATAAAAAAACACCCCTACCATTACAAAAATAAAAATCCCTAACATTACAAAAGAAAACCCCAATAACAATACCAAAAATAAAAAAACCCTACCATTACAAAAAGTAAAAAAAATCTACCATTACAAAAAATAACAAACAAATTACCAAAAATAAAAAGAGTTATGCATATTTTAAAACTCCAAAATAAAAAAACCTCACCCCAAAATAAACTAAACTACAAATAGCCCTTACAATGGATTTTGTAGGGCATTGCCCTAGAGTGATCAAGCTTTTTTTGTGAAAAAACCTATTAGACTCTAACATTAACCCCCCAACCCCAACCCCACCCTAAAAAAAAATCTAAAAGAAAACTTAGCCTAAAAAGTTGCATGAAAAGGGCATTTGGCTAGGCATTGCCCTTAAAGGGGCATCTAGCTCTTTTGCTGCCCAGATAAAAAAAATCCCTAATCTTATAAAAAAAAAAAAAAAGCAAATAAGCCTAACACTAAACCCCAAAATGGTACTCACCAAAGATGATAGTGGCACTCAATCTTCTTCCTGGTGGTGGTCCTTCTTCATTCATCCTTCTTCGTCCATTCTTAGTCCATCTTCTTATCTTCATCCTGGCGGCGGCAGTCTTCATCCATCTTCAACACAGAGGTCCTCCTCATGCAGTCACCAGCCACACACTGAATTTTAAATGCGAGGTACACCTTTTATATAGGGGTATCCTAGCATTCCTATTGGCTGATTTAAATGTTCAAATTCAAATCAGCCAATAGAATGAAAGCTTTTCTATTGGCTAATTTTAATTTGAGCATGCGCTCCACTTGTAATCTGGCCACTTTTGTTTTATCTCTAATGAAGCGCATGTGAGCATGCGCAAATGCGTCAGATCTAGCACCCCTTGCACACTGTGATTGTGCTTCATACTTTTTGTTTGAATAAATCCACTTTGGCAAAGAGCTCTGAGGTTCCTCATTTTTCTCTTGAATTCCACTTTTGTTTTATGTAGAGTGGATAAAGAACACTGTATAATTTCAAACAGTATTTATAATAGCTTAGCAACATCAAGAATAAGTATTACAACCAAAAGTCCTATGCTAGAGTCATCCCCACATGACTACATTGTGTCTCTACAGGATGTGATTCTGTAGGTAATAAAGATGTGCAGTACTATTCATCAGACTGACCATCAGGCTGGTCAGTCTGATGAATATAATTGTACATCAGTGTTACCCACAGAACCAGACCCTGTAGAGACACAGTGTAGTCACCAGTCAAAACAGGTGACAAATAATGCAGGAAAGTTTACATTACCTAAAGTGTGAGTGAACAATAGATCTCACTCAAAAATGTTATAAATATAGATATCAACATCCTTTAAATACAATGCTCAGTAAGGCCTTAAATTGCATCAGACTCTGAATAAAATGTATCATTTAGTCTATAAGTACATACATCGGGGCATATTTATCAAGGTCTGACGGACCTGATCCGACACTGCTGATCAGGTCCTCCAGACCTCCCTGAATACGGCGAGCAATACGCTCGCCGTATTCAGCATTGCACCAGCAGCTCACAAGAGCTGCTGGTGCAACGCCGCCCAGCAGGGGGTGTCAATCAACCCGATCGTACTCGTTGATTTCCGGCGATGTCTGTCCGCCTGCTTCATAACTGCTGTAACCATTAGCAATTGGCATATGCAAATAGCCACCAATCATCAGCTATGTTCAGCTAATTGGCAGGGGAGTGGTTAAACAGTTTTTCTGCAAGACAGTGCAATAATAAAAATATTCTAGCACATTAGAACGTTTTAATACTTTTATTTTAAGTCCCTGAAAGCTTAGACATCAGAGGGTATATGAGCAGACTAAATGGGCCTTCTGTTTCAGTCATCAAAATCTATGCTCCTATTCAATGTGTTTAGTACAGAGAACAATAACTTATAAATGATTAAAAGTTCTGTCTGCCAGGAAATTTAAATGAATGTTACAACAATCCCAGAAATGGGTGCGGTATGGAGTGGAACCTGATAAACTTGTAAACATGTGAGTTCTCAATATTTGATATTAGCTGGCAGTTTAAGGAAGAACTATGGTGAATACTGTGTTATTGTACGTGTTATCAAAGTGCAATCAATAGATGATGAATGATATTAATTGAGCAAATGTCTTGGGAAACAAAATATAAATGTTGCTGCTAAGATTAGAAGCTAGCAATGCACACAATTTTATTTTTGTTTTACCCTATAGAAAATATTATTTAGTGAGTGCAGTTTGGTAAACATAGCTACTATTGAAACCAGACTGCATTATTATTGATTTTGTAAATGAAATAACATAAAGACAAAAGAGCATATTTTTACATTGTTACAAATGTTAATGGGGCATGGTCTGTTTAAATTGCCTGGTCATGTTTTTATAGGAGTTTATATTAATTTTTGGATTTATTTTCAAACCTAATAAATCCATTTCAATGGTTGTCAAATCAATTTCAATTTGAAAACACACCTGAGTTACAAACAGAATTCTTGGTGACCAGCAATTATTTTTGCTTCCAATAAGGTAAACACATGAATATATGTGTGCTAAGGGCGTTATTATGTACTGAACCTTGACCTTTATGGTTTTTCACTGACTTTTTAAGTAACTTCACGGAAGGAAGCTATCACTAGCCAATGGAAAACCATTGAATCATCAAAAAATTATACATTGTTTTATTCAATATAACAGAATGTTAATTAGATACATTTTTGTTATATTGCTGGAATTTAATGAGAGGGAAACAGGCTACACTGATTAAAAAGAAATGAGCAACTGTTTTGGTTGACACTACCTCATTTTACAAACACAAGCAGTAATATAAACATTCATCACATTTTTGTATTTTAACTTACCTGTTTTAACCCCTTAACGACTGAGGACGTGCAGGGTACGTCCTCAGAAAAAAGTACCCTGCACGTCCTCAGTGTGGAAAGCAGCTGGAAGCGATCCTGCTCGCTTCCAGCTGCTTTCCGGTTATTGCAGTGATGCCTCGATATGGAGGCATCCTGCAATAACCTTTTTAAGTCATCCGGTGCAGAGAGAGCCACTTTGTGGCCCTCTCTGCACCGGAGATCGGTTGCTCCCTGTGTTGGTGGGTGGGAGCCGGACCGGGAGGCGGGTGGCGGCCATCGATGGCCCTGTGGTTGTGAAGGGGGGCGGGATCGTGGGCGGGGGTGACTGGGGGCGCGCACGGGCGCGCGCGTGCACGGGAGGGTGGGGGCGGGCGCGTGCACGGGGAGGGAGCGGGTGGGAACCGCTACACTGCAGAAAATGGGGAAATAAAAAATATAAAAAAAATTAAAATTAAAACAATCAGCAAGGTGGTGGGGGTTTGTCTGTGGGGGGTGGGGGGGGGAAGCTACACTACAGAAAAAAACAAAAAAAAAAGCACTTTTTATTGTAAACTGGGTACTGGCAGACAGCTGCCAGTACCCAAGATGGCCCCCAATAAGGCAGAGGGGAGGGTTAGAGAGCGGTTTTGGGGGGGATCAGGGAGGTTGGGGGCTAAGGGGGGGATCCTACACAGTAGCATATGTAAATATGCTAAAAAAAAATTTCATTTTTTTTTTAAAACCCTTTTATTTTAGTACTGGCAGACTTTCTGCCAGTACTTAAGATGGCGGGGACAATTGTGGGGTGGGGGAGGGAAGGGAGCTGTTTGGGAGGGATCAGGGGGTGGGATGTGTCAGATGGGAGGCTGATCTCTACACTAAAGCTAAAATTAACCCTGCAAGCTCACTACAAACTCCCTAATTAACCCTTTCACTGCTAGCCATAATACACGTGTGAGGCGCAACAGGATTTAGTGGCCTTCTAATTACCAGAAAGCAACGCCAAAGTCATATATGTCTGCTATTTCTGAACAAAGGGGATCCCAGACAAGCATTTACAACCATTTGTGCCATAATTGCACAAGCTGTTTGTAAATGATTTCAGTGAGAAACCTAAAATTGTGAAAAATTTTACGTTTTTTTTAATTTGATCGCATTTGGCGGTGAAATGGTGGCATGAAATATACCAAAATGTGCCTAGATCAATACTTGGGGTTGTCTACTACACTACACTAAAGCTAAAATTAACCCTACAAGCTCCCTAAAAGCTCCCTAATTAACCCCTTAACTGCTGGGCATGATACACTTGTGGTGCGCAGTGGCATTTAGCGGCCTTCTAATTACCAAAAAGCAATGCCAAAGCCATATATGTGTGCTATTTCTGAACAAAGGGGATCCCAGAGAAGAATTTACAACCATTTATGCCATAATTGCACAAGCTGTTTGTAAATGATTTCAGTGAGAAACCTAAAGTTTGTGAAAAAATTTGTGAAAAAGTGAACAATTTTTTGTATTTGATCGCATTTGGCGGTGAAATGGTGGTATGAAATATACCAAAATTGGCCTAGATCAATACTTTGGGATGTCTACTAAAAAAAAATATATACATGTCAAGGGATATTCAGGGATTCCTGAAAGATATCAGTGTTCTAATGTAACTAGCGCTAATTTTGGAAAAAAATGGTTTGGAAATAGCAAAGTGCTACTTGTATTTATGGCCCTATAACTTGCAAAAAAAGCAAAGAACATGTAAACATTGGGTATTTCTAAACTCAGGACAAAATTTAGAAACTATTTAGCATGGGTGTTTTTTGGTGGTTTTAGATATGTAACAGATTTTGGGGGTCAAAGTTAGAAAAAGTGTGTTTTTTTCCATTTTTCCTCATATTTTATCATTTTTTTTATAGTAAATTATAAGATATGATGAAAATAATGGTATCTTTAGAAAGTCCATTTAATGGCGAGAAAAACGGTATATAATATGTGTGGGTACAGTAAATGAGTAAGAAGAAAATTACAGCTAAACACAAACACCGCAAAAATGTAAAAATAGCCTTGGTCCCAAACGGACAGAAAATGGAAAAGTGCTCTGGTCACTAAGGGGTTAAACAAATAAGGGAGTGAAGGGTGGGGAGACAGATAGAGGGGGAAGAGACTGGGAAGTGTGAATGGGAAAGTGATAGACAGGTTATTGATCGCAAGAAATAACTGAAGATAACAAGAAATGGCTGAAGATACCATTGATAATCTAAATAAATAAAAACTGATTATTTATATAAGAAATCACTAAGACTTATGTAAGTTTTAACAGCTACATAAATAATACGAGCTTCAGAATCTGCTTAAGAAGTGATCCAGATTTTGCCAGTCTTGCTTGCTGCCAGGAGTGTAAGTAAACCTCATTGGGTCCCAGGGCAGAGGCCAAGACGGGGCCCTATCTGGCTGTTTTTAACAAGCAGATGCTGGAAGCCACATAAGAGCAAGAGGAGTTGCTTCTCTGTGACTGTGATTTCCCCCTTCATTAGCACGTACCAGCAGCGCCGCTAACATATTTGTAAAGGCAAAATCAAATATTTTCATTACAGTGTGAGCCCTGGTTTGTAGTGTGGCACAAAGACGGGATGGATGTGATGAAGAGAGCACTTTGGACCCACCAATACCCCCTATAACAATGCTAATATTGATTACAGGGCAAGATGGGCTCCTTAATGGTGCAGGACTGACCTTTTTGACACTGCAGTTACACCCCTGCTTCTTACATTAATGTATGTCACAAACTCTGAAATAAAAATTACTTTTCATTTTACAATGTTTCAATTCACCAATTTACATTAATAATAATACATACACCCCAAAAGTGGAACATAAATAAATTGCATTTTGCAATTTATGTTAACCCTCTTTTAAATGAAAAATTGCCAGTAATATCTAATTATCTGAAAATGTATAAGAGTCTATTAAATCATTTTGCACAGGAAATGAAGAGACTGCACGTAAAGCGACAGTATTTTTTATTTTTTTTTATAAGACATTTTTTTTTTTTTTTTTTAATTGAGGAATAATTTTGCGGCATACAAACATAAACAACATTACAATCTTTATGGAAAAATTGTTCCACGTTAAAGAACCATACATAGTATACAAAAATACAATACGTATTATGTAACATGTAGCAGTCAAAATAGTCAGAATATCTGCCAAGTAAACTGTATGTCTTCCAAATAAAATAAAAGGCCACTTTTGGACCTTGTAGTACTATAGTGATAACCGTTTAAAAGACAACCCTGAACAGTAAAGGACCACTCTTGGGTCCCAAATTTTAAACCTCTATTTTCTCGTATTTTTATTAATTATTAATATCAATGTTATATCTGAACGATTATAAGCAGTTACGATAAGTATTATTATCAACGTTATATCTGGACCACTATAAACCGTTAAGCATATAGGACCGCTCTTGGGTCTTGAGGACTATAGTGATATACTATTCTAGTAGAGAGAATTATACCTAAAAACTTGCCCAAAGATCTATAACATACATAGAGATCTTGCAGCTATTGTGTTCAAAAGAAAGAGTCATATAGAGGTATTAGAGAATGGAAATTCTAAAAGATCAACATCCAACTGTTATAAATTATACAGAACCTAGAGCAGCTCATAATGATCCCAGCTATCTGAACCTTTTTATATCTCCTCACGTGGCAGTTGAATGGAAGGGAACATATTTGTCAGCAATATAAATATTAGTACAGAAGTTAAAGTTATATAACATTTGTTTTACTTCCATGGTCTTGACGGCTTTGTATTATGTGTGACTAGACCTTAAACCTTTTCCCCTAAGAATTATTTCAGAGGTCCTGAAAACCAGAGCAGCTCAAATAAATACGGTATATGACAATGAGCTAGAGTTACTACTCACAACGCATCGGAGCCTGTGTTGAAATATCTACAGTAGGAGCTGAACCGAAACCTGGTATCTTCTAATATAGAGCAAAAGCTCACATATAAACTTAGTGCTGTGCTGTATAAAAAGTTGGTGAAAATAAAGTTATAATAGTATAAAAGGCAACTTACTGTCTATGATACCATGTAATTAACCCCAATCTCCCCGGCACGGGCCTATACCTATGAGACTGAGGAGTCTAACACATTAATTATTAGTGGACCATAGGAGATAAGTAAAATTGATCAGCTTAGATTATGTACTGTATTAGCCAGGGCTAGCATTAGCTTACTAAATAACCTAGATATTGTCCATTAAGCATACTGGAGCACCTAAGTAATATTAGCATAAGAAGGCATGAGTTAGTATAAACAAGTATGCTGAAAGCTAACTCTCTCTAACATGTAGGAACTAAGTAACCCTAAGAATAGAGGTAAAGAATAATGGGGATATATTAAAATATAACAGAACTATGGAATAATGGAAGAGTCCCTAACTGAAGTTTAGGCTAAATGCAGGTGGACATAAGCATCAAAGTGAACATAACAAATAACATAGAAGAGGTAAGTGTCCACTAAAACATTGTCCCTGTAATATCATACTATGCAGTATTTCACGGTACATGAACATGTAAAAAAGGCATAAGTATACAGCAATACTTGCACAAGGTAAAATAGCTCAAGACAACCATGTCCATAAACAATAAGAGTAAAGCCAACAAAATAGGTACTTTTCAGCACGGACGTCAATCTGCTGAATAAAATTACAAAAGTGTATTATGTCTCATGCTGCGCCATTGTACTGTCTCATAATTACATTGCGGCAGGGTTACAGCAGTGAGAATCTATCCAATTCCAGCTCTCACATGTATCATCACAATTCGACTTACAGCCATAGACCATGTTAGGAATTCCTCTATATCACTCACAATGGCATAGACTAGGCTTAGTGTTACATGTCTATGGAGTGCCTCAGGGTCCGTGTGCACAATACCTGGTCTGAATATGGGGACCGGAAAACCGTTTGTATCGAAAGCCTCTCCTTTTCTGCCTGTATGAACAGGCTCTGCTGCATAAGGAGCTGCCTCCCCATCTAATTTACTGCGCCGGCAATTAGCTAGCGGCTGTGCATCACATAAACCTCCGATTTCCTCAGTAGCAGGGCCTAGTACCAAATTCTCCTCCACTGAACTAACTAATTTGCCCTGCACCTCCGTAGCGCCATGCAACTCCATGGGACTCTGTACTCCATCTGCATGTCGGGTAGGTGGGACCCATCCTGTGTAACAATCCTATTTACAGGGTAGGAGTCTCCAGAGATCATCTTTTAGCTGCTGTTGGAAATCACTACAGCAATCTCTAATTAGTTGTGAAGATTGACGTTCCCATCCGTTGCGTAGATCCTCCATTTCCCGGGTATGCAGATATCTGAGGGTGGTTATTGGTAGTAAACAGTATTAGGCGTACAATGAAGACAGTCACAGTACCACTCTCTCTCTGTAAAATTACACAAGTAGTAAGATTGGGCTTGTAGGAACAGTCGTATCTGTGTACGAAACGTATCTGTGTACGTGGTGACCCAGAGGTCTGGGGGGAGAGTGTAAAAGGCAGCCTTAGCCGCGCTGTGCACCAGCTGCAAGTCTATAAAGGCCTAGCTCACAGAAAGTGTACACAGCTCACTTGGAGAACATAGGTCAGCGTGTCCGAAGTCCGCTCCTGGACTTTTGATATAGTAGGTAGACAATCTTAGCTTCCCAGCAGAACAATCCTAGGTAAATATCTCTTCTTGGATGAAAGTAGAAAGCAAAGTTTATAAATATAAGCAGGAGCTTCTCTGAAACACGTCCTGCCGCTCCAAACATAGGCTCCGCCCCCCCAAAGCGACAGTATTTTGATACTTAGAATTTTGGGAAATAGAACATATTTTTATATTTTTATATTATTTACAGTGTGCAAACTATGTTATTATATTATATAGCTATTAGTTTTCGATTTTATGACAATAATTAATTTTTACATTCATAACATCCACATATTAGTTATGCTAATAGGCTTTTCATTGATTGGATAAGTAGATGCATTTTACACAGAATCCCAGCACACACTCATAGCTACCTGTACATGTTTGATTTTTATTGATATGTACAGTATGTCTGAAATTGAGACATTACATTTTTTTGTTTTTTGAAAACCAGATAGTCCTCTCCTGCATACAGATGATTTTGTCTTCGTACAGAGGGAGGCGTGCCCCTGATCTCCAGTAAAGATAAGGGAGTTTTTGTGCTGCTTATAATGATACAATTGCATGCTCTAATTTGTTATCACTAGCAACGCTGCAAAGCTTTGTGTTTAAACCCCACAAAGGGATTTATGGCATACAGCTGAGAGTCTGCTACTGTTAAGTAGCTGAGAGAGACTGCAGTGCAAGTTAGGCTCATGTGATTGGGTGGGTTAAGATGGGTTACAGTGGTTTAGTGTGAAAGAAATTTAGTTTATGTCCTGGACACATGCTCACAGCTGTTATCAGCACCTTGTGCTTGTGCTAAAAGGGACTGCTGGGCCAGATATCTCCTCATCTGAGGTCTGAAGTTGGCATTTAGATAAGAGGGGTTGCAAAGCCAGGTATGGAATCTGATACCTAGTGATACTTGATCTTGATGTTTAACTATTTGGTGCTGCTGGAGGTGTGATCTACTGTTAAATGTTATGTAGCGCCAGAGGTCAGATCTCAAGTCTAATCTAGGCCTCACCTACCATCCAGGTCACCTGCTGATCAGACAGTAACTTTATGGAGGGTGGCTTTATAGCTCTAGCTAACAATATAAGTCAAGAAGCAGCACCAAATACAAATGTGATTGCTTTATGTAAAAACAGCAAGCAAAAGGAAATGATACCCCTCTAAGAATTAATGACTCCAACTTACAAAAATAACAATTCTGACTTTTTTTTTTAAACACAATTATACTTTAAATAGTTCAATAAATGAAAACATCAATGCAGGAAAAGTGTATTAGCTCTCGGATTTTTACTCAAATTTTTGAAGCTAGTGTTAGAAAGGATTATTTTTTCCACCAATAAAAAACATTAATAAACTATGATGCTGGACAGTCTGCTTAGTACCGTAAGCATTATCTGGATAGAAGTAGATATACTCTAGCACAGTGGTCGCCAACCAGTGGTCCGCAAGAAGATGTTGGTGGTCCTTGACACCATCAAGCAGGAATTAATCTCCTCTGATGGTGTCAGCCCATCATGCCACAACTCCCTACAGTGCCTGGCAGGACATCAGTGAAAACCGATGGAGGAGTTAAATTACAATCTCTCTACGCATGTTGCGTAGTACTGTGCAACTTGCATAGCTAGATTGTATTTGTAACTCCTCCCGCCCGGCGCGCTGCTCAGAGGAAGATGCTTCCATTCTAAAGCCAGCAGAGGTTGGTATAGTCTTGGCTTGAAATAGTGGAATTAAAGTATATAAAAAGAAAATCTTAAAAAAAAATTCTCTCTTATATTTAATTTATTTTCTTCCCTTTACCTGTCTCTTTGTAGTAGTTTTCCTAATTCCTTCAGATAGACTTACATCACTGTTTGTCTTCCTCCCTTCCATCTTCTTTTTTTAAAAATTAGATATTAATTATTTTTCATTCTAATTATTTTCCCTCGCACAAAGCCATTCCCCCTGAATTCCAGTAATTGCCATCCAGCAGATCAGCCATATCCCACCAGTATTATAGTAATTGCCAGTAACATCAGTCGTGGTTAGCTCACATCCATACTGAGAGCTTTCTGATATAAACTTTATTTATGACTCCAATGTCTGTCCATGATCATAAGTAGTTTTGAATAATTCCTAACTGGGGAGGTAACTCCCCCCCCCCCCCCCCCATTTTCTGCCTCTCTGTTTACAGCTCAAAAAAAAAAGGCACTCATCCTTCATCTGTCATTTGGAAGTATTCTCTCGTTTTTTTAGTTAATTCCAAAAAATAATTCTTAAAATGTGTAAATATATATACATAATGTAAACTTAGCTATGGTTATACTAGTTATGTAGAATATGTACACACACACACACACCCATTAAAGAGGTTTGTACCTTATTAAAATAAGTTTTTAGTGGTTCACAGGATTCAAAATTATGAGTTTAGTGGTCCCTGAGGTCCGAAAAGGTTGGTAACCCCTGCTCTAGCACAAGGGCAGTGAAGTGCCGGAAAACAACAGAACAGGAGAAAAAACTGTGTATTACACCTGCATTTGCACAAAAGGGAATGCTATCTAGCTCTGCATTACTTACTCACTAGTTAATAACTATTTACATCCGCTGGACTAGAGGAAACAAAACACCAATGCAAAATAACATTTACACACAAAAAAATGGTAGTTCAAAATATTATATTAATAATTTTATAACATAAAATAAGGAAATGTCATTGATAAAATTATCTTAAAAATATCTTTAAAAAAATAACCACACCAGTGTGTTCATTTGTGCCACTCCATCTTTTGCTCAAAATTAAAGGGACATAAAACAAGTTGGGATAGAGACAGGATATAATAATATGTACTTTAATTACTTTACCTGCAAATTTATACTGCGGTGCCTCTCCATTAACCCTTTCATTTAAGTTTCCAAATTGTAAAGCTCTAACTCTCCCCCACACATTTCCTTCTATGGCTGTATCTATATCTATTGTTGTTTTGGTAGAATGCAAAAGTGAACAGGGATTATCTGCTGGAGCATGCCTAGAAGCTGTGAACTCAGTTGAAATACAAAGCCTGTATCTAAACACTGATAAGGGGATGGAGCACAGTGTCTCAGGCAGCATGGCTATGTAAGTATTTTGCTTATTTTTAACTTATTTTTAAACATAGGTAGGCTCATATGCTAATTTCTAAGCCTTTGAGGGCTGCCTCTTATCATATGCTTTTTAAATCTCTTTTTAACATAAAGAGACAGAAAGTACACGTGGGCTATATAGATAACACTGTGTTCAGGCACAGAAAGTTATTTAAGATCTAGCACAATACAATGCTAAATTTAAGACAATAGATAATAAACAATCACAGTCATGTGATCAGAGGGCTGGAAGAAGGTTCCTAGATACAAGGTAATCACAAAGGTAAAAAGTACATTAATATAACTGTGTTGGTTATGCAAAACTAGGGAATGAGTAATAAAGGGATTATCTATCTTTTAATACAATAACAATTCTATGGTTGACTGTCCCTTTAAACATGGTTCAAGCCAAGAGATGTAAATGACAATCACAATAAGGGACCATTTAAAATGTATTCTATAAAATTATCCAGCATGAAGAGAAATATCACGTCAGGCAGCTCTCATGCAATTCTCTAAAAAAATGGTCTAAACCAGTAAATCCCAGTGAGTGCTCAGTTGTCTCCTATTAAAAGTAATGAAGCTCTTTGCAATGTAGAATCTTTCAGGAGAGTGCAAATGTGTCAGGGATCTCCCAACACTAATATCAACTTTTTTGTTTTGGTGGCACATACAAATGAAATTGCACAATTATCAGTGTGTGTCACTTTGCATTTACTGCTAGTTTTCCATACATGTTTTTTTTTCTCTACCAGTACATTCAGTGCATTGAGCATTTTGAAACAAGATTGTCAGCTTGTATTTTATGAGATAAAACAACAACACTTGTGCAGAGAAACAATGGAAAATGCATGATTGTGACTGCGAAAAAAATAGAAAATATTTCCTCAGTAGCACTTATCAAAGGATAAATTTTAATTAACCTCATAGTTAAAGTCAGCACCAAAGCAGCAATGCACTACTGGTACCTTTCTGAACACATCTGGTGAGCAAATGACAAGAGGTATATAGGCATATCCAAAAATCACTCCCTAGCTCAAAGTAGTGCATTGCTGATCCTGATCCTACCTAAGTCCATTTGATAGTAGTATCTTAACATTTTATGCTCTATCTGAATCATGAAAACTTTTATTTTGAGTTTTATGTCCCTTTAAGAGTGGCATCTTAACATGATGTGTGCAAACAATTAATTCATATTGATTAAATAAATAGGATAATAATTTTTTTTTAACTTAGATCGCATTTTTTGTACAAGTTTTTATTATTATTATTTTTTAAATTATCTGTTTTATTCACACATTAATTGAGCATTCAGTATATAAAACATGCTACTCGTATCAGACGAAAAGGAACTAAAAAGGTAAAACCCTGTAAAACCTGTGCAATGTGCTTTCTATGGCCTAGATTTGGAGTTTGGCGGTAGAAGGGCTGTTAACGCTCCGCGGGCTTTTTTCTGGCCGCACCATAAATTTAACTCTGGTATCGAGAGTTCAAACAAATGCTGCGTTAGGCTCCAAAAAAGGAGCGTAGAGCATTTTTACCGCAAATGCAACTCTCGATACCAGAGTTGCTTACGGACGCGGCCAGCCTCAAAAACGTGCTCGTGCACGATTCTCCCATAGGAAACAATGGGGCTGTTTGAGCTGAAAAAAAACCTAACACCTGCAAAAAAGCTGCGTTCAGCTCCTAACGCAGCCCCATTGTTTCCTATGTGAAAACACTTCCTACGTCTGCACCTAACACCCTAACATGTACCCCGAGTCTAAACACCCCTACCCTTACACGTATTAACCCCTAATCTGCCGCCCCCGCTATCGCTGACCCCTGCATATTTTTTTTAACCCCTAATCTGCCGCTCCGTAAACCGCCGCAACCTACGTTATCCCTATGTACCCCTCATCTGCTGCCCCTAACACCGCCGACCCCTAGATTATATTTATTAACCCCTAATCTGCCCCCCACAACGTCGCCGACACCTGCCTACACTTATTAACCCCTAATCTGCCGAGCGGACCTGAGCGCTACTATAATAAAGTTATTAACCCCTAATCTGCCTCACTAACCCTATCATAAATAGTATTAACCCCTAATCTGCCCTCCCTAACATCGCCGACACCTAACTTCAATTATTAACCCCTAATCTGACGACCGGAGCTCACCGCTACTATAATAAATGGATTAACCCCTAAAGCTAAGTCTAACCCTAACACTAACACCCCCCTAAGTTAAATATAATTTAAATCTAACGAAATAAATTAACTCTTATTAAATAAATTATTCCTATTTAAAGCTAAATACTTACCTGTAAAATACATCCTAATATAGCTACAATATAAATTATAATTATATTATAGCTATTTTAGGATTAATATTTATTTTACAGGCAACTTGGTAATTATTTTAACCAGGTACAATAGCTATTTAATAGTTACCTAGTTAAAATAATAACAAATTTACCTGTAAAATAAATCCTAACCTAAGATATAATTAAACCTAACACTACCCTATCAATAAATTAATTAAATAAACTACCTACAATTACCTACAATTAACCTAACACTACACTATCAATAAATTAATTAAACACAATTCCTACAAATAAATACAATTAAATAAACTAGCTAAAGTACAAAAAATAAAAAAGAACTAAGTTACAAAAAATAAAAAAATATCTACAAACATAAGAAAAATATTACAACAATTTTAAACTAATTACACCTACTCTAAGCCCCCTAATAAAATAACAAAGCCCCCCAAAATAAAAAATTCCCTACCCTATTCTAAATTAAAAAAGTTAAAAGCTCTTTTACCTTACCAGCCCTGAACAGGGCCCTTTGCGGGGCATGCCCCAAGAATTTCAGCTCTTTTGCCTGTAAAAAAAAACATACAATACCCCCCCCCCAACATTACAACCCACCACCCACATACCCCTAATCTAACCCAAACCCCCCTTAAATAAACCTAACACTAAGCCCCTGAAGATCTTCCTACCTTGTCTTCACCATCCAGGTTCACCGATCCGTCCTGAAGAGCTCCTCCGATGTCCTGATCCAAGCCCAAGCGGGGGGCTGAAGAGGTCCATGATCCGGTCAAAGTCTTCATCCAAGCGGGGCAGAAGAGGATCTTCCATCCGATTGAAGTCTTCATCCAGGCGGCATCTTCTATGGTCTTCCATCCGGAGCGAAGCGGCAGGATCCTGAAGACCTCCAGCGCGGAACATCCATCCGGCCCGACGACTGAACGACGAATGACTGTTCCTTTAAGGGACGTCATCCAAGATGGCGTCCCTCGAATTCCGATTGGCTGATAGGATTCTATCAGCCAATCGGAATTAAGGTAGGAATTTTCTGATTGGCTGATGGAATCAGCCAATCAGAATCAAGTTCAATCCGATTGGCTGATCCAATCAGCCTATCAGATTGAGCTCGCATTCTATTGGCTGATCGGAACAGCCAATAGAATGCGAGCTCAATCTGATTGGCTGATTGGATCAGCAGATTAGGGGTACATAAGGATAACGTAGGTGGCGGCGCTTTGCGGTCGGAAGATTAGGGGTTAATTATTGTAAGTAGCTGGCAGCGACGTTGTGGGGGGCAGGTTAGGGGTTAATAAATGTAATACAGGGGTCGGCGGGGTTAGGGGCAGCAGATTAGGGGTACATAAGTATAACGTAGGTGGCGGTCGGCAGATTAGGGGTTAAAAAATTTTAATCGAGTGGCGGCGATGTGGGGGGAGCTCGGTTTAGGGGTACATAGGTAGTTTATGGGTGTTAGTGTACTTTAGAGCACAGTAGTTAAGAGCTTTATAAACCGGCGTTAGCCCAGAAAGCTCTTAACTACTGCTATTTTCCGGCGGCTGGAGTTTTGTCGTTAGAGCTCTAACGCTCACTTCAGAAACGACTCTAAATACCGGCGTTAGAAAGATCCCATTGAAAAGATAGGATACGCAATTGACGTAAGGGGATCTGCGGTATGGAAAAGTCGCGGCTGAAAAGTGAGCGTTAGACCCTTTAATCACTGACTCCAAATACCAGCGGGCGGCCAAAACCAGCGTTAGGAGCCTCTAACGCTGGTTTTCACGGCTACCGCTGAACTCTAAATCTAGGCCTATGTGAATAATAAAAAGACGGGGACTCTTTTCTTATAAAATTTGTAGCATGTAATAAGCAACCTAGTTAACTAATATAAAAAGAATGCAAAAAAAATATATTTATTATCACTATTGCTATGAATATTTCTGTTATTTCTTGGTTTATTTCACTTCTCAATATTAAAATTCAGTTCAGATTTATGTGTAATTATATGTACACAATTTACATTTACACAATTTTACACATTGCGTAGCCATGGGAAAATACAGAATTGTGCCAACACTGCCATCTAGAGGAATCCAACTATAGTTACAAAAGCCATTTCAAATTTCAGTTTTCAATTACTTGTACTTGAAAGCTTCTTTTTTATTGCTTATATGGTAATCTATATATTCCATACTAGACAGTATTAAACAAAATCTAGCAAAAGTAGCACAAAGGAGATTACCACTTGCTTTAATTTACTGACATCTGTGGTCAGTTTTAAATGTATTCATGCATAAACTGTTGCATTGACATAAAACCAAAGCCATATATATACAGTGTATATATATATATATATATATATATATATATATATATATATATATATATATATATATATAAGATCATAGGAGAGCAATCTCACTTAATGCCACAGCTGCCAGGGTGCTAGCACAGGATGAATATAATGTAACAAAAAACTTGCTCTAGCTGGTCTTTTTTAAAAAAAAAAAAAAACTCTTTTACTGTGAAAAGTAGTAACTTTATTCTTTTATGGCTTTGTATCCTCCGGAGTATGGTGGTAGTGGATTTAAAGGATACAAAGCCATAAAAGAATAAGGTTGGAAGTTCTTCATAGAAGAGCACAGAAAAACTCCATAATCACAGCAAACTCCAACACCCCAACTGCTGACCCAGGACTGAGATCCACAAAGGAAACAGCTTCAAGGGACCCTAGAGGGAGACATAGGATAAGTCCCCTTACTTTTAAAGAGCCTATACCTTACCTCATAAGATTGAGGTAATATCTAGTAAGAAGACATCCATCTGTTGTTAACTAATATTCCACATTGGATCCTTTGGACTTAATTAACTACATAAGATTCATTTATTGCTAATTGTTTTCACACTCAGTATATGTAGAGATTGTTTCTGTGCGCTGTTTTACCTTTCATTTTCTCTTTACTCTCAGATAGATAGATAGATAGATAGATAGATAGATGGTCTGAAATTCCAAAATCCAAACTTATTCTGAAATCCAAACTTTTTCATTAATATTTTTTTTTTTTTAAACACGATAAAAGAATTAAAACTATTTCCCACCTGTGCGTCACAGTCTTCTCTGCCTGTGACAAATGCAAATAATAGTCTTTATTTAATTAAAGCAACAAATATCTTTCTAACCTTACCAAGACTAAAGTTCATAAACTATAGCTATTTTCTATATACAGAATAAAAATATGTTCTACAATTAGTTTCAAAATAGAAAAGAAATTCTAATTATCAAAAGTATGATCTCAATATTATTAAGTAATGACACTTCAATTACAATATATTTACATTTTACAATTTATGATCACTTTAATTTATAATGATAAGAAACAAAAATAAAACTATTAAAAAAAAAAGTTTATTAGTACAATATGTTTTAGTTTTATATGTTCCTGGATTATTAAAGGTACAGTCTACTCCAGAATTTGTATTGTGTAAAAAGATAGATAATCCCTTCAATACCCATTCCCCAGTTTTGCATAACCAACACGAATATATTAATATAATTTGTACCCCTGTGATTACCTTGTATCTAAACCTCTGAAGACTGCCCCCTTATTTCAGTTCTTTTGACAAACATGCAGTCTAGTCAATCAGTTTTTACTCAAGGGAGAGATTACAATGTTATCTATATGGCACACATGAACTAGCGCTGTCTTGTTGTAAAAACCTATCAAAATGTACTGAGATAAGAGGCGGCCCTCAAGGGCTTAGAAATTAGCATATGAGCCTACCTAGGTTTAGCTTTCAACAAAAAATACCAAGAGAACAAAGCAAAGTTGATGATAAAAGTACATTGGAAAGTTGTTTAAAACTGCATGCCCTATCTGAATTATGAAAGTTTAATTTTGACTAGACTGTCCCTTTAATCTCAAAAATATTGGAGAAAGATTAAAAAAAACTAATTTGTAAATTAGAGGGAATTTCTATTTGTGAACCATAATATACAAACTGGCGCTTAGGATATAAAGTATATTTAATAGACTAAGGAGTTGATCACAATGTCACATGTTTTGTGAAAGCTTCAGCATTATACTGTGCATTGCTTTAGTCAGGTGCCATGTGACTCTGCCCCCTACCGTGCATGACCTCCATTACATATGCAGCGTCGCCCGCAAAATCCTCCGCCGCCAGTTTTTATGTGATTTTGGTATTACATATACGGCGTAGCATACAAGTTACGCTCGTATATTTCACCCGTCGCTCGCAATTATTACTCCCATAGGCTAACATGGGACTGCGTCGTAAATCGGTATCCAATATCCAGCGCAAGGCCTTACATGGCGAAAATGGAGAAATCTTACTCCATTTTTACCTCTATGGATAAAGTAATTGTATAAAACAGTGAAGTGGAGCGCTGGACTCAACCCACGTTGCCAACCTCTTATACTACCTCCTTCCTAGGTAGTTCTGAATTCAAAAGGATTTTGATACGTGGAGTGTAGGTGGCGCTAGAAGTACACTAGGTATACCAAGCAATGGGTTAATAAACTGATTTTCTAAGTCTGTATTTTACTAATGCCCTCAAATGCACTGGGTGGTGATAATAGGAAAAAGAAGTCTAAAACTATTGAGTGGATTTTATCTCAAATTTATTCAATATTGTGAACATAGAAATCAACAAGATCAATCATGCATGTGGCCCACACTAATCAATCACAACACCTTTCAAATCACAATTAAAAAATCAAACTTTGTCATTAAAATGAAAAATATAGCAGCATTAAATCTTTTAGCAAATAAGTTTCAATTAGGCAATAATAAGGCAATACAAATGCAATAAAAATGTAATAAAAATGTTGAGGCAATAGAACATAAATCAGATTGCCTCAACATTTTTATTACATTTTTATTGCATTTTTATTGCATTTTTATTGCATTTTTATTGCATTTGTATTGCCTTATTATTGCCTAATTGAAACTTATTTGCTAAAAGATTTAATGCTGCTATATTTTTCATTTTAATGACAAAGTTTGATTTTTTAATTGTGATTTGAAAGGTGTTGTGATTGATTAGTGTGGGCCACATGCATGATTGATCTTGTTGATTTCTATGTTCACAATATTGAATAAATTTGAGATAAAATCCACTCAATAGTTTTAGACTTCTTTTTCCTATTATCACCACCCAGTGCAATTGAGGGCATTAGTAAAATACAGACTTAGAAAATCAGTTTATTAACCCATTGCTTGGTATACCTAGTGTACTTCTAGCGCCATCTACACTCCACGTATCAAAATCCATTTTTACCTCGCCATAAAAGGCAGCCGTAGCAGGCCTTGCGCTGAGTATGGGAGCACCGTAACTCCCGAAAATGCCTGCAAAAATAAACTAACACCTAACGCATGCGCAATGTCTATCTACCTGTCAACCACAATCCACCACTGCAATAACTAATAAAGTCTATTAACCCCTATATCCGCCATCAAACCAAGTAATAACTAAATTATTAACCCTTAAATCCGCCAACCCCAACATCGCAAACTACCTCTTAAAACTATTAACCCTTAATCCGCCATTAACCCACAACGCAATAAACCTATTCAAATATTAACCCCTAAACCGCCATAGCCCACATAGCCTATTAAATGTATTAACCCCTAATCTGCCGCCGCCAACGTCGCCGCCACTATAATAAATTTATTAACCCCGAAACCTAAGTCTAACCCTAACACCCCCCTAACTTAAATATTATTTAAATAAATCTAAATAATATTACTATTATTAACTAAAGTATTCCTATTTAAAAATAAATAATTACCTATAAAATAAACTCTAAGATAGCTACAATATATAATTAATAATTACATTGTAGCTATTTTAGGATTTATTTTTATTTTACAGGCAACTTTGTATTTATTTTAACTAGGTACAATAGTTATTAAATAGTTATTAACTATTTAATAGCTACCTAGTTAAAAAAAATACAAATATACCTGTAAAATAAATCCTAACCTAAGTTACAATTATAAGCCCTTATAAGGGCTTTTTGTGGGGCATTGCCCCAAAGTGATCAGCTCTTTTACCTGTAAAAAAGAAATACAACCCCCCCAACATTAAAACCCACCACCCACACACCAACCTTACTCTAAAACCCACCCAATCCCCCCTTAAAAAAACCTAACACTAACCCCTTGAAGATCACCCTACCTTGAGCCGTCTTCACCCAGCCGGGCAGAAGTCTTCATCGAATCTGGGCAGTAGAGATCCTCCAGCCGGGCAGAAGTCTTCAACCAATCGGCATCTTCTATCTTCTTCCATCCGACGAGGAGCGGCTCCATCTTGAAGACATCCGACGCAGAGCATCCTCTTCGTTCGACGTCCAACTGAAGAATGAAGGTTCCTTTAAATTACGTCATCCAAGATGGCGTCCCTTCAATTCCGATTGGCTGATAGAATTCTATCAGCCAATTGGAATTAAGGTAGGAAAAATCCTATTGGCTGATGCAATCAGCCAATCGGATTGAAGTTCAATCCGATTGGCTGATCCAATCAGCCAATAGGATTGACCTTGCATTCTATTGGCTGTTCCAATCAGCCAATAGAATGCGAGCTTAATCCTATTGGCTGATTAGGGGCTAATACATTTAATAGGCTATGTGGGTTATGGCGGTTTAGGGGTTAATACTTGAATAGGTTTATTGCGTTGTGGGTTAATGGCAGATTAAGGGTTAATCGTTTTAAGAGGTAGTTTGCGATGTTGGGGTTGGCGGATATAGGGGTTAATAGTTTAAATAGGCATATATTGCGTTGTGGGGGGTTGTCGGTCTAGGGGTTAATACATTTAATATTAGTAATGAGAGGGTAGGATTGCGGATATAGGGGTTTTACGTGTCGGGCTTATTTTTTATGAGGCGTGTTAGACTTTCACGGGAGATTTGTTATTTTATTTACTTTTCTTAGGCGCTGACAGTTTCTAAAGTGCCGTAAGTCACTAGCGACTCCAGAAATTTGTATTTACGCTCATTTCTGGACATCGCTAGTTTATCAGACTTATGGCACTTTAGGAACTGCCGGCGGGGTTTATGTAATACCCCGATGTGCAAGGTGAAATTACGGATGGTGCAGGTTCCCACGCTTGTGCCGAAACCTGCGCCGTATATTTGATCGCGCCCTATGTGCACAAGTGCATTCTGCCATAGTTATGGCCTGGATAGCACCTTCCATATATGGAAATGCCCAGAGGGGAGATTGCTTCAAACAAAACTAAGCCTGAATTAAAGAGGTTATGACGGTTAAAAAATAAACTGTTTTGCAAGTAAGCTTTGGCTACATTATATATTTAGAAACTTATGTTAGTTCATACTGTTTTATGTCCCTTTAAGGTCAATTAACTCCTGTTATATAGTGTGTGCTGAAGCGAGATTTGAAATCTGTTTTGTACATTTGCAGTTGTGTGTAAAAAACAAACTTTAGTTAGAGATACTTTATTCTGTTTAGTAAGCCCCATTGTGCAAGGTTTTATTTTGTTCTTTTGTTCATGTTAATACTGTAATCCTGCAAATTGTTTGTGACTAAACAGACTAAGGCTTTTACACCTAATCCAGTGTGTTTGAAGTGTTTCTCTGCTGTGACAAAGCTGTTCCCGGGACAGAATACCCAAGGAGACAGGTTTTCTTTTCACTTTATATTTATATTGTGGCAAAAACCCTTGCAGGAATAGCCACTTCAGCACGAAATACAGTTTTGTTTTATTTTATCAGCAGTTTTAAACATAGGGTGTACTTCCCCTTTAAATCAAACATAACTAACAATACATGCAATTTTTCCTTTACTAACCAGTACTGGGCAGCTAAGATGGTCTCAGTTAGCAAAACAACTCAAATAAAGCAGAATAGAACAATGTTTGCTCATCACCAGTTTCGTGTTTCTGCCAGCTATACATTCAGGCATACAGCAAGGTCTCAGTTTCTCCCTCTCTGGAGTAGCCTGCACAATGAGACCCTGATTTCCTCTACATAACTGCTTATAAAGGATCCAAATGATTTAACCAGAATCAGCTGCGGTGAGCTGCTAACAAATTATCACTTGTTAGAGGGGAAAAAGTGACCGTTCCAATCTCTTGCTAAAATACACTCCCTCTCTCCCCCTGTCACACATCCCCCTCCCTAGCGCAACACCAGTGTGTGAAGCACACGAGACAGTGCATCAGCATTACGATGGAGCAAAACAGCTCTGTGCTTCACTACAAAAGTAAATGGTTGTAAGGACAAAAACCATCTAGTGACTTGTGAGTTTCAATCTTTGTTGGTGTGCATCCACTTTAACGGAGCATGGACAGTGACAAGGGTGAAGCACCTTTCAAGCAAATAATACTTAATTGCTAAGCACTATTTTTTTACAACAGCATAGCGCTGTTCTCAAGTTAACAATTTCCAGCTTAGATATAGCACTGGATGTTCTTCCTTGCCTATGTACTGTGACAGTACAGCACCCAAACCGACCTCAGAGGCATCTGTCTGCAAGAAAAACTCTTTATCAAAATCAGGTGCCACGATGACGGGTTGCTTACACAATGTTGAACAAAGGTCTATAAAGGCCACATCGGCCTTTCTGTCCCACCTTACTGTGTCTGGACTTCTGGCTTTAATAAGGTCTGTGAGAGGAGCATCTCTAGTCGCAAAATGGGGTATAAACCTGCGGTAGTAGCCGACAATTCCCAAGAAGACTCTAACCTGCTTCTTCCTAAGAGGCCTGGGCCAATTATGTATTGCTCCTACCTTGTTCAATTGGGGTTTTACTAACCCCCTTCCCACAATGTAACATAAATACTTAGCCTCTACCAATCCAATAAAACATTTGGAGAGGTTGGCAGTTAACCCAGCTGTCTGTGCTATGGATTATGAAGTCCTCCAAGTACGCAGCGGCATAGTGCGCATGTGGTCTTAATAATTTAATAATGAGCATTTGAAAAGTGGCTGGAGCTCCATGGAGACCAAAGGGCATCACCTTATATTGAAATAAACCATCTGGGGTTACAAAGTAAGGGCATGCTTGGTGAGGGGTATCTGCCAATACCCTTTTGTTAAATTCAATGTGGAAAGTAATATGGCCCTAGCTAGCCTCTCACCAGTTCATCAACCCGTGGCATTGGGTAGGCATCAAACTTTGACACTTCATTTAATTTTGTAAAATCATTACAAAATCGGATAGAACAATCTGGTTTAGGTAACAAAACAATTCGGCTAGATCAATTACTATGTGATTCTTCTATTATATCTAATTCAAGCATTTTCCTAACCTCTGCTCTGAGTCTGCTTCCTTTTTGCCCCAAGAATCTTGTATGGTTTTTATTTAAGGGTTATTCCAGGCTCAGTAATAATATCATGGGCAATTTCTTGTGTTCTGCCTGGCATAGGCGAGAAAACATCCTCTCCACCATTTCCTTAACTTCCTTTACTTGTTCAGGTGTTCGCTCTGGGGAAATAGTTACTACTTGTTTTGAGAATTAAGGCTCGGCCCCGGTATTATTTAACTTGGCTACTAATGCTTCTCTATCCCTCCATGGCTTAAGAAGATTTATGTGGAATATTTGCTCTTTCCTACGACAGTCAGGCTGACTAACTTTATAATTCACAGGGCTTACCTTTTCTATAATTTCATAAGGTTCCTGCCAACGAGCCAAAAGCTTACTCTCAGCTGCAGGAACCAAAACCCTTACCCTGTCACCCTGTTTAAATTGCCTTACAGTAGCACTCTTATCATAATAAAATTTTTGAGCATCCTAAACTTTTCCCATATATTGGCTAACCAGGGGAAAAACATGAGCCATTCACTCCTGCATTTTCTCTATTTGCTGCACCACATTAGTACCTGGTACTCACTGTTCCTCCCAAGTTTCCTTAAGTATGCCCAACATACCTCTCGGATTTCGACCATACAAAAGTTCAAATGGAGAAAAACCAGTTGAGCTCTGGGGAATTTCACAGACTGCAAATAATAAGTAAGGAAGCAGTTGATCCCAATCCTCCCCATCTCTACTAACAACTTTCCTTAATATTCCCTTAAGTGTGCAGTTAAACCTCTCTACTAGCCCATCTGTCTGTGGGTGATACACCAAGGTTTTCAAAGTCTGTATTTTGAATAATTGGCATAACTCTTTCATGAGACGGGAAACAAAAGGAGTACCTTGGTCAGTTAAAATTTCCTTTGGGATTCCAACCCATGAAAATACTTGTACTAATTCTTTTGTTATATTTTTAGCATTAGCCTTATGTAGCAGAATAGCCTCAGGGTATCGAGTTGCATGATCAACAATAACAAGAACGTATCGATGACCACGAGCTGATTTTTCAAATGGGCCTACCAAATCCATCCCAATCCTATTGAATGGTACATCAATAATTGGGAGGGGTATAAGTGGAGCCCTTAACTTGGGTTTTGAGGATTACAGTTGGCACTCTGGGCAGGAAGCACAATATCTCTTTATTTCTTCATAAACCCCTGGCCAAAAGAACCTCATCAGGACCCTTTCTCTACCCCCAGATGTTCACCCAAAAGGTGTGAATGGGCAAAATCTAACACCTTCCTAGTATGAGAGGGAGGTACAACTAGCTGTTCTATCTCTTGACCTTCCTCTGATATTATCCGGTAAACAGAAAGAAAAAATTGCAGCGCTAAACAATGATTAACAACGTGTACCTCAGTGTATGGTAGAAACTTAGTTAACACTGTTCATTTAGAATAAGTCAGCTATTAAATCAGCATGGGAATGCAGCTGTACACAAATCCGTGGGTTTCTTGTCCACAGATGGAAAGATGAAGGAACTGAAATATACAAAGGAGACAGTGCAATCCTCGATTCAAGGTAGTATTTATTCAGGTTGGATATAAATCACACTAGTAGTATCATACTCACTAGACAGTTAAAAACATATAGCCCATAGTTGATCAAAGATTCGAATGGAATATGGTATTGTGCAAGTGAAGTCTCTAATAGGGCACAGCAAGATAACTTCTATTTCGAAATCCCCACCGGCAACAGTAGCAGTGTAGCTGACGTCACATCAACAGCTTCCTACGGCTCCTCAGTGAGGACAAAAACAGACTCAACACGTTTCACCGGTAGAGCGCCCCGAATCTCTCTTCACTTGCTGTGCCATATCAGAGACTTCACTTGCACAATACCTTGTATTCCATTTGGATATTTGATCAACTATGGGCTATATGTTTTTAACTGTCTAGTGAGTATGATACTACTAGTGTGATTTATATCCAACCTGAATAAATACTTCCTTGAATTGAGGATTGCGCTGTCTCCTTTGTATATTTCAGTTCCTTGATATTATCCGGTACAGAAGGTAATTTTTAACCATAAAATAGGGGTATACACTTTTTGTTTGACCTTCTACAGGTGCCCCATTAACCTCTACTAGCCTGCTCCCTGCATGGTGTAGCAAGGGATCATTAACTCGTTCTCGCCCAAAGCTACTGCTAAAAATATCTAGTTCACAGGGAACATTTTCAGCAATTTCACTTCCCTGTTCTATTTGAGATTCTGTGCACTGCGTGGCCACACCTTTCTTACTACGTTTTCCCTGCTCATTTAACAAAACTTCATTAAGAGTTTTATCAAATCTGTATTTACTCTTCCTGTGCTCTCTTCTAGATTTACTCATTTTGGGATTGGATGCATACAAATCAGGGTGAATGAAAGGGAAAACTTCATGTAGACTCCTATCCCCTGTTTCACCCTCTGACTCTCCCTGTTTAACAGTAACTTGAGACTGTATTAGGGTATGCATACAGGTATATATATATATACTGTATTTATAGTAGCTCTTTGTAGTCAAATACCTGAAAATATGGAAAAGCCTTTTTTATTGATTATTAATATTTAATAATGTGTTTAACTGTGTATGTACTGTAAATATTTCACATTACAATGTTCTTTACATAGGGAAGTATGTTCTATGTATTTTTAAATATCTATTACTATATATACAGTATATTTAATAAATAGAACATATTCTGCTATGCGAAGAACATTGGAATGTGAAATATTAATATTTAATGTCAGGTTTTTGCAGTTGGTTAAACGCGATCGGGATTGTGCACAAGTATAGGTGTTTTTTTCCTCCTTTTACACTCATTTAAGTCTATGGGGGAATATGTTAAAATGGTCACAATTTTCTAAGTTACACTTTTTGCGTGCATCGGGTTAGCGCTCATGTGCAAACTTTTTACTTTTATCTTGTAATACGTGCGCAAAAGCTTACGTCTAGCGCAAGAGGGAGCTCTAATTTGTACTCCACTTGTAATCTAGTCCCAGGAATTTGCACAAAATTTCTAAAACAAAGTGGACACAACGTAACAAAGAGTCAGCTAAATTACTAGTTATGCGCGCTATAGGGAAATTAACTAACGCAACAGAAGTTGCGTTATTTAACCCTCTATAGCACAGACATTACAAGTTTTCAAACAGCCGGCTTGTGCGTGCGATATAGTGTTTTTAAGCTCCATACCGCACACAATCCAAGCACTGTTTTGACGTGCTCGTACACGCTTTCCCGATAGACATCAATGGGGAGAAGGTGTCAGAAAAAGACCTAACACCTGAAGCGCGGAATTAAAAACTCTGTAACACAGCCCCATTGATGTCTAAGGGGAGAAAAAAGTTATGTTTAAAAACCATAAAATAAACCCTAAGTCTAAACTCCCCTAATCTGCTGCCCCCGACATCACTGACACCTACATAATGGTATTAATACCTAATCTTCCGCTCCCGATATCGGGAAATAAATCTATTAACCCTTATTCTGCTGCTCCCCGACATTGCAGCAACTAAATAAAGCTATAAACCCCTAAACCTCTGGCCTCCCACATCACTAACACTAAATAAATCTATTAACCCCCAAACCGCCAGCCGCCAGCACTATATATTAATCCCTAAACCTAACCCTAACGTAACCCTAACCGTAACCCTAAACCTAACCCAAACAACCCCTAACATTAACATAATTAAAATAGAGCTAAATTAAACTTACAATTATTAACTAAATAATTCCTATTTAAAACTAAATACTTACCTGTGAAATAAAACCTACGCTAGCAACAATATAACAGTTATATTGTAGCTAGCTTAGGTTTTATTTTTATTTCACAAGTAAGTTTGTATTTATTTTAACTAGGTAGACTAGTTAATAAATAAATTAACTATTTACTAACTACCTAGTTAAAATAAATACAAACTTACCTGTGAAATAAAAACTAAGCTGCCCTACACTAAAACCTAACATTACAAAAAATAACACTAAAATTACTAAAAATAAAAAAACTACCAATACCCTAAAGCTAGCAGCGCTTTTGCTACAAAACAAAGCAAACACCCCCTAACAGTATACAACCCCCCACCCCCCAAACCCACAAAATAAAAATAAAGTAAAACCTAATCTACCCATTGCCCTGAAAATGGCATTTGTATGGACATTGGCCTTAAAAGGGTATTTAACTCTTTTTCCTGCCCTTAAAAGGGCATTCAGCTCTTTATGAAATGCCCAAGCCCTAATCTAAAAATAAAAACCCACCCCAAAACGAAAAAAATACATTACACAAAATATCAAACAAATGATCAAAAATAATAAAAATTATTCCTATTCTAATATAATACCCATTTAAAAAAAAAAAAAAAAAAAACCTAATCTAGAATAAACTACCAATAGCCCTTAAAAGGGCCTTTTGCAGGGCATTGCCATAAGTTAAACAGATCTTTTACCTGAAAAAAAAATACAAACCCCCACTAACATTACAAACCCCCACCCCCAAACAAAATAAAAAAACTATCTAAAAAAAACCTAAGCTAACCATTGCCCTGAAAAGGGCATTTGCATGGGCATTGCCCTTAAAAGAGCATTTGTCTCTTTTGCATTGCCCTGAAAAAGGCATTTAGCTTGTTTAGGAATAGCCCAAACCCTAAATTAAACCCCCCCCCACTAAAAAACCCTTAAAAAAGCCTATCACTAACCCCCAAAGATCCACTTACAGTTTTTGATGTCCTGCTTGAAAGATCTTCATCCAGGTGGCGAGAAGTCTTCATAAAAGTGGCCTCTTCTATCTTCATCCAGGTGGCAAAGTCCTCATCCAGGCAGCGAGAAGTCTTCATCCAGATGGCCTCTTCTATCTTCATCCAGGCAGCATCTTCTATCTTCATCCTGGCGGAGCGGGTCCATTCTGAAGACATCCGGCGTGGAGTATCCTCTTCATACGGTCGCCACCGTACACTGAATCTTCAATGCAACGTACGCGTTTAAGAGAGTGTGCCTTTAACAGAGTTAAAGTACATTATTAATTGCAAGTAGCTGACATTGTATTTCATACTACACTGATAAACAACATGGGCACTAATGAGAAGGAGTCAAACTAAGACAGAACAAGGGTGTAACTCTGACAAGGGGGGCCACTCACTGACACCAAAAGAACACCTTGATAAAATATTAACTGAGGGGTTAATACTAGTTATATGTTAAAGGAGTAATAAAGTTATTATGGTGTTTAAGCGATGATATAAAGCGGTGAAAGTGTTAAAGCTACATATTGTTGTTACTGTATATGGCAGAAGTAATTGTATAAAAACACCTTATCAGATGTATAATGTTAAGAGAGAAATATGAAGGGTGACAGCATAATGACGTAAGGGATAATACCCTGGAATGCCCCTGATAAGCTTGGGTGAGACTAAAGCAGACTGACCAGACGCTCTGGGCTTCAGCCAACCTGCAGGGAGTGTCTAGGGGTCTGTGGATTTGCGGCGCCAAAACTGTTACATAAGTTAACAGAGGTACATGTGAGCTATCTGATTAGGAGATGTGACCTGTCGATGGATGCATCGTCAGTGTTGTTCCCGAGACCGCCTTCTCCTGTTCAGATTGCCCAGATGTCTTCTCCAATCGAGCCACAGGACAGGATGATGATATGGGGGATCACGGTGATGTATTACTTTTTTGTTTAAAGCTAGCTAGGATTGTTTAAGCAGTAGTATAACATAAGATTGTTATCAGTGGTTGCGCAGGCAACTTAGTTATAACCTGTATTGCTAGACAGTAATTGTAACTGCATAAATGTTATAACTGCATAGATGTGGTAAGAATAAGATAATTGCATGAATATGGTAACTGCATAAAGGTTGTAAGCAGGAATAGAGTTTTGAGGTATATTGTTATTATAATCATATTGTGGAATAAAGCTATTATTGTTATTGTAGGTATTGAAAAAAACCTGTGTGACCTGTCATTCCTTTCCTTGCTCTAAGTGATATATAATTTGTATACATCCTGAAAATACCACAAAACACTTCCCTTTTTTTCCCTTTTAAGGGCTATTGGTAGTTTATTGTAGGCTAGGGTTTTTTTTTATTTTGGGGGGCTTTTTTATTTTGATATGGCTATTAGATTAGGTGTAATTCTTTTTTATTTTTGAAAATTTCATTTGTTTTTTTTTCGTAATTTAGTCTTTTTTATTTTTTGTAATTAGATTGTAATTTTTAGAGTATGTGTATTTTAGTTTAATTTAATTGGTAGTTATTTTAATTTTAGTTTAATAGTGATATTATTTTAATTGTTAGTTTAAACTTAGTTTTTTTATTTGACAGGTAAGTTTTAATTTAATTTAAGATAGGGAAATTGTAATTTTAATATAAAGTTAGGTAGGCGTTAGGTTTGGGGGTTACTAGTTTAAATTACTTTATTGCGTTGTGGGGGCTTTCGGTTTAGGGGTTCATAGTTTAATTTAGTATATTTCATTGCGGGGGCTTGCGGTTTAGGGATTAATAGGTTTATTATAGTGGCGACGGTGTAGGGCTTAATAACTTTAGTATAGTGGGGGCTATGTAGGCGGACGGCAGATTAGGAGTTAATAATATTTAAATAGTGTTTGTGATGCGGGAGGGCGGTGGTTTAGGGGTTAATAACTTTAGTATAGTGGCGGCGATGTTGGGAAGCGGCGGACTAGGGGTTAATAAATTTTATTAGTGGCGGTGATGTCAGGAGCGGCAAATTAGGGGTTAATAACTTTAATATAGTGTTTGCGATGCAGGAGGGCATCGGTTTATGGGTTAATAGGTAGTTTATTGGTGTTACTGTACTTTGTAACACTTTAGTTATGACTTTTATGTAACAGTTTTGTAGCGTAAAACTCATAACTACTGCTCTCAGATTGCGAAATGGATCTTATCGGTATAGGCTGCAACGCAAGCTTTTTAGCCTCACCGCAAAAATCGTAATGGCTGCGCTATGGAAGTTCCATGAAGAAACATCATTTTTTTGAGTGCGGGACTGACGTTACGTTACAGGCTTAAAAGGCTTGCGGTACAGCTATACCGACAAGACGTGTACTGACTGCAGTGCTGTTTTAATGCTGAAATAGCCATTTTTCAGAGTTAAAACACGAATACAAAACTCGTAATCTAGGTGAGTGTTAATAAAGTGTGAAATTGGCCTTTTCACCATGTTATGAGTATTCAAAGACAATTTGGAATAATTTAATTATTTAGTGCATGTGTAATACACTAAGAAATGTCCCCAGAGACACCATTTTAGATGTATTTATCAATATAAGGTCTTGATTCATTAAACATGCAACAAAAGGACTCAGTAGTGCAAAAGTAATGAATGTAATGAGTTACGTCCCTTTAAAACAGCTACTATTAGGTAGATAATGAGCGATGGACCAGCCTTCAAATGGAATACATTATAACAATTTCCAATGCTGCAAAGTCGGTTGCCCAATTCAAAACCCCCACTGCTGCCCAAGCATTTACCGGTATATATATATGGATCTCGGATGCACGGGTACCTTGTACCTCAGTCGAGTGCTCGTCCTTCTGCCGGCTCTGCTGCTTGGCGTCCTCGTGGGTCTGGGTATGAACAGCGTCTCTCCACTTTCGGCAAGCGCCGAATCCTATTGGCTGGTTCTGATGTCGATCAGCAGGGACCAATCCGTAATGCCAATCAAGCTGAAGATTCACCTGTAGCTGTAGGATGAAAACACACACCTCCCCACAGCGTGATCATCCAGGAATCACTGGCAATGGCATAAGAAAAAATAGTAGTAGTAATCCTGGAGATTGTGAATAAAAAAGTCTTTATTTAAACAAACAGTGTTAAAAGCGAAAGGCAACACACAGATAAAAGCAAACCAGGTGTGGCACTGTCTGGCTTACGCGTTTCGGCTTGGAGCCGTAGTCATAGCCTGTAGTGCTATGTGTCACACCTATAATATACCCATACCTAAAATCTAATTGGTTAAGAAAAAGAAGACACACCTGTTGCTTAAATACTCTATACAATACTAAATAATACACAGATCTCCTATGCAATTAGTGCACTAAGCTAACCTACTAGTATACTGAATCTAGTAAAGTGAAAATTAAGGTAAAGCAGATAGAATACACATGATTTGAACAATATGAGAGAAATTTCTAATTTGCTGAAACATAAGCCTTACATATACTAGCGAATCAACTGTACAGTACAATATATGCAAAGTATTGAGAAACATAAAAGGAGCAAAGAATAAAAGTATATACATCTTATATACCCTGACCCTCAGTATAATCCAAAAATAATCTCAAAGGCATAATAGTAACTAAGTGAACTTATTAGATCACTCTAGAAATACTACAGGGGGGGGCGATTGCTTAAACTCAATGCTAAATGCTAAATTTATTTTCTAAAGTAAGTCTAAACTCATATTTAAACATATTAGGTACTACTGTATGCATGAAACGCATATATAAGAGAGGCTTAATGTAATTGATAATGGATAACATTATGGTACCAGGGGGATTACCATATATTCATAATATCATACTTCGAGTTGAGACCATTAGGGATACGGGTGCTCATTGTGAAAATCCAATGTGCCTCTCTCAACTCAAGAAGACGATCAATGGAACCCCCTCTTTTGGGTCTGTAGACCCTTTCTATGGCACTCCAGGAAAAGGAAGACAAGTTACCCCCATGATACACCCCAAAGTGCTGAACTACAGGGGTGCTGGATTTAGCTGTATTGAAAGAGGAAAGATGTTCCCTAATTCTAGTGTTTACATCTCTGGAGGTGAGACCTATGTATTGAATTTTGCATATTGAGCAATTGAGAACATAAATCACATTTGTGCAAGTGCAATTTAAGAGTGTTTTAATGTTAAACGTTTTTCCTGTAACGTAACTTGTAAATGTGCTCCCTATGTGAACAAACTCACAGGGTTTGCACTTCTTATGGCCACATTTATGCATGCCCTGGTGTCTGATCCAGGCACATGCTTGATTAGTGTTAGTGGGCAGCATAGTGGGAGACAACAGAGATCCTAATGTGGGCCCTTTCTTGTATGCACACCTGACCCCCCTTTTTACTGTTTCAATTAGTTTATCATCCGCTTTAAGTATATTGAAATGTTTACGTATGATAGAGCAGATGTCATTGTATTGTCCACTATGTGTAGTGACAAAAGTCACGCCATCAAATTGCTTCGAATCAGTTTTCTGTCTGTCATCCAGAAGACTAGCTCTGGTTTTAAGATTAACTGTATGTTTGGCCCTACAGATGGCTTTTTTAGGGTATCTACGTTGATATAACCTGGATTCAAGATCTTTGGCAAGTGTCTTGAAATCACTGTTATCTGAACAGTTCCTTTTGAGCCTGATCATCTCTCCCTTAGCAATCGCTTCAGGGACATGTTTCGGATGACAGCTCGTACCAAACAGGACAGAGTTCCCTGAGATGGGTTTCCTGTAGGAAACTGTTTTTACTTTACCATTGGGGAGTCCTATTAGGGTAAGATCTAAGAAATTGGCACTTTCGTCATTAGATTCAAAAGTAAATTTGAGATTCATATCATTTTTATTAAGGTATGAGCAGAATTCTTCTGCCTGCTTTTGGGTACCAGTCCAAATAAAAATCAAATCGTCTATATATCTTTTGTATGTGGATATATAGACGCGGAAGGGGTTACTATCTCCAAAGATGTGGAAAAATTCCCAGAACCCCAAAAAGAGGTTTGCATATGAGGGGGCACATCTCTGGAGATAGTATACCCCCTCAAACACAAAAAAAATTATGTGTTAGGAGGAACCCTACCACTTTCACAATGAAACAATTGAAATCTTCAGTGTAATTTGCAAAGTTGTCAAGGAAAAAGCATATGGCCTTCAGACCTATGTCATGGGGTATACAGGAGTAGAGTGAAACAGCATCCACAGTCAGCCATCTGGATTGAGATGTCCAGGTAACATCATCCATTAACTGCAAAACATGTTTAGTATCTCGCAAATGTGAGGGCAATGAAGTTACCATCGGCTGTAGGATGCTGTCCACCCACTCAGATAGATTACACAACAGGGAGTCCACTCCACTCACAATGGGACGGCCCTTGACTTCAGAGAGGGACTTGTGAACCTTGGGAAAATGGTGAAAAGCGGGAATCCTTGGAAAGTCAGGAACCAAATATGCAAACGTTGTTGAATCAATGTAGCCTGCTTCCATTCCCTCATCCAAAAGATCCACAAGTTCCCTCCTGAAGACAGAGGTGGGATCACCTTTTAGGATGGAATAATCATCCTTATTATTGAGTTGCCGTAATGCTTCAGCAACGTAAGCTTCCCGGTCAAGAACAACAGTCATTCCACCTTTATCTGCTTGATTCATTAAATCCATATTCAGCACTATTGTATATAGTCCTTCGGGAGTGGATGGGACAGATGTTTACATATGTATTTAATAGACAAGATCTGCAGCACATGCTAGAAAACTGAAATCACGCTTTTTTTTGTAAAAACACATTTTTGTGATTGTAAGTTATATGAACTACATCTTCTTCTATTGGATTTCTATCAGCAATCGCATATTGTTTATTGGTGACCAAGATCAGGAGCGCAGGTTTTTCTTGCTTTGAAAAATCATGATTCACAATATCTAGAACCTCATGTCTGCATCCTCTTACAGTAATAGAAATTTAGAAAAGACAAACCTCATTCTGTACAGTAAGGTTTTCTATTTTAACCTTGTAACTTAGCAGCTTCACGATTTACAGTATGAGAGCAGTTAAAATCCCATTACAAAAGATACGTTGCGGCTAATTTCTTTTTATGGAAATTCATTTCTCCCAGCTTTTCCTTGATTTTAGATAAAAAGCTTGCAAAAATTAGTTTTTTTTTCATAAATTAAAAATATATTTAAAAAAAAAAAAAAAAAAATCCCTTTTAAAATATTTAACATTTTAAAATCATTATTGATCAAACATGACCAGGGTACCCATCACAGCCATATACAAATTAGAGATGTGCATTAATTTAACGAAATGAAAATCCGAATGAATGCACAAAAGGAAATGAAAGAAATCTAAAAAATACTGACGAAAATTGTCAGTATTCATTTGTTTCGTTTAATTGTTTTTAAGGGGTTAATACCTCTGGAGAGCATGTTAACCCGCTCCTCTCTTACAGAAGGCTTCCTGCATCCGGCTCCCAGGACCTCCACTAAAGTTAGTGCATTAAGCGTGCTGGGGCTCTGGATAGAAGGAGAGGAAGTCAGTGTGCTTTTCAGAGCTTGTTAAGGTAAGTATTAAACGCTTTAAAAAACGAATTGAAAATATCTTGGCTGCACATCTCAAATACAAATAGCTATGAGATTGTTAAACACTTATCAGAAACAACAATCTATACAATTGTAAAACACACACAGACTCTATTAACCCATTTTGGATGTCAGTGATTGGCATCCATTATCGGTAGTTCATGCTACCATGTGGGGAAAAGGGGATCTAATCTCGTCGTAGTTATGAATCGTGTCTGTGTTTG
This sequence comes from Bombina bombina, assembly GCF_027579735.1. Classification (NCBI taxonomy): domain Eukaryota; kingdom Metazoa; phylum Chordata; class Amphibia; order Anura; family Bombinatoridae; genus Bombina; species Bombina bombina. Next base: position 568,549,183 of record NC_069500.1, on the reverse strand, counting down.
ACTCGGAAAGATTAGGATCACTATCAGCTAGATTACGAGTTTTGCGGTGTGAGTGAAAGAGCATCGTTATTGCTCTTTTTCACTACTGCTGGTATTACGAGTCTTGCAGGTTTAGCTGCACCGCACACTTTTTTGGCCGTAACGCAACGTAACTACCGCAGCTTTCAAAAAGTCCTTTTTCAATGGGACTTCCTCAGCGCCGGTATTACGAGTCTGCCTGGGAGGCCAAAAAGTGAGTGGTACAGCCAATAACTTCAAGATCCATACCGTAAACTCAAAGTCAGTAGTTACGGGTTTTACGCTACAACGCCGTAACATAAAACTCATAACTAAAGTGTTACAAAGTACACTAACACCCATAAACTACCTACTAACCCCTAAACCGAGGCCCTCCCACATAGCAAACACTAAAATAAAAATATTAACCCCTAATCTGCCGCGCCGGACATCGCCACCACTATAATAAACATATTAACCCCTAAACCGCCGCACTCCCGCATCGCAAACACTAGTTAAATATTATTAACCCCTAATCTGCTGCCCCCGACACCTATATTATACTTATTAACCCCTAATCTGCTGCCCCTAACATCGCCGCCACATAACTACATTTATTAACCACTAATCTTCCGCCCCCCCAACGTCGTCGCCACTATACTAAAGTTATTAACCCCTAAGTCTAACCCTAACCCTAACACCCACTAACTTTAATGTAATTAAAATAAATCTAAATAAAATTACTATCATTAACTAAATAATAATAATAAAACTAAATACTTACCTATAAAATAAACCCTAAGCTAGCTACAATATAACTAATAGTTACACTACAATTAAATAAATTACATTAATTAAATACAATTAACTAAATTAACCCTTTGAGTGCTAAGCACTTTCCCACCTGGGTGCTAAGATTTTTTTAATTTTTTTTTTAGTTTTTGAACATTTTTTTTTAACTTTTTTTTAGACCCCCACTGACTTACACTGAGCTTCAATCCTATTGGCTGATCCAATCAGTCATTAAGATTAAGCTTGCATTCTATTGGCTGATTGGAACAGCTAATAGAATGCAAGCTCAATCCTATTGGCTGATTGGATCAGCCAATATGATTGAAGCTCAATTATTGGCTGATTGCATCATTCAATAGGATTTTTTTAACCTTTAATTTTGATTGGCTGATAGAATTCTATCAGCCAATCGGAATTCAAGGGACGCCATCTTGGATGACATTACTTAAAGGAACCTTTATTCTTCAGTCGCCGTCGTCAGAAGACGATGCTCCACGCCAGATGTTTTGAAGCTGGAGCTGTCGTCTGGAGGACCACTTCTTGCCGCTTGGAAGAAGACTTCTCCCGGATTTGTTGAGGACTTCTTGCTGCTTGGATGAAGTCTTCTGCTGCTTCATTGAGGAGGGGTATCGGGTCTTCAAAAACTGTAAGTGGATCTTCGGGGGTTAGTGTTAGGCTTTTTTAAGGGTTTATTGGGTGGGTTTTATTTTTAGCTTAGGATTTTGGGCAAGGAAAAAGAGCTTAATGCCCTTTTAAGAGCAATGCACATCCAAATGCCCTTTTCAGGGCAATGGGGAGCTTAGATTTTTTTTAGTTAGGATTTTATTTGGGGGGTTTGATTGTCTGGGTGGTGGGTTTTACTGTTGGAGAGTTGTTTGTATTTTTTTTTACAGGTAAAAGAGCTGATTTCTGTGGGGCAATGCCCCGCAAAAGGCCATTTTAATGGCCATTGGTAGTTTATTGTAGGCTGGGGGGGGTTATTTTGGGGGGCTTTTATATTTTGATAGGGCTATTAGATTAGGTGTAATTAGTTTAAATATTTGATTATTTGTTTTTTATTTTGTGTAATTTAATGTTTGTTTTTTTGTAATTTAGTTAATTGTATTTAATAAATGTAATTGATTTAATTGTAGTGTAAGGCTAGGTGTTAGTGTAACTCAGGTTAGGTTTTATTTTACAGGTAATTTTGTATTTATTTTAGCTAGGTAGTTATTAAATAGTTAATAACTATTTACTAACTAGTCTACCTAGTTAAAATAAATACAAACTTAGCTGTGAAATAAAAATAAAACCTAAGCTAGCTACAATGTAACTATTAGCTATATTGTACCTATCTTAGGGTTTATTTTATAGGTAAGTATTTAGTTTTAAATAGGAATTATTTAGTTATTAATAGTAGGTTTTATTTAGATTTATTTTAATTACATTAAAGTTAGTTGGTGTTAGGGTTAGGGTTAGGTTTAGGGGTTAATTCCTTTAGTATAGTGGCAGCAACGTTGGGGGCAGCAGATTAGGGGTTAATAAGTGTAGGTAGGTGGCGGCGTTGTTGGGGGCGGCAGATTAGGGGTTAATAACTGTAATGTAGGTGGCGGCAACATTGGGGGCGGCAGATTAGGTGTTAATAAGTGTAGGTAGGTTTCAGAGACATTGGGGCAGCAGATTAGGGGTTAATAACTGTAATGTAGGTGGAAGTGACATTGGGGCGGCAGATTAGGTATTAATAAATATAATGTAGGTGGCGACGATGTCGGGGCAGCAGATTAGGGGTTAATAAGTGTAATGTAGGTGTCAAATAAATCAGAAGCAAAGTAGAGATATTGAGAACTATGTATATAGTAACAGCAATATAGTTATATAGTTAGATAGAGTAGAGTAAGGAAAAAGTCTGAATGTCACCAACCGGCACATTTAGGAGTTCTCTCAAAAATTATGAAAAATGCATCATCAACAGAATAATAAAAAACACAAGTAGTTACAATGGGGCATATTTATTAAAGTCTGGCGGACCTGATCCGACAGTGCGGATCAGGTCCGCCAGACTTCGCTGAATACGGCGAGCAAGAGCTGCTGGTGCAACACCGCTCCCTGCAGACTTGCGGCTAACAGGCCACCAGCAGGGGGGTGTCAATCAACCCAATCGTACTCGATCGGGTTGATTTCCGGCGATGTCTGTCCGCTTGCTCAGAGCAGGTGGACAGGGTTATGGAGCAGCGTTCTTTGTGACCGCTGCTTCATAACTGCTGTTTCTGGCAAGCCTGCAGGCTCGCCAAAAACACGAGGCATCAAGCTCCATTCGGAGCTTGATAAATATGCCCCAATGTATTTGAAGTGACCAATACATTTACTCCTGATTCATACCTAATGATGGCTTTGTCTTAAGTTTGTAAATCTTTATCAACAGGAAATTTTACTTACCACTCTCTTTGTTACAGCTCACACCTACTGCAATATCTCTGAAAATTTCTCTGCAATTTCCAAGCTCACACCTACTGCAATATCTCTGAAAATCGCAAACACTAGTTAAATATTATTAACCCCTAATCTGCCGCCCCCGACACCTACATTATACTTATTAACCGCTAATCTGCTGCCCCTAACATCGCCGCCACCTAACTACATTTATTAACCACTAATCTTCCGCCCCCAACGTCGTTGCCACTATACTAAAGTTATTAACCCCTAAGTCTAACCCTAACACCCACTAACTTTAATGTAATTAAAATAAATCTAAATAAAATTACTATCATTAACTAAATAATAATAATAAAACTAAATACTTACCTATAAACCCTAAGCTAGCTACAATATAACTAATAGTTACACTACAATTAAATAAATCACATTAATTAAATACAATTAACTAAATTAACCGTTTGAGTACCACTGACTTACACTGAGCTTCAATCCTATTGGCTGATCCAATCAGTCAATAAGATTGAGCTTGCATTCTATTGGCTGATTGGAACAGCCAATAGGATTGAAACTCAATTATTGGCTGATTGCATCATCCAATAGGATTTTTTTAACCTTTAATTTCGATTGGCTGATAGAATTCAAGGGACGCCATCTTGGATGACATCTTGGATGACATTACTTAAAGGAACCTTTATTCTTCAGTCGCCGTCGTCAGAAGACGATGCTCCACGCCAGATGTTTTGAAGATGGAGCTGTCGTCTGGAGGACCACTTCTTGCCGCTTGGAAGAAGACTTCTCCCGGATTCGTTGACGACTTCATGCCGCTTGGATGAAGTCTTCTGTCGCTTCATTGAGGAGGGATATCGGGTCTTCAAAAACTGTAAGTGGATCTTCGGGGGTTAGTGTTAGGCTTTTTTAAGGGTTTATTGGGTGGGTTTTATTTTTAGCAAGGAAAAAGAGCTAAATGCCCTTTTAAGGGCAATGCACATCCAAATGCCCTTTTCAGGGCAATGGGGAGCTTAGATTTTTTTAGTTAGGATTTTATTTGGGGGGTTTGGTTGTGTGGGTGGTGGGTTTTACTGTTGGGGAGTTGTTTGTATTTTTTTTTACAGGTAAAAGAGCTGATTTCTGTGGGGCAATGCCGACACCTACCTACACTTATTAACCCATAATCTGCCGCCCCCAATGTTGCCGACACCTACATTACAGTTATTAACCCCTAATCTGCCGCCCCCAACAATGCCGCCACCTACCTACACTTATTAACTCCTAATCTGCTGCCCCCAACGTTGCTTCCACTATACTAAAGGAATTAACCCCTAAACCTAACCCTAACACCAACTAATTTTAATGTAATTAAAATAAATCTAAATAAAACCTTCTATTAATAACTAAATAATTCCTATTTAAAACTAAATACTTACCTATAAAATAAATCCTAAGATAGCTACAATATAACTAATAGTTACATTGTAGCTAGCTTAGGTTTTATTTTTATTTCACAGCTAAGTTTGTATTTATTTTAACTAGGTAGACTAGTTAGTAAATAGTTATTAACTATTTAATAACTACCTAGCTAAAATAAATACAAAATTACCTGTAAAATAAAACCTAACCTGAGTTACACTAACACCTAACCTTACACTACAATTAAATCAATTACATTTATTAAATACAATTAACTAAATTACAAAAAAACAAACATTAAATTACACAAAATAAAAAACAAATAATCAAATATTTAAACGAATTACACCTAATCTAATAGCCCTATCAAAATATAAAAGCCCCCCAAAATAAACCCCCCCCTAGCCTACAATAAACTACCAATGGACATTAAAAGGGCCTTTTGAGGGGCATTGCCCCACAGAAATCAGCTCTTTTACCTGTAAAAAAAATACAAACAACTCCCCAAAAGTAAAACCCACCACCCACACAACCAAACCCCCCCAAAAAAATCCTAACTAAAAAAATCTAAGCTCCCCATTGCCATGAAAAGGGCATTTGGATGTGCATTGCCCTTAAAAGGGCATTAAGCTCTTTTTCCTTGCCCAAAATCCTAAGCTAAAAATAAAACCCACCCAATAAACCCTTAAAAAAGCCTAACACTAACCCCCGAAGATCCACTTACAGTTTTTGAAGACCCGATATCCATCCTCAATGAAGCGGCAGAAGACTTCATCCAAGCGGCAAGAAGTCCTCAACAAATCCGGGAGAAGTCTTCTTCCAAGCGGCAAGAAGTGGTCCTCCAGACGACAGCTCCATCTTCAAAACATCTGGCGTGGAGCATCGTCTTCTGACGACGGCGACTGAAGAATAAAGGTTCCTTTAAGTAATGTCATCCAAGATGGCGTCCCTTGAATTCCGATTGGCTGATAGAATTCTATCAGCCAATCAGAATTAAAGGTTAAAAAATCCTATTGGATGATGCAATCAGCCAATAATTGAGCTTAAATCCAATCAGGCAATAGGATTGAGCTTGCATTCTATTGGCTGTTCCAATCAGCCAATAGAATGCAAGCTCAATCTTATTGACTGATTGGATCAGCCAATAGGATTGAAGCTCAGTGTAAGTCAGTGGGGGTCTAAAAAAAAAAGTTTAAAAAGTTAAAAAAAAAAATTAAAAAAAAATGTTCAAAAAATAAAAAAATTAAAAAAAAACTTAAAAAAATCTTAGCACCCAGGTGGGAAAGTGCTTAGCACTCAAAGGGTTAATTTAGTTAATTGTATTTAATTAATGTAATTTATTTAATTGTAGTGTAACTATTATATTGTAGCTAGCTTAGGGTTTATTTTATAGGTAAGTATTTAGTTTTATTATTATTATTTAGTTAATGATAGTAATTTTATTTAGATTTATTTTAATTACATTAAAGTTAGTGGGTGTTAGGGTTAGGGTTAGACTTAGGGGTTAATAACTTTAGTATAGTGGCGACGACGTTGGAGGCGGAAGATTAGTGGTTAATAAATGTAGTTAGGTGGCGGCGATGTTAGGGGCAGCAGATTAGGGGTTAATAAGTATAATGTAGGTGTCGGGGGCGGCAGATTAGGGGTTAATAATATTTAACTAGTGTTTGCAATTTTCAGAGATATTGCAGTAGGTGTGAGCTTGGAAATTGCAGGGAAATTTTCAGAGATATTGCAGTAGGTGTGAGCTGTAACAAAGAGAGTGGTAAGTAAAATTTCCTGTTGATAAAGATTTACAAACTTAAGACAAAGTCATCATTAGGTATAAATCAGGAGTAAATGTATTGGTCACTTCAAATACATTGGGGCATATTTATCAAGCCTGCAGGCTTGCCAGAAACAGCAGTTATGAAGCAGCGGTCACAAAGACTGCTGCTCCATAACCCTGTCCGCCTGCTCTGAGTAAGCGGACAGACATCGGCGGAAATCAACCCGATCGAGTATGATTGGGTTGATTGACACCCCCCTGCTGGTGGCCTATTGGCCGTGAGTCTGCAGGGAGTGGCATTGCACCAGCAGCTCTTGCTCGCCGTATTCAGCGAAGTCTGGCGGACCTGATCCACACTGTCGGATCAGGTCCGCCAGACTTTAATAAATATGCCCCATTGTAACTACTTGTGTTTTTTATTATGCTGTTGATGATGCATTTTTCATAATTTTTGAGAGAACTCCTAAATGTGCCGGTTGGTGACATTCAGACTTTTTCCTTACTCTACTCTATCTAACTATATAACTATATTGCTGTTACTATATACATAGTTCTCAATATCTCTACTTTGCTTCTGATTTATTTGACACCTACATTACACTTATTAACCCCTAATCTGCTGCCCCGACATCGCCGCCACCTACATTATATTTATTAATACCTAATCTGCCGCCCCAATGTCACTTCCACCTACATAACAGTTATTAACCCCTAATCTGACAGTGCGGATCAGGTCCGCCAGACTTCGCTGAATACGGCGAGCAAGAGCTGGCAGCAGGGGGTGTCAATCAACCCGATCGTACTCGATCGAGTTGATTTCCGGCGATGTCTGTCCGTTTGCTCAGAGCAGGCGGACAGGGTTATGGAGCAGCGTTCTTTGTGACCGCTGCTTCATAACTGCTGTTTCTGGCAAGCCTGCAGGCTCGCTAGAAACACGAGGCATCAAGCTCCATTCGGAGCTTGATAAATATGCCCCAATGTATTTGAAGTGACCAATACATTTACTCCTGATTTATACCTAATGATGACTTTGTCTTAAGTTTGTAAATCTTTATCAACAGGAAATTTTACTTACCACTCTCTTTGTTACAGCTCACACCTACTGCAATATCTCTGAAAATTTCCCTGCAATTTCCAAGCTCACACCTACTGCAATATCTCTGAAAATTTCCCTGCAATTTCCAAGCTCACACCTACTGCAATATCTCTGAAAATTTGCATGCACTAGCCCCCCAAGCCTCCCTCCACCTCCCACCCTGGTGTTTACCTTAATATATAAACACCTCCTAACAGCAATTAGGTGCAGCTGTCGCTAACGAACCAGGTTAGAGACAATAATTCACACTCACAGCCTCTGTACTGACACTTTACCATATTCTGTTACACTCTCGCAACCCTCATTTGCTTGCCACACACTTCACCCACTCTCAGTTTACCCTGCTGTATATCAGAATTATTTCCCTTACCTTTCGTGTCCATTCCCTCTCCCTTAGATTGTAAGCTTGAGAGCCTTTCTACCTGCAGGACACTTTGTATTTAAAGTGAACTACTACTGATTGTGCTCAAGGGCAGGGCATTCCTTTCCTTTTGTATAACTCATTATTGTACCTACAACTGGAATGTACCCCAATACTGTACTTGTTTGTTTGTGTATGTAATGCATCCTTGTAATCTTTTACTTTTACTTGTATATCGCTGCGTAATCTGCTGGCGCTTTATAAATACCTGATAATAATAATAATAATAATAATCGAAAAGAGCTCATTCTTATCCAGAAATTTACACTTATATCTACCTCTTTGGGGGGTTCTTGCTAAGTCTATAATCTTAATTTTAAATTGTAGTACATTCGTAAAGTTTATGTGGTTGAAGTGTTTGGAAACAGCAGATTCCTTATTGAAATTTTTCATATCTCAAAGATGTTCCCAAGCACATGATCTAAGGGCTCTGGTAGATTGACCAACATTATGGCCCCCACAAATCCTGCAGTCCAACAAGTAGACTATAAACTCTGTTAAGCATGTGGCGTAGTAAGAAATCTAAAACAACTCTCCCATAACATTGCTATAGAAACTATTTGTGAACCCCATTACCTCACAAGTCAAACAGTTGGTTAAATGTGATCTACAATTTTTAATGGGGTCCCAATCTTTAATTTCCACAAAGACTGCTATTAGTGATTGTTCATTGTAACCTCTGGCACTAAGTCTAGATAACAACTCTCTACCTTCTTGTAAATAGCTCTGTAGAATACTTGCATTGCGTCTAAGTCTCATTATTTGGCTTCTTGGAATTGATCTTACTAAGTGCCTCGGGTGACATGAATTCGTATGAAGGATAGTGTTACCTGATGTTTCTTTACAAAAAGTGTTAAACACTCTCCGTTGTGTGATTACATCTCCATATAAATAAAGATCTAGGAAATTTACCCCATCTTCCCTCATCTCTCCGGTAAACTGCAAATTGATTACGTTATCATTGATGGATGCCAAGAAGTGATCAAATGGAAATGATTCCTTAACAAAAAGATAAGGTTGTCTTTAAACCTCTTATAAAATAATATATCTGGCCCAAACGAGCCTACCAAATTATAAATATTCTGGAGCTCCCACAAACCCATAAACAGATTTGCATATGATGGTGCAAATTTTGCACTCATCGCCTTACCCTGACATTGTAAATAGTACTCTGAATCAAAAATGAAATAGTTATGGGTAAGTAGGAACTCCACAACATCCAAAGCAAACCATTTAACTTCATCTGTATAGGCAATTTCTTTTTTCAGAAAAAACACTATAGCCCGACACCCCTGTACATGAGGAATCGAAGAGTATAAGGAGATAGCATCTATGACAACCTAGCTGTATCCCTCCTGCCAGACAAAATCTCTTAATATGCCCAAGAGATGACTCGAGTCCCTAAGGTAACTATACAAATTTTGTACCAGCGGTTGTAAAATATTATCAATCCATTTGGACATTGGCTCCAAAACAGACCCAATGCCCGATATGATCGGTCTGGCAGGGAGATTTGTGATGCACTTATGGGTTTTAGGGAGGTAATTAAAGGTGTGGGTGACTTTGACAGTGGGAATCAAGTTTCTGCTTTGTTCTAGAGACAAAATATCTAAAGTTGCAGCTTCATCTAGGATCCTAGCTAATTTGTGTGAAAATTTCATATTGACGTTTGCGATATGCGGTCTTGTCTGATAACTGTCGCTAAGCTTCAATAATGTAATCAGATTTATTGAGAACAACAACATTGCTACATTTGTCCGAATTCCTGATGACAATGTTGTTGTTCACAGCTAAATCCTTTAATGCATTATTTTCTTGTTTGGTTAAGTTATCCCTGGAGTTTTCTTTACTACTAGCTTAATCTAGTTTTAAGATGTCATCCTTAACTTGTTTATGAAAGGAGTTAATTAAATTTTTCCTAAAATGTATTGGGCAAAAATTAGAGCTTAATCTCTTGGGTATGGTCACCTTTTTCAGACCTACAGGGATCTCATTCAAACTTTTCAGGGTCTCAGCAGTACACAAATCTGCAAAATCAAACAATTTATTCCAATCAGTAACTTTATCTATATCATGAACTCCCAAATCAGAGGCTTCATATGTTACATTATGCTTAATTGAAGAAAAAAAACGTTTAAGTGTGAGGTTCCTGACAAACTTATTCACATCTAATAGAGTGCTAAAGGCCAAAAACTTAGTAGATGGGGCAAAATCTAGGCTCTTCTGCAGGACATTCATATGTATAGATGTGAGATTAAAGTCTGAGAGGTTAATAACATTCAAAGTAATTTTTTTCTTGTGATGCTTCAGCTGTTCTGCCATCCCCACTTCTTTTTTTCTTCCTAGATCACCTGGTTCTTCTTCTAAAGGGACTAATGATTGATGACATGTTTTTGGGCGTACCATCATCTGTTGTTCTCTCTCTCTAGTAGCAAGAACCTGAAATGATAAGGAAACAGAAGGGCGGGAGACGATACAGATGTTGAAGAACCCTCATTCGAACCCGTGGATGAGAAGACAGCCCTTCGCTCTTTGTCAGCCGTGACTTTTTTCAGAATTGGTTTAGGTTGCCTTTTCTCCTCAGACAAACGTTCATGGTTTTTAGAAGGTTTTTTCTGCCTCTTACAGAACCTGGACCAATCATACTCTCTATTGTCGAATCTTCTCGATCTCGTGTAAACTTTTTTCCTTTTCTCTTTGCTAATTCATCATCAGCTTTTTTGATTCTTTCCTTCATCTGTGTTTTCAATATCACATATTGATCATCAATTTTCTTGTTCTTAAGATCCACTTTTGTGCTTGTAATCTTCTCTTTAAGGCCATCAAGTTTTCTTTCTTTGCTTTTCACAAGGATTTTCAGCAAAGTGATTGAACAATCATTCCAGGCTATATTCCATTCTTCTAATAAATCCACATCCTCAAGATCATAATTGGGGTATTTCTTTAGCCTGAAACCCTGTGGTATTCGTTTGGCCTCAATGTAATGTGTGAAAGTTACAAAATCCCACATAGAGCGGAGATCTGAAAGAAAGATTTTCAAATGTATGAAATTTATATTTTAAATCCCCATCATAAACATTCGAAGCGGTAGAAAATATTTTCTCAAAGAATTGTTTCCTTGTATGTATGTCAAAATTTTTTGCCAAGTTACTGCCATAACTCTCCATGGTACTAATGTCAATTAACAAATATATATGCAGACAATCTGCTACTACACACATATTGAAAAGCCCCCGTTAACCATATAATAAATGCAAAAGTAGACCCTTTAGCCGCCAAAGCAAAAACAGGTAAGAAGAACAAAAGCCAAGTACTGCATACACACACAGGACGACTCACGTAGAATTGTAAATGGTAATAGACACTGGACGCTGTAAATCTCATAGGTGGTTACAAAATACACTGCAGTAATTAAAAATGCCCCCCTTCAATGCAGCTTCATACTGGATCCAAAATATCATTGAAAACAGTTAATTGCCAATATACTGCATTCATACAGTTCACGGGTGAGAAAATGTGTTACCTAGTTTGTTTAATTCGATCTAGTGCCGATTTCTCTGATTCGATCTGATGCTCACCTGAAGATGATCTGCTAACAACATCCTCCGGTATCAAGCTGGCATAAAAGATAGTCCAACACACAGAGGAGAAAGGTAATACCGCTCAGTATTCATCTGGTGTGTAAGCTGGCGTGGGTCTGCAACAGGAGGCTGCGTGGAGCCGGCAAAAGGTGGCGGACAAACCGCAAAGTTCAAAGACAAAAAGAAGCTTCTACAGAGCAACAAAAAAAATGTAAACTTTATTCCAAAGTATAAAAAAGACAAAATACACCTGGGAGAGGGCTCATCTTACATGTTTCACGCCACAGCAGGGCCCATACTCAAAGATAAAGGACACAGGTAAAAAGCCATTGCATTTAAAACCCAGTCAACAAATCAACATCAAGCTAAGAATTGTGATGTCATCACTTTAAAATATTTAGCTATTCATCGAAAGCATGATTGTGACCCGTTTAAATGCAAAGGAGTTAAAAACAACTAGGTTGACCTGCTGACAGCAGTTAGATTTGGCTACATAATTTGTTCAAGTTTGTAACAAACCACTACTAAATTTAAAGGAAACAACATATTGTTAGATTACATCATTACATTTGAACACTAAAGTTACAATAATTACATTTAAGTTACATTATTACATTTGAACACTAATGCTATAGTTACCCCTTAACGACCAAGGACGTACCAGGTATGTCCTGCAAAAATTGTCAGTTAGTGACAATAGACGTACCTGGTATGTCCTTGGTCTAATTGAAAGCTGGAAGCAATTGTGAATGCTTCCAGCAGCTCTCGGGGTATTGCAGTGATGTCTCAATATTGAGGCATCCTGCAATACCCTTTTTTAAGCATCCGATGCAGAGAGAACCACTCTGTGGCCCTCTCTGCATTGGCCATCGATGGTGCCGATTGTTGCTGCTGCTGGGAGGCGGGTGGGCAGCACATTGATGGTTACTTCATGTCCCTGTAATCAGTAAGTGCGTGCAATTATTTGTAAAGGATATAGAGGAAGGGGGGAATTTAATGTTGTGCAAGGGATCTGGGAGGGTGGAAGGAGGTAGGGTATTAGAAATAAAAAAACATTTTTGGGGGGGCAAACTGGGTACTTGCAGACAGTTGCCAGTACCCAAGATGATGGCAAATAGGTAGAGGGGGGAGGGTTAGAGGGTTAGAGAGCTGTATTGGGGGATCAGGGAGGTTGGAGGCTAAGGGGGGATCCAGCACTGCATTATATATATATATATATATATATATATATATATATATATATATATATATATATTAAATGCTTTTTATTTTAGAACTGGCAGACTTTCTGCCAGTACTTAAGATGGTGGTGACAATTGTGAAATGGGGGAGGGAAGAGAGCTGTTTGAGGGGGTCATGTAGGGATCAGGGGGTGGGATATGTCAGGTGGGATGCTGATCTCTACACTAAAGCTAAAATTAACCCTACATGCTACCTAGTTAACACCTTAACTTCTGAACAAAGGAGATCTGAGAGAAGCATTTATAACCATTTGTGACATAATTGCACAAACTGTTTGTAAATAATTTCAGTGAGAAAACTAAAGTTTGTTAAAAAGTTAACAATTTTTTTAATTTGATCGCATTTGGCGGTGAAATGGTTGCATGAAATATACCAAAATGTAGGATAGTAAGAACAAGAGGGGCGCCTCGTGTGCATATAAGTAGACTATATAATTATAAAATGATGGTAAGCTAAATGGGTACTAACAATCGACTTGAGTACACTTATGTACTGGTAGGTGCAGGCTGAAAACTATGGTGTACCAGCTAACCCTTAGCAAAATGGTGAATTGGATCAGGCTGCTCTCCTCCTCATAGATAAATCCAGAACTGTTTAGAGAAATAAGGAACAAGAGGGGCGCCTCATGTGTGCATCAGTATATTTATATATATAAACATAAAAAAGAGTCAAATGGATACTCACAATAGGCCCTAGTACACTTATGTACTAGTAGGAGCTGGCTGGTATCTTCAGGTGTACCAGCTAAACCTTTCCAGGTACAGAAGGTAATGAACCAAAGCTTGCAATATTGGAATGTTAAAATCATAACAAGAAATATTAAAACAATGCAACACTCAACCCAGCATAGGTTGTTTCATCAGGCATAATGAACCTTCTAACTGACAATCCATTTAAACAAAAATTGAACCAATAGCAGACTTGGGCACACCCCTAATGTGCATTCCTAGATACATTGTTAATTGGTATACATCAATTCAAAAATATCAACAGTTTGAATATATATATATATATATACTGTATATATATATATATATATATATATATATATATACACAAAGTATAATATATAACAATGTCTATTTGTATTCACAAAGTATATAATATGTGATTGCTACATTTAAATCCCTTTAAAAAAATAATTTTCATTTCAACACAAACAAGGTATGATGTCTGGATGTTGCACAGTGCATATAACAGAAGTATTTATAGGTTTCTCAATTTCTGAAAACCATTTGTACATAATGCAAATGATCTGCTGATATAAATAATCTAAGGTATATAGTTGATTTATATATAATCCATATATAGCACTTCTAGTATGCAATGCATTAATGTTGGTAACAATGGTACACACCTCCATCAAACTTAACTGTGATGTTAGATCAGTAGTTAAGATCATTCTTAGGAATTAAACAGTCGTCTTTTCATTCTGGCAGTTTATCCAATCTTTGGAATTTATTGCTCTTCTGAATAAATAAAGCCAGCTGATTTTCACAAACGTTTTGAGCATATTTTGATTAGATGACTAGATGGTGTGCAAAACTATGTGTATTAGGTATTTAGCCGATATTTGGCCAATCATCTAGTGTGGATTTAGACACACCTTCTGTTAAACCTATCAGCAGGTTATGATTTAATTAAATAGTTATGAATAAAGTTTGTCACTTACAAACATATTAGTCTTGATGATGTGCTTCTAAGTTAGTGAGTGAAACATTAAACAACATATGTTATGATAAATACACCGAAAGCTATGTAGTGCAGCAAATACACTCGACTTAGCCGATATTCAGCCAATCCTAGCTGGTTACTGACTACACGCCCTCTATATGACCAATCAGCACATTTGTGCTCTATTGTGTTTCTATCTTAATAGACAAGTCGAGTGTATTTGCTGCACTACATAGCTTTTGTGTATTTATCATAACATATGTTGTTTAATGTTTCACTCACTAACTTAGAAGCACATCATCAAGACTAATATGTTTGTAAGTGACAAACTTTATTCATAACTATTTAATTAAATCCTAACCTGCTGATAGGTTTAACAGAAGGTGTGTCCAAATCCACCCTAGATGATTGGCCAAAATAAATACCTAATACAGGCATAGTTTTGCACACCATCTAGTCATCTATTCACAATATGCTCAAAACGTTTGTGAAAATCAGCTGGCTTTATTTATTCAGAAGAGCCATAAATTCCAGAGATTGGATAAACTGTCAGAAGGAAAAGACGACTGTTTAATTCCTAGGAATGATCTTAACTACTGATCTAACATCACAGTTATGTTTGATGGAGGTGTGTACCATTGTTACCAACATTAATGAATTGCATACGAGATGTGCTATATATGGATTATATATAAATCAACTATATACCTTAGACTATTTATATCAGCAGATCATTTGCATTATGTGCGAATGGTTTTCAGAAATTGAGAAACCTATAAATACTTCTGTTATATGCACTGTGCAACCACCAGACATCATACCTTGTTGTTTTGAAATGAAAATTATTTTTTTAAAAGGATTTAAATGTAGCAATCACACATAATACACTTTGTGAATATAAATAGACATTGTTATATATTATACTTTGTGTATATATATATATATATATATATATATATATATATATATATATATAAAGTATAGGCAATTCACTGTGTTGTCTGCGCTCCTCTCGCAGTCCTGTGTAGTGAACGGAGCCTGGCACAATTGTAATCCAATCAGGTAGGAAGCCACTTCAGGCGTGTCTGCCACACACGCCCCAAACAGAAATAGAATGCAGGGTGCAGAGATGGCGCTCTGATAGAAAGGAAAGTTATTTAGAAAGCGCTGTAGAAAGCGCTGTATGCACAATGAAGGATTCCAGGCAGCAAGGTAAAAAGTAAAAACAAACTTTATTCCAAAAGTTTAAAAAGCACAAAACCAGGATGTCCTATACAGAGCCAGCAGTGACTCTAGCAATCAGGCAAGTGAGCAGATCCCCATGCAGACATGTTACGTGCACCAGGTGCACTTGTTCACTGCTTACCTGGGGATCATCCCATCCACCCCTTTAAGGCTGAGCTAAATCATAACATCACAGTAATTAAGTACCTGATTGGATACCTATATCCACAGGACAGGCAAACAAGTTTCTCAACATTTTCAAAAATACACATTAACAGTGGATAAAATCCTATAGTCATTTAAATATTTATCCTCTCCCTGTTTTTCTAAGGAAAACATTTATAGGTTAATAAAACCATAACATTTCTACGTAGTGTAAATTATTCACAAATGAAACATATAAAGAGCGCAGCTTATCATACAATCACTACAAAAGAAACAAGATAGATTTAAAGTGAAAGCAATATATAAATGCAGCTTCTTAATGTCAATTTAATTTATGATGTTTAAGTTTGTGTTTTTAAACAGACACTACTCTAAGTGGCCTATGCTCATGTTATAGACTTAAGTAAACACATCTAGATCACGTCTGATGTTTAACCCCTCCGGTTCACTAGTTTGTAATCTAAACATCCAAAAAATCTCCTTTTTATTCAACAGTGTTTCCCGATTCCCTCCTCTCTTCCATATAGTGACATGATCAATTGCCTGTATTTTAAGAGAATAAACATCTGAATAGTGTTTTGTTTTGAAATGTCTTGACACCGGTGTGTCGCTATCTTCATCCTCAATAGACCTAAGGTGTTGCAAAAACCTATCTTTTAGGGACCTTTTGGTCTTTCCTGTGTATTGAATTTTACAAAGATCACAAGTAAGAATATAGACGACATGTGTTGTAGCACAATTGATAATAAATCTAATATCATACTCCATATTGGTTATGCTGGATACAAATTTATCGCCTTCATGTACAAAACTACATGTCTTGCATATGGGATGGCGACATTTGAAGCACCCCTTCTTCTGTTTCAACCAACATTTGTTTTTTGTAGGTTTTATATCTGATGGCGACAAATAGTTAGCTAAAGTTTTTGCTCCCTTAGGAATAAATTCACATCCTGAATCTAGAATTTCTTTGATGATTGGATCAGAGTACAAAATGGGAAGAGATTCCTTAATTATATTACATATTTTAGTGTATTCTACACTATATGTAGTAATAAACTTGATCTTACTCATATCATCCTTGTCAATTTTATGTCTCTTGGGCTTATATTGAAGTAACTGTTCTCTGGGAATCTGATCCACATCTTCTTTTGCTGTTAAGAGAATACCATCTCGATACCCTCGCTGTTTGAATCACTAGCCTGGCGCTGATATTCACCTTCTTTGTTAAGTTTCTCTTAATGCGGATGTATTCCCCTTTTGGTATCCCCCTCAAAACATGACGTGGATGACAAGATTCAAATTTTAGCAGGGCGTTACCCGCAGTTTCCTTTCTATACATCTTGGTTTGGATGAGAGACCCAATTTCCCCACCCTGGACAGTGAGGTCCAAAAAATCCACACTACTTTGACTGTGTGTGCCAGTAAATTCAACGCCTTGCTGGTTGCAATTGAGATATTGACAGAAAAGATCTGCCCTAGTAGCGTCACAGTCCAGGATGAAGAACAGATCATCAATATAACGATGATATTGGATTATCTCTTCTTTGAATGGGTTGCTATTGCCAAAGACATGGGACAGCTCCCACCAGCCCATCAAATCAAATGTTGCCATCCCATATGCAAGACATGTAGTTTTGTACATGAAGGCGATAAATTTGTATCCAGCACAACCAATATGGAGTATGATATTAGATTTTTTATCAATTGTGCTACAACACATGTCGTCTAACTTCTTACTTGTGATCTTTGTAAAATTCAATACACAGGGAAGACCAAAAGGTCCCTAAAAGATAGGTTTTTGCAACACCTTAGGTCTATTGAGGATAAAGATAGCGACACACCGGTGTCAAGACATTTCAAAACAAAACACAATTCAGATGTTTCTTCTCTTAAAATACAGGCAATTGATCATGTCACTATATGGAAGAGAGGAGGTAATAGGGAAACACTGTTGAATAAAAAGGAGATTTTTTGGATGTTTAGATTACAAACTAGTGAACCGGAGGGGTTAAACATTAGACGTGATCTAGATGTGTTTACTTAAGTCTATAACATGAGCATAGGCCACTGAGAGTAGTGTCTGTTTAAAAACACAAACTTAAACATCAGAAATTAAATTGACATTAAGAAAGCTGCATTTATATATTGCTTTCACTTTAAATCTATCTTGTTTCTTTTGTAGTGATTGTATGATAAGCTGCGCTCTTTATATGTTTCATTTGTGAATAATTTACACTACGTAGAAATGTTATGGTTTTATTAACCTATAAATGTTTTCCTTAGAAAAACAGGGAGAGGATAAATATTTAAATGACTATAGGATTTTATCCACTGTTAATGTGTATTTTTGAAAATGTTGAAAAACTTGTTTGCCAATCAGGTACTTAATTACTGTGATGTCATGATTTAGCTCAGCCTTAAAGGGGTGGATGGGATGATCCCCAGGTAAGCAGTGAACAAGTGCACCTGGTGCACGTAACATGTCTGCATGGGGATCTGCTCACTTGCCTGATTGCTAGAGTCACTGCTGGCTCTGTATAGGACATCCTGGTTTTGTCCTTTTTAAACTTTTGGAATAAAGGTTCGTTTTTACTTTTTACCTTGCTGCCTGGAATCCTTCATTGTGCATACAGCGCTTTCTACAGCGCTTTCTAAATAACTTTCCTTTCTATCAGAGCGCCATCTCTGCACCCTGCATTCTATATATATATATATATATATATATTTTTTTTTTTTTTCAAACTGTTGATATTTTTGAATTGATGTATACCAATTAACAATGTATCTTGGAACGCCCATTAGGGGTGTGTCCCAGTCTGCTATTGGTTCAATTTTTGTTTAAATGGATTGTCAGTTAGAAGGTTCATTAAGCCTGATGAAACAACCTATGCTGGGTTGAGAAACGCGTTGCATTGTTTTAATATTTCTTGTTATGATTTTAACATTCCAATATTGATTTTAATAAACTTAACTTGTTTTATGCAAGCTTTGGTTCATTACCTTGTATAGCAGCTATATACTGCTTCTGACCTTCCATTAGCAATCATTGTGACAGGATTCCCCTGCACCGTCCACTCTGCACCTGGAAAGGTTTAGCTGGTACACCTGAAGATACCAGTCAGCTCCTACTAGAACATAAGTGTACTAGGGCCTATTGTGAGTATCCATTTGGCTCTTTTTTATGTTTATATATATATATATATAGATATACTGATGCATACATGAGGCGCCCCTCTTGTTCCTTATTTCTCTATACCAAAATGTGCCTAGATCAATACTTTGGATTGTCTACTACACTACACTAAAGCTAAAATTAACCCTACAAGCTCCCTAATTAACCCCTTCACTGCTGGGCATAATACACGTGTGGTGCGCAGCTGCATTTAGCGGCCTTCTAATTACCAAAAAGCAATACCAAAGCCATATATGTCTGCTATTTCTGAACAAAGGGGATCCCAGAGAAGCATTAACAACCATTTATGCCATAATTGCACAAGCTGTTTGTAAATAATTTCAGTGAGAAACCTAAAATTTGTGTAAAAGTTAGTAAAAAAGTTAACGTTTTTTTTTATTTGTTCGTATTTGGCGGTGAAATGGTGGCATCAAATATACCAAAATGAACCTAGATAAATACCTTGGGTTGTCTACTAAAAAAATATATACATGTGAAGGGTTATTCAGGGATTTCTAACAGATATCAGTGTTACAATGTAACTAGTGCTAATTTTTGAAAATTACAAAGTGCTACTTGTACCTATTGCCCTATAACTTACAAAAAAAGCAAATAACATGTAAACATTGGGTATTTCTAAACTCAGGACAAAATTTAGAAACTATTTAGCATATAATTTTTTGTGTGGTTTTAGATGTGTAACAGATTTTGGGGGTCAAAGTTAGAAAAAGTGTTTTTTTTTTTCAATTATTTCATCATATTTTATGAAACATATTATAGTAAATTATATGATATGATGAAAATAATGGTATCCTTAGAAAGTCCATTTAATGGCGAGAAAAATGGTATATAATATGTGTGGGCACAGTAAATGAGTAAGAGGAAAATTACAGCTAAACACAAACACAGCAAAAAAGTAAAAATAGCACTGGTCCTTAATGGTAAGAAAATTGAAAAATGGTCTGGTCACTAAGGGGTTAATGACATTTATTTGCCAGGTTGTCATATAAATCGGAAGCAAAGTAGAGATATTGAGAAATATGTATATAGTAACAGCAATATAGTTAGATAGAGTAGAGTAAGGAAAAAGTCTAAATGTCACCAACCGGTACATTTAGGACTTCTCTCAAATAGGATGAAAAATGCATCATCAACAACATAATAAAAAACAGAAGTAGTTACAATGTATTTGAAGTGAGCAGTACATTTACTCTACAAAATAACGCATATCCCACTCCTGATTCACATCTAATGGTGACTTTGTCTTAAGTTTGTAAATCCAAAAGAGCTCATTCTTATCCAGAATTTTACACTTATATCCACCTCTAAGGTAGGTATTAACCCCTTAAAAATGAATTGAACATTTCTCAGCTGCACAGCTCTAATACAAATAGTATTCAGATTGTTAAACACTTATCAGAAACAACACACAGACTCTATTAACCC
Source organism: Bombina bombina (assembly GCF_027579735.1). NCBI lineage: Eukaryota > Metazoa > Chordata > Amphibia > Anura > Bombinatoridae > Bombina > Bombina bombina. The sequence goes on along the minus strand of NC_069500.1, from coordinate 568,528,780 downwards.
ATTTCAGATGTCAGTGATTGGCATCCATTATCGGTAGTTCAGGCTACCATGTGGGGAAATGGGGATCTAATCTTGTTGTAGTTATGAATCTTGTCTGTGTTTGACTCGAAAAGATTAGGATCACTTTGTTAATGAAAAAACAAAGCCAGTTCCAATTATTTTTCCAATATATATATATATAAAAAAAAAATCAGAAAGATTGGAATTAACCCCATTATTTAAAATATTCATTAATGGCCACATTAATATAATATCTTATATTTGAATATTCTTGCTCTTTTGCAGTTATATTCCATACAAAAGGATAAGAGGTTCCTAATCATATTTTATAGCTAATACAAGATGGAAACTTCATAGACTTATTTGAATGCATGACATAAGAAATAACATAATAATCCTGAATACAATATTTGAATAGAATGTATTAAATATATGTGACATTTCTAAATGACAGTGAAAGTTAAAATAAATTAGAATATTAAATCTACAAATACTGAACTAGAATTAAAAGGTGAATAAGCTGTGCTTTTCCTGAAAACTAAAACTGTATGCTGCTTACTGTCTACACTAGATGGCGCTATTTCTTTGTTGTGTCATACCCTCTGAACATATAGAGGTTTTCTGGTGGCTTTCAAGTTTACATTAAAGGGACAGTCTACAATAGAATTGTTATTCTTTTAAAAGACAGATAATCCCTTTATTACCCATTCCCCTGTTTTGCATAACCAACACGGTTATATTAATACACTTTTTACCTCTGTGATTACCTTGTATCTAAGAACCTTCTGACAGCCCCCTGATCACATGACTGTGACTATATAAAATCTATTGAGTTGCATTTAGTATTGTGTTGTGCAAACTCTTAAATAACTCCCTGTGTCTTAACACAGTGTTATCTATATGGCCCACAGTCTCTTGTTATTAAAAGCAATTTAAAAAACGTGATAAGAGGCAGCCCTCAAGTCTTAGAAATTAGCATATGAGCCTACCTGGGTTTAGTTTCAACTAAAAATAACAAGAACACAAAGCAAATTTGATAATAAAAGTAAATTGGAAAGTTGCTTAAAATTACATCTCCTATCTGAATAATGAAAGTTTAATTTTGACTAGACTGTCCCTTTAATCAGAAAATGCCAACATCCTTGAATTCTTTAAAAACCCAAGTTTACCTGTTTTGATCTGTATATACTGGCTGTTTCCCTGGCTTTTTCTATATTAAAAAAAAGTTTTTGTGATTATGAGCATTTAGAATCTTCATTTAGTTACATTTAAGTGCATGGATGTTTAAAAATGTATGCATCTTCCTATAGAAGTGCTTTTCCCAGAATTAAGTCTGTTTGGCCAGTTAAAATGTCTCAAGATACAATCCTATATAATAAAAGGCCAAGTGTGTTTGTCCGAAGCTGTCATGCGCAGTAGACAGCACAGCACGAGGACAAACATACCTGGCCTTTGAGAGTCCCTAAGTCTCTGCTCTGCAGTGCGAGCAGAAGTTGGCGTGGCCGAGCGTGACAGGGGGCATGGCCGAGCGCGAAGGGGGCGTGGCCGAGCGCGAGGGCCGTGAGGGGGCATGGCCGAGTGTGAAGGGGCAGGGCCAGGCATGCCGTGAAAGGCTGTGCAGTCTGAGAGCTCAAAACAGCTCAAAAGAGGGGAGAGAGGGGGTAGGGAAAAGATAAGAAAGGTGAGAGAGAGATCAAGAGGGGAGAGAGAGATCAAGAGGGGAGATAAAGAGAGCACAAGAGAGGGAGCAAAAGAGAGGGGGAGAGACAGCAAAAGAGAGGGGGAGGGAGAGCAAAAGAAAGGGGACAGAGAGATCAAAAGAGAGGGGGGGAAGAGAAAGAGAGGGGGAGGGGGGGAGAGAGAGAGAGGGGGAGGAGGAGAGAGAGAGGGGAGAGAGAGAGGGGAGGGAGAGAGAGAGGGGATGGAGAGGGGGAGTGAGAGAGAGAGGGGAGGGGGAGTGAGAGAGAGAGAGAGGGGAGGGAGAGAGAGAGAGGGGAGGGAGAGAGAGAGGGGAGGGGGAGGGAGAGAGGGGAGGGGGAGGGAGAGAGGGGAGGGGGAGGGAGAGAGGGGAGGGAGAGAGGGGAGGGGGAGGGAGAGAGGGGAGGGAGAGAGAGAGAGGGGAGGGGGAGGGAGAGAGGGGAGGGGGAGAGAGAGGGGAGGGAGAGAGAGAGGGGAGGGGGAGTGAGAGAGAGGAGGGAGAGAGAGAGAGGGGAGAGAGAGAGAGGGGAGGGAGGGAGAGAGAGAGGGGAGGGAGAGAGAGAGAGGGGAGGGGAGAGAGAGAGAGGGGGGAGATAGAGAGAGAGAGGGGAGAGAGAGGAGAGAGAGGGGGGAGAGAGAGAGAGGGGGAGAGAGAGGGGAGAAAGAGAGAGAGGGGGAGAGAGAGAGAGGGGGAGAGAGAGAGAGGGGAGAGAGAGAGAGAGAGGGGGGAGAGAGAGAGGGGGGAGAGAGAGAGGGGGGAGAGAGAGAGAGAGAGAGAGAGAGAGGGGAGAGAGAGAGAGCGATAGAGGGGAGAGAGAGAGAGATAGAGGGGAGAGATGGGGAGAGAGAGAGAGAGGGGAGAGAGAGAGAGGGGGGAGAGAGACAGGGGAGAGAGAGAGAGCGCAAAAGAGAGGAGGTAGAGAGACCGCAAAAGAGAGGGGTGAGAGAGAGCGCAAAAGAGAGGGGTGAGAGAGAGCACAAAAGAGAGGGGGAGAGAGAGCGCAAAAGAGAGGGGGAGAGAGAGAGGGGAGAGAGAGAGAGGGGAGAGAGAGAGAGGGGGGAGAGAGACAGGGGAGAGAGAGAGAGCGCAAAAGAGAGGAGGTAGAGAGACCGCAAAAGAGAGGGGTGAGAGTGAGCGCAAAAGAGAGGGGTGAGAGAGAGCACAAAAGAGAGGGGGAGAGAGAGCGCAAAAGAGAGGGGGAGAGAGAGAGTGCAAAAGAGGGGGGGGAGAGAGAGAGCGCAAAAGAGGGGGGAGAGAGAGAGTGCAAAAGAGGGGGGGATAGAGAGAACGCAAAAGAGGGGGGATAGAGAGAGCGCAAAAGAGGGGGGAGAGAGAGCACAAAAGAGAGGGGGAGAGAGAGCGCAAAAGAGAGGGGGGAGAGAGAGAGCTCAAAAGAGAGGGGAGAGAGAGAGTGCAAAAGAGGGGGGGGGGGGGAGAGCGCAAAAGAGGGGGGAGAGAGAGCGCAAAAGAGAGGGGGGGAGAGAGAGATCTCAAAAGAAAGGGGGAGAGAAAGCGCAAAAGAGAGGGGGTAGAGAGAGCAAAAGAGGGGGGCAGGGAGAGAGCGCAAGGGGTGGGACCGTTGTACCCTGCAAAAAATGGCCCGTGTGAACGGGCTTTAGGACTAGTAAATAAATAAAAAATTAAACCCTGTGTTCTTTCAGCTGCCAGGTGATTGTCATAACATTATAAAATACTGTACGGTTCTATTTTGAAGGTTCTGACAATTTTTACGAGACCTTTATTGCTTCCCTCATTAATCAAATGATAAGGATGACCTGATAGCAATCACTAGCCTCATCTTGTTGTGCTAAGGCTCATAGATTTATATTGTCTGAATTAATAAAAAAATAATAATTTCAGGAATGAAAATAAATGGAAGATCTGGGTGAGTATAAAATATTATATTTTGTAAATTCTATATAGGGTGATTTTTGATGCAACTATGTTATGCTAAACTGAGTTAACATATTTTCAGATGGCTTAAACCACCCATGTGGGAAATCAAAATGCTGCAAAGTTTTAAAAGTATATAATATATGTATGGTTAGATATTGTATACATAATCACTTCTGCAATAATTGCAAGATAGTAAAAAGTCTAAAAACAATAAATTGCATCTTTATGGTTATTCTGATTGATTACCGGGAGCCCCTGGGAGTTCGAAGTAACGGGAAGGGGACTTGACCGTTGGAGGAATTAGGCCTAGTGTGTGATTGGTTGGGAGTCTGTAAAGGGACGGGCTTAGCACGCGCTGTTACGCTTTTAAGGAAAGAGCGGGAGAATCTGTCATCAGATTATTTATCAAACTTATGTGGAAAGTGCTTGTTCGTTGGAATTACTTGTGATGGCGCAGTTTGATGCGATTTTCGACCAACTTAAGTTGGAAGCTGCTAAAATGGGCCCTACCTGGCTCGAGGATAGGTTACGTCCCTTGTTTGGTCCTGATATAGAACCGAAGGATGATATGGAGGATGCTGCTTCGAGACCTGTGAGGCGTTCGAGGCCCCCAGTTCATTTGGATCCGGATTCGGAGGGGAGTAATGGCGGACGGAGAAGACCCAGCCCCAGTCCGGGGTTAAAGGCGGCCGTGAGGAAGAAGTCAAGTTCTAGTTCCGGAAGTCGGCAGGCCGGAGCTGAGGTCGCGGATACTGCTATGCTGTCTGGGAGCATTTGTTCCCTATCGGAGCAAGTTGAAGTGCCTGTAAAGAAGGGTGATTCTTTGCCTAAGGGTAAGACGGCCAATTTAGGCCAAAAAGTGGTATTTAAGGGGAAGAGGCAAGTTAGTAAAGGTGACGGCCCGCCGAGGCCTAGTTTATCGAGTGGTGGTAAGGAGCAAGTGAGTGCAGGTAGGTTAGAAAGTGTTTTAGTGAGAAAGAGGGGTGAGGAATTGAAGGTGTCAGGTTCGACCGAGCTGTCTCAGGTGGTTGAGGAACAGTTACATAATGTTTCAAAAACAGCCCAGATTTTAAGGCCTAGTAGTAATGTTGAGGAACAGGCTTATCGAGTGTTAGATGAGAGGGTGGAAGGGGTTGAAGTCAGTGAGAGTCAGCATGATACAGAGGTTGATAACGGCGTCGGGGAATTAGCCTTATATTTAGATTCTTCTGAGGAGGATTTTATTCCTCCTTCTCCCAGTGTAGTTAACCCCCTTCGCCAGTTTAGACCGACAGTCAGGGCATCGAGTGATTTGGTTTTAAGGGGTGAGTTAAGAAATTTGAGGGGTAGGAATGTTGATGTGGTTAAAAATTTACCTGTCTCTAATAATGTTTTTCTTTTAGAAGGGAATGAGATTGGGTCACGGCCTGAGAATTCTCCGGGTTTCTTAGTGGTGGGAAATGACGGCCTAAGTGGGGAAGCTTATGGTCTTCAGGAATCCTGGACGGAAAATATCAGGTGGAACGTTTTAATGCAAGAGGAGAAGAAACAGGGGTGAGTACAAGGTAGAGGTAGACAACGCAAGAGGTATGGGGATTTAAGGGGAGAAGGGTTTGAGGTTTCATCTGCTAAGAGGGGTAAGGGTGTTTTAGTGGATAGTAGGTTGGGTATGTCTACGGCTAGTAGGGGCATTGGAATTTGGGCACCTTCAGGGGGTTTGTCACATGTTTCTGTTTTGCAGGCTGAAAGAAGTCAACAATTGATGGCTAATACGGAACCCAGGACTACTGGGTTCCAGAATATAGAGAAGGTTGCGGCTGCATCTCAAGGTGATCAGTCTGCAGCGACTCAGGATCTTGGTACAGGTAATGAGGGATCTGGGGCTGTGAATCTGAAGGTGGGGGTTGAAACAGTTGGTGTGCATGCTGATCCTTTATCAATAACTGTTGTAGCGGGTTTAAGAGACTTGTTAGCCAAGTTAGAAGGTGCTAAAGTTTCAAGGGGAGTCACCAATTCGTGGGTTCCTCCTGGATCGGCCCCTCAAAATGGGGTATTAGGGATTGCTGGTGAGGGAACAAAAGATGTAGGGTCGGTACCCCAATCTCAAGTGGTTGGTTTGTCTCAGTCAAAAGTGGCTAATGTTGATAATAAAGCGTCTGGGGGTTCTGAGCTTAAAATTGCTGACACGGCTTTGGCCAGGTCTTGTTTGTGTTCTATTGGGCCTTTGGGTATGCACTTGACGGTTGAGTTAAGGGAGAAGATATGCAAGAGGGAGTTTATTGAATTATTTTCTCTCCTCCCCCTTGACCAGTCTTTTGAGATACCTGAAGACTCAAAAAAGGATGCGTCCAAGAAGGAGGAGGAGGAGAGGAAAAAACGTTACAGAAAGTTACCAAAAACATTTACTAACTGGTTTCAGGCTTTTGTTATTTATGCCAGTGTATTTGCTGGTAAGTTCCCTGATCAAGGCGCGGCACTTTTTTGCTATTTAGATGAAATAGCCGCTGCTCAGAGAACATACGGGGGTATGGCTTGGTGGGTTTATGATGAACAATTTAGACAACGTTTGTCGGTTAAGCCTGAGATGAAGTGGGATGACTGTGATATGGGCCTTTGGCTAAAAGTAATAACCCCGCTAAGGTCTTCGCAGCCTTTTCGCGGGGGTGCCGGCGGGTCACTGCAAAGTGGGTCGTCGGCAACAGTCAAAAAAGGTTTCTGTTTTGCCTTCAATGAAAAGTTTTGTAAATGGGGATCGTCTTGTAAATTCAGACACGAATGCTCAGGGTGTGGGGGATCCCACCCTTCCATCAAGTGTTTCAAAAAGAATAAATTGGGAGGAACCCAGGAGCTACCTGAAAAAGGGATTAACTCCGGTGAGGCTAAGCGGGATGGAGCTGTGGCTCGTACTCTACGCTAAACAGAAGGGCTTTGGTGAAAAAGCCTTGTTATTGCTGCATGGTTTCGAGTTTGGTTTTAGAATCCCATCTTCAGGGGGTGTTGTTCATTACAGGGGTAACCTTAAGTCTGCTAGGGAATGGCCAGATGTTGTTAGGAGTAAGCTTGAGAAGGAGGTTTCTTTGGGTCGAATGGCAGGTCCTTTTAAAGTTTCTCCTATCCCCCATTTGCGTATTTCACCTTTAGGAGTGGTTCCTAAGAAGGAACCTGGTAAATTTCGTCTTATTCACCACTTATCTTTTCCAAAGGGTGGGTCTGTGAATGATGATATTCCGGACGAATTATCGTCTGTGTCTTATACATCATTTGATATGGCAGTTAATCTGGTTAGAGAGGCTGGTCAATTTGCTTTAATGGCTAAAGTGGATATTGAGGCAGCCTTTCGGTTACTTCCGGTTCATCCTTCTTCCCATTATCTATTGGGTTGTTGTTTTGATGGTTTTTTCTACATTGACCTTTGCCTCCCGATGGGTTGTTCTATTTCTTGTTCTTTGTTTGAGTGTTTTAGTTCCTTTTTTGAATGGGTTGTTAAATTTAAGTCAGGATTCTCTTCTGTAGTTCATTATTTGGATGATTTTCTTTTTGTTGGTCCTCCTGATTCGGATGTTTGTTTGAAGTTAAGGGATTGTTTTTATTCGATGGCATCTGAATTTGGGGTTCCTATTGCATTTGAAAAATCTGAGGGTCCAGTTGCGGCCCTTAAATTCTTGGGTATTACAATTGATTCCAAAAGAATGGAATGTAGTTTACCTTTGGAAAAGATTGTGGACTTGTCAGAAATGATTCAGCATTTTTGGGGGTCCGTAAGGTGACTCTGAGGGAAATGCAATCTCTGCTGGGAAAATTGAATTTTGCTTGCAGAATCATTCCCATTGGTAGAGTTTTTTCTAGAAGAATGTCATTGGCTACGTCTGGTGTTAGTAAGCCTCATCATTTTGTAAGGATTAAAAAAGGCCACAAGGATGATTTGAAAGTTTGATTGGAGTTCCTTAAAAATTTTAATGGAGTTGCAATATTTATGGAAGCTAGGATCTCTAATGTTGATTTGGATTTGATAACAGATGCAGCTGGTGGTGTTGGTTTCGGGGCTTATTTTCAGGGTCATTGGTGTGCAGAGGTGTGGCCTCAAGAATGGGTAGAGTTGGGTTTAACTTGGAACCTAGTCTTCCTTGAATTATTTCCGATTCTGGTGGCTTTGTTTGTGTGGGAAGTTGATTTGGTGAATAAATCCATATTGTTCCATACAGATAATATGGGCGTGGTTTCTGCTATTAATTCATTATCTGCATCATCATTGCCAGTTTTGCGTTTATTGAGGGTATTGGTCTTGAAATGTTTAAGTATTAATGTTTTTGTCAGGGCAAAGCATATCCCTGGTAAGCTTAATTTGATAGCAGATTCTTTATCTCGTTCACAGTGGTGTCGCTTTTGAGAGCTGGCTCCTCAGGCGGATGTAGCTGGAGCGAAGTTTCCGGCCCAACTTTGGAAGCTTGGGATGGAGGATTGGCTGAATTAATTAAAAAGTCTTTGGCCCCAGGTACTTGGGCGTCCTATGTATCCGTTTGGAGGGAATGGGAAATGTGGCTATGTCAGTCTGAAATCAAAGAAGGGTCTGATGATGTCACGGGTTGCTTATTGGAATGGATGTGGCATTGGGGAACCTTGGGTTTGTCACCATCTAATATGGAGAAAAGATTGGCGGCCCTAGCTTTTAGATTCCGTTTATTAGGCCTGCCTGACATTACAAAGGTTTTTTGGGTTCGTCAAGTCCTTAAAGGTTTGAAGAAAAAGGCAAAGGTTAGAGATAAGAGAAGGCCTATTACATTTTCTTTACTTGAAAAAATTTGGGTAGTATTGGCTGATGTTTGTGCATCAGCATTCGAAGTAATATTGTTTAGAACGGCCTTTGTATTGGCCTTTTTTGGGGCTTTTAGGCTTTCTGAATTGGTAAGCCCTAGCAAGAAAGTTTCTGGAGGTTTACAAAAAGAAGATGTAATATGGAACGAGAGCAGGGTCGAAATCTTACTGAGAAGTAGTAAAACGGATATCTATGGGAAAGGCAAGAATATAGTGCTGTTCCCTAGCGGTGGAGAGATATGTCCTTGTCAGGTAATGAAGCTTTATGGGTCCATACGGCCTTTGCAAGATGGCCCTTTGTTGGTTCACTCAGATGGTTCCTTTTTGTCACAGTATCAATTTAGAGCCATTTTGAAGGGTTCAATTGTTTTATTGGGTCTTAATCCATTAGAGTTCGGGTCTCACTCATTCCGGATAGGAGCTGCTACTGAAGCTACTATGCTAGGTCTCAGAGAGGATATAGTGAAAAAGATTGGTAGATGGGGTTCAAGTCGTTATAAATCTTATGTTAGACCTGATTTGAGGGTATAAAAAAAAAAAAAAAAAAGCTGAAATCATCCTGAATACTCTCTTTATTTCTTTTATTTTAGGTGTGAGGATCGTATGGGTGATGGGGCATTCATTTATATACTGGGCCAATGCTGAGGCCAGTAAGAAAATGGGCGGTCTTCAGCTCGGGTGTCCAGTTGGTCAATGGGAGGTCAAATGGTTTGGGATTAGGGGTATGTGCTGGGAACTTCTGTTTCCGGTGTTTCTAGATTACAGCAAGGTTTTCCATCACCTGGATGTTTTGATATTGCATTTGGGGGAAATGATTTGGGTATGATTCCTCAAAAAGAATTAGTGAGAAGAATTAAAAGGGATTTGGGCAATATAAAAGAGCTTTATCCCGGAATAAAAATAGTCTGGTCACAGATTACTCCTCGACTGGTTTGGAGATCAGCGTGGGATTATGATAGGTTGGAAAAGAGCCGCAAGAAAGTTAACAAAATAGTTAGCTCTTTCGTAAGAAGGTTGGGGGGAGGGGTGTTGTTTTCCACCCTGATTTTGAAGTAGAAGGGGCTGAGGAATTCTATCTAAAAGATGGTGTACACTTTAACCAATTTGGGCTGCAGCTATTTCTTTTTGATATAAAAGAAGCATTGGGCAAAATTTAGGGTTTGGCGGGACTGGGCTGTTCGGTCAGTCCAGTCGGTGGCGGGGGTGCTAGTTCCCAGACAAATATGGTAAGCAATATGGCCAAGGGATTTTGAGGATTTTAAGTAGTTGCCTCTCCATGGGGTGAGCGGGCAACTGGTTTTATAGGGACAAGGGGTTCCCTATTAAAGTGTAGGTGTCCTTGGACGGACTCAACGGGGATATAGTTGAGTGCAGTTTTTGAATAACGGCCATCTTGTTTTGTGGGTTTGGGAACTAGCACCGCTGTGGGGAATTGACAGTTTGATTTGGAATGTTATTTATGAACATCAGGTATGTTCTGTTAAATGTTTGGAAATATTTATTACACAATATTTAACTTATGTTATTAATAAAATGGCTGCGGCCAATTTTTATACCAAAGTTGTGTGTAACTCTTATTTATAGCAATTAAGTTATTTAATAAATGTTATAAGGTTAGGCCGGGGATTGACGACTTTAAAGGTCAGGGAGCCCCTGGGAGTTCGAAGTAACGGGAAGGGGACTTGACCGTTGGAGGAATTAGGCCTAGTGTGTGATTGGTTGGGAGTCTGTAAAGGGGCGGGCTTAGCACGCGCTGTTACGCTTTTAAGGAAAGAGCGGGAGAATCTGTCATCAGATTATTTATCAAACTTATGTGGAAAGTGCTCCCTCCCTCCCTAATTTTGTTTTCCTTCCTTGTTTCGTGTTTGTCGCAGCAAGGCGGGGGTGCTAGTTCCCAGACAAATATGGTAAGCAATATGGCCAAGTGATTTTGAGGATTTTAAGTAGTTGCCTCTCCATGGGGTGAGTGGGCAACTGGTTTTATAGGGGCAAGGGGTTCCCTATTAAAGTGTAGGTGTCCTTGGACGGACTCAACGGGGATATAGTTGAGTCCAGTTTTTGAATAACGGCCATCTTGTTTTGTGGGTTTGGGAACTAGCACCGCTGTGGGGAATTGACAGTTTGATTTGGAATGTTATTTATGAACATCAGGTATGTTCTGTTAAATGTTTGGAAATATTTATTACACAATATTTAACTTATGGCTGCGGCCAATTTTTATACCAAAGTTGTGTGTAACTCTTATTTATAGCAATTAAGTTATTTAATAAATGTTATAAGGTTAGGTCGGGGATTGACGACTTTAAAGGTCATGGACTTACTTTACTATTTTATCTGTGTATTATTTGTCATTTAGCACAGCTTGTTTATTTTATATGAAGAATAAAAATATTTTTGCAGTAGCATTATGACGTAATTTCTCATTTTTTTATTTTAAAAAATAAAAATAATACATTATTTATAACAGACAATCTGCAACAAATGTAAGGCTCAGCAATACTGTGCATTGATTGGTTTCAGTTGTAGCTTCACAGCATCTGTTTGCCATAGCAACTGATATACATTATCATCTGAAATACAACAATAAATAAGCACATTCATGACCCCAAGGCACTTGAATTTATAAAGAGTAAAACCGTGCTAACATGCCCTTACTATGTACAAAATAAGATTTGTGCTTCATTGTAGTAAACTACAGTCTCTGAGAGTTCATTTGCACTGCTTGGTCATCCAATGGCTGCAGCATTCCCTGTAACTTCTCACTCTGATTAAGTGGAGCTCAGCATGTTTTCTCTACTACCTGTAGACTTTTTCAAGAGCTTACATACAGAATCCGCTGGTTGATATGGTGATAAAGGAATGTTTTCTTTCAGAAAAATAAGTTTTCATGTTCTTCTCTCTATCACCATTATGTCATGCTTTCATGATCTTAAGATACTTATAATAAGTCAGTGAATAAGGCAATCAGGCAAAAAGTCTAACAAAATCCACATATAACAATGAAAGCTCTGGAATTACCATGTTATCTATATTACTGGTTTTCTTACTAAAGACAAGTTCCAACAATGGAATCTAGCAAACCACATTTGGACATATTTGCTGAGTATAGAGTAAATGACAATTTTCCTATGGAAAAAAGGATGAAAGAAAAAGACACCACTTTGGCTAAAACAAACTGTTGGAAATAAAAATAAAAATCTTTATCCAAAAAGGGTATTGAAACTGAGAGTTATGAAACAAGACTGCATGATTCAGTCTGCCTTAGATTAAGAACCTAAAATCAAAGAGGAGAGTATGGCACAAATGCACTTTTTAACACCTGTACTGAAGAACCATAAATTGTTAGCCAACAGATTTGCAAATTACAGTTCTCATCAGGATCACCTGTATTATTAAAGGCAGAGAAAAAACACCAATTTAAAAAGTTTCACATCTGTAGTTTCCAAACCACATATAATCAAGAATTTGGAATTTGTTTTTAATTATATATCATATTTTATACTTTAAATGTTTTTGAGTGAAGTGTTTAATTTACACTTAACACTGTGAATGAATGAGTATAAGTGGCAGTGATCATAAGGATGCAAGTTCTTGTGAAGTAGGTTGAGTCAGCTGGGAAGCGCTTAATTCTCCCAGACCGTTTCATTTGCACTTTGAGATAAGTGCTCTGTCCTTGTGAGTATCCTTCCTTTGGGATGGTTGTTTAGAAGGGGATATTAAGTCTAAGTGATATTGTGCCATTGGAGCACCTTCTTTTTGTTTTATTTCAGTACTGTGGAAATTATTTGTTGAAGAAGAGCTGACCTGGGCACATAATCAAAGGGATAAGGATTGTCATCTTTGCCAATCAATTGGCGCCTCTGTTATCTTTTGGACTACATTTTCAAGTGGGACTAATATTGTTTTTTTTTATATCCATCTATCTATCTATCTATCTATCTATCTATCTATCTATCTATAATATATGTGTGCACTTATGTGTTTATTTGTGTGTATATGTATTTACAGACATATATACACATATAAACACATAAATACATATTTATTCATATATATATAGATCAAATATAAAATATATAAAATATAAAAGTGCATTGGAGCCCTTTGCAGTCAGTAGATAAAACATGTAAAATCATATTTATGCAATTTTCATATTTAATAAAGTGTTTTAGTATGTTTTAGTGTAAATATTTTACATTCTAATGTTCTTCACATAGGGGAATATGTTCTTAGTATTTTTAAATAGATATTCCTATCTATATATCTGCATATACAGTATCTATAATAATAAATAAATATGTATATATGTATATGTTCTATTTAAAAAGCCTGCCCAGAGGGCATTCTGTGTGTTAAAAATTGAACCCCCAAGCTACAAAAAATACAAAAGTAAAAATACAGAAAAAAAATAAACAAAGCTATCCAAAATAATAAAATTAAACCTAAACTAATACCCCTATACAAATAAAAATCCCCCCCAAAACACCCCCCCTTATCTAATACTAAACTACCAATAGCCTTTTACATTAAAAATAAACAAAGTCCCCATAACAGTAAAACCCCCCACCCACCAAACCCCCCAAAATAGAAAAAACCTAGCACTAATAAACCTAAACTACCCATTGCCCCTAAAGGGGTATTTGTATGGGCATTGCCCTTAAAAGAGGATTCAGCTCTTTTTCATTGCCCTTAAAAGGACATTCAGCTCTTTTGTAATTTGCTCCAAAAAATCCCTAATCTAAAAAAACGAACCCCCCAAAAAACAAACAAAAAACCTAACACTAAATCCACAAATAGGTTCTCACGGTTTCAGAAGTCTGGTGGAGAAGGTCTTCTTTCAGGTGGGTCTATCATCTTCATCCACAGCAAAGGTGGCGCAGAGCGGAGGTCCAGAGCGGTCTTCCCAGATTTGGCGATCCTCGGCGGTGGTCATCTGTGGCGGTGTTGGCAGTCCTCGGTGGCGGCAGTACTCGGTGGCGGCGGTGGTCCTCGGCGGCATGGAGGCTCCTTTTCATCCGATGTCCGTGGTATACCAAATATTGAATGCAAGGTACCGCAATCAATTTGGGGTACCTTGCATTCCTATTGGCTGAATATTTCAAAACAGCCAATAGGATTAGAGCTACTAAAATCCTATTGGCTGTTCAAATCAGCCAATAAGATTTCAGTAGCTCTCATCCTATTGGCTGCTGAATTTTTCAAAACAGCCAATAGGATTAGAGCTACTGAAATCCTATTGGCTGTTTAAATCAGCCAATAAGATTTCAGTAGCTCTCATCCTATTGGCTGATTTTGAAAATGTCAGCCAATAGGAATTCAAGGTACCCCAATAAATATGTGGTACCTTGAATTCAATCTTCAGTGTGCGGCGGATGAGGAGGAACCTCCAGGCCTTCGCCGAGGAGCGCCACCGCCGCCGATGTCTGCCGCCAAGGATCACCACTTCTGAGAAGACTGCTCCAGACCTCCGCTCCACGCCACCTTCGCTGTGGATGAAGATGATGGACCCGCCTGAAAGAAGACCTTCTCTGCCGGACTTCTGAAACCGTGACTACCTATTTGGGGCTTTAGTGTGCTTTTAGATTAGGTTTTTTTTTGGGCAAATTGCAAAAGAGCTGAATGCCCTTTTAAGGGCAATGCCCATACAAATGCCCCTTTAGGGGCAATGGGTAGTTTAGGTTTATTAGTGTCAGTTTTTTTTTATTTTGAGGGGTTTGGTGGGTGCGAGGTTTTATTGTTAGGGGGGACTTGGTTTATTTGTAATGTAAAAGAGCTGATTTCTTTAGGGCATTGCCCTACAAAAAGCCCTTTTAACCCCTTGAGTGCTAACAACGGCTCTGAGCCGTCGCAGAGTTTCCCACTCTGGTGCTAATGAGGGAGATCTGGGGGCTCCCACACACTCTTACCCCGGCGATCGGGCCTGCATAGTGACAGGCATAGCCGGGGCTTCACATTATGCGTGGTGACGTCATACGCAATGATGTGATGACGTCACCGCACAACTTTATTTATACTTTACAATGTTAAGTATAGGAGCAGGGGGCATTCTGCTTAGAAGCCTGTATCTCAGGCATCTAAGCAGCTACAGACCCACTTTTGGAAAGGTAATCGCCCAACCTTTCTAACAGTGTAAGTCTTGGGGATCTGAAAAAAAACAAGTTACATTTTTTTTTTCTCCAAAAATAAAAAAAAAACTTAAAAAAGCTTAGCACCCAGGTGGGAAAGTGCTTAGCACTCAAAGGGTTAAGGGCTATTGGTAGTTTAGCATTAGATTAGGGTTTTTTTATTTTGGGGAGCTTCTTTATTTTCTTAGGCCTAGATTTGGAGTTTGGCGTTAGCCGTGAAAACCAGCGTTAGAGGCTCCTAACGCTGGTTTTAGGCTAACTCTGGTATTTGGAGTCACTCAAAAAAGGGTCTAACGCTCACTTTTCAGCCGTGACTTTTCCATACCGCAGATCCCCTTACGTAAATTGCGTATCCTATCTTTTCAATGGGATTTTTCTAACTCCGGTATTTAGAGTCGTGTCTGAAGTGAGCGTTAGAACTCTAACGACAAAACTCCAGCCGCAGGAAAAAAGTCAGTAGTTAAGAGCTTTCTGGGCTAACGCCGGTTCATAAAGCTCTTAACTACTATACTCTAAAGTACACTAACACCCATAAACTACCTATGTACCCCTAAACCGAGGTCCCCCCACATCGCCGACACTCGATTAAATTTTTTTAACCCCTAATCTGCCGACCGCCAACTACGTTATCCTTATGTACCCCTAATCTGCTGCCCCTAACACCGCCGACCCCTATATTATATTTATTAACCCCTAATCTGCCCCCCACAACGTCGCCTCCACCTGCCTACACTTATTAACCCCTAATCTGCCGACCGGACCGCACCGCTATTATAATAAAGTTATTAACCCCTAATCCGCCTCACTAACCCTATAATAAATAGTATTAACCCCTAATCTGCCCTCCCTAACATCGCCGACACCTAACTTCAATTATTAACCCCTAATCTGCCGACCGGAGCTCACCGCTATTCTAATAAATGTATTAACCCCTAAAGCTAAGTCTAACCCTAACACTAACACCCCCCTAAGTTAAATATAATTTACATCTAACGAAATTAATTAACTCTTATTAAATAAATTATTCCTATTTAAAGCTAAATACTTACCTGTAAAATAAATCCTAATATAGCTACAATATAAATTATAATAACATTGTAGCTATTTTAGGATTAATATTTATTTTACAGGCAACTTTGTAATTATTTTAACCAGGTACAATAGCTATTAAATAGTTAAGAACTATTTAATAGTTACCTAGTTAAAATAATTACAAAATTACCTGTAAAATAAATCCTAACCTAAGTTACAATTAAACCTAACACTATACTATCATTAAATTAATTAAATAAAATACCTACAATTACCTACAATTAAACCTAACACTACACTATCAATAAATTAATTAAATACAATACCTACAATTACCTACAATTAAACCTAACACTACACTATCAATACATTAATTAAATACAAAACCTACAAATAACTACAATGAAATAAACTAACTAAAGTACAAAAAATAAAAAAGAACTAAGTTACAAAAAATAAAAAAATATCTACAAACATAAGAAAAATATTACAACAATTTTAAACTAATTACACCTACTCTAAGCCCCCTAATAAAACAACAAAGCCCCCCAAAATAAAAAATGCCCTACCCTATTCTAAATTACTAAATTTAAAAGCTCTTTTACCTTACCAGCCCTGAACAGGGCCCTTTGCGGGGCATGCCCCAAGAAGTTCAGCTCTTTTGCCTGTAAAAAAAACATACAATACCCCCCCCCAACATTACAACCCACCACCCACATACCCCTAATCTAACCCAAGCCCCCCTTAAATAAACCTAACACTAAGCCCCTGAAGATCTTCCTACCTTATCTTCACCATACCAGGTTCACCGATCGGTCCTGAAGAGCTCCTCCGATGTCCTGATCCAAGCCCAAGCGGGGGGCTGAAGATGTCCATGATCCGGTAGAAGTCTTCATCCAAGCGGGGCAGAAGAGGTCTTCCATCCGATTGAAGTCTTCATCCAGGCGGCATCTTCTATCGACATCCATCTGGAACGGAGCGGCAGCATCCTGAAGACCTCCGACGCGGATCATCCATCCTGGCCGACGACTGAACGACGAATGACGGTTCCTTTAAATGACGTCATCCAAGATGGCGTCCCTCGAATTCCGATTGGCTGATAGGATTCTATCAGGGAATCGGAATTAAGGTAGGAATATTCTGATTGGCTGATGGAATCAGCCAATCAGATTTAGCTCGCATTATATTGGCTGATCGGAACAGCCAATAGAATGCGAGCTCAATCTGATTGGCTGATTGGATCAGCCAATCGGATTGAACTTGATTCTGATTGGCTGATTCCATCAGCCAATCAGAATATTCCTACCTTAATTCCGATTGGCTGATAGAATCCTATCAGCCAATCGGAATTTGAGGGACGCCATCTTGAATGACGTCATTTAAAGGAACCGTCATTCGTCGTTCAGTCATCGGCCAGGATGGATGTTCCGCGTCGGAGGTCTTCAGGATGCTGCCGCTCCGTTCCAGATGGATGTCGATAGAAGATGCCGCCTGGATGAAGACTTCAATCGGATTGAAGACCTCTTCTGCCCCGCTTGGATGAAGACTTCTACCGGATCATGGACATCTTCAGCCCCCCGCTTGGGCTTGGATCAGGACATTGGAGGAGCTCTTCAGGACCGATCGGTGAGCCTGGTATGGTGAAGATAAGGTAGGAAGATCTTCCGGGGCTTAGTGTTAGGTTTATTTTAAGGGGGGTTTGGGTTAGATTAAGGGTATGTGGGTGGTGGGTTGTAATGTTGGGGGGGGGTATTGTATGTTTTTTTTACAGGCAAAAGAGCTGAACTTCTTGGGGCATGCCCCGCAAAGGGCCCTGTTCAGGGCTGGTAAGGTAAAAGAGCTTTTAACTTTAGTAATTTAGAATAGGGTAGGGCATTTTTTATTTTGGGGGGCTTTGTTGTTTTATTAGGGGGCTTAGAGTAGGTGTAATTAGTTTAAAATTGTTGTAATATTTTTCTTATGTTTGTAGATATTTTTTTTATTTTTTGTAACTTAGTTCTTTTTTATTTTTTGTACTTTAGTTAGTTTATTTCATTGTAGTTATTTGTAGATATTGTATTTAATTAATGTATTGATAGTGTAGTGTTAGGTTTAATTGTAGGTAATTGTAGGTATTTTATTTAATGCCTCTGAGGCTGCGGTCTTCAATTCGCCCGATCATATACGATCGGGCTGATTGACACCCTCTGCTAGCAGTCGATTGGCTGCAAATCTGCAGGGGGCGCATTGAACAAGAAGTTCTGGTGAACTGCTTGTGCAATGATAAATGGTGACAGCGTACGCTGTCGGCATTCAGCGATATCTGGACAGACATTGGTAAATTACCCCATAGGCTCCTTGGGCCCAGCACTAATATTTTTTCTATTCCTATTAAAGAAAATTTAAAGTGATGGTAAATTTATTGCCCTTTGAAAGTAAATTTTTATTTCTAAAGTATTTACAAACTAAATCGCTATCTTTTTTTTAAAAAAAAATCTCTGAGGTTTTTTTTTTTTTTTTAAATTCTTTTTATTAATCACTCAGGAATCATACATAAAGACACAGTTACATGGTATAGTTAAACATTTCTCAGTTTTTTTCCAAAAAGGGTAGTAACAAGACATAGTTCTGGTGAAACAAGGTCATTGAAAGGCTTGGTGTCTTCAGTTTCAGGCATTTGCACAATTCCCGAGCAGAGTTTTTTCTTTCAATACAAACAATAACAACAACTTAACAAATTAAACATAGGTATTGACCTAATTCTAAACATATATTACTTTAGGTGGATAAAAGGACTCAGCGAGAGTCTGGGGATATGAAAGTCTCGGAGAAGGAGCAGCGGAGGGGGGAGTTCTCCTCAAAGATCAAGAATCGGAGAGGGAGATGGGGATGAGAGCTGAGGAATACGAAGAAGGGGGAGAGGGGGTAAGGGAAAAAAAACAAAACAAAAAAAAACAAAGGAGATCGCATGTGCTCATATATTTTCAGACTAGAATAGCATAATCTCAGACATTCCTGGCTCAGTGTTGTGATCTTCTACTATGTGTGTCACAGTCTGCCAACTCCCACCCGCAGCTATCTCCAACATGGTCTCTAAATGCATGAACGGTTTTAAAATCTGTCTTTGTGTTGGCAGGTCTAATGTGTCAATATAGGGTCTCCATTTACGCAAAAAAGGCTTCAGCCTACGCAACGTGTCTAGTCTAACATCATATTGCTCAATAAAGAGTTGCTTTAACAGCAGGTGTTTGAATTGCGCTACTGTAGGGGCTTGTCTGTTAATCCATCTTTTAAGAATGCATTGTCTGGCCAGCAGAACACAGGCCGTTAGAAGTCTATGTAATGGTTTGCACGCTTCATCCCACTTAAACAGAAGTATTTCAGTCATCGTAAACACTAGGTCTAGCTTTAGTGTGATTTTTAGCCAGTATTGAATTTGTCCCCAAAATCTTCTAATTGCTGGGCAGGCGTAAAAATAATGTTGGAACGACGGGGCAACTATCCCACATTTGACACATCGATCTAGGATTTGTTTGTTCCATTTTGCTGCCCTATGAGGTGTGATGTAATCCATATGTAATGTCCTAATCTGTGTTTCTCTGAGATGTACTGATAATGTTGCCTGTTTAGTGCGTTCTAAGCTGTCCACTATATCTTGGGATGTCAGTTCTATTGAGTTAGTGAGGTTATGTCTTGACAGTATGCCAGTAAGTATAAAGGATTCGTCCTGCATCACAATACGTGAGTAGAATTGGGACAAGGAGAATATGCCCATACGAAACAACGTCTGGGAAGTGGCAAAAGGCGATTTCTCCCAGAATTTTTCACACCGTGACTGCATGGTTAGAATATAATGCCTCAATTGCAGATAGGCATAAAAATGGCGATTGGGAATTTGGTACTTAGTTCTCAGTTCCTGAAAGGAGCGTACTGTGTGTTGTAGTGGGTCCAACATATCTCCAATAGTTGCAAAGCCCAGCCTCTTCCAAATATGAAATGGTTCGTGGTCATTTCCTGCAGGGAAGCAGGGATTTCCCACTATAGGTATATAGTTTGGGGCGACTGTCCGATTTTAAGTACTTGTGTAACTTCCCCCAGGCTCTTAGCGGATCCCTATACATCACATTATTAGTGAGTGAGGGGGGTAGCGTTTTGCAGTCTCCATACGGCAGGAAGGCCACAGCTATGGGACTTACTACCGCCTCCTCCAATTTCAGGTCACAAAAATGTCCTGTACCCAGCTGCCAATCCGTTACTAGTCTGGCCAAAGCCGCCCAGTTATACCATTGTATGTTCGGGAGTCCCAATCCTCCCTTGGTATAAGGGAGATGCAGTTTATGCGTTGCGATTCGCGGTCTGCCCCCCTTCCAGACAAAGCGAGATATAGCTCTCGTGAGCCTACTTAAATCTGTTTTTGTCATTAGAAAAGGCAGCATAAGTAGCGGATATAGGATTTTGGGTAAGATTGACATCTTTATCAGACTAACGCGGCCCAAAGGGAGATTGGGCCAATTGGAAAGAAAGTTGTGCACATTTCTCTGTGATATTTAGTTCATACATTTTTGTTGGGTCTCTATGAAGATGAATGCCCAGATAGGTGAGGCCATCTGTCGCCTCAGTAAAAGGATAGGCGTGTCTAGAGTTCTGGTTTTTGTGGAGCCAAAGTATCTCCGATTTAGAGGTGTTTATTTTAAATCCGGAGAAGCTACCAAAATCAGATATTACTCGAAGAATACGTGGGATATATATCTGCGGAGAGTCCACGAACAGCAGCATATCGTCTGCGTATAATGCTAAGTGGAGAGGTACCTCTCCCATGACAATTCCCGGGAAAATTTGTTTAAGTTTAAGCGCGAGAGGTTCAAGGGCCAAATTAAATAACAGGGGCGATAATGGGCAACCCTGCCTGGTGCCCCTTTGTAGGTTAAAATCGGTCGAGAAGCAACCGCCAGACAAAACCCTTGCCACAGGAGCCTTATATATTTTGCTAACAATATCCAGAAAGGGGCCCTCAAAACCAAATTTCTGCATGGTATTTAGCAGATGAGCCCACTCAACCCTATAGATGGCCTTCTCTGCATCTAGCGATAACAGGAAGGCCTCCGATGCGTTCTTTCCGCCTCCTCTCTCCCCCCCAGACCAAAAGTGTTCAATAACCTGCAACACTCTGCGGAGGTTGACCACCGAGGTACGTTTCGCCACGAAACCGGTCTGATCTGGGTGTAAGAGATCCGGCAGGACAGATTTGAGTCTGTTTGCCATAATTTTCGTGAAGAGCTTGTAATCGGTGTTTAAAAACGATATGGGTCTATAAGATGTAGGCAGAGATTGGTCTTTACCTGGCTTGGGGATGAGAGTGATATGGGCCGATGTAAAGCTCGTCGAGGGGGTTGCATCTGAGAGCAAAAAGGCATTGTAGAGATCAGTGAGCGTGCTCCCTATCTGTGGATGAAGTAGTCTATAAAATTCAGCATGGAACCCATCAAGGCCCGATGCTTTACCCATTGGCAGAGTCCGCAGGGTAAATGTCAATTCTTCTTTTGTGATGGGGGCGTTTAGGCTATTCTTTTGTTCTAGAGATATCTTGGGCAGCTGTACCGATTGCCAGAAACAATCCTGCAACTCCTGAGCCGGAGGAGTTTGACTCACGTACAACTGCGAGTAGTATTGCGCAAAACAGCTCGCAATGTCTTCAGGTGTGGTGCAAGTTTTGTTATTCCAGCGTAATGCTGCTATCTTAATCTTTGCTGTCTGTGGTTTCGACAGGGTGGCCAGTATTCTACCTGCTCTACCTCCGAATCTATAGAACCTGCCTGCTGACTTCAATAAACCAGAAGCCGCCTGTTGCTTTTTGAACGTCTCAAGGTCTGTTTTTGAGGTAATGTATTTAATATAGGCAGGTTTCGTCTTAGTCTGAAGGTAGATTTGATAAGTCTGCCCTAATTGTTTCTGTAGGCTTCTAAGCCTATACTGTGTTGTATGTTTAAGTTTAGAAACATACGATATGATGTTACCAGCTAGGACCGCCTTCGCCGTCTCCCATAGGAGTAGGGGATTGTCCCTGTGCTGTGCGTTATCAGTCATGAAGTCTGTCCATGAATGTTGTAGGAATTTGTGAAACGTCTCTGAAGTAGTTAGATAAGTAGGAAACCTGAGTATGTTTCTGTTCGTGTGCGGTCTGTCAAATCCCAACCACAGTTCAACCGGGGCATGGTCAGATAAAAGGATGTCGTGAATTCTGCTACATCGCACCTGGTCAATTAATCTGTTAGCTATTAAAAATAAATCTATGCGAGAAAGAGTGTGTTTGGCTTTAGACAGGCACGTAAATTCCTTAGCCTCAGGATGTTGCAGCCTCCAAATATCACAAACATCTAGGTCCTTATCAAACATGTTAAATATTTTTGTTTCATAATTGGCTTTATAATTTTTTCTAGGATCTCTTAAACTATGAGGTTCCAGCCATTGTCTATCTACACTATGCGTAGGGGAGATGTTGAAATCTCCTCCCAATATCAGGTTAAGACCTAGATATGGGGCCAATCTTTGCATCAGACCCCGCCAAAATCTCATGTCTCTGTGATTGGGGGCATAAATATTGCAGAATACGTAATCTACTGAGTTAACCTTGGCGCGCACTATCATATACCTGCAGTCAGGGTCTAAAAAATCTCTGAGGTTTTATGATAAAGTTGTATGTGACTTACTGAGCGTTATCGCTCCTTGCTCCGCCCCCGGCATTACTTCGTTATCTTTTCCTTTGCCGACTTAGAGAGTGGAACCACCCACTCTCTCTATCATTATATAGGCATCTTGGGGTTCATCGTTCATTATGCGTATGTGCGTAATTCCATATGCAATACATAGCATATGCTATCAGACTGTCTGTCAGTGATCCAACATGTAGCGCATGCGCTTACATAACATAGGGCGTGTTGGATAATATCAGTGTCGCCGACTGGCCTGGATTTCTATTAGTAAAAAAAAAAAACGTGACATAGGAAATCAATGGCGGCGGTTGTACAAGTGGAGGATCGTAGGTGAAATTTAATCTTATAAATGTTAAAAATTTTCAAACTACGATAAAATGCTACGTTTTCATCAATGAAAGTCACTTTATTTTTTTATTCTACATACGATCGCATGTTTTACTGGGTCTTAGTTTACCATCACTTTAAGTATGTTCATTACACATATATCAATCCAAATAAAGAAGGTGAGGTGAGGTCTAGGATCCGTGAACATCTGAGCAATATTAATTGCAATAAAGAATGTTCAGCTCTAGCTACTCATTTTATACACCGACATAACCAATCAGTTGAAACGCTAAAGAGGCAAACCATAGAAATTGTGCGATGTCCCAAGAGATGGGGTGACAGGGTAAAATAACTGTACCGCAGAGAAACGTTCTGGATCTTTAAATTGGAGACCAGATATCCGAAAGGCTTTAATTCTGTTTATGATATAATGAATCATTGGGAACACTAAGTTTGTTTCCCATGGTTGTTAGATCTATATCTTGATACCTATTATATCTGGGGTATCTCATAGTTGATACATATATTTTTGTCTAGAGGGTATAATTATTCCTTCTATACATTCATATATATCATATGTCCGTATAGTACACATTTTAGCATATAAATAAATATTTTTCTTTAGCATATCATGTATAATATGTTTCTATAATAAATTTGGTCTCTATGGGGTTTAAGTAGCTACTATATGTAAAATTTTGCTACTTGTTGTAGACATTCAGTACTAACTTTCTTCTGCTTTTTATTTATGTAACCATATTGTGCCTCCTATAAATTATCTATAAAAAGCTTGTCTAGATGAAACTATACATACATATCTGTTCTGAGTACTTACTATTGATATATATATATATATATATATATATATATATATATATATATACAGTATATATACTGTATATGTTTCTGAATAATTCTATCAAGTTGCTTATTGATTATTGTAAGTGACACTATAGTCTAATATGTGTACAAATGGAATATGCTTTTGAGAGTCACATTAGTTTCCGTATTTTCTCAAAAAACAAAACATTTTGGGCTCATTCAACGCTGAGCCGAGACATTTACCTCAGACCCGGAAGTATAGGCTCGGAATCACGGAACGGTGTAAAAGCCGGAACGGAACAGGCCGGAACAGGCCTTTTATGAAAGAAATTGATTTAAAATATAATGGGATGTGTTAGAGACTCTTGAGAACAATTTTAGGAACAAGAATTTTTGTGATACAATAATTAATTAACCCTTTAACTACCAAAATAGTGTCCGGAACCAAACATAACAGCCCGGAACAGCACCTTCCCAGAAAACCAGATACACCAAATTCCCAAGTCACATGTGACTAAATGTAATAAGTGTAATCAGCCACAAACCATCCACAGAAACCACATTATAATATCTGTTCCAGCCTTTAATAAACTTTTTTATAAAAAGTGACGGAACTGCACCTTCCCAGCAAAATATACAGACCAAATTCACCAGCCAAACATAACTAGATGTGAAAAGTGTAATCAACCACAAACCATCCACAGAAACCACGTTCCAATACCCGATCCGGCCTGTGAAACGCTTTTTCATGAAAAGTGAAAGAACGGCACCTTACCAGCAAACCAGATACACCAAATTCACCAGTCACACATGACTAAATGTAATAAGTGTAATCAGCCACAAACCATCCACAGACACCACATTATAATATCTGTTCCAGCCTTTAATAAACTTTTTTATAAAAAGTGACGGAACGGCACCTTCCCAGCAAAATATACAGACCAAATTCACCAGCCACACATAACTAGATGTGATAAATGTAATCAACCACAAACCATCCACAGAAACCACGTTCCAATACCCATTCCGGCCTGTAAAATGCTTTTTCATGAAAAGTGACAGAAGAGCACCTTACCAGCAAACCAGATACACCAAATTCACCAGTCACACATAACTAAATGTTATAAGTGTAATCAGCCACAAACCATCCACAAAAACCACATTATGATATCTGCTCCGGCCTTTAATACAATTTTTTATAAAAAGTGACGGAACGGCACCTTCCCAGCAAAATATACAGACCAAATTCACCAGCCACACATAACTAGATGTGATAAGTGTAATCAACCACAAACCATCCACACAAACCACGTTCCAATAGCCGTTCCGGCCTGTAAAATGCTTTTCATGAAAAGTGATGGAACGGTACCTTATCAGCAAATAAGATACACCAAATTCACCAGTCACACATGACTAAATGTTATAAGTGTAATCAGCCACAAACCATCCACAGAAACCACATTATGATATCTGTTCCGGCTTTTAATACACTTTTTTTTATAAAAAGTGATGGAACAGCACCTTCCCAGCAAAATACAGACCAAATTCACCAGCCACACATAACTAGATGTGATAAGTGTAATCAACCACAAACCATCCACAGAAACCACGTTCCAATACCCGTTCCGGCCTGTAAAACGATTTTTCATGAAAAGTGACAGAACGGCACTTTACCAGCAAACCAGATACACTAAATTCACCAGTCACACATAACTAAATGTTATAAGTGTAATCAGCCACAAACCATCCACAGAAACCACATTATGATATCTGTTCCGGCCTTTAATACACTTTTTATAAAAAGTGACGGAATGGCACCTTCCCAGCAAAATATACAGACCAAATTCACTAGCCACACATAACTAGATGTGATAAGTGTAATCAACCACAAACCATCCACAGAAACCACGTTCCAATACCCGTTCTGGCCTGTAAAACGCTTTTTCATGAAAAGTGATGGAACAGCACCTTACCAGCAAACCAGATACACCAAATTCACCAGTCACACATGACTAAATGTTATAAGTGTAATCAGCCACAAACCATCCACAGAAACCACATTATGATATCTGTTCCGGCCTTTAATACACTTTTTATAAAAAGTGACGGAATGGCACCTTCCCAGCAAAATATACAGACCAAATTCACTAGCCACACATAACTAGATGTGATAAGTGTAATCAACCACAAACCATCCACAGAAACCACGTTCCAATACCCGTTCTGGCCTGTAAAATGCTTTTTCATGAAAAGTGATGGAACAGCACCTTACCAGCAAACCAGATACACCAAATTCACCAGTCACACATGACTAAATGTTATAAGTGTAATCAGCCACAGACCATCCACAGAAACCACATTATGATATCTGCTCCGGCCTTTAATACACTTTTTTTTAAAAAAGTGACGGAACGGCACCTACCCAGCAAAATATACAAACCAAATTCACCAGCCACACATAACTAGATGTGATAAGTGTAATCAACAACAAACCATCCACAGAAACCATGTTCCAATACCCGTTCCGGCATGTATAATAATTCATTAACCCTTTAAATACCAAAATAGTGTCCGGAACCAAACATAACAGCCCGGAACAGCACCTTCCCAGAAAACCAGATACACCAAATTCCCAAGTCACATGTGACTAAATGTAATAAGTGTAATTAGCCACAAACCATCCACAGAAACCACATTATAATATCTGTTCCGGCCTTTAATACACTTTTTTATAAAAAGTGACAGAACGGCACCTTCCCAGCAAAATATACAGACCAAATTCACCAGCCACACATAACTATATGTGATAAGTGTAATCAACCACAAACCATCGACAGAAATCACGTTCCAAAACCCGTTCCGGCCTGTAAAACGCTTTTTCATGAAAAGTGATGGAACAGCACCCTACCAGCAAACCAGATACACCAAATTCACCAGTCACACATGACTAAATGTTATAAGTGTAATCAGCCACAAACCATCCACAGAAACCACATTACGATATCTGTTCCGGCCTTTAATACACTTTTTTATAAAAAGTGACAGAACTGCACCTTCCCAGCGAAATATATAGACCAAATTCACCAGCCACACATAATTAGATGTGATAAGTATAATCAACCACAAACCATCCACAGAAACCACGTTTCAATACCAGTTCCGGCCTGTAAAACGCTTTTTCATGAAAAGTGATGGAACAGCACCCTACCAGCAAACCAGATACACCAAATTCACCAGTCACACATGACTAAATGTTATAAGTGTAATCAGCCCCAAACCATCCACAGAAACCACATTATGATATCTGTTCCGGCCTTTAATACACTTTTTTATAAAAAGTGACGGAACGGCACCTTCCCAGCAAAATATACAGACCAAATTCACCAGCCACACATAACTAGATGTGATAAGTGTAATCAACCACAAACCATCCACAGAAACCACGTTCCAATACCAGTTCCGGCCTATAAAACGCTTTTTCATGAAAAGTGACAGAACGGCACCTTACCAGCAAACCAGATACACCAAATTCACCAGTCACACATGATTAAATGTTATAAGTGTAATCAGCCACAAACCATCCACATAAACCACATTATGATATCTGTTCCGGCTTTTAATACACTTTTTTATAAAAAGTGACGGAACGGCACCTTCCCAGCAAAATATACAGACCAAATTCACCAGCCACACATAACTAGATGTGATAAGTGTAATCAACCACAAACCATCCACAGAAGCCACGTTCCAATACCCGTTCCGGCCTGTTAAACGCTTTTTCATGAAAAGTGACGGAACAGCACTTTACCAGCAAACCAGATACACCAAATTCACCAGTCACACATAACTAAATGTTATAAGTGTAATCAGCCACAAACCATCCACAGAAACCACATTATGATATCTGTTCCGGCCTTTAATACACTTTTTTATAAAAAGTGACGGAACGGCACCTTCCCAGCAAAATATACAGACCAAATTCACCAGTCACACATAACTAGATGTGATAAGTGTAATCAACCACAAACCATCCACAGAAGCTACGTTCCAATACCCGTTCCGGCCTGTTAAACGCTTTTTCATGAAAAGTGATGGAACGGCACTTTACCAGCAAACCAAATACACCAAATTCACCAGTCAAACATAACTAAAAGTTATAAGTGTAATCAGCCACAAACCATCCACAGAAACCACATTATGATAGCTGTTCCGGCCTTTAATACACTTTTTTATAAAAAGTGACGGAACGGCACCTACCCAGCAAAATATACAGACCAAATTCACCAGCTACACATAACTAGATGTGATAAGTGTAATCAACCACAAACCATCCACAGAAGCCACGTTCCAATACCCATTCCGGCCTGTTAAACACTTTTTCATGAAAAGTGATGGAACAGCACCTTACCAGCAAATAAGTTACACCAAATTCACCAGTCACACATGACTAAATGTTATACGTGTAATCAGCCACAAACCATCAACAGAAACCACATTATGATATCTGTTCCGGCTTTTAATACACTTTTTTATAAAAAGTGATGGAACAGCACCTCCCCAGCAAAATATATAGACCAAATTCACCAGCCACACATAACTAGATGTGATAAGTGTAATCAACCACAAACCATCCACAGAAACCACGTTCCAATACCAGTTCCGGCCTGTAAAACGCTTTTTCATGAAAAGTGACGGAGCGGCACATTACCAGCAAACCAGATACACCAAATTCACCAGTCACACAAAACTAAATGTTATAAGTGTAATCAGCCACAAACCATCCACAGAAACCACATTATGATATCTGTTCCGGCCTTTAATACACTTTTTTATAAAAAGTGACGGAACGGCACCTTCCCAGCAAAATATACAGACCAAATTCACCAGCCACACATAACTAGATGTGATAAGTGTAATCAGCCACAAACCATCCACAGAAACCACATTATGATATCTGTTCCGGCTTTTAATAAACTGTTTTATAAAAAGTGACGGAACGGCACCTTCCCAGCAAAATATATAGACCAAATTCACCAGCCACACATAACTAGATGAGATAAGTGTAATCAACCACAAACCATCCACAGAAGCCACGTTCCAATACCCGTTCCGGCCTGTTAAATGATTTTCATGAAAAGTGACGGAACGGCACTTTACCAGCAAACCAGATACACCAAATTCAGAAACCACATTATGATATCTGTTCCGGCCTTCAATACACTTTTTTATAAAAAGCCACGTTCAAATACCCGTTCCGGCATGTATAATAATTAATTAACCCTTTAAATACCAAAATAGTGTCCGGAACCAAACATAACAGCCGGGAACAGCACCTTCCCAGAAAGCCAGATACACCAAATTCCCAAGTCACATGTGACTAAATGTAATAAGTGTTATCAGCCACAAACCATCCACAGAAACCACATTATAATATCTGTTCCGTCCTTTAATGCACTTTTTTATAAAAAGTGATGGAACGGCACCTTCCCAGCAAAATATACAGACCAAATTCACCAGCCACACATAACTAGATGTGAAAAGTGTAATCTACTGCAAACCATCCACAGAAACCACGTTCCAATACCCGTTCCAGCCTGTAAAATGTTTTTTTCATGAAAAGTGATGGAACAGCACCTTACCAGCAAACCAGATACACCAAATTCACCAGTCACACATGACTAAATGTTATAAGTGTAATCAGCCACAAACCATCCACAGAAACCACATTATGATATCGGTTCTGGCCTTTAATACACTTTTTCATAAAAAGTGACGGAACGGCACCTACCCAGCAAAATATACAGACCAAATTCACCAGCCACACATAACTAGATTTTTATAAAAAAAAAGTGTATTAAAGGCCGGAACAGATATCATAATGTGGTTTCTGTGGATGGTTTGTGGCTGATTACACTTATAACATTTAGTTATGTGTGACTGGTGAATTTGGTGTATCTGGTTTGCTGGTAAGGTGCCGTTCCGTCACTTTTCATGAAAAAGCGTTTTACATGCCGGAACGGGTATTGGAACGTGGTTTTTGTGGATGGTTTGTGGTTGATTACACTTATCACATCTATTTATGTGTGGCTGGTGAATTTGGTCAGTATATTTTGCTGGGAAGGTGCTGTTCCATCACTTTTTATAAAAAAGTGTATTAAAGGCCGGAACAGATATCATAATGTGGTTTCTGTGGATGGTTTGTGGCTGATTACACTTATAACATTTAGTCATGTGTAACTGGTGAATTTGGTGTATCTGGATTGCTGGTAAGGTGGCGTTCCGTCACTTTTCATGAAAAAGCGTTTTACAGGCCAGAACGGGTATTGGAACGTGATTTCTGAGGATGGTTTGTGGCTGATTACACTTATCACATCTAGTTATGTGTGACTGGTGAATTTGGTGTATCTGGTTTGCTGGTAAAGTGCTGTTCTGTCATTTTTCATGAAAAAGCGTTTTACATGCTGGAACTGGTATTGGAACATAGTTTCTGTGGATAGTTTGTGGTTGATTACACTTATCACATCTAGTTATGTGTGGCTGGTGAATTTAGTCTGTATATTTTGCTGGGAAGGTGCCGTTCCATCACTTTTTATAAAAAAGTGTATTAAAGGCCGGAACAGATATCATAATGTGGTTTCTGTGGATGGTTTGTGGCTGATTACACTAATAACATTTAGTTATGTGAGACTGGTGAATTTGGTGTATCTGGTGTGCTTGTAAGGTGCCGTTCCGTCACTTTTCATGAAAAAGGGTTTTACATGCCGGAACGGGTATTGGAACGTGGTTTCTGTGGATGGTTTGTGGTTGATTACACTTATCACATCTAGTTATGTGTGGCTGGTAAATTTGGTATGTATATTTTGCTGGGAAGGTGTCGTTCCGTCACTTTTTATAAAAAATTGTTTTAAAGGCCGGAACAGATATCATAATGTGGTTTCTGTGGATGGTTTGTGACTGATTACACTTATAACATTTAGTCATGTGTGACTGGTGAATTTGGTGTATCTGGTTTGCTGGTAAGGTGCAGTTCTGTCACTTTTAATGAAAAAAGCGTTTTACAGGCCAGAACGGGTATTGGAACGTGGTTTCTGTGGATAGTTTGTGGTTGATTACACTTATCACATCCAGTTATGTGTGGCTGGTGAATTTGGTATGCATATTTTGCTGGGAAGGTGCCGTTCCGTCACTTTTTATAAAAAAAAGTGTATTAAAGGCCGGAACAGATATAATGTGGTTTCTGTGGATGGTTTGTGGCTGATTACACTTATAACATTTAGTCATGTGTGAATGGTGAATTTGGTGTATCTGGTTTGCTGGTAAGGTGCAGTTCCGTCACTTTTCACAAAAAAGCGTTTTACATGCTGGAACGGGTATTGGAACGTGGTTTCTGTGGATGGTTTGTGGTTGATTACACTTGTCACATGTAGTTATGTGTGGCTG
Source organism: Bombina bombina (assembly GCF_027579735.1). Taxonomy (NCBI): domain Eukaryota; kingdom Metazoa; phylum Chordata; class Amphibia; order Anura; family Bombinatoridae; genus Bombina; species Bombina bombina. The sequence goes on along the minus strand of NC_069500.1, from coordinate 568,497,959 downwards.
GTGAATTTGGTCTGTATATTTTGCTGGGAAGGTGCCGTTCCATCACTTTTTATAAAAAAGTGTATTAAAGGCCGGAACAGATATCATAATGTGGTTTCTGTGGATGGTTTGTGGCTGATTACACTTATAACATTTAGTCATGTGTGAATGGTGAATTTGGTGTATCTGGTTTGCTGGTAAGGTGCCGTTCCATGACTTTTCACAAAAAAGCGGTTTACATGCCGGAACGGGTATTGGAACGTGGTTTCTGTGGATGGTTTGTGGTTGATTACACTTATCACATCTATTTATGTGTGGCTGGTGAATTTGGTCTGTATATTTTGCTGGGAAGGTGCCGTTCCGTCACTTTTTATAAAAAAGTGTATTAAAGGCCAGAACAGATATCATAATGTGGTTTCTGTGGATGGTTTGTGACTGATTACACTTATAACATTTAGTCATGTGTGACTGGTGAATTTGGTGTATCTGGTTTGCTGGTAAGGTGCAGTTCCGTCACTTTACATGAAAAAGCGTTTTACAGGCCAGAACGGGTATTGGAACGTGGTTTCTGTGGATGGTTTGTGGTTGATTACACTTATCACATCTAGTTATGTGTGGTTGGTGAATTTGGTCTGTATATTTTGCTGGGAAGGTGCAGTTCTGTCACTTTTTATAAAAAAGTGTATTAAAGGCCTGAACAGATATCATAATGTGGTTTCTGTGGATGGTTTGTTGTTGATTACACTTATAACATTTAGTTATGTGTGACTGGTGAATTTGGTGTATCTGGTTTGCTTGTAAGGTTCCGTTCCGTCACTTTTAATGAAAAAGCGTTTTACATGCCGGAACGGGTATTTGAACGTGGTTTCTGTGGATAGTTTGTGGTTGATTACACTTATCACATCTAGTTATGTGTGGCTGGTGAATTTGGTCTGTATATTTTGCTGGGAAGGTGCCGTTCAATCACTTTTTATAAAAAAAAGTGTATTAAAGGCCGGAACAGATAACATAATGTGGTTTCTGTGGATGGTTTGTGGCTGATTACACTTATAACATTTTGTCATGTGTGAATGGTGAATTGAATTTAGTGTATCTGGTTTGCTGGTAAGGTGCCGTTCCATCACTTTTCACAAAAAAGCGTTTTACAGGCCGGAACGGGTATTGGAACGTGGTTTCTGTGGATGGTTTGCGGTTGATTACACTTACCACTTCTAGTTATGTGTGGCTGGTGAATTTGGTATGCATATTTTGCTGGGAAGGTGCCGTTCCATCACTTTTTATAAAAAAAAGTGTATTAAAGGCCGGAACAGATATAATGTGGTTTCTGTGGATGGTTTGTGGCTGATTACACTTATAACATTTAGTCATGTGTGAATGGTGAATTTGGTGTATCTGGTTTGCTGGTAAGGTGCAGTTCCGTCACTTTTCACAAAAAAGCGTTTTACATGCTGGAACGGGTATTGGAACGTGGTTTCTGTGGATGGTTTGTGGTTGATTACACTTGTCACATGTAGTTATGTGTGGCTGGTGAATTTGGTTTGTATATTTTGCTGGGAAGGTGCCGTTCCATCACTTTTTATAAAAAAAAAGTGTATTAAAGGCCGGAACAGATATCATAATGTGGTTTCTGTGGATGGTTTGTGGCTGATTACACTTATAACATTTAGTCATGTGTGAATGGTGAATTTGGTGTATCTGGTTTGCTGGTAAGGTGCCGTTCCATCACTTTTCACAAAAAAAGCATTTTACATGCCGGAACGGGTATTGGAACGTTGTTTCTGTGGATGGTTTGTGGTTGATTACACTTATCACATCTATTTATGTGTGGCTGGTGAATTTGCTCTGTATATTTTGCTGGGAAGGTGCCGTTCCGTCACTTTTTATAAAAAAGTGTATTAAAGGCCGGAACAGATATCATAATGTGGTTTCTGTGGATGGTTTGTGACTGATTACACTTATAACATTTAGTCATGTGTGACTGGTGAATTTGGTGTATCTGGTTTGCTGGTAAGGTGCAGTTCCGTCACTTTTCATGAAAAAGCGTTTTACAGGCCAGAACGGGTATTGGAACGTTGTTTCTGTGTATGGTTTGTGGTTGATTACACTTATCACATCTAGTTATGTGTGGCTGGTGAATTTGGTCTGTATATTTTGCTGGGAAGGTGCCGTTCTGTCACTTTTTATAATAAAGTGTATTAAAGGCCTGAACAGATATCATAATGTGGTTTCTGTGGATGGTTTGTGGTTGATTACACTTATAACATTTAGTTATGTGTGACTGGTGAATTTGGTGTATCTGGTTTGCTTGTAAGGTTCCGTTCCGTCACTTTTAATGAAAAAGCGTTTTACATGCCGGAACGGGTATTTGAACGTGGTTTCTGTGGATAGTTTGTGGTTGATTACACTTATCACATCTAGTTATGTGTGGCTGGTGAATTTGGTCTGTATATTTTGCTGGGAAGGTGCCGTTCAATCACTTTTTATTAAAAAAGTGTATTAAAGGCCGGAACAGATATCATAATGTGGTTTCTGTGGATGGTCTGTGGCTAATTACACTTATAACATTTAGTTTTGTGTGACTGGTGAATTTGGTGTATCTGGTTTGCTGGTAAGGTGCCGTACCGTCACTTTTCATGGAAAAGCGTTTTACAGGCCGGAACTGGTATTGGAATCTGGTTTCTGTGGATGGTTTGTGGTTGATTACACTTATCACATCTAGTTATGTGTAGCTGGTGAATTTGGTGTGTATATTTTGCTGGGAAGGTGCAGTTCCGTCACTTTTATAAAAAAGTGTATTAAAGGCCGGAACAGATAACATAATGTGGTTTCTGTGGATGGTTTGTGGCTGATTACACTTATAACATTTAGTCATGTGTGAATGGTGAATTTAGTGTATCTGGTTTGCTGGTAAGGTGCCGTTCCGTCACTTTTCACAAAAAAGCGTTTTACAGGCCGGAACGGGTATTGGAACGTGGTTTCTGTGGATGGTTTGCGGTTGATTACACTTACCACTTCTAGTTATGTGTGGCTGGTGAATTTGGTATGCATATTTTGCTGGGAAGGTGCCGTTCCATCACTTTTTATAAAAAAAAGTGTATTAAAGGCCGGAACAGATATAATGTGGTTTCTGTGGATGGTTTGTGGCTGATTACACTTATAACATTTAGTCATGTGTGAATGGTGAATTTGGTGTATCTGGTTTGCTGGTAAGGTGCAGTTCCGTCACTTTTCACAAAAAAGCGTTTTACATGCTGGAACGGGTATTGGAACGTGGTTTCTGTGGATGGTTTGTGGTTGATTACACTTGTCACATGTAGTTATGTGTGGCTGGTGAATTTGGTTTGTATATTTTGCTGGGAAGGTGCCGTTCCATCACTTTTTATAAAAAAAAGTGTATTAAAGGCCGGAACAGATATCATAATGTGGTTTCTGTGGATGGTTTGTGGCTGATTACACTTATAACATTTAGTCATGTGTGAATGGTGAATTTGGTGTATCTGGTTTGCTGGTAAGGTGCCGTTCCATCACTTTTCACAAAAAAGCATTTTACATGCCGGAACGGGTATTGGAACGTTGTTTCTGTGGATGGTTTGTGGTTGATTACACTTATCACATCTATTTATGTGTGGCTGGTGAATTTGCTCTGTATATTTTGCTGGGAAGGTGCCGTTCCGTCACTTTTTATAAAAAAGTGTATTAAAGGCCGGAACAGATATCATAATGTGGTTTCTGTGGATGGTTTGTGACTGATTACACTTATAACATTTAGTCATGTGTGACTGGTGAATTTGGTGTATCTGGTTTGCTGGTAAGGTGCAGTTCCGTCACTTTTCATGAAAAAGCGTTTTACAGGCCAGAACGGGTATTGGAACGTGGTTTCTGTGAATGGTTTGTGGTTGATTACACTTATCACATCTAGTTATGTGTGGCTGGTGAATTTGGTCTGTATATTTTGCTGGGAAGGTGCCGTTCTGTCACTTTTTATAATAAAGTGTATTAAAGGCCTGAACAGATATCATAATGTGGTTTCTGTGGATGGTTTGTGGTTGATTACACTTATAACATTTAGTTATGTGTGACTGGTGAATTTGGTGTATCTGGTTTGCTTGTAAGGTTCCGTTCCATCACTTTTAATGAAAAAGCGTTTTACATGCTGGAACGGGTATTTGAACGTGGTTTCTGTGGATAGTTTGTGGTTGATTACACTTATCACATCTAGTTATGTGTGGCTGGTGAATTTGGTCTGTATATTTTGCTGGGAAGGTGCCGTTCAATCACTTTTTATAAAAAAAGTGTATTAAAGGCCGGAACAGATATCATAATGTGGTTTCTGTGGATGGTCTGTGGCTAATTACACTTATAACATTTAGTTTTGTGTGACTGGTGTATTTGGTGTATCTGGTTTGCTGGTAAGGTGCCGTACCGTCACTTTTCATGGAAAAGCGTTTTACAGGCCGGAACTGGTATTGGAATCTGGTTTCCGTGGATGGTTTGTGGTTGATTACACTTATCACATCTAGTTATGTGTAGCTGGTGAATTTGGTGTGTATATTTTGCTGGGAAGGTGCAGTTCCGTCACTTTTATAAAAAAGTGTATTAAAGGCCGGAACAGATAACATAATGTGGTTTCTGTGGATGGTTTGTGGCTGATTACACTTATAACATTTAGTCATGTGTGAATGGTGAATTTAGTGTATCTGGTTTGCTGGTAAGGTGCCGTTCCATCACTTTTCACAAAAAAGCGTTTTACAGGCCGGAACGGGTATTGGAACGTGGTTTCTGTGGATGGTTTGCGGTTGATTACACTTACCACTTCTAGTTATGTGTGGCTGCTGAATTTGGTCTGTATATTTTGCTGGGTAGGTGCCGTTCCGTCACTTTTTATAAAAAAGTGTATTAAAGGCCGGAACAGATATCATAATGTGGTTTCTGTGGATGGTCTGTGGCTGATTACACTTATAACATTTAGTCATGTGTGACTGGTGAATTTAGTGTATCTGGTTTGCTGGTAAGGTGCCGTTCCATCACTTTTCATGAAAAAGCGTTTTACAGGCCAGAACGGGTATTGGAACGTGGTTTCTGAGGATGGCTTGTGGTTGATTACACTTATCATATCTAGTTATGTGTGGCTGGTAAATTTGGTGTATCTGGTTTGTTTGTAAGCTGCCGTTTCGTCACTTTTCATGAAAAAGCGTTTTACATGCCGGAACTGGTATTGGAACATAGTTTCTGTAGATAGTTTGTGGCTGATTACACTTATCACATCTAGTTATGTGTGGCTGGTGAATTTGGTCTGTATATTTTGCTGGGAAGGTGCCGTTCCATCACTTTTTATAAAAAAGTGTATTAAAGGCCGGAACAGATATCATAATGTGGTTTCTGTGGATGGTTTGTGACTGATTACACTTATAACATTTAGTCATGTGTGACTGGTGAATTTGGTGTATCTGGTTTGCTGGTAAGGTGCAGTTCCGTCACTTTTCATGAAAAAGTGTTTTAAAGGCCGGAACGGGTATTGGAACGTGGTTTCTGTGGATGGTTTGTGGTTGATTACACTTATCACATCTAGTTATGTGTGGCTGGTGAATTTGGTCTGTATATTTTGCTGGGAAGGTGCTGTTCCGTCACTTTTTATAAAAAAGTGTATTAAAGGCTGGAACAGATATCATAATGTGTTTTCTGTGGATGGTTTATGGTTGATTACACTTATAACATTTAGTTATGTGTGACTGGTGAATTTAGTGTATCTGGTTTGCTTGTAAGGTTCCGTTCCGTCACTTTTAATGAAAAAGCATTTTACATGCCGGAACAGGTATTTGAACGTGGTTTCTGTGGATAGTTTGTGGTTGATTACACTTATAACATTTAGTTATGTGTGACTGGTGAATTTGGTGTATCTGGTTTGCTGGTAAGGTGCCGTTCCGTCACTTTTCACAAAAAAGCGTTTTACAGGCTGGAACGGGTATTGGAACGTGGTTTCTGTGGATGGTTTGCGGTTGATTACACTTACCACTTCTAGTTATGTGTGGCTGGTGAATTTGGTTTGTATATTTTGCTGGGTAGGTGCCGTTCCGTCACTTTTTTATAAAAAAGTGTATTAAAGGCCGGAACAGATATCATAATGTGGTTTCTGTGGATGTTTTGTGGCTGATTACACTTATTACATTTAGTCACATGTGACTTTTGAATTTGGTGTATCTGGTTTTCTGGGAAGGTGCTGTTCCGGGCTGTTATGTTTGGTTCCGGACACTATTTTGGTAGTTAAAGGGTTAATTAATTTTTATATCACAAATATTCTTGTTCCTAAAATTGTTCTCAAGAGTCTCTAACACATCCCATTATATTTTAAATCAATTTCCTTCATAAAAGGCCTGTTCCGTTCCATTCCGGCTTTTACACCGTTCCCGGAATCACTGCATGAGGAAATACAGATGAAGTTTGATGGAGCCTGTAAAACACTGGTGGTGTGTTCGCCTCATGGAGGTTTTGCTGCTGGACCACTGATTACCGCTTAGGACTGTACCGTAAGTGGATTACTTCTTTAAGCCTGTTTACAGTTTTGTCCTGCATATGAGTGACTCTCATGATTTTGTATTTACCTATGGCTGTCCGGAACATTACATTGTGACCTGGCAGGGCTAAAGCTGTTACGCTCAGCTGCTGTTGATGCATTACACATATATGCCTCTTGTCATTGGCTCCCTCAATGTGTTAAACTACCTCCCAGGAGTAAAGTGTTGTTTCTTCAACAAAGGACAATAACAGTACAAAGTAAATTTTATAATAGAATTCAAACTTTCCAGTTTCCTTCTATAAGCTAATTTGCTTTGTTCTCTTGGTACACTTTATTGAAATGCATTCCTAAGTTGGCTTATGAGCAGAAATGCATTACTGCAGCTGGAACTGCTGATTGGTCGCTGCACACACACACACACACACACATATATTATTATCGGTTATTTGTAGAGCGCCAACAGATTCCGCAGCGCTATATATATATACAGGGAGTGCAGAATTATTAGGCAAGTTGTATTTTTGAGGATTAATTTTATTATTGAACAACAACCATGTTCTCAATGAACCCAAAAAACTCATTAATATCAAATCTGAATAGTTTTGGAAGTAGTTTTTAGTTTGTTTTTAGTTATAGCTATTTTAGGGGGATATCTGTGTGTGCAGGTGACTATTACTGTGCATAATTATTAGGCAACTTAACAAAAAACAAATATATACCCATTTCAATTATTTATTTTTACCAGTGAAACCAATATAACATCTCAACATTCACAAATATACATTTCTGACATTCAAAAACAAAACAAAAACAAATCAGTGACCAATATAGCCACCTTTCTTTGCAAGGACACTCAAAAGCCTGCCATCCATGGATTCTGTCAGTGTTTTGATCTGTTCACCATCAACATTGCGTGCAGCAGCAACCACAGCCTCCCAGACACTGTTCAGAGAGGTGTACTGTTTTCCCTCCATGTAAATCTCACATTTGATGATGGACCACAGGTTCTCAATGGGGTTCAGATCAGGTGAACAAGAAGGCCATGTCATTAGATTTTCTTCTTTTATACCCTTTCTTGCCAGCCACGCTGTGGAGTACTTGGACGCGTGTGATGGAGCATTGTCCTGCATGAAAATCATGTTTTTCTTGAAGGATGCAGACTTCTTCCTGTACCACTGCTTGAAGAAGGTGTCTTCCAGAAACTGGCAGTAGGACTGGGAGTTGACCTTGACTCCATCCTCAACCCGAAAAGGCCCCACAAGCTCATCTTTGATGATACCAGCTCAAACCAGTACTCCACCTCCACCTTGCTGGCGTCTGAGTCGGACTGGAGCTCTCTGCCCTTTACCAATCCAGCCACGGGCCCATCCATCTGGCCCATCAAGACTCACTCTCATTTCATCAGTCCATAAAAACTTAGAAAAATCAGTCTTGAGATATTTCTTGGCCCAGTCTTGACGTTTCAGCTTGTGTGTCTTGTTCAGTGGTGGTCGTCTTTAAGCCTTTCTTACCTTGGCCATGTCTCTGAGTATTGCACACCTTGTGCTTTTGGGCACTCCAGTGATGTTGCAGCTCTGAAATATGGCCAAACTGGTGGCAAGTGGCATCTTGGCAGCTGCACGCTTGACTTTTCTCAGTTCATGGGCAGTTATTTTGCGCCTTGGTTTTTCCACACGCTTCTTGCGACCCTGTTGACTATTTTGAATGAAACGCTTGATTGTTCGATGATCACGCTTCAGAAGCTTTGCAATTTTAAGAGTGCTGCATCCCTCTGCAAGATATCTCACTATTTTTGACTTTTCTGATCCTGTCAAGTCCTTCTTTTGACCCATTTTGCCAAAGGAAAGGAAGTTGCCTAATAATTATGCACACCTGATATAGGGTGTTGATGTCATTAGACCACACCCCTTCTCATTACAGAGATGCACATCACCTAATATGCTTAATTGGTAGTAGGCTTTCGAGCCTATACAGCTTGGAGTAAGACAACATGCATAAAGAGGATGATGTGGTCAAAATACTCATTTGCCTAATAATTCTGCACTCCCTGTACATATATATATATATATATATATATATATACAGTATATATATATATATACACAGTATATATATATATATATATATATATATATATATATATATATATATATAAATATATATATAATAAGAGAAAATTTGATAATAGAAAATAAATTAAAACGTTTTTAAAATTGTATGCTGTATCTGAAAAAATGTGTTTCATGTCCCTTTAATGTAGGCAACATATTTTAGCACTTTTAATGTAGAGCCTTTATGAAGTAAACCGTTAAAAGGTCACTGCTGAGCAAATATACATTAGTATAGTTACTACTCACCATGTTATTGTTTTTTCTACCTGCAGTTCCCTTCAAATCCACTCTCCTATTTTAGGTGGCAGATGCCGAAGCTTCACCTCTTCATACTGGGCACTGCCATCTTGGAGCACACGTATTCTCACACCCTGTGGCAGAAGCAGTGCACACTCATAGATGATGTCTTTATGACAGTGGTGTCATTTCCTTGGATCAGAATGCATGATAAAGACTGTGCGCTTTACACGTTAGCATTTGGATACAGATTTAAAAAATAAAAAATATATATAAAATAAAAAGCAATAATAATATAGAACAATGCAGCTGCTACAAAAACATGAAGCTCCTGCTCTATATTGTGCAGACTAACCGCAAGCACATGATACAGTCGTCATCTAACTGATCTGTAATTGGGCACTGCTTCTGTCACAGGGAGTGAGAATACCTGTGTTCCATAATGGCGGCATCTAGTATGAAAAGGTGGAGCTTTAGCAACTGGTACATTCAAGGTGTTAGAAGTGGAAAATGGCTTTGTAGCAAAGTTATAAGCACAAGACGAAAAACAATAGCACAATGAATAGAAACCATTCTATGTTTTTGCACAGCAGTTTAATATTACTTTAATGCTTGATAGTTTACCTTTACATGTGAATGATATGGAAATAAATAATTTAAGTTAAATTTATACTATTCCACCTAAACTGTCAGGTTTATTATTGTTTAAAAGTTTTTTTTTTAAATGAATTTAAAGGGATATGGTATATGACAAGGTTCAGGACTGGAAAGGGCTGAAAGTTGTATATTTATGTGTATATATACTGTATATATGTTTATGTGTATGTATGTGTTTTTGAGTATACATATTAGATATGTGCATTTGTGAAAGTGCAGTACACTGAGATCTGTACAAATCCAGGGGCCCGATCCGATATGCAGCGTCACCAGCAAAAGCCAAATTTTGCACGGGTTTGGTATCACATATACGTCGTAACCTAGAAGTTACGCTCGTATATATCTGCCTTCAGCCGTAGCTTTTTGGCCCATAGACTGATATACCAAACCCGCGCAGTTTGGTATCCAATATACAGCGTAAGGACTTACACGGCGAAAATTGAGAAATCTTACTCCATTTTCACCTTGCCACAAAATGCAGGCGTAGTAAGCATTACGCTGAGTATTGGAGCCCCGTAACTCCCTAAACTGCCTGCAAAATAAAACCTAACACCTAACGCATGAGCAATGTCTATCTACCTGTCAACCGCAATCCCCCACCGCAATCCCTAATAAAGTGCTTAACCCCTAAACGCCACTCCTGGACATCGCCGCCACCTACATTAAATGTATTACCCCCTAATCTGACCCCCCTACACTGCCGCCACCTATTTTAAATATATTAACCCCTAATATGATCCCCCTACACCGCCGCCACCTATATTAAATATATTAACCCCTAATCTAATCCCCCTACACCGCCGCCACCTATATTAAATTAATTAACCCCTAATCTAATCCCCCTACACCACCGCCACCTATATTAAATTTATTAACCCCCAATATGATCCCCCTACACCGCCGCCACCTATATTAAATGTATTAACCCCTAATATGATCCCCCTACACCACCGCCACCTATAATAAATTTATTAACCCCTAATCTAACCCCCTACACCGCCGCCACCTTTATTAAATTTATTCACCCCTAATATGATCCCCCTACACCGCCACCACCTATATTAAATATATTAACCCCTAAACCTAAGTCTAACCCTAACACCCCCTAACTTAATTATTATTGAAATAAATCTAAATAATATTAATATTATTAACTAAATTATTCCTATTTAAAACTAAATAAATACTTACCTATAAAATAAACCCAAAGATAGCTACAATATAATTAATAATTACATTGTAGCTATTTTAGGGTTTATATTTATTTTACAGGTAACTTTGTATTTATTTTAACTAGGTACAATAGCTATTAAATAGTTAATAACTGGGGGCGGAGCCAGCCATAGAAGGAGCAGGACGCACATTTAATGGGCTCCTAAAAAACAATTTAATATGAAGGTATAAATACCAAATTATAGCAACAAGTCTGACCTTAATCTACACCTGGGCAGAGCAAGATATATAAAAAGGTGTTTCAGGACACTTTCAATATTTATTACGGCTTTTATTTGATAAGCCAGAGACACGGAGAGAACAACCGCACCAACTAAACAGCACACTCTGGAATTTGTGCGCCTCATGCAGACTAGCTGGAAACAACCAACTCAGCAGCGGTAATCAGGAGTCTGGATGAGTGTAGGCTACCAGCGGCTGAAAAATTCCCCCTAAAGTGACAGAGGGACTGTTCTTATTACTTTCGAAGATCTCTGAATAATATTGTCTGCGTGGCTGCTGGGGATTACTGACACCCAAGATGGCGACTATCTCATGGAACGAGGAGACACTGCAGCAGCTACATGCTCAGTTCCTTCAGCTAAAACCAATCCTCCTGACTGTGCTGGAGAGGCACTTTCTACCCAATAACTACCCAACGCTATTATCGGAACCGGGTGCTCCCGGTGATGACGTCATTGGTAAGAATACTGTGACAGTTTTCAGCAAGAACGTGCATAACGGAGCCATGCTATTTGGGAGCGAGGAAGTATCTCACAAGCTGGGCACCTCAATTGGGACCATACCAGGTGTTCACATGAACTTGTCTGCGCCAATACAAATTTATTCAACACAAAGTGGCAGTGTTGCAGATAGTTTGGAGATGGGCTATCTGGAAGCTTTGAAGTTGAGGAGACATTGCGATAACGTGTCTTTGGGACATATTACTGCTGTCTATGATGTGGCTTGGCGCTCCGGCATAGGCTGAGGACTAATTACCATACAAGTGACCGAGACAGTGGAGATAGTAAGAACGTAGACTTGCACTAATGTATCTCGTGTCACATACGGTCAATCAGGGCAGCGAATATTCTCTAAACTAGTGTTATATGTCATTACACATAATCTGTAATATGTTAGGTTGTTTTATCATGAGCTATGTCAAAATGTTTCCTTATACTCCCTTGACAATCTCTGCTTATAGAGTTATGTTTATTTTTAATATGACATCTGTATGCAATGTGTGTTTTCTCAGTGCATCCCTCCTGTTGTTACTGTACTGAAGTGTTCAGAGATGCTATATGTTCTATTAGATAGGTCCTGCTGTTGTATATACTTACTTAATCTGGCAGAATTGTGAATGGGGACATATAGAATACTTATAATGTCTACACACTACATTAGTGCAGCTGTATAGTGGGTTTCTTTCTTTCATTACAGTACAGACGTAGCCAGCGGCCGAGGCTGCGTCCTAACATTTGGTATGCTCCACCTTGCAGTTGTTTTGTAAGGCCCAATCGTTATGTTTTGCTGTTTTCACTTTAATGCTACAGCTCCATTGCTGCTACCTAGGTCACATAGATTGAGTAATTTAATTCTGCCTCAACTTCAATTTTAGATTCCATGTTGCTCTGGGGACAATTTTGTATAGCTATATGTATTGCACTTTAAGCTAGTCCCATCCTAACTACTATAGTCTATTTGTGCCCTAGCATACAATCTATGTAAGCATCCCAATTTTTCTGTACCAGAGCATGATCTACTCCAAATATATCACCTCTACATGATTCCCACAATTACAACCAGACCCCGTGCCCTGTCTATTACCTTTGGCCCATTTGTTTAACACTCCAACTTACATATAGCCCTTGCCTAAATAATATCAACAATTCAGTAAAAAGGCCTAGAATACATATACACAGCTTCCTTTACACAGTTCTTAGAGCAGGCAGGTCCTGCATCATTGTTATTCCCTTTTATGTAATATGGCCCTTTGCTTAAATATTTGGTCTAACATACTCAATTTACCACCTCCCCCCCCCCCCCCCTAATGTATCTCCTATTTCAGGAGAGTGAATTATGTGGTTTCTCTATCCAATACCACACCTTATTTTTCCTTGTTATCCATACTCTAACTATTTACACCTACATACTTTACCACACTATTTACACAACAAGTTTATATATTTACTCTTATTATTGCTTACAATACCAATTACTAACTATTCTAAAAAAAAAAAATTAAAAGTTCGAGGTTTATTAATGAGATCCAAAAGTGGTCCCCTTAGGTACAATTTCCTTCTTTCGCTTTATTACTACCTGTTACTTTTGTTGGCCCAAAGGTAATTTATTGTGTCATTTAGAAGGTCCCTGAAGGATTATCACCCTATCTATATAATGTTTGCAAGATATGTAACTTGTTGACTATACGTCTTTTTTATGTCTATTTTATTACTCCTGAAACATTGATGTCTTAGTTCATGTGACATAAGAATTTGTTTTGATGTTCTATATATGCCTTTAACTAAACCTCAATAAAAATTATAAATAAAAAAAAAAAATAGTTAATAACTATTTAATAGCTACCTAGTTAAAATAATTACAAAATTACCTGTAAAATAAATCCTAACCTAAGTTACCATTACACCTAACACTACACTATCAATAAATTAATTAAATAAACTACAATTATCTCAACTAAAATACAATTAAATACACTAAACTATATTACAAAAAGAAACAAACACTAAATTACAAAAAATAAAAAAAGATTACAAAAATTTAAGCTAATTACACCTAATCTAAGCCCCCTAATAAAATAAAAAAGCCCACCAAAATAATAAAATTTCCCTACCCTAAACTAAATTACAAAAGTAATCAGCTCTATTACCAGCCCTTAAAAGGGCCTTTTGCGGGGCATTGCCCCAAATTAATCAGCTCTTTTACCTGTAAAAAAAAGTACAATCCCCCCCATTACAACCCAACACCCACACACCCTTACTCTAAAACCCAACCGATCCCCCCTTAAAAAAAACTAAATCTAACCCCCAAGTGGTCCTTATCTGTCCTGAAGACCAGCGGAGAAGGTCCTGTTCCAGGCGGTGAAGTCTTCTTCCAAGCGGCGACCTTTTCTTCTTCCAGGAACCAGCCGGTGTGGAGCAGAGGAGTTGAAGACCGATGACTGCGGAGCTGAAGACCGTCCACTCTGGAACTGAAGACTGGCGATGCTGGAACTGAAGATCGGCAACGCTGGAACTGAAGACCGTGGAGCCATGGAGCGCGGAGGATCCTCTTCATACGATCTCCGCCGTACGATTAAAAATGGCGTCCCTTGAATTCCTATTGGCTGATTTGAGCCTTCAAATTCAAATCAGCCAATCGGATGAGAGCTACTGTAATTCTATTGGCTGATTTGAATAGCCAATAAAATAAGAGCTACCGACATACTATTGGCTGATTTGAATAGCCAATAGAATGTCAGTAGCTCTTATTCTATTGGCTATTCAAATTAGCCAATAGAATTACAGTAGCTCTTATCCAATTGGCTGATTTGAATTTGAAGGCTCAAATCAGCCAATAGGAATTCAAGGGACGCCATTTTTAATACAAGGTAATCACAGAGGTAAAAAGTATATTAATATATCAGTGTTGGTTAAGCAAAACTGGGAAATGGTTAATAAAGGGATTACCTATCTTTTTAAACAATAAATATTTTGGCGTTAACTGTCCCATTAATTATTTAATTTTAGTATATATGGTATTAATTTATATTTATCCTTAATGTTTCTGGATCTATCTAAATATAAGACAAATTATCCATATGTTTAATTATTGAACAATGTCTAATATTATGCATACAAAGAGAGAAGCACTCTACCAGGAACGAACAACAGCTCAGTGGCTTGTTCTATGGCGATTTACCACCCGGAAGCAGCCTCTTTTAGACCAGTGTGCTTTTCACAGAAGAAAACTTTCCTGTAGTATATCAGTCTGATCTTGCCAAGTAAGGTCAGTCCAGCCCCAAAATACCAGGCAATTCTCCTCTGAACAAGGAACATGACAACCCCAGACGATCGTTTCAGCCTCCTATGGGCCTCATCAGTGAGGTACAGCCACATTCCTCTAAGCACACTGGGCAAGGAGTCCATGTCTGGTTTCCCCCATCACCCATAGGGAGACTTCCCCAGGGTCATAATAATTTGCATACAAAGAGAGAAGCTCTCTACCAGGAACGAACAACAGCTCAGTGGCTAGTTCTATGGCGATTTACCACCCGGAAGCAGCCTCTTTTAGACCAGTGTGCTTTTCACAGAAGAAAACTTTCCTGAAGTATATCAGTCTGATCCTGCCAAGTAAGGTCAGTCCACCCCCGAAATACCAGGCAATTCTCCTCTGAACAAGGAACATGACAACCCCAGATGATCATTTCGGCCTCCTATGGGCCTCGTCAGTGAGGTACAGCCACATTCCTCTAAGCACACTGGGCAAGGAGTCCACGTCTGGTTTCCCCCATCACCCATAGGGAGACTTCTCCAGGGTCATAATAATTTGCATACAAAGAGAGAAGCGCTCTACCAGCAACGAACAACAGCTCAGTGGCTTGTTCTATGGTGATTTACCACCCGGAAGCAGTCTCTTTTAGACCAGTGTGCTTTTCACAGAAGAAAACTTTCCTGAAGTATATCAGTCTGATCCTGCCAAGTAAGGTCAGTCCAGCCCCGAAATACCAGGCAATTCTCCTCTGAACAAGAAACATGATGACCTTTGATGATCGTTTCGGCCTCCTATTGGCCTCGTTAGTGAGGTACAGCCACATTCCTCTAAGCACACTGGGCAAGGAGTCCACGTCTGGTTTCCCCCATCACCCATAGGGAGTCTTCCCCAGGGTCATAATAATTTGCATACAAAGAGAGAAGCACTCTACCAGGAACGAACAACAGCTCAGTGGCTTGTTCTATGGTGATTTACCACCCGGAAGCAGCCTCTTTTAGACCAGTGTGCTTTTCACAGAAGAAAACTTTCCTGAAGTATATCAGTCTGATCCTGCCAAGTAAGGTCAGTCCAGCCCCGAAATACCAGGCAATTCTCCTCTGAACATGGAACATGACAACCCCAGATGATCGTTTTGGCCTCATCAGTGAGGTACAGCCACATTCCTCTAAGCACACTGGGCAAGGAGTCCACGTCTGGTTTCCCCCATCACCCATAGGGAGACTTCCCCAGGGTCATAATAATTTGCATACAAAGAGAGAAGCTCTCTACCAGGAACGAACAACAGCTCAGTGGCTTGTTCTATGGCGATTTACCACCCGGAAGCAGCCTCTTTTAGACCAGTGTGCTTTTCACAGAAGAAAACTTTCCTGTAGTATATCAGTCTGATCTTGCCAAGTAAGGTCAGTCCAGCCCCAAAATACCAGGCAATTCTCCTCTGAACAAGGAACATGACAACCCCAGACGATCGTTTCAGCCTCCTATGGGCCTCATCAGTGAGGTACAGCCACATTCCTCTAAGCACACTGGGCAAGGAGTCCATGTCTGGTTTCCCCCATCACCCATAGGGAGACTTCCCCAGGGTCATAATAATTTGCATACAAAGAGAGAAGCTCTCTACCAGGAACGAACAACAGCTCAGTGGCTTGTTCTATGGCGATTTACCACCCGGAAGCAGCCTCTTTTAGACCAGTGTGCTTTTCACAGAAGAAAACTTTCCTGAAGTATATCAGTCTGATCCTGCCAAGTAAGGTCAGTCCACCCCCGAAATACCAGGCAATTCTCCTCTGAACAAGGAACATGACAACCCCAGATGATCATTTCGGCCTCCTATGGGCCTCGTCAGTGAGGTACAGCCACATTCCTCTAAGCACACTGGGCAAGGAGTCCACGTCTGGTTTCCCCCATCACCCATAGGGAGACTTCTCCAGGGTCATAATAATTTGCATACAAAGAGAGAAGCGCTCTACCAGCAACGAACAACAGCTCAGTGGCTTGTTCTATGGCGATTTACCACCCGGAAGCAGTCTCTTTTAGACCAGTGTGCTTTTCACAGAAGAAAACTTTCCTGAAGTATATCAGTCTGATCCTGCCAAGTAAGGTCAGTCCAGCCCCGAAATACCAGGCAATTCTCCTCTGAACAAGAAACATGATGACCTTTGATGATCGTTTCGGCCTCCTATTGGCCTCGTTAGTGAGGTACAGCCACATTCCTCTAAGCACACTGGGCAAGGAGTCCACGTCTGGTTTCCCCCATCACCCATAGGGAGTCTTCCCCAGGGTCATAATAATTTGCATACAAAGAGAGAAGCACTCTACCAGGAACGAACAACAGCTCAGTGGCTTGTTCTATGGTGATTTACCACCCGGAAGCAGCCTCTTTTAGACAAGTGTGCTTTTCACAGAAGAAAACTTTCCTGAAGTATATCAGTCTGATCCTGCCAAGTAAGGTCAGTCCAGCCCCGAAATACCAGGCAATTCTCCTCTGAACATGGAACATGACAACCCCAGATGATCGTTTTGGCCTCATCAGTGAGGTACAGCCACATTCCTCTAAGCACACTGGGCAAGGAGTCCACGTCTGGTTTCCCCCATCACCCATAGGGAGACTTCCCCAGGGTCATAATAATTTGCATACAAAGAGAGAAGCTCTCTACCAGGAACGAACAACAGCTCAGTGGCTTGTTCTATGGTGATTTACCACCCGGAAGCAGCCTCTTTTAGACCAGTGTGCTTTTCACAGAAGAAAACTTTCCTGAAGTATATCAGTCTGATCCTGCCAAGTAAGGTCAGTCCAGCCCCGGAATACCAGGCAATTCTCCTCTGAAAAAGGAACATGACAACCCCAGACGATCGTTTCGGCCTCCTATGGGCCTCGTCAGTGAGGTACAGCAACATTCCTCTAAGCACACTGGGCAAGGAGTCTACGTCTGGTTTCCCCCATCACCCATAGGGAGACTTCTCCAGGGTCATAATAATTTGCATACAAAGAGAGAAGCGCTCTACCAGGAACGAACAACAGCTCAGTGGCTTGTTCTATGGCGATTTACCACCCGGAAGCAGTCTCTTTTAGACCAGTGTGCTTTTCACAGAAGAAAACTTTCCTGAAGTATATCAGTCTGATCCTGCCAAGTAAGGTCAGTCCAGCCCCGAAATACCAGGCAATTCTCCTCTGAACAAGAAACATGATGACCCCAGATGATCGTTTCGGCCTCCTATTGGCCTCGTTAGTGAGGTACAGCCACATTCCTCTAAGCACACTGGGCAAGGAGTCCACATCTGGTTTCCCCCATCACCCATAGGGAGTCTTCTCCAGTGTCATAATAATTTGCATACAAAGAGAGAAGCACTCTACCAGGAACGAACAACAGCTCAGTGCCTTGTTCCTATGAACTAATTGGCAAGGGCTAAGACCTATAAAAGCATATGTACCCTGTACATTTACCACCCGGAAGCAGCCTCTTTTAGACCACTGTGCTTTTCACAGAAGAAAACTTTCCTGAAGTATATCAGTCTGATCCTGCCAAGTAAGGTCAGTCCAGCCCCGAAATACCAGCCAATTCTCCTCTGAACAAGGAACATGACAACCCCAGATGATCGTTTCGGCCTCGTCAGTGAGGTACAGCCACATTCCTCTAAGCACACTGGGCAAGGAGTCCACGTCTGGTTTCCCCCATCACCCATAGGGAGACTTCCCCAGGGTCATAATAATTTGCATACAAAGAGAGAAGCGCTCTACCAGGAACGAACAACAGCTCAGTGGCTTGTTCTATGGCAATTTACCACCCGGAAGCAGCCTCTTTTAGACCAGTGTGCTTTTCACAGAAGAAAACTTTCCTGAAGTATATCAGTCTGATCCTGCCAAGTAAGGTCAGTACAGACCCGAAATACCAGGCAATTCTCCTCTGAACAAGGAACATGACAACCCCAGATGATCGTTTCGGCCTCCTATGGGCATCGTCAGTGAGGTACAGCCACATTCCTCTAAGCACACTGGGCAAGGAGTCCACGTCTGTTTTCCCCCATCACCCATAGGGAGACTTCCCCAGGGTCATAATATTTTGCATACAAAGAGAGAAGCGCTCTACCAGGAACGAACAACAGCTCAGTGGCTTGTTCTTTTTTTTTTTTTTTTAAGGTTTTTATTGAGGTTTCAATAGTCAATACAATGAAATAAAATGCAGGGTCAAGATACATAAGTGATCATATCACACAAAGTTTACATGTCGCTGGTTAATAAACTAATAATAAAGACAGGCCTATTAGAGACACAAACTTTTTGTATAACATACAAGAAACTAAAACAAAGCAGATCACAAGTGCCCCAATAAGACAATATTTGATAAAACTTTATCAGTGGTATATATAACTAAATAAAATAAACATGAGTGACCCAAAGAAACTGCAAACCTCTAATTAAATGTATTTGGTACTTACACCACCTTAGTACAACAAGCCACTCATGGACTTTCAACTAATTATATGATAGATAGCGGAAGTGGGTATCTAATGATATGGGGCCACTTTTGGACCCTCTAGGGAAGGAATATGTGTAATTGTAACATTAATGATAAGAAAGAGAAAGAAAAAAAAAAAAAAAGGGGGGGAGCTAAGGAGACTGTGGGGATTGGAGTTGAGCTAAACAGGTTAATGCCAACTTGCTTCCGGCTGAACCTACTTAAATAGAAGCCCGTAGATGAATAGTTAGACCCCCAAGTAAGAATAAGGACTTATGAACCTGTAAAATATGGGTTTTACTAGTGGGGGAGAAGGGAAGGACTGAGAAAGGCCTCTGTGGGAAATAAAATATAGCAGTTACCTATTATTTAACCTTTACTGTATCTAAGAATACTTAGTGGCATGCCAAATAACATACGGATTAATGTAGTGACAAACTGCTCAATATTCTTCTTCCATACTAGGAATAGTGGGCCCTAGCACCAGGGCCGCTAGCACCAAGGCCACCAATAAACAAACTTAAAATGCACTAATGTATTCAGCATTAAAAAGGAAAAACAGTCATATTATCATTACATTCGGGCGTGAGCAAGCCACAGGTTACACACTGTTATCGAGGTTAGTAAAATATAGACCAAGGAATAGATCAACATATATTAAAACAGAGATGTCCTTTCTTATCCCAGTAGATCCTTGGGTAATATAGAGCTGGAACTAATTGGCAAGGGCTAAGACCTATAAAAGCATATGTACCCTGTATGGGAAGGTGGTGTAACTGGTAGGAATATAAACTGAACTTTAAGTTCCCATCCCTTTAAATAAAACTATGGTAAGGCCAGAGGTAGGATAAGGCCAAGGGTAGAATAAGATATGGCAATTCTATTATACTTATAACAAAACAAGGAAAATTATTTGTCACTGTTCTTAGAGAGATAAGTCTCAAAGTCACCAAAGATTCTAGCCCACTCCCATCCTCAGGCCTTGTAAGAGTATATGGCTGCCAGTAGAGGTGGAATATAGAAGATGCAGAAAAATGTAGCAGGACAACTGCCGCCGTATACTTAACTCAAGAGCCCGGGACAAAACTATCTGCAATCGCCATATTCCAATTTTCCCTGTTTGTGTGTCGGGAGCAGTAGAGGCCATACAGAAAAAGCCAACAGCGTGAGCTCCCTGCAGGGACCCATCTCCGGGAGGCGGCATCAGCAAAATCAAGTCCGCCACTACTTGGAGCTGTGGGTCGCAACTCTCAATGGCCTCCACAGCTGACTCGGCGAGCAACTCAGCTTGACAGTGCTCCGGTATGTCGGATCCGATCTGGAAAGGCCGTTCCTCACTTCCTGCAGTACAGATGGAGTCCACTTTGCCTTCTCCTTCTGTGGTAATCCGAGCAGCGGGGCTGCGCTCCATCTCAGCCCCTGTAAGCGAAGTGTGTTGGATGTTCCCCGGGTAAGTTACATCCAGTGTGTGACGGTGAGGGTCAATGATGGCGGTCTGATCTAGCAGCCTTTCCGTAGCAGGTCCTCGTTCAGGAGGTAAGTCCCAGATAGTTAAGGCTGTAGTTGGTGATTGCGGCTTCCGAGTGATGAGGCCACATTCCGCTCTGAGAGCATTCCAGCTATCTTGGAATATTACAGTGAGACTTTCAAAGTGCGCAGCAAGCAGCGTCTCCACCTCCTGTAGCAGTAGCCCAGCAGACTCCATTTTGATAAAGCAGCGTACAGTTGCCGTGTAATGGTGTACTCCTTTCTGTACTTCTGGCAAACTAGTGAGTCCAAGTAGTCACCTCCCTGCGTTCGTAGAAAAATCCCAGTTTGTGTCCCCACAGTTCCTATTTGTGCAGTTACCAGAACTGCTCTACCCGGATAACCGGGGGGGATGTCAGAGAGAGAATAGTATGGCCGCCGCCTTCCCTCTAACAGTCCAGACTTGGGCTTCTGAAGAGGCAAACCTGTCAAAAATTATATCGATCAAAACAGCAATATGTCCTAAGTCTGAATTTGCAGGTTGTTAGAGCAAATGGGTCAAATAGCCTCCGATAATCGGCGGATTATTCTGATGACATGCAGAGCTCCAAGTATTGCAGCCGTTCATGGCTGCCGCCCGGACACGCCCCCCCCAGTGGCTTGTTCTATGGTGATTTACCACCCGGAAGCAGCCTCTTTTAGACCTGTGTGCTTTTCACAGGAGAAAACTTTCCTGAAGTATATCAGTCTGATCCTGCCAAGTAAGGTCAGTCCAGCCCCGAAATACCAGGCAATTCTCCTCTGAACAAGGAACATGACAACCCCAGACGGTCGTTTCGTAATTCTTTTATTAGAAAAATAATCATATATGCATATATACAAAATAAAATCATAATAACAAATACAAACAAAATATCTCTTGTTACAAAACTGAAATATTGACCCAAATTTTTGTCATCAGAAAAAAAATCAAAATGCAAACATTACACTTAATCACACAAAATAAAATTAAACATATTTCAAATACAGACAAAAACAAACTGGAGAAAAAAAACAACAACTAAATAATCCAATCCTTCCACTTCTTTGTCTTCCAGATGCCTTCAGAATCTAATTCCCCATATCGCCTCCTATCAAAAGAAAAATAGAAAAACAACTTCCCACGGATCATACCCACATAATTACCTACAGTAACTACCTCTTTCTTAAAAATCTAAATATTACGCACATCCCACAACACCTCCTTCACACAGCATGCCAACAACCATATAAATCTTGCTTTCTCCTTTTCCACACCACTTCCACACAAACCATACATCATCATATTAAAAGTAAATAACTGCACTCCAGTCAAACCCTTAATCATCCTTTTCAAACTTCTCCAAACATCCCTAGCATACTCACAATTCCAAAACAAATGAATAACACTCTCGCTTTGACAACAACCATCTCTAGGACACACTTCTGAAGCCACTAAATGACGCATTCTCTGAAAATCCCTTGTTGGCAAACACTTATGCACACTCATCCAACTAATATCTTTCTGACTATTCATCAAATACTTATTACACACATTTTTCCATACCAACACACATTCATTTTCATTCAAACCCCCAATCAACTCAAGACCTTCCTTCTTCTCCAACATTTTCAACACCATTCTGTTTGCACACCACATCTCCGTACTAACATTCTCCAAACCATATTTTTTAATCCAACATTCCACCCCTACATAAAACCACGGAACAGCAAAACATACCGGTTTCTTTCTATAAATCTCAAATAAACCATATCGTCTTAAAACATTTCCACAAGCATACTTTACCATACAACTAGCCATGCTATCCTTACCACTCAGAACCTTACACCTACTAACATATTTCACAGCCAAAAATCTCTCCACATTTGGAAAACCCTTACCACCAACATTCTTACTCTTAACAACAGCATCTCTTTTCAAACGCTCCATACCAGAACTCCAGAAAAAAGAAAACAACACTCTCAAAATTCTCCAAAAAATCCTCTCAGGTGGCGGAAAAACTAACGTCAAATATAACATAATAGGGATCAAAACCAATTTAATAACTAACATTTTTCCTTCCAAAGATAAAGTCCTTAAAGACCAAAACTGAAGTTTTCTACTCACTTTATCAAAAACATTCTCCCAACTTTCCAAGCCTTTCAAATCCACATCAAATTTCACACCCAACACCTCAATTGCACCTTTAGTCACAGGCCATCCACAGGAATCAATCTCCCTATCATTACCAAAAACTTTAACGTTACACTTATTCCAATTAACTCTGAAACCACTTGCCATACAAAAACATTCAACTAAAGTTTTCACCCTTCTCAAACCAGCCTGAGTCTCACATACCACACTCACATCCTCCATATACCCAATCACTTTTAAACACCTTCCATTACTACCAGGAACACTCACACCTCTAACTAATTTATCCTTCCTCAAACTAGTTAATAATGGCTCAATGACACATACAAATAACACAGGAGACAAAGGACATCCTTGACACACTCCAGATTTAACACAAAATTCCTCAGTCAAAAAACCATTAACCTGGACTTGACTCACAATATCACTATACAAACATTTAAACCATCCAATAATCTTACCAGAAAAACCTATACGTTCTAAAACATGAAACATAAAATCATGCACTACCCTATCATAAGCTTTTTCAAAATCCACTATAGCAACAGCAACAGACCTCATCCTCTCCCTCACATACCACAGTACATCGTGTAGTAACAACAAACTTTCAGAAATCTGATGCCCAGGAACAGCACACACTTGCTCTTCACCCACAACCTTACCAATCACTCCACGCATTCTATTTGCCAACACCTTTGCAATAACCTTATAGTCAACATTCAACAACGTAATCGGCCTCCAATTCCTCAAATCTCTCTTATCACCCTTTTTAAATAACAAAACAATCAAACCTTTCCTCATTGAAACAGGCAAAACATTCATTCTAAAAACAAACTTACAAACATCCAACATATCCACCCCAATCAAATTCCAAAAACAAGTATAAAATTCAACAGGCAAAACATCACAACCAGGTACCTTCCCATTCTTAAAACTCCTAACAACCTCTGCAATCTCATCCAAACTTAGATCCCTTTCTAACAAATCATTATCATATTTTTCCAACTTAACCTCAATGTCTTCCAACAACTCATTTTCCAATAAAACATCTCCTTTTTTTTTCTTTATACAGCTCACTGTAAAACTCATGAACTTCACGCAAAACACCATCCGTACCATTAACTTCACACTCAACCTTATCAAAAACACTAACAAAACCAGTCTTTCCTTCAAAAGCTTTCTTAAAAAAATATTTACTACAAGACTCATCCTTTTCCATTTTCTCCAATCTTGCCATAAAAACAAATTTCTTTCCTTTTTCATGCATACACTTTTTAATTATCTTTCTTGCTTCAGCAATTTCCTCATGCACATCAATACCACAATTTCTCAATTCATACAAATACAACAACCTCAGATACCATTTATCATACAACTCCCTTTCCATTCTAGCTTTCTCACAGCCTTTCTTAATAAAAAACCTCTTTATTTCCACCTTCAACCATTCCCACCACATAAGCACATTACTAAAATCACATTTTCTTTCACGCCACCTTTCATACATCCAAACAAACTGACGCTTAAACTCATCTTCTAAAAAATCCACATTCAGTTTCCAAACACCCTTACCATACTTGATCTTCAAAACACAATTCACCTTACACATCAAAAGGGCATGATCCGTAAAGGGCACCCGCTTTAAAGAAAAATCATCAACACATAAAAATTTAGATAAAAAACAAAAATCAATTTGAGATTTTATCCCACCACTATCACTAAAGAAAGTAAAACCCTCCCCTGAAAAAGAAACAGACCCAAAGGCATCCTTCAAACCGAAAGATTTAAGCAAATCAAGTAAAAACTTCCCTGAGCTATCCACCCTACAATCACTCCCACCCTCTCCGTCCCCATTCTTAATAATACAATTAAAATCCCCAACAAAAAAAGTTGGCTCTCGACCTGGCAGAAAAAACTTTAAAGTTTCAAAATCAAGCAAACGTTCTACCCTATTTGGAGAAGCATATACATTAAACAAACGAAAAACAGTCCCACAAAAACTAAAACTAACCAAAAGTACCCGACCTGGGACAATATGAACTACATTAAGGATAGAAAAACTAAACCCCTTAAACAAAACTCCCACCCCCCCATCCCTATCAGAAGAACAAGACCATACTTTAGGACCATATTTCCAGTCAGCACATTTAGGATGTTCAGAGAGACCACATTCCTGCAAACAAAAAATATTAGCAGAACATACAGATAATAATTTAAAAATTGCAGCTCTCCTTGCTATAGATGTCATACACCTGACATTAAGGGAAGAAATGGTCAGAAACATCACAAAAATAAATTAAAGAAAAACAAAAAAAGAAATAACATCAGGACTTCTTCTTTCCTTTCTTTTTCTTAGGACTCAAAGGAGATCCTTTAAATCTGCCTCTGTGACGTTCTGACCTCCTAGGCTCCCCCTTGCCAGCCTCATAACCAGTAACTTCAGCAAGTTGGTTCACATCTCTTTTATCTAGATAACCAACAGAAGAGGCATCAAAAAAGTCACCTATACACTGGCTTGAGTCAGAAGGAACGTCTTTAGTAGAGACAGAAGGAAACTCTGAAATTAAAGAGTCAGCATCACTTGTAGTATCTGGATCTGCACCCTTAACTACTGGAAGATCCAAATCAGGACTCTCCCATCCATCAGAATCCGCATCTTTTTTTTCGCTTGGAGGCAGATTTTTTCCCTTCAGTGTCCATATCCTCCTCAGAACTAGAGGACACAACAGCAGACCAATCAATGTTCTCCCCTTCACCAAGAACAGCATCAGGAGCAGGATCACAAGATGACTCAGTGAAGGAAAAATGATCTGTCCCAGGAACAGCAACAGTATCATCCACAGAATTGGGTAACAGGGCTTCAAGAACATCTGAAGCAGCTATCACATTAGATGTAGCAAGATCCACCTCCTGAAGATGAGATTGGGCTTCCTCCACCTTCTCAGCCACAGGAACCACCACAGGAGCATCAGACACCTCTCCGACAGGGACCCCAACTGCAGATTTCTTACACAAAAGAGGTAATATAGAGTTCAATGCCTCATCAGAGACCTCCTCCTCATTCACAGATGGCTCGACTGCAACTGAAGATGTTTTTTTTTGCAACATCAGCATAGGAAGGCTTCACTCTATCAAGACCCTGCAACATCATCAAAGGACACATCCTGCACAGATGACTTGAAGAACCACACAGGTCACAGGTCCGGCATTTACTACAGTGGGCAACAAGATGATCCTCCTCACAGCAATTTTGACATCTGGCACCTGGGCAATTTTCAGCAATGCGACCAAACAGGTTGCAACTACGGCAAAAAAGAGGCATGTCATCATAGTATAGGAAGCCTCTATTTCCACCAATGGCGAAAGTCTGTGGAGAGTGTTTCTTTCCACCAATACCTAATTCATCTGGCACAAACCGCACCCAGAACCTGCGCTTTCCATTGAAAGCCCCAAACTGATTCTTCAGCTTGCTACCTCCTTGAACATCATCAAAGTAGCGACAAAGAAACAGACGAATTTCCACATCAGTGACCCAAGGGTTATACATATGTACTGTCACCGGGATTCTTCTCTCCCTCTGCACACAGGCAACAAATCTCATGCCAACCAACTCTGGAGCAGCAGCCATATCAATAGTCCGTTGATAGCAGGTCTGTAAATAATGCTCATCGGTGAAAGCCACATCAAAAATCCCTCTTGAAGGGAATGACTGAACACAATGCAAACTTGCTCTTGGCATCTTCAAAACACCCTCCAAAACCACCTGCTGGACATGAGCCAAACCAATCTTCTCTCGAAAGTCCTCAGAAATCAACACCCGAAGTGTATGGGGAACATTTGGCACATTGGTAGCCATATTTGCCCTATTGCCTCTTTAGGCTGGATTTCAGAGTGCCCCCCCAAAAGCAGCATGTGGCTGAAGTCCAGGGACGATGCCACAAGGCCAAGGGGACAGCCCTACTACCCAGTTGCTCTATGCCTAAGGAGTAGCCACCCCCCCCAATAGCAGCAGGAGCCCAAACCACAAAGGGAAAGGACCCCAGGCCGAAGGAGCAGGTCTCCAGGCAGCAAATCTTTCAACCAAGACCAAGCACAGAAAACTGCACTTGATCCAAGCCAAAGGCCTGAGAAGCAACCTCAGCTGATCATTTCGGCCTATTGTGGGCCTCGTCAGTGAGGTGCAGCCACATTCCTCTAAGCACACTGGGCAAGTAGTCCACATCTGGTTTCCCCCATCACCCATAGGGAGACTTCCCCAGGGTCATAATAATTTGCATACAAAGAGAGAAGCGCTCTACCAGGAACGAACAACAGCTCAGTGGCTTGTTCTATGGCGATTTACCACCCG
The DNA here is from genome assembly GCF_027579735.1 of Bombina bombina. Lineage (NCBI taxonomy): Eukaryota > Metazoa > Chordata > Amphibia > Anura > Bombinatoridae > Bombina > Bombina bombina. Next base: position 568,470,817 of record NC_069500.1, on the reverse strand, counting down.
GAAGCAGCCTCTTTTAGACCAGTGTGCTTTTCACAGAAGAAAACTTTCCTGAAGTATATCAGTCTGACCCTGCCAAGTAAGGTCAGTCCAGCCCCGAAATACCAGGCAATTTTCCTCTGAACAAGGAACATGACAACCCCAAATGATCATTTCGACCTCCTATGGACCTCGTCAGTGAGGTACAGCCACATTCCTCTAAGCACACTGGGCAAGGAGTCCACGTCTGGTTTCCCCCATCACCCATAGGGAGACTTCCCCAGGGTCATAATAATTTGCACACAAAGAGAGAAGCGCTCTACCAGGAACGAACAACAGCTCAGTGGCTTGTTCTATGGCGATTTACCACCCGGAAGCAGCCTCTTTTAGACCAGTGTGCTTTTCACAGAAGAAAACTTTCCTGAAGTATATCAGTCTTATCCCGCCAAGTAAGGTCAGTCCAGCCCCGAAATAGCTATTACATAGTTAATACATAGTACAATAGCAATTAAATAGTTAATAACTATTTAATAGCTACCTAGTTAAAATAGCTACCTAGTTAAAATAATTAGTTAAAATAATTACAAAATTACCTGTAAAATAAATCCTAACCTAAGTTACCATTACACCTAACACTACACTATCAATAAATTAATTAAATAAACTACAATTATCTCAACTAAAATACAATTAAATACACTAAACTTTATTACAAAAAGAAACAAAAACTAAATTACAAAAAATAAAAAAAGATTACAAGAATTTTAAGCTAATTACACCTAATCTAAGCCCCCTAATAAAATAAAAAAGCCCACCAAAATAATAAAATTTCCCTACCCTAAACTAAATTACAAAAGTAATCAGCTCTATTACCAGCCCTTAAAGGGGCCTTTTGCGGGGCATTGTCTCAAAGTAATCAGCTCTTTTACCTGTAAAAAAAAAGAACAACCCCCCCATTACAACCCAACACCCACACACCCTTACTCTAAAACCCACCCGATCCCCCCTTAAAAAACCTAAATCTAACCCCCAAGTGGTCCTTATCTGTCCTGAAGACCGGCGGAGAAGGTCCTGTTCCAGGCGGTGAAGTCTTCTTCCAAGCGGCGACCTCTTCTTCTTTCAGGAACCAGCTGGCACGGAGCGGAGGAGTTGAAGACCGATGACTGCGGAGCTGAAGACCGTCCACTCTGGAACTGAAGACCGGCGATGCTGGAACTGAAGATCAGCGACGCTGGAACTGAAGACCGCGGAGCCATGGAGTGTGGAGGATCCTCTTCATACGATCTCCGCCATACACTGAATAGGAATTCAAGGTACGCGATTAAAAATGGCGTCCCTTGAATTCCTATTGGCTGATTTGAGCCTTCAAATTCAAATCAGCCAATCGGATGAGAGCTATTGTAATTCTATTGGCTGATTTGAATAGCCAATAGAATAAGAGCTACTGACATTCTATTGGCTGATTTGAATAGCCAATAGAATGTCAGTAGCTCTTATTCTATTGGCTATTCAAATCAGCCAATAGAATTACAGTAGCTCTCATCCGATTGGCTGATTTGAATTTGAAGGCTCAAATCAGCCAATAGGATTTCAAGGGACGCCATTTTTAATACAAGGTAGATACAAGGCAATCACAGAGGTAAAAAGTATATTAATATATCAGTGTTGGTTAAGCAAAACTGGGGAATGGTTAATAAAGGGATTACCTATCTTTTTAAACAATAAATATTTTGGCGTTAACTGTCCCAATTATTATTTAAGTTTAGTATATATGGTATTAATTTATATTTATCCTTAATGTTTCTGGATCTATCTAAATATAAAACAAATTATCCATATGTTTAATTATTGAACAATGTCTAATATTAGCAAGACATTTTGTATGACTGAGTGTTTTTTTCTAAATTGCTGGTCAGCATATATTTGTCTAAGTAGAACTGTACCTTTATGTGTCAGTGATTATTCTGACTGCACTAGTAATTCTAATGATCAGCAAACCGCAATAGGAGAAAAGCCCAGGAGACTGAAACTGAGAAATACCTTCACTTTAATTATCTTTTCCTTTTTTGACATATTTTTCCCACAATCAGCACTGTAAAGTGATGGGAAATATGAGAAGGCTCAAGTGTGCATGAGAGGAGGAAAAACAACTTGGGATTTACTAGAGTCCCAATCAATGGGTTGATTTTGTATGTTAACGAGTTTTTCTTCACTGACAAAAAAATGCACCATCGAAAGAGTCTTGACTTTTTGCAAAAGGGGTATAGAACATATTCCATTCATAACTCAGTCCTCCATAATTGCTGTAAACCAAGTAAAAAGCTTTTGTTGTAAAGTGACCTTCACTATGTGCATAATATTATTGAACAATGCCTATTTAGGGTTGCTGCAGGAAGCACAAACTGCTCTTAGGTGTTACCATAAAATGGTTGTGCATGAAATCCCAGCTGAGACTACAATCATTCAGCATTGCAAACACATGTGTTCTGGGAACCAAATAGGCACTTCTTTTAACAGCTATTTTTCCCAGACGTTACTCAGCAAACAACAAACAAGATATTACTGAATTCAAAGGAGCTCATTTTTAAATAAGGATTTTGGTATGTGTTTTCAGGTGATGGACCATTGGATTGCATGAACACATTTTTTTTTTTTTTAAATGGGCAATTTCGTGGAGACTATCAGTGACTGGAAATACTGAGCCTAAAGCTGAAACCTCTGCACTAATGTTTAGGAAATTGGGCATGTACAGTATATAGATATTATTGTCTAGTAGAGTTTTTGTGATTGCTAACATATAGGTATAAAGATCATTATTTTGTTACATTTTGAGCATGTTCATTAAAAGCAAACTGATAAAAAAGACATTCTCTGTAGCAGCATTTGGCAGCAGAATGTTGTCTCAGGCTGTGTGGTGCTGTAGCCTGGAAGACAGTGAGTAGCTGCAGCAGTGTCCTCCTGTTATGTGCAGCATCAATATATATAAATATAAGTAAAAGTAAGACTACATGCACACTATACACACAGTATATGCATGCACAATATACACACAGTATATGCATGCACAATATACACACACAGTACATGCATAAACATTACACACACAGTACATGCATAAACATTACACACACAGTACATGCATAAACATTACACACACAGTACATGCATACACATTACACACACAGTACATGCATACACATTACACACACAGTACATGCATACACATTACACACACAGTACATGAATACACATTACACACACAGTACATGCATAAACATTACACACACAGTAAATGCATACACATTACACACACAGTACATGCATACACATTACACACACACAGTACATGCATACACATTACACACAGTATATACATACACATTACACACACAGTACATGCATACACATTACACACACAGTACATGAATACACATTACACACACAGTACATGCATAAACATTACACACACAGTAAATGCATACACATTACACACACAGTACATGCATACACATTACACACACACAGTACATGCATACACATTACACACAGTACATACATACACATTACACACACAGTACATGCATACACATTACACACAGTACATGCATACACATTACACACACAGTACATGAATACACATTACACACACACAGCACATGCATACACAATACACGCACACAGTACATGCATACACATTACACACAGTACATGCATACACATTACACACACAGTACATGCATACACATTACACACACAGTACTTGCATACACATTACACACACACAGTACTTGCATACACATTACACACAGTACATGCATACACATTACACACACAGTACATGCATACACATTACACACAGTACATGCATACACATTACACACACAGTACATGCATACACATTACACACACAGTACATGAATACACATTACACACACAGTACATGCATACACATTATACACACACAGTACATGCATACACATTACACACACACAGTACATGCATACACATTACACACAGTACATGCATACACATTACACACACAATACATGCATACACATTACACACAGTACATGCTTACACATTACACACGCAGTACATGAATACACATTACACACACACAGTACATGCATACACATTACACACAGTACACGCACACACATTACACACACAGTACATGAATACACATTACATACACACAGTACATGCATACACATTACACACAGTACATGCATACACATTACACACATAGTACATGAATACACATTACACACGCAGTACATGAATACACATTACACACACACAGTACATGCATACACATTACACACAGTACACGCACACACATTACACACACAGTACACGCACACACATTACACACACACAGTACATGCATACACATTACACACAGTACATGCATACACATTACACACATAGTACATGAATACACATTACACACACAGTACATGAATACACATTACACACACAGTACATGCATACACATTACACACAGTACATGCATACACATTACACACACAGTACATGCATACACATTACACACACACAGTACATGAATACACATTACACACACATTACACACACAGTACATGCATACACATTACACACACAGTACATGCATACACATTACACACAGTGCATGCATACACATTACACACACACAGTACATGCATACACATTACACACACACAGTACATGCATACACATTACACACAGTACATGCATACACATCACACACACACAATACATGCATATACATTACACACACAGTACATGCATAAACATTACACACACACAGTACATGCATACACATTACACACACAGTACATGCATAAACATTACACACACACAGTACATGCATACTCATTACACACACACAGTACATGTATAAACATTACACACACACAGTACATGCATACACATTACACACACAGTACATGCATACACATTACACACACAGTACATGCATAAACATTACACACACAGTACATGCATACACATTACGTACATGCATACACATTACACACACAGTACATGCATACACATTACACACACAGTACATGCATACACATTACACACACAGTACATGCATCAAGTGAGCTTTTTGCAAACAAAGCAAGAGTTCCAAGAGAGCACAAGTGAAGGGGGTGTTGGCATTAGAAACAAGAGGATTTGAGTAAGTTTACCAGAGTTTTGTTTTCTAGGTCTAAGGAAAGACACACATGGGTGGGCGAGGTTGTGGGGGACCAGGACTAAGGGGATATATCACCAGCAGCTAGTATGAGCAAGAAGGAGATTACGAGTTTTGCGTTATGAGCGGCTCGGTAATAACTTGCAAGTTATTGCCACCGCTCACCTACCTATAGCGCTGCTTTTACAGGTGTGCAAAAACCCGATGTTAGCAGGCACACTCTTCATCCAAGCGGCAAGAAGTGGTCCTCCAGGCGGGCAGAAGTCTTCATCCAGACGGCATCTTCTATCTTCATCCTTCCGACACAGAGCAGCTTCATCTTCAAGACATCCGGCGCGGAGCATCCTCTTCATACGGTCCCAGCCATACACTGAAGGTTCCTTTAAATGACGTCATCCAAGATGGCGTTCCTTGAATTTCCGATTGGCTGATAGAATTCTATCAACCAATCGGAATTAAAGGTGAAAAAATTATATTGGCTGATGCAATCAGCCAATAGAATTGAGCTTCAATCCTATTGGCTGATCCAATCAGCCAATAGGATTGAGCTTGCATTCTATTGGCTGTTCCATTCAGCCAATAGAATGCAAGCTCAATCCTATTGGCTGATTGCATCAGCCAATAGGATTTTTTCACCTTTAATTCCGATTGGCTGATAGAATTCTATCAGCCAATCGGAATTCAAGGGACGCCATCTCGGATGACATCATTTAAGGAAACTTCAGTGTATGGCTGGGACCGTATGAAGAGGATGCTCCGCGCCACATGTCTTGAAGATGGAGCCACTCCGCGTTGGAAGGATGAAGATAGAAGATGCCGTCTCAATGAAGACTTCTGCCCGCCTGGAGGACCACTTCTTGCCACTTGGATGAAGACTTTTCCCGGGTTTGTTGAGGACTTCTGCCGGCTTGGATGAAGACTTCTCCTGGCTTGATGAGGATGGATGTCCGGTCTTCAAAAACTGTAAGTGGATCTTCGGGGGTTAGTGTTAGTTTTTTTTTTAAGGGTTTATTGGGTGGGTTTTATTTTTAGCTTAGGGTTTGGGCTGAAAAAGAGCTAAATGCCCTTTTAAGGGCAATGCCCATCCAAATGCCCTTTTCAGGGCAATGTGGAGCTTAGGTTTTTAAGGGGGGTTTGCTTGTGTGGGTGGTGGGTTTTACTGTCGGGGGGTTGTTTGTATTTTTTTTTTTACAGGTAAAAGAGCTGATTTCTTTGGGGCAATGCCCCGCAAAAGGCCCTTTTAAGGGCTATTGGCAGTTTAGTTTAGGCTAGGGTTTTTTTTATTTTGGGGGGGCTTTTTTATTTTGATAGAGCTATTAGATTAAGTGTAATTAGATTAAATATTTGATCCTTTCTTTTTTATTTTGTGTAATTTAGTGTTTATTTTTTTTGTAATTTAGTTAATTGTATTTAATTAATGCAATGTATTTAATTGTAGTGTAATGTTAGGTGTTAGTGTAAGACAGGTTAGGTTTTATTTTACAGGTAAGTTTGTATTTATTTTAACTAGATAGTTAGTAAATAGTAATGAACTATTTACTAACTAATCTACCTATTTAAAATAAATACAAACTTGCCTGTGAATTAAAAATAAAACCTAAGATAGCTACAATGTAACTATTAGTTATATTGTAGCTAGCTTAGGGTTTATTTTACAGGTAGGTGTTTAGTTTTAAATAGGAATTATTTAGTTAATGATAGTATTTTTTATTTAGATTTATTTTAATTATATTAAAGTTAGGGGTGTTAGGGTTAGACTTAGGGTTAGGTTTAGGGGTTAATAACTTTAGTATAGTGGCGGCGGCGACTTTGGGGGCGTCAGATTAGGGGTTAATAATATTTAACTAGTGTTTGCGATGCGGGAGTGTGGCGGTTTAGGGGTTAATATGTTTATTATAGTTGTGATGATGTCCGGAGCGGCAGATTAGGGGTTAATAATTTTATTTTAGTGTTTGCGATGCGGGAGGGCCTCGGTTTAGGGGTTAATAGGTAGTTTATGGGTGCTAGTGTACTTTGTAACACTTTAGTTATGAGTTTTATGCTACGGATTTGTAACGTAAAACCCATAACTACTGACTTTAGATAGCGGTACGAATCTTGACGGTATAGGCTGTACCGCTCACTTTTTGGCCTCCCAGGCAGAACTCGTAATACCGGCGCTTTGGAAGTCCCATTGAAAAAGGACTTTTTGAAAGGTGTGTTAGTTACGTTGTGTTACGGCCAAAAAAGTGTGCGGTACAGCTATACCTGCAAGACTCGTGATACCAGCGGTAGTGAAAAGCAGTGTTATGAGGCTTTTTCACTCATAACGCAAAACTCGTAATCTAGTCGAATGTTTGTTATAGAGATAAGTGGAAGCAAAAATGTACATGAAGATATTGAGCATTTTTACAAAAAGAGAAACAGTGAAACACATAAAACACAGTATTACAACAGCACTTGCATAGTGCCTTGTCCTTTGCTCAATCCTTGTTCAATTCTTGTATAATTATTTTGCCTAATTCTTAATGCCTCAATTATAAAATGCTCACTTAAGATATGTGAACATTTGATATTACAATAATGTGACTGCCTTGCAATGCAACACCCAGCAATGCTACCCCATAGAAGTGTTAGATTTATAGCTCAGAGCATTCCGCTGAGTCCACTAAATAAGTTAACGGGACAGTCTACTCCAGAATTTTTTTTTATTTTAAAAAAGATAGATAATTCCTTTACTACCCAATCCCCAGTTTTGCATAACCAACATGGTTATATTAATATATAACCTTGTATCTAAGCCTCTGCAGACTGCCCAATTATTTCAGTTCTTTTGACAGACTTCAATTTTAGCCAATCAGTGTTCACTCATAAATAACTACACAGGACTGAGCACAGTATTTTCTATATGGCACACGTGAACTTGCATTGTCTAACTCTAAAAAACTGTCAATGTACTGAGATAATTGTCAGCCTTCCCAGGCTTAGAAATCATCATATGAGCCTACCTAGGTTTAGCTTAGAATACCAAAGAACAAAGCATATTTGATGATAAAAGGAAATTGGAAAGTTGTTTAAAATTCTATGCCCTATCTGAATCATGAAAGAAAAAAATGGCTTTTAATGACATGATCAAAGACAGTCAAAAGGCAGTTTGGAAAAATTTGATTCAGTAAATGTACTGTTCTTTTGGCATCCTTTTTTGAAGAATACATCTAGGTAGGTTTAGGAGCAGCAATCGACTACTAGGAGTAAGTTGAACACATATTGGGCCAGATTATAAGTGGTGCAAAGTTGTGTGCGAGCAATATCAGGTATATTGCACCTGCTAGCACGCTTAGTGCGTACGTATTACAAGTTGAACGTAAACGTGTTCGCACATTGAATTAGTGCGACTTCAGAGCAAAACAACAATCAAAAATACATTTAAAGTTGCAGTTACACTCATAATAACACTAATAAAAATTATTGAAAAAAATTGCAAATAAAAGATATAAGGGCTCAAAGATATGACGTCTCAGGTGTTTGAAAAAAAAATGCAGGCAAAGGGCTTTATCATAGAGATACTTACATATACATGTCTAAATATGTATGTGTGTGTGTGTGTATATATATATATATATCTATATATATTTATTTATAAGTGTGTACTTATGTATTTGTGTTTTACTGTATATTTCCACATTTCAATGTTCTTCAATTACAGGATAATGTTATTTTTATTCTTAAATACATATTTTTTTTCTTATTTTCTGAATATGTGTATATACCTATAGATATGTATTATACATGAACAGTATCATGTATATATAGAAATATATATATTTCATAATAAAAAGTACATTATTTTCTATGTGAAGAACATAGGAATGTAAAATATGCTTTTGTGCATTGTGTTTCTCGATTTAGAGCTTAACGTGATAAGGTTAGCACACATGAAAACAGTATCCTTAAGCGCATTATTGAAATATTATTTTTAAAATATAAAAATAAATATTAAACATTATTAAACATACTATAAAATATTCTAAATAATCTATAGAATATATCTATATATTTTATGGTATGATTAATAATTTAAAATAATTTTTATTATTTTTTTAATAATATACATACAGTGGGGCAAAAAAGTATTTAGTCAGCCACCAATTGTGCAAGTTCTCCCACTTAAGAAGATGAGAGAGGCCTGTAATTTTCATCATAGGTATACCTCAACTATGAGAGACAAAATGTGGAAACAAATCCAGACAATCACATTGTCTGATTTGGAAAGAATTTATTTGCATATTATGGTGGAAAATAAGTATTTGGTCGCCTACAAACAAGCAAGATTTCTGGCTTTCACAGATCTGTATCTTCTTCTTTAAGAGGCTCCTCTGTCCTCCACTCATTACCTGTAATAATGGCACCTGTTTGAACTTGTTATCAGTATAAAAGACGCCTGTCCACAACCTCAAACAGTCACACTCCAAACTCCACTATGGTGAAGACCAAAGAGCTGTCGAAGGACACCAGAAACAAAATTGTAGACCTGCACCAGGCTGGGAAGACTGAATCTGCAGTAGGCAAGCAGCTTGGTGTGACGAAATCAACTGTGGGAGCAATAATTAGAAAATGGAAGACATACAAGACCACTGATCTGGGGCTCCACGCAAGATCTCACCCCGTGGGGTCAAAATGATCACAAGAACGGTGAGCAAACATCCCAGAACCACACGGGGGGACCTAGTGAATGACCTGGAGAGAGCTGGGACCAACGTAACAAAGGCTACCATCAGTAACACACTACGCCGCCAGGGACTCAGATCCTGCAGTGCCAGACATGTCCCCCTGCTTAAGCCAGTACATGCCCGGGCCTGTCTGAAGTATGCTAGAGAGCATTTGGATGATCCAGAAGTGGATTGGGAGAATGTCATATGGTCAGATGAAACCAAAGTAGAACTGTTTGGTACAAACACAACTCGTTGTGTTTGGAGGAGAGAGAATGCTGAGTTGCAACCAAAGAACACCATACCTACTGTGAAGCATGGGGTGGCAACATCATGCTTTGGGGCTGTTTCTCTGCAAAGGGAACAGGACGACTGATCCATGTACATAAAAGAATGAAAGGGGCCATGTATCGTGAGATGTTGAGTGCAAAACTCCTTCCATCAGCAAGGGCATTGAAGAGGAAATGTGGCTGGGTCTTTCAGCATGACAATGATCCCAAACACACCGCCCAGGCAACAAAGGATTGGCTTCGTAAGAAGCATTTCAAGGTCCTGGAGTGGCCTAGCCAGTCTCCAGATCTCAACCCCATAGAAAACCTTTTGAAGGAGTTGAAAGTCTGTGTTGCCCAGCGACAGCCCCAAAACATCACTGCTCTAGAGGAGATCTGCATGCAGGAATGGGCCAACATATCAGCAACAGTGTGTGACAACCTTGTGAAGACTTACAGAAAACGTTTGACCTCTGTCATTGCCAACAAAGGATATATAACAAAGTATTGAGATGAACTTTTGATATTGACCAAATACATATTTTCCACCATAATATGCAAATAAATTATTTCCAAATCAGACAATGTGATTGTCTGGATTTGTTTCCACATTTTGTCTCTCATAGTTGAGGTATACCTATGATGAAAATTACAGGCCTCTCTCATCTTCTTAAGTGGGAGAACTTGCACAATTGGTGGCTGACTAAATACTTTTTTGCCCCACTGTATATCTGATACTGTTCATGTAAAATAAATATCTATTCCTACGTATATATCTATAGGAATAGATATGCAGGTATAGAAAAATACACACACACACACACACACACACACACACACACACACACACATATATATATATATATATATGTATTTAAAGGAAACCAAAATTTCCAATTAACTTCTAATATCTAATTTGCTTCATTCTCTTGATATAATTTGTTGAAAAGCATAAATAGGATCAGTAGCTGCTGATTGGTGGCTACACATAGATGCCTTATGTGATTGGCTAACCCATGTACATTACAATTTCTTCAACAAAGGATATCTAAAGAATGAAGCAAATTAGATAACTAAACTAAATTGGAGTGTTGTTTAAAATTGTATTCTCTATCTGAATCATGAAAGAAAAATTTTGGGTTTCATGTCCCTTTAAGAGTAAAAATAACATTATCTTGTAAGTGAAGAACATTGAAATGTGTAATATGTACAGTAAATTTACAGTAAAACACATATAAACACATATCTATCTATGCATATATATATACATATACTGTATATATATATATTTATATATATATATATATATATATATATATATATATACTGTAAGTACATTTTGAGCCCTTTGCAGTCAAGTAACTGAAAACATAAAATATATTTATGCAGTATTCAATTATATTTAATAAAGTGTTTAACTGTGTGTGTACTGTAAATATTTTACATTCCAATGTTTTGCACATAGGGGAATATTTTCTAAATATTTTAAAATAGATATTCCTATATATATATATATATCTGTATATATCTATACCTATGTATAATCATCTATTGAGAGGCCGATATATAATCATCAAGAGAGGCCGAAACGTACGTCTGGGGTTTGTTGTTTGTCTTGTTCAGAGAAGAATTGCCTGGTATTTCGGTGCTGGACTGTCATTGGGCAGGATTAGACTGATATGCTACTGGATATTTTTTCTCTGTAAAATGGCATAGTGTGCAAAAAGAGACTGTACCCTGAGTGGCACTGGCCTTGTGGACAAGCATGGAAGTTTTTCTAGCTATTGTTTCTTGATTTTATGAATAAATTAAACATACTCTTCGACTTGCTGGGTGTTAGTTTTTTTTTTCCACACTTTGTACGCTCCATTGAAGTCTACGGGAGAATAGGATACCACAATATTGTAACTTTTGCTTTTTGTGCGCGTCAGGTTAGTTCACAAGCGAAAACTTTTTAGTTTCATCTTGTAATATGCATGGTATCCAATGCACGCAAAAAGCCATAGTCGAGCGCATTTAGCATGCAAGGGTTCTCCACTTGTAATATAGCCCTTAGTGAGCCAATGACAAGAGGCATATGTGTGCAGTCACCACCTAGCTCCCAGTAGTGCATTGCTGCTCCTGAGCTTAGAGATTGAATTAAATTTGGTAATAAAAAGAAATGTGAACATTTTTTTAATTGCACGCTCTATCTGAATCATGAAAGTCCCTTTAACATGAGTTTTTAGCTATAAAATGTAATTGTACTTGAAAATGTTAACTATTTAAAGAGATAAATAATCCCTTTATTACCCATTCCCCAGTTTTGCATAACCAACACGGTTATATTAATATACTTTTTACTTCTGTGATTACCTTATAGCTAAACCTCTGCAGACTGCCCCGTTATTTCAGGGTTTTTTGACAGACTTGCATTTTTAGCCAATCAGTGCTGACTCATAAATAACTCCACGGGAGTGAGCACAATGGTATCTATATGGCACACGTGAAAAGCACTGTCTAGCTGTGACAAACTGTCAAAATGCACTGAGATAATTGGTGGCCTTTGCAGGATTAGAAATTAGCATATTAGCCTCCCTAGGTTTAGCTTTCAACAAAGTATACTAAGAGAACAAAGCAAATTTGATGATAAAAGTAAATTGGAAAGTTGTTTAAAATTGCATGCTCTACATGTGGATAAAACATGTTTTTTCTCTTTTAATAGCACAAAATCAAATAAATAAACTACTTAAAACATGTATATCTTGGAAAAGACACAGACTAATAATTTATTTATGGCTAGATTACGAGTTTTGTGGTATGGGTGAAAAAGCATCGTTATGGCTCTTTTTCACTACCGCTGGTAGTTTTGCAGGTTTAGCTGCACCACACACTTTTTTGGCCGTAACGCAACGTAACTACGGCAGCTTTCAAAAAGTCATTTTTCAATGGGACTTCCATATCGCCGGTGTTACGAGTCTGCCTGGGAGGCCAAAAAGTGAGCGGTACAGCCAATACCGTCAAGATCCATACCGTAAACTGAAAGTCAGTAGTTATGGGTTTTACGCTACAAAGCTGTAACATAAAACTCATAACTAAAGTGCTAAAAAGTACACTAACACCCATAAACTACCTATTAACCCCTAAACCAAGGCCCTCCCGCATTGCAAACACTAAAATAAAATTATTAACCCCTAATCTGCCGCTCCGGACATCGCCACCACTATAATAAACATATTAACCCCTAAACCGCCATACTCCCTCATCACAAACACTAGTTAAATATTATTGACCCCTAATCTGCTGTCCCTAACATCGCCACCTACCTTAATTTATTAACCCCTAATTTGCCGCCCCCAACGTCACCGCCACGATACTAAAGTTATAAACCCCTAAACCTAACCCTAAGTGTAACCCTAACACCCACTAACTTTAATATAATTAAAATAAATCTAATAAAAAATTCCTATCATTAACTTACTAATTCTTATTTAAAACTAAATACTTACCTATACAGGGAGTGCAGAATTATTAGGCAAGTTGTATTTTTGAGGATTCATTTTATTATTGAACAACAACCATGTTCTCAATGAACCCAAAAAACTCATTAATATCAAAGCTGAATAGTTTTGGAAGTAGTTTTTAGTTTGTTTTTAGTTATAGCTATTTTAGGGGGATATCTGTGTGTGCAGGTGACTATTACTGTGCATAATTATTAGGCAACTTAACAAAAAACAAATATATACCCATTTCAATTATTTATTTTTACCAGTGAAACCAATATAACATCTCAACATTCACAAATATACATTTCTGACATTCAAAAACAAAACAGAAACAAATCAGTGACCAATATAGCCACCTTTCTTTGCAAGGACACTTAAAAGCCTGCCATCCATGGATTCTGTCAGTGTTTTGATCTGTTCACCATCAACAGTGTGTGCAGCAGCAACCACAGCCTCCCAGACACTGTTCAGAGAGGTGTACTGTTTTCCCTCCTTGTAAATCTCACATTTGATGATGGACCACAGGTTCTCAATGGGGTTCAGATCAGGTGAACAAGGAGGCCATGTCATTAGATTTTCTTCTTTTATAGCCTTTCTTTCCAGCCACGCTGTGGAGTACTTGGACGCGTGTGATGGAGCATTGTCCTGCATGAAAATCATGTTTTTCTTGAAGGATGCAGACTTCTTCCTGTACCACTGCTTGAAGAAGGTGTCTTCCAGAAACTGGCAGTAGGACTGGGAGTTGAACTTGACTCCATCCTCAACCCGAAAAGGCCCCACAAGCTCATCTTTGATGATACCAGCCCAAACCAGTACTCCACCTCCACCTTGCTGGCGTCTGAGTCGGACTGGAGCTCTCTGCCCTTTACCAATCCAGCCACGGGCCCATCCATCTGGCCCATCAAGACTCACTCTCATTTCATCAGTCCATAAAACCTTAGAAAAATCAGTCTTGAGATATTTCTTTGCCCAGTCTTGACGTTTCAGCTTGTGTGTCTTATTCAGTGGTGGTCGTCTTTCAGCCTTTCTTACCTTGGCCATGTCTCTGAGTATTGCACACCTTGTGCTTTTGGGCACTCCAGTGATGTTGCAGCTCTGAAATATGGCCAAACTGGTGGCAAGTGGCATCTTGGCAGCTGCACGCTTGACTTTTCTCAGTTCATGGGCAGTTATTTTGCGCCTTGGTTTTTCCACACGCTTCTTGCGACCCTGTTGACTATTTTGAATGAAACGCTTGATTGTTCGATGATCACGCTTCAGAAGCTTTGCAATTTTAAGAGTGCTGCATCCCTCTGCAAGATATCTCACTATTTTTTACTTTTCTGAGCCTGTCAAGTCCTTCTTTTGACCCATTTTGCCAAAGGAAAGCAAGTTGCCTAATAATTATGCACACCTGATATAGGGTGTTGATGTCATTAGACCACACCCCTTCTCATTACAGAGATGCACATCACCTAATATGCTTAATTGGTAGTAGGCTTTCGAGCCTATACAGCTTGGAGTAAGACAACATGCATAAAGAGGATGATGTGGTCAAAATACTAATTTGCCTAATAATTCTGCACTCCCTGTAAAATAAACCCTAAGCTAGCTACAATATAACTAATAGTTACATTGTAGCTATCTTAGGTTTTATTTTTATTTCACAGGCAAGTTTGTATTTATTTTAACTAGGTAGACTAGTTAGTAAATAGTTATTAACTATTTACTAGCTACCTAGCTAAAATAAATTACAACAAAAAACCCACTAAATTATACAAAATAAAAAATAAATTATCAGATATTCAAACTAATTACACCTAATCTAATAGCCCTATCAAAATAAAAAAAGCCCCCCTCCAAAATAAAAAAACCCTAGCCTAAACTAAACTACCAATAGCCCTTAAAATGGCCTTTTGCTGGGCATTGCCCCAAAGAAATCAGCTCTTTTACCTGTAAAAAAATTACAAACAACCACCCAACAGTAAAACCCACCACCCACACAACCAACCCCCCAAATAAAATCCTAACTAAAAAACCTAAGCTCCCCATTGCCCTGAAAATGGCATTTGGATGGGCATTGCCCTTAAAAAGGCATTTAGCTCTTTTTCAGTGCCCAAAAGTCCTAATCTAAAAATAAAACCCACCAAATAAACCTTTAAAAAAACCTAACACTAACCCCCGAAGATCCACTTACAGTTTTTGAAAACCCGACATCCATCCTCAATGAAGCAGCAGAAGTTCTCATCAAAGCCGGCAAAAGTCTTCATACAAGCGGGCTGAAGTCTTCATCCAAGCTGGCAGAAGTCTTCATCCAGACGGCATCTTCTATCTTCATCCATCCGGCGCAGAGTGGCTCCATCTTCAAGACATCCGGCGCGGAGCATCCTCTTCTTTCCACGGCGACTGAAGAATGAATTCTCCTTTAAGTGACGTCATCCAAGATGGCGTCCCTTAAATTCCGATTGGCTGATAGAATTCTATCAGCCAATCGGAATTAAAGGTGAAAAAATCCTATTGGCTGATGCAATCAGCCAATAGGATTGAGCTTGCATTATATTGGCTGTTCCAATCAGTTTGTAATTTAGTTAATTGGATTTAATTAATGTAATTTATTTAATTGTAGTGTAAGGTTAAGTGTTAGTGTAAGACAGGTTAGGTTTTATTTTACAGGTAAATTTGTATTTATTTTAGCTAGGTAGCTAGTAAATAGTTAATAACTATTTACTAACTAGTCTACCTAGTTAAAATAAATACAAACTTGCCTGTGAAATAAAAATAAAACCTAAGATAGCTACAATGTAACTATTAGTTATATTGTAGCTAGCTTAGGTTTTTTTTTACAGGTATTTAGTTTTAAATAGGAATTAGTTAATGATAGGAATTTTTTATTAGATTTATTTTAATTATATTAAAGTTAGGGTTACACTTAGGGTTAGGTTTAGGGGTTTATAACTTTAGTATAGTGGCAGTGACGTTGGAGGTGGCAGATTAGGGGTTAATAAATGTAGGTAGGTGGTGGCGATGTTAGGGGTGGCAGATTAGGGGTTAATAAGTGTAGGTAGGTGGCGGCGACATTGGGGGCGGCAGATTAGGGGTTAATAAGTGTAATGTAGGTGGCGGCAATGTCAGGGGCAGCAGATTAGGGGTTAATAAGTGTAATGTAGGTGGCAGCAATGTCAAGGGCAGCAGATTAGAGGTTAATAAGTGTAGGTAGGTGGCGGCGATGTCGGGGGTGGCAGATTAGGGGTTAATAAATGTAATGTAGGTGTTGGCGATGTCGGGGGCAGCAGATAAGGGGTGTTTAGACTTGGGGTTTTTGTTAGGGTGTTAGGTTTAAACATAACTTTTCTTTCCCCATAGGAATCAATGGGGCTGCGTTACAGAGATTTACGCTCCTTTATTGCAGGTGTTAGACTTTTTTTCAGCCAGCTCTCCCCATTGATGTCTAGGGGGAAATCGTGCACGAGCATGTAAAACCAGCTCACCGCGGCGCTGGTATTGGAGTGCGGTATGGAGCTCAATTTTGCTCAACGCTCACTTATTGCCTGCTAACACCGGGTTTTTGCAAACCGGTAATAGCAGCGCTATAGGGAGGTGAGCAATGACAATAACTTGCAAGTTAGTACTGAGCCGCTCATAACGCAAAACTCATAATCTAGCCATTTGCCATTTAAGTAATAGTACTGGGTAATCACTTGCAATGAGAAATTTTGAATAAATACCATATTTAAGTTAAAGTGATTGTAAAGTTTTAGGATACGCTTAACAATATTTGTAATAAAAAAGTAAATGTAGGGCACTTTCATTGATTAAAATCATTGCAGATGCTAAAATATATAAATAATCACGCTGTAGCCAATAGTAACGCACCCACTTTGCTGGACACCAAAGGGGGTGGAGCGTATACTAATTGAATACAGTGCGATTAGTTATTTTACACTGAAATAGACTATGCGTTGTTGGTGGAGGAAAGGTGGAATGTATAAGAAACTGCAATGCAATGATTTTAATCAATGAAAGTGCCCTTCATTTACTTTTTTATTACAAATATTGTGGAGCTTATCCTTAAACTTTACAATCACTTTAAACTTGTCACTGCAATCCAGAGTTTCAAGTGAAGAAAAATCAGCCTTATGATGGAAGAATATGCAAGGATGTTGCTAAAAAATTAGTTTAACTGGCCCTAATTGAGGTTCATTATTGACATTTACATATTGCCCCCTATTTATTAAAGAAAGTACGGAAAAGTTCCCTGCCTTTGGAGCCTCTGCCGCATCCACTGTCAGCATTTATCATTGTATGAGCAATTGCTTGTGCAGCCCCGTCCTCTGCAGGACTTGTCAGTCATCCTGGATTGTTTGATATCACAACCTCTGAGGTTGTGAACAGGTTAAGTAGCAGCAGTCGTAAGACTGGAAGTTCTTAAAGGGACAGTCAACACTAAAATTGTTATTTTATGTTGTTAACCCCTTAATGACAACTGACGTACCAGGTACATCATGCATTAACAAGCAGTTAATGACAATAGACGTACCTGGTACGTCAGTTGTCTAACAGAGTGCTGGAAGCAATTGCGATGGC
The DNA here is from genome assembly GCF_027579735.1 of Bombina bombina. Lineage (NCBI taxonomy): Eukaryota > Metazoa > Chordata > Amphibia > Anura > Bombinatoridae > Bombina > Bombina bombina. Next base: position 568,452,633 of record NC_069500.1, on the reverse strand, counting down.
TTCCAGCAGCTCTGAGGGTATTGCAGTGATGCCTCGATATGGAGGCATCCTGCAATACCCCTTTAGAAGCCTCCGATGCAGAGAGAGCCACTCTGTGGCCCTCTCTGCACCAGAGCGTCGTTGGTGGGTGAAAGCAAGGCAGGGAGGCGGGTGGGCGGCCTGCCAAGGGCCTGTGATGTGGAGGAGGGCGGGATCGGAGGCCGGATAAGAGGCGGCAGTGTCCGGGGGTGCGCACGGATGCGGGGCGGCGGGCGGGCGCGTGCATGGGGCGGGAGCGGGTGGGAACTGCTACACTACAGAAAAATGTAATACAAAATTGGGAGAAAAGGGGGGGATTTTAATATCATAAACAATCGAAGGGTTCTGGGAGGGGGGGGGGGGGGGAAGCTACACTACAGAAAGTGGCAAAAAAGCCCAAAAAACTAATAAAAGCATATTTTTTTTAATAAACTGGGTACAGCTGCCAGTACCCAAGATGGCGCCCATTAAGCTAGAGGGGGAGCGTTAGAGAACTGTTTGATATGGGATCCGTGAGGTTGGGGGCTAAGGGGGGATTCTATACAACAGCATATGTAAATATGCTATAAAAAAACACACAAAAAAAAACAAATATACCTTTTATTTTAGTACTGGCAGACTTTCTGCCAGTACTTAAGATGGCGGAAACAATTGTGGGGTGGGGAGGGAAGAGAGCTGTTTGGGAGGGATCAGGGGTCTGATGTTTCAGGTGGGAGGCTGATCTCTACACTAAAGCTAAAATTAACCCTGCAAGCTCCCTACAAGCTACCTAATTAACCCCTTTACTGCTAGCCATAATACACTTGTGATGTGCAGCAGAATTTAGTGGCCTTCTAATTACCAAAAAGCAACGCCAAAGCCATATATGTCTGCTATTTCTGAACAAAGGGGATCCCAGAGAAGCATTTACAACCATTTGTGCCATAATTGCACAAGCTGTTTGTAAATAATTTAAGTAAGAAACCAAAAATTGTGAAAAATCTAAAGTTTTTTTTATTTGAACGTATTTGGCGGTGAAATGGTGGCATGAAATATACCAAAATGTGCCTAGATCAATAGTTTGGGTTGTTTACTACACTACACTAATGCTAAAAGTACCCCAAAAAGCTCCCTACATGCTCCCTAAGTAACCCCTTCACTGCTGGGCATAATACACGTATGTGCGCAGTGGCATTTAGCGGCCTTCTAATTACCAAAAAGCAATGCCAAAGCCATATATGTCTGCTATTTCTGAACAAAGGGGATGCCAGAGAAGCATTTACAACCATTTATGCCATAATTGCACAAGCTGTTTGTAAACAATTTCAGTGAGAAACCGAAAGTTTGTGAAAAAGTGAATGATTTTTTGTATTTGATCGCATTTGGCGGTGAAATGGTGGCATGAAATATACCAAAATGGGACTAGATCAATACTTTGGGATGTCTTCTAAAAAAAATATATACATGTCAAGGGATATTCAGAGATTCCTGAAAGATATCAGTGTCCCAATGTAACTAGCGCTAATTTTGAAAAAAAGTGGTTTCGAAATAGCAAAGTGTTACTTGTATTTATGGCCCTATAACTTGCAAAAAACAAAGAACATGTAAACATTGGGTATTTCTAAACTCAGGACAAAATTTAGAAACTATTTAGCATGGGTGTTTTTTGGTGGTTGCAGATGTGTAACAGATTTTGGGGCTAAAAGTTAGAAAAAGTGGGTTTTTTTTCAATTTTTTCCTCATATTTTATAATTTTTTTATAGTAAATTATAATATATGATGAAAATAATGCTATCTTTAGAAAGTCCATTTAATGGCGAGAAAATTGGTATATAATATGTGTGGGTACAGTAAATGAGTAAGAGGAAAATTACAGCTAAACACAAACACCGCAAAAATGTAAAAATAGCCTTTGTCACAAACGGACAGAAAATGGAAAAGTACTGTTGTTATTAAGGGTTTAAAAAATAGATAATGCCTTTACTACTCATTTCACAGCTTTGCACAACCAGCATTGTTATATTAATATGCTTTATAACATTCAAGCCTCTAAATTTCAGCCTGTTTCTAAGCCACTACATCTTTTTAAACAATAACAATTTTTGAGTTGACTTTTGGTTGCAGGTTTGCATAAGCAAGCTGGCAACATAACAGTCCAAAAGCTGCTTATGTAACTTTGTAAGTTGTGGGCATTATATGATGGCTTTATTAAGTTTAATCTATTTCATTTTTTTCTCTATAAAGTTCAGTCTAAAATAATTTATGTAGATAAAGTCTATGAAAAACTTTTTTAGCTTGAATTTAATCTGCTCCGAAGTCCCTGAACCTCTTTTACATGCAAAGGGGCCTTCCCAGATTTTTGAGACTAACTTTTCTTTCTGTTATTAACTGTATAAGAGGGCATGCCTGTTTTATTGTTAGTAGCTACTGTCAGCATTTCATTACAATTCTATGTACCTTTATGAAAATATAAAGCCATGTTTTTACAATTATTTTCTTAAAAACTAACTATAGTTTTATTAAATTTGCAAGATTAGTGTATACATAGAGATAAATTAAAAAGGACTATCTATTTACCTATGATCTATCTGCATGACTGTCTATCTAGTTTTATTTACTATATATGTTTGATAGCTTAATATATCACAGTAAACTATCGAACCTGATAAGCCACAGGAAAGAAACATGGGACTGCAATGTGAGCAAACACTAAAATATGTTTTTTTCTGTTGAAATAATGAGGATGAGATCTGACATTTGCAAAGACTCAAATGTTGCAAAACTTAACTCTGTCTAAGTGCAAAAGTCAGCTGCACCCACAAATGAATTGCAGCCATTTAAGGCAAGAATACAGCTGACTGTCCAAGGTCACCTTTTTAGAGATGCTTTTAGGATTCTTGTAGATTCATTTCCAAATGGTCTGAATCCTATTGAGTTATTTCTACATCTCCTTGAAACACTGTAATAAATTAATAATTTATGCTGAACAAAGTAATTCTCTGAGGACTCCAGAAGTGGTGATCAGATGCAGGCTGCTGTGCTTGCGGAATTAGCTTCATGGCATTCAACCATGGTTCATTTTAGAACATATCTTTAACATGGCAAGCACATACTTCTATTTTAGTTTACTCTGACAATGTAAATAAAATCAATAACCTTTTCTATACGGATTCTGTAAATCCAACACAAGTGGTAAATGTGTGTTGTGTCACATTTCTTAACAATTCTAAGAGTTCACATAAAAATTTAATTATTAACTGGAACAGTTCTTTAAAATCAATCCAAAAGCAAAAGACAACTTCTTGTGATTTTAGGTGATGAGCTCTGTTTATTCATGTCTATGTATTCCTTTCTAGACATTGATGATCTCAGGTTTATCAGTGTAATAACACGTGGGGTTAGAAGCTCTTTCATGTCTGGTCATAGTGATCACCCTCAAGGACCACATCCAGAAGTCTGTCACTAAATTGTAGTGAACAAGTATGATCATGTCTCTACATTTGAGTCATAGGAATTTGCCAGATTGTTTACATAACAGTTTAATTTTGGTGACTAGAATAGAATATAGCCTTTAGTCAGGGTTGCCACGGTATGGGTAGATCAGCCCATCTCGATAAATATTTTTTTGATCGTAGACTTTTTCGATCCACAGTTTATGGTTATTTTCACTACTATCTGCTATTTAAAGAATTCAGTTTACAACATGAATTCTACAGAGAACAAATGTATGTGAACAGCATGGACAACATTCTCTATCGAATGAAGGATTTAAGAAAAATAAATATTATGTTTGAGGTACATTAAGGTGATGATAAACTTTCCCCTTTGTATAAACAGATCCGGAATGTTAGCAATATTTTATATGGAGTTTAATTCATCAGTTGTAATGAAGAAACGCTAAAACTTACTTTTTAATGTAGCACTGAAATTTTAATACCCCGCGCTAGAACTCTTCCCCAAAAGGCGCTCTAGCTATTAAAAAAAAAAGTGTGAGTGTCATATGGCTAGAGCAATTTAAATAATTTCCTATTTAGAAACCACAAGATCCATAGAGGTCCTTAAAATCTATTTATATTTGTGTCCTGCATGGAATTTGATTTAAAGTGGAATAATATAGTGTCCCAATATTTTGTTTTGTGACTGAAACACTGATCTATAGTAGTATATGAAAATGAAAATATCAATAAAGGATTATATCACTGATTGTGTCTATAGATGGTCACACACAAATACAGTGAATAAATGATCAATCTATAGAAGTTATGGGGGCCAATTTATCAATGTCTGGCGGACATGATCCGCTGTAGCGTATCGTATCCGCCAGACATTGCTGAATGCCGACAGCATACACTGTCGGCATTTAAGATTGCACAAGCAGTTCTAGTGAACTGCTTGTGCAATGCCGCCCCCTACAGATTCATGGCCAATCGGCCTCTAGCAGAGGGTGTCAATCAACCTGATAAGAACGATCTGGCTCATTGAGGTCCGCAGCCACAGAGGTGGCGGACGAGTAAATGACCAGCTGTCTTAAGAACGCTGCTTCTTAACTCCTTAACTCTATTTATATTTGTGTCCTGAATGGAATTTGCTTTAAGTGGAATAATATAGTGTCCCAATGTTTAGTTTTGGAGTTATTTATTTATTATATATGTATATGACTTAAACACTGATCTATGGTAGTATATGAAAATGAAAATATCAAAAAAGGATTATATCACTGATTGTGTCTATAGATGGTCACACACAAATATAGTGAATAAATGATCAATCTATTAAAGTTATGGGGGCCAATTTATCAATGTCTGGCGGACATGATCCGCTGTAGCGTATCATGTCCGCCAGACATTGCTGAATGCCGACAGCATACACTGTCGGCATTTAAGATTAGGATTATTGCGATGTGGGGGGTTGGCAGTTTAGGGGTTAATATTTTACTTATGTTATTTGCGGATTAGTGATTAAAAACTTTATTTTTTTGCAATATGGGGGTTGCCGGTTTATGTGTTTGTTAATACTTCATGCGGGAGGTTAGTTTTTTTTTGTTATACTTTGTGCGGGTGGTTACGTTTTTTTTAGTTGTTTCGTGCGGTTGCGTGATTGTTTTTGCCTATGCTGCATCCAACATTCTTTTGGCTGCCTCGCGCAGTTAACATTCCTTTGAGGAAGCGTGCACAACTGGTGACAGCGACTGACGCATTAAAAACGTGATTATAGTATTGATACTTTGTTAAAATGCATACCCAAGACAAACATGATCACGCTGGAGTCATTGGATTGTCATCAAACTACTTTTTAATGTAATTTGCACATCATCAAACATCATCAGGCTTGTAAAGCTAAGGAGATGACATCAGAATGTTTAGCAGATTACCTTACTGATAATTGTGCAAGCATGAAAAGCCAGTGAATGACAATAGAGTCATCTCATTTAAATATTTTGGCCTGTGGGCATACTGAAGGGTGACTTCTGAGGACTAGTCTGGAGTAATTGATTACTGGAGAATGAATCCAGGAAGATCATCCTTTCTGACTTGGGTAGCTAGGTATGCTCAGCACCAGGGTGCTATTTGCTGATTGGTAGCTGCACAACCAATCAGCAAATAGCACCCAGGTGCTGAGCCTACCTAGCTGTGCTTTTCAGCAAAGGATACCTAAATAGTGAGGAAAATTAGATAATAGAACTAAATTGGAAAGTTTTTAAAATGGTATGCTCTATCTGAATCATGAAAAAAAATGGGGTTCTTGTCTCTTTAAATACTAGTAGTATAATTTAGCTATACTGATTGCTTATGATATGAAAGTCAAATTTAATCTTTAATGATTCAAATAGAGCATGTAATTTTGAAATTCACTTCTACTTTGTGGAAAAGAATATATACATATCCTCAGCAGGTGCAATGTGCTACTGGTGATTGGTGGCTACACACATTTGTCTCTTGTTATTAGCTCACCATATGTGTTCAGCTTGCTCCCATAACTATGTATTTAATCCATTTGCATGTTTCAAACACATAGTTATATGCAAGCATCAATGCAATAATAAAACATATTAGAGGATTTTCTCTTTGCACTGTTATAGCAGTTGAAGCTCCTCTATAGCAGCACAAAAGCATGTGAACCCTCTGATAGAAAAAAAAATAGCCTCCCTATTGTTAAAATTTTATTTTTTCAGCAAAAAAGGTTCCACTCCAGTTTTGTAATAATTTTTTTTTTTATTTTTAAAAATGCAATTTTTACTTCTATCGCACCGCACGTGCAATAGATAGAAGTATAAGCTTCAAGCCCTCTGCACTTATTTCTAAGTGCCTGCAGCGCCGCCCCAACCCAGCCCTATACCTTCTCAATCGCACATCTTTTGATGTGCGAGTGAGAAGAACCAGCCTTCACCATCGTGCTGACGAGGCTCCTCCTCCCACATGTGCGTGATAAAGCATCCCCTCAACTGCCCGCAGTCACTGTTCCCTCAAAGCAGGAGCTGGAGTGGGTCTGTGAGGATTTTTGTGCATTGGGATTTTTGATTTGTGCTCTAACTTTTTACTTTAATATGAGCACAACCTGACGCGTGTAAAAGGCCTTTTAACAAAGTTAATGTGCAAGCTCTAAATTGCGCTCCACTCATAATCTAGCCCTATGCCGGTCCTTTTACATTGTTTATCTTGGTAGAAACATCATGCACCTTCTACACTTTATTTCCCCAATGCATGTGCATATTGTTTCCCCTGTGTCATCTCTCCACAGGCAGTCACTATCCAAGCACCAGATAGAGAGAGGACAAGTGGATGCTGGCCTTGAGGTTGGTGTGCTTGGTCCATTACAGCGCAGAAGTCTCACAGAATTCAGAAGAAGTAGACAGAGGAGCAGTTGCAGCTTCATTAATAAAATTTAACTAGGTAAGTATGAACACTTCCTCAACAAGCATATTCTTATATTACATCAAAGCAACGTATAACCCTTAGCATACAGTTTTTTTTAGTTAACCCTAGACTAACCAGCAAATTTTTTTTTGTAAATCCTAGACTAACAAACATACATTTTTTATTCACTCGACTGTGTGATTTATATATAGGTAGAAAGTAAACAAACGCAGGATCAAATAACGGCTCTTTAATGACATATGAATTCATGCAATAGAAAATCCTAATATGGCCGCTGTGTGTTTCTGACAGACCTCCGTATGCGAACACCATATAAACAAGTGCGAATGTGCTGTGTCAAGAATATGAATATTAAAATGAATGGGCCAAGCCTTTTTGCCATTGAATGGGGGGCGGTAGATGCATTTGCATAAACTAAGACTTCTTAAATGGGTGGTGATTACCGCTCGTTTCATGAAAATTTAAACTTAATATTTTAGGTATGTAGAAGCTTGTTTTTAAACAAAAATACTTTTGTTTGATTACATACATACTAGTAATTATAATAATGTATTTTATTTAAGTAAGCATTTGCAACCATTTCTAACCCTCTAAGCCCCTGCTAAGCAAAGCCTAAGTGTATAAATGTGGGAAATTGCACGTGTTCCAAACTGTGCAACACTATTAAGATGCCTGGCTTCATCACCCCTTGTCTCCAACCCTCCCTGGTATTATATATCTCATGGTTCCCCCTTACCTGACACCTGTCTGTCTACATACTGCTAAACTTCAACATGACTGAATATCACAGATAAGGTTTCAGAAAACATTGGACAGAGTTAATAGACAGAGACAAAGGGGTAGTTATCAACGTGTCTACTTTTCCTGCTGGCCCAATACGCCCGCCTAAGCTCGCCTCACATCGCCGCCGCGGACCTGCAAAAATTTGCCTAAGTTATCAAAAAAGCTGTCAAAAAGCCGCGCACCAAGTACGGGGCGATGAGTAGCGGACTGTTAGAGTTATCACTCATCCAATCTCGCTGCTCTTCGACTTTTTTACAGCTTTCTTGCTAGCCTGTCACTAAGCACCCACACTAAACTACAAGGTTCTACCCCTATACTGGCGCCCCCGGAGCCTCCCGCAACTAAATAAAGTTACTAACCCCTAAACCGCTGCTCCTAGACCCCGCCACAACTCTTATAAATGTAATAATCCATAAACCGCCGCTCCCGGACACCGCTGCCACCTACATTATACCTAGTAACCCCTATCCTGGCCCCCCTATACCGCCGCCCTCAATAATAAAGTTATTAACCCCTATCCTGCTGATCCCGCACCTCGCCGCAACTAAATGAATAGTTTAACCCCTAAACCGCCGCTCCCGGACCCTGCCGCAACCTATATTAAATTTATTAACCCCTATCCTGCCCCCCCTACACAGTCGCCACCTATAATACATTTATTTACCGCTATCCTGCCCCCCACTATACCACTGCCACTGTAATAAATTTATTAACCCCTAAAACTAAGTCTAACACTAACCCTAACAACCCCGTAACTTAAATATTAATTAAATAAATCTAAATAATATTTCTATTATGAACTAAATTAATCCTATTTAAAACTAAATACTTACCTTTAAAATAAACCCTAATATAGCTACAATATAAATAATAATTATATTGTAGCTATCTTAGGATTTATTTTTATTTTACAGGCAAATTTCTATTTATTTTAACTAGGTACAATAGCTATTAAATAGTTATTAACTATTTAATAGCTACCTAGCTAAAATAAAGAGAAATTAACCTGTAAAATAAAAAATAACCTAAGTTACAATTACACCTAACACTACACTATACTTTAATAAATTATTCCTATTTAAAACTAAATACTTACCTGTAAAATAAACCCTAAGATAGCTACAATATAAATAATAATTATATTGTAGCTATCTTAGGATTTATATTTATTTTACAGGTAACTTTGTATTTATTTTAGCTAGTTAGAATAGTTATTAAATAGTTATTAACTATTTAATAAGTACCTAGCTAAAAGAAATACAAAATTACCTGTAAAATAAATCCTAACCTAAGTTACAATTAAACCTAACACTACACTATCATTAAATAAATTAAATACAAATACCTACAAATAAATACACTAACTAAAGTACAAAAAATAAAAAAAGCTAAGTTACAAAAAATAAAAAATAGGTTACAAACATTTTAAAAATATTACAACAATTTTAAGCTAATTACACCTAATCTAAGCCCCCTAATAAAATAACAAAGCCCCCCAAAATAAAAAAATGCCCTACCCTATTCTACCCCCCCTTAAAATAACCTAACACTAATCCCCTGAAGATCATCCTACCTTGAGTCGTCTTCACTCAGCCGAGCAGCAATGGAACCGAAGTGGACATCCGGAGCGACAGAAGTCATCATCCAAGGGGCGCTGAAGAAATCTTCCATCCGATGAAGTGATCCTCTAGTCGGTGCTGAAAAAGTCTTCCATCCGGGCTGTGTCATCTTCCAAGAGGCGCTGAAGAAGTCTTCTATCCGGGCGATGTCATCTTCCAAGTGGGGTCTTCAATCTTCATCCCGCCGACGCGGAACATCCTTCTTTACCGACGGACTACTGACGAATGAAGGCTCCTTTAAGGGACGTCATCCAAGATGGCGTCCCTTCAATTCCGATTGGCTGATAGGATTCTATCAGCCAATCGGAATTAAGGTAGGAAAAATCTGATTGGCTGATCGGAACAGCCAATAGAATGCGAGCTCAATCTGATTGGCTGATTGGATCAGCCAATCGGATTGAACTTCAATCTGATTGGCTGATTCAATCAGCCAATCAGATTTTTCCTACCTTAGAATCCTATCAGCCAATCAGATCGGAATTGAAGGGACGCCATCTTGGATGATGTGCCTTAAAGGAGCCTTCATTCGTCGGTAGTCCGTCAGTAAAGAAGGATGTTCCGCGTCGGCGGGATGAAGATTGAAGACCCCGCTTGGAAGATGACATCGCCCGGATGGAAGACTTTTTCAGCGCCGACTGGAGGATCACTTCATCGGATGGAAGATTTCTTCAGCGCCCCTTGGATGATGACTTCTGTCGCTCCTTATCTCCTCTTCGGTTCCATCGCTGCTCGGCTGAGTGAAGACGACTAAAGGTAGGATGATCTTCAGGGGATTAGTGTTAGGTTATATAAGGGGGGTTTGGGTTAGATTAGGGGTATGTGGGTGGTGGGTTGTAATGTTGGGGGGGGGGTTGTTTTCTTCTTTTACAGGTAAAAGAGCTGAATTCTTTGGGGCATGCCCCCACAAAAGGCCGTTTTAAGGGCTGGTAAGGTAAAAGAGCTTTGAACTTTTTTAATTTAGAATAGGGTAGGGCATTCTTTTATTTTGGGGGCTTTGTTGTTTTATTAGGGGGCTTAGATTAGGTGTAATTAGTTTAAAATTGTTGTAATATTTTTAAAATGTTTGTAACCTATTTTTTTTATTTTTTGTAACTTAGCTTTTTTTGTGTGTACTTTAGTTAGTTTATGTAATTGTATTTAATTGTAGTTATTTGTAGTTAATTTATTTAATTCATTTAATGATAGTGTAGTGTTAGGTTTAATTGTAACTTAGGTTAGGATTTATTTTACAGGTAATTTTGTATTTATTTTAGCTAAAATAAATACAAAGTTACCTGTAAAATAAATATAAATCCTAAGATAGCTACAATATAATTATTAATTACATTGTAGCTATCTTAGGGTTTATTTTACAGGTAAGTATTTAGCTTTAAATAGGAATAATTTATTAAAGTATAGTGTAGTGTTAGGTGTAATTGTAACTTAGGTTAGTTTTTATTTTACAGGTAAATTTCTCTTTATTTTAGCTAGGTAAGCTATTAAATAGTTATTTAATAGCTATTGTACCTAGTTAAAATAAATTGAAATTTGCCTGTAAAATAAAAATAAATCCTAAGATAGCTACAATATAATTATTATTTATATTGTAGCTATATTAGGGTTTATTTTAAAGGTAAGTATTTAGTTTTAAATAGGATTCATTTAGTTCATAATAGAAATATTATTTAGATTTATTTAATTAATATTTAAGTTAGGGGGTGTTAGGGTTAGTGTTAGACTTAGGTTTAGGGGTTAATAAATTTATTACAGTGGCGGCGGTGTAGTGGGGGGCAGGATAGAGGTTAATAAATGTATTATAGGTGGCAACGGTGTAGGGGGGGCAGATTAGGGGTTAATAAATTTAATATAGGTTGCGGCAGGGTCCGGGAGCGGCGGTTTAGGGGTTAAACTATTTAGTTGCGGCGAGGTGCGGGATCGGCAGGATAGGGGTTAATAACTTTATTATAGAGGGCGGCGGTATAGGGGGGCAGGATAGGGGTTACTAGGTATAATGTAGGTGGCGGTAGGCTCCGGGAGCGGCGGTTTAGGGGTTAATATGTATAGAGTAGCTTGCGGTGGGCTCCGGGAGCGGCAGTTTAGGGGTTAATATGTATAGAGTAGCTTGCGGTGGGCTCCGGGAGCGGCGGTTTAGGGGTTAATATGTATAGAGTAGCTTGCGGTGGGCTCCAGGAGCGGCGGTTTAGGGGGTAATAACTTTATTTAGTTGCTGCGGTGTAGGGGGGCCGATTAGGGGTGTTTAGACTCGGGGTACATGTTAGGGTGTTAGGTGTAGACAGCTCCCATAGAAATCAATGGGATGTCTGGCAGCAGCGAACTTGTACTTTCGCTATGGTCAGACTCCCATTGATTCCTATGGGATCCGCCGACTCCAGGGTGGCGGTTTGAAAACCAGGTACGCTGGGCCGGAAATGTGCCGAGCGCACCTGCTAGTTTTTTGATAACTAGCAAAAGTAGTCCGATTGTGCCGACGTAAGAATCGATCTGTGTTGGACTGAGTCCGGTGGATCTAAGTTTACGTCACAAAATTCTACTTTTGCCGGTCTCTAGCCTTTGATAACTAAGGCGAATCAGCCTCGCCACAAATACGCTGCGGAATTCCAGCGTATTTGAGGTTGACGGCTTGATAACTAGGCCCCAAAAAGTAAAAAATGTCACTGTCCTGGGGAAAAACAGGACAGTTGGCAAATGTAATACAATTTGTGTTAGGAGAATAGTGAGCTGTGTAGAGAAGGAACAATACTATAATGTCATACAGTTCATTAAAGGAAATAACAACACAGGCAAGTTCACCCTTAATTTTAACAATTGTAGCTACAACATTTTAATAAACATATATTGGAAAGATTTTAATTAAGTAATTCATTTTTCAAATATTGTACTTTTTTGACTACAGTGTTCCATTAAGTACTGGTTATAGAAAAGCTATGCAAACAATACATTTAAGAAGATATTATGCTCCCAGTGGGGGTGGGACAGAATGGTAATACAATTTTAATTTTTAATTATCCTCTTTAAGTATTGGTCTTTGAGTGTTCAGTGAGAGATAAAATAAGGATGACTTTGTGCATATCCATAGAGAGACATAAAGCCTGCTCTCCAATCAAGCTTGACTTATTTGCTTGGGTTGTGGTTTCAATGAGCAGGGATGGCTATTTAATTTAAAAAATAAACCTAAAGGAACATTTTCCATACATTTAAAACTCTGCAGATGGTATAACAAGTCATTGGAAACACGTTAATGGAAAACCAAATGTCCTTCCACAGTGTCGTTCCAAGGGCTGAAATGATTAGCCCTTTTTCAAAGCTGTTTTAATGGCTGATCTGTGGTTTGCCAAATGGGTTCTAGCATCATCCATTGTTTCCATATATAAAACAAATCTCAAGACAGCTGAACAAATATACAATAAATTTAGTGGTACAGGCAACAAAATGCTTGATAGTTTATTTGTTAGTTTTCGTAGTGTGTTGAAAAATAGTCACTGCCAGCATACTATTACGTGTAGTGCAATTTAGGCATCTAAACCAACCTTTTCTTTTTCACACTAAAATATCCATTCCATATCACTGTATTGGGTCAGTCTTGACCAGGAGATCTCTGAGGTTCCTCTCTCGTCTTTATGCAATACTGGGAGTCACAAATGTCTCAAATTGCAACCTGTGGATCTGTCACAAATAGCCACCAATTTTCATGAATTGTTTTATTAAATTCTCCTGTATCTTTGTGACAAATGTCAACCTCCATTGTCGCCCTTCTTCTTCAGCCTCCTGTCTAGGCTGCAATCCCAATTTAGCCTCAATGCAAGCCTCATCTAAAAGTTTATTCCTGTAGTCATGTTCAATAAACCTGTTCTTCGTCTCAGCCAGCTGTTCTTCACATTTCTCCATGTCAGTATTATTACGGATCACACGCTGAAATTGTGGCAACTGGTAGCATGGAGTATGGTATTCAGATCTGTCTCCTTCCCAAACAGAGAAGTCCCAAGTGAGTTGGCATTTGTTATTACCCTTACATCCAAAAAATCAATTGAAGTAGTATTGTGCACTTGCTTAAACTGGATTGTACCCGGCATGCTTTTCAACAAATCACTTCAAGTGCAGCATCCCCATTTGTCCAAACAAAGAACAAAAAGTAAATATAGCGACAATATAATTGAATTAATGGATTTTGGTAAATCTTCATTTGTTCCATTTCATAATTAAAAGCCATAAATAAATTGGCAAAGGATGGGGCGACGCTGGACCCCATCGGCGTTCCAGAAATTTGTCGATATTATTTATTTTCAAAACGGAAATAATTAGATCTTAAACCGACATCCAGAAGTTGTAACATTGTATCCGCTGGCAAACCCACATATGGTGTACAGTTAAGATGATCAGCCACCACTTTTATCCACGCTTCATGCGGAATAACGTTATATAAGCTTGAAACATCCATGGTCACCAAAAGGTCCCCTTTCTGTAATTCATCATAATATGTAACTGTTTTGATAAATGATGTAGAATGCTGTATAAATGATGCCATTCATTTAACAAAAGGTTGGAGTTGGTAATCAACAAACTGTGCCAGAGGTTGAAGCAATGAACCTCTTGAAGACATGATTGGATGTCCTGGTGGAGTAATGGGGTCTTTATGAGTCTTAGGGAGGGTATACAATATCAGACAGGTAGGGTGATCCCTCTGTAGAAAACCCAACTCCTCCTATGTAAGACTCACATCTTTCGAAAGCTGAATCAATAGGTTGTCAATTTTTATTCTGAACTTCAATGTAGGATCAAAACCAATATTCTCATAGGTGGTGCCACCCGCTAGTTGTCCCAATGCCTCCTGCCTATAATAGGTGTAGCCCATTATTGCAATGCCCCCCCCCCTTTGTCCGCTGGGTGGATCACTATTGATGTGTCCTCACCTAGAGTTTTAATGGCTTCCCTTTGCTCTTTTGTCAAGTTACTACCTATTCCTGTATGTATTACCATCCTGGATCTCTTGAGTCAAAAAATGAATAGAGGTGGCTACAGATAGATTGTTCTAGTTTGGGTTGAATGTACTTCTCTTTCTGAATTTAGTGGTTTCACCACTCTAATTTTGAAATAATTCTTTGATACAAAGATTCCTTCCAAATACCTGACTATCAATGTATATATCAAAAGTGTTCATGCTTTTTGTTTATATGAATGACAGCCCCCAATTCAAAACACCAACTTCAGTCCCAGTCAGCTGTCTTGCACTGAGATTGAATACATAAGATGTTATCTGGGTCAACATGGTGAGTGGTGGTCTGTGGCCACCCCTCTTTGTATGTGGCCATGATTTTGCTCTAAAAAAGTGCCTGTGCCCCTGAGGGGGCTTTATTACTTCCTGTATCCCTTCTTGTCCCCATCATGTAGGAATGTCCACATTCTTGGTGGCTCCTTGAGTGAGTGGCTACACCTCCTTCCTGTGTTGTCTGGATCTCATTCCCTGATCTCATGCCCATATCTCTGTTGTCAGGATCCAAACTATCACCTGAACTGCTGGTCAGTGATCTCTTTGCATATTACCAGTCCCTTTGTGGCCTCAGCAGTCTCCTTTCTTCTGGGGACAACAACCACCTATACACACTTTTACGAGTATAATCATAGGCAACTGTATTTAATTTAGGATTTTTAAATGTTATAAATTCTTGCTTGTATACTTTAATCTGGAGGGACAGTTTCCCTGTACAATTCTCAGTGGTATCCATAGAAACTGTTGCTGGGTGATCCATCTCAAATGTTTGAATTTCAATCTTGATTTCACCCAATAACCTCCCAACTTCTTTAATAACGAATAGCATCAAATCAAAAGAGCATTTGTTGAGAATTTTACCCCAGTTTATACAAAACTTGGGTTAGAATGCCCGATAGTGGGGATATTTTTGACCCAAAAAATATCAGCCTCTTCTTATATAATAATAAATAAGCCCCATGTGGATTTAGATCTACCTCCCATTTTTTATTTAATAAGGGTTTGAAATAAGGAATGCACAAACTCACCCAGTTATTGCTCATAGATGGATCCAAAGGTAATTTGTTTTGCATCCTCCTCTGTAAACATAAACATATCATTATCCTTAGTCCTTACCTCAGCCCCCAGTCTAGTAGCATCAAGCTCAGTGTTTGCACTTGGTGTGGACATCTCACTTATTAAACAAACTGACAAACACAGCAGTCCCAATGGATGTTATTCCAGCATCATTCACAATCTATTTGAGTGTACTCAGCCACATTTTTATAAGCAAAGTCCCAATGCAGGTGCACTCTCACCAACAATCACCAGCCACCAGGGTGCTACTAAAACTTTCCATATATACCTTCACCAGTAAGTACTCACTGGATTTCAGTAATCTCCAAAAATAAATTTATAAGTTTAAAAAAGTGACGGGGACCACACAGTCTCTCTTCCTCAGACCAAACAGAACCCCTCTAAAGTAAAGTCTTATATACATTTTCACCAGTAAACACCTCACAAGTGAGCAATTCAGCTTGTAACCTGTCCCATTAATATATTGGATTCATTAGGAAGTATAAAATAAGGAACTGCAAAACAATAAGACAAATGGTTGGTGTACTTTCTCTAATACATTCAAGCAGAAAAATCTTGTTATTCATAAGCTGTTTACTGTCCCTTTAAGTGCTTTGATAGTAAAATGTGGTTATTAACAGGTGGAGAGGAAGGAAGGGGAGAACACATAAGGATAGAAGGAGTATGAGGGGTATCACCTTGAGTATTGAAAGCTATTCCCAAGGGGCTATTTATAAGAGAAAAAAAAGAGTTGTAAAGGTTTCTTGAACACTGCTCAAGAGATTGCTAAGATTAAAAACTAAGAGTTATTATCAATCCCAATTATAAGAAACAAAAACAGAGCCAGATAAGCTTCAAACTTATCAAGATCTAGAATTAGTCATGTTATCAATGGTGAGGTTTTGGTTCTACACAATACTGTAAAATAGGTATCAGATATTTTTCTGTGGCCTCTTATGAAAAGCACACACACACTTAGGAAAGTAGCATTCCTACATACATGTATTTGCATCTGATTTCAGCATATACGTTTATTTCATGGTCACATGTCTTACTAGACACACTTTCATCACCTAGCAATTTTAATCGTTTTACAGTGGCATTTCATGTTGTTTATGCCACAGTGGTACCTTAGTAGCACAGTTTTATTATTGGTGATATACTATTTATCTTGGTTGTATCTGCATCATGGATATTTTTTTATTTAGAGAGCAAAGCTGCAGGTGCCCCTTCCCTCTGGGTTGTGTACCCTGCAGGGGTATAACTATCATAGGCTGAGAAACTAAAGGTTAAATCACTGTGTTTTGTAATTCCCAGTAATCATTCTGAGTTCCAGCTTGCTGACATTCTGTTTCCTAAATACTATGCTGAGTATTTCATCTGCTTTTAGAATACTAATCACCCTCCAGTTTCTAATCATCTTTTGAATTTCCAAGCATTCTTCCACTTGCAATTCTTCCTCCCAGATGTTCCTATTCACATGCAGAGTGTGAAATTGTTCCTGCCGGAAATACGATTTCCAGTAACTCATAATTGACAGATTGGCAATGTTCAGGTGTTAACAGACATGAGAAAAAAAATATGGTAGAGATTCCCTTAAAATACTTTAATGCAAAATTGTGAGATGAACAGCATCTTTGAAACACATCACTATAGTTCACTTTATTTTTGTTTTAAAACTGTGAAACTTGCACAACTAAAACAATCTACTGCAGTTTTCATTCTCATTGCCCGATTATACAACAAGGATGTAGGCAGTGCTATAAGATCAGAGACTTTTAATCATATAAGTGCAAAAATAAAATGCTCTACTGTGTGAACATTTTCTTACTTCACTACAGGGGTCAAGTCCAGCGGGAACTTATGGGAACTGAGTTCCTACACTATTTTTGCAGGAGGAACTTAGTTCTCCATGGACAGAGAACAGAAACGCTAAAGTAAACACTGCTGCTGCTGCTGGTGGGAGGAGCTGGAGCAAAGTCTGGTTATAGGGATAGTGAGATCCTCTAGTAATGGGCAGTAACACCCTGCCCTGGAAAGGAAGGAGAGTGGAGGAAGGAGGGTGTAAGGAACTGAAGCTAAGCTGGCTATGCACCACGTGAGTTAGAAACAAACTATAGACATCCTGTATCTTGACATTAAGCATGTGTTTATTAGTGGCTAGTTTAGTTATTTTAAAATTGTTTTTAAAAAGTTCAGTGTTTCACCATAGAAAAAATGTGCTCATTAAGCAGAAAAGAGTCATGTCCTTCCAGCTTCCTTCTTTCTCTCGGAATTCATTTTAGTTTAGTTTTCCAGAGATAACTGGGATGTGGTTTGTAAGGGAAATATATGTGTACACATAAAGGAAATTAGTCCTTGCAATTAAAGGTGTTTGCGAAAAATCTTGAAGTAGGATAAGACCAATTACTTTATTTTTTACACTTATAGTATGTGCAGTCTGTATCTATGTTGGTGTCTGTGGCCCCAATTAATCAAAGGTCTTGCGGACCTGATCCGACACTGCGAATCAGGTCCGCAAGACCTCACTAAATGCGGAGAGCAATACGCTCTCCGTATTTAACATTGCACCAGCAGCTCACAAGAGCTGCTGGTGCAATGCCGCCCCCTGCTGAATCGCGGCCAATGGGCCGCCAGCAGGGAGGTGTCAATCAACCCGATCGTATTCGATCGGGTTGATTTCAGGCGATTCCTGTCCGCCTGCTCTGAGTAGGCGGACAGGAATCGCCTGAAATCAACCCGATCGAATACGATCGGGTTGATTGACACCTCCCTGCTGGCGGCCCAGCAGGGAGGTGTCGTATTCGATCGGGTTGATTTCAGGCGATTCCTGTCCGCCTACTCAGAGCAGGCGGACAGGGTTATGGAGCAGCGGTCTTTAGACCGCTGCTTCATAAGTTGTGTTTCTGGTGAGACTGAAGACTCGCCAGAAACACGGCCCTTCAAGCTCCGTATGGAGCTTGATAAATGGGCCTGTGTATGTCTATCAATTCTCTGCAGAATGCTGACCTGTGCAAGATAATATATTTGCTGCAGATTCAACCTTACCAGTTTCATCCCAAAGTGCAAGGTGGCCTGTTTTGCTTTCAATGTTACTGTGCCCTCACGCCGCCTACTTCCTCTGCCAGTGATACTTGCTTTAGATTTACTAGGCATATGTGTTAATGTTAAAAGAAAATGACACTCAGACACCTTGTGACCATAATTTTACTTTAAATCACAGTATCATTGTTTTTTACTGCAGAGTGAGTGCACACACAAACCTACTCAAAATCATGATATCAGATATTTACATTACAGAGACTTACACATCCTGAGAGCCAGGGAGTAAAATTTCCTAATATTTTACTAATGCTCTTAGCTTTTTTAATTATTCAACATCATCTATATACAAATGCCCCTTCATGTGTTCTACAAAGTGTGTGTCTGGCTTCTCAGAATTCTTTATCAGTTGAATTCTAACTTAAAAATAACAATATCACCCCAGCCATGTAAAAATGTCACCACGGGTGTCCATTCTCAGGCCTAAATACAACCATTCAGCCCTTCATTTTTTTTATTTGCTTTTCATGAGTGTGTATGTAAGTGTGTGTGTGCCTATAAAACAATATTAATTGTGTTGGAATGAGTTTTGGTGAGTTTCCACACTTTATTTTGTAGGACTTTACCCCTGCTTCACTACTTCACTGAGGTAACTATGGGGTTTATCACAATCCTTTAGAAAAATTTATCTAGTGATTTATATTTTTATATATATATATATATATATATATATATATACAACATTCAAAAATGTAAGTCTATGAGAATTTTTGTAGCTAAATAATTTGCTAAACATTCCTTAAGCAGCAAATACAAATATGTATAGCCACCAATCACAAACTAGCTCTCAATAGGGAGTTGCTGCTTCTGAATATCCTGAGTTTACCAAGAGACTGAAGTAAATTTGATAATAGAAGGAATTTGAAATATTTGATGGGTTTTCCTGATGTGAAGTAAGATAAAGTACATTAGAAAACAATGCAAATACAGTTTCTAATGTATTACTGTAATATTGAACATTTCATAAAAAAAAACAATGCAAAACCATTTATATCACGTTTCTATATTTGAACAGATTCAAAATAGTGTGAAACCTTAAGATGAAATAAAACAGTAAATGGAAAGTACTCACAAAAATAATTAGGTTAAGTATCGTTTATTAGATCTTCACACAAATCAAACTTTACCCAAGCAGTCCAAGTGACACCGACATTAGTGGAAAAAAATGTTTAAAACCTTTTTTTACTCTACATTAAAAAAAAATACAGCTTCAGACATTTCCTGTTCTCAAAAGCAAATAAATAAAAGAGCTAAAACCATTTAAGCGGATGCTATTATTAATCTGAAGAGAATATTGTTGAGTATCTACAGTCATGGCCAAAAATATTGACACCCCTGCATTTCTGCTTGGATAATTGTTGCAATTACAAATGTTTAGGCATGTTCAAGTTTATTTTTATTTTTTGTAAAAGTGGAGAAAAAACCCCAAATCTGACGCATTCCACTTAAAACTTCAAAAATGGTCTGGACAAATGTATTGGCACCTTCTCAAAATTGTAAGAAATAATAGCATTCCAAGATTTTGATGCTCCTGTAATTTGTAATTAAACTCACCTATATCAATTAACAGGTGCTGACTATATAGAAATCGCACAACCAGTTAAAATGGTGAAAAATTGACTCAACCTTTCGGTTGTGTGTCTCTGTGTGCCACACTGAGCATGGAGAAGAGAAAGAGCCACAAATAATTGTCTGAGGATTTGAGAACAAAGATTGTGAAAAAGCATGGACAATATCAAGATTACAAGTCCATCTCCAGAGATCTTAATGTTCCTGTATCCACTGTGCGCAACATTGTCAAGAAGTTTACAGCCCATGGCACTGTAGCTAATCTCCCTAGATGTAGAAAAAAAGGGAAAAATGTATCAATATATTTCAATGAAGGATTGTTTGAATGTTGGATAAAGAACCTTTATCAAATTCCAGACAAATTCAAGATGACTTTCAGGCACAGGGTACAAATGTGTCAGCTCGCACTATACGTCGCCATCTGAATGAAAAGGGACGCTATGGTAGGAGACCCAGAGCGACCCCACTGCTGCCACAGAAAGATAAAAAAAAAGCCAGGTGGAGTTTGCCTGAGGAAACCAAAATCCTTTTCGGAGAATGTGCTGTGGACAGACAAAACAAAATTACAGCTTTTTTGTAAAGCCCATCATTCTGCTGTATTCAGATAAAGAAATGCTTTTAAACAAAAGAATACAGTCTCTACAGTCAAACATGGTGGAGGTTCACTGATGTTTTGGGGTTGCTTTGCTGCTTCATGCACTGGATATCTTGACTGTGCATGGCATTATGAAATCTGAAGACTACTAAAGAATTCTGTGATGCAATGTAGGGCCCATTATCAGAAAGTTGGGTCTCTGTCAGAGGTCATGGGTCTTACAGCAGGACAATGACCCAACACACACACCAAAAAGCACCCAGAAATGGTTTAAGACGAAGCGCTTAAACTGGCCAGCAATGAATCCAGATCTCAATCCCATAGAGCACCTGTGGAGAGATCTCAAAACAGCAGATGGGAAAAGGAACCCTTCCAATCTGAGAGACCTGGGGCAGTTGGTGAAAGAGTAGTGGCCCAACATTCCAGTATAAATGTGTAAGAAACTCATTAATGGTTACAGGAAGCAATTTATTTAAGTTATTTTTTCCAAGGGGTGTGCTACCAATATATTAAATTGAGGTTACCAATAATTTTGTCCAGTCCATTTTTGGAGTTTTGCGTGGAATGTGTCAGATTTGGCTTTTTTTTCCACTTTTTTTTGTCATACCAATACAAACAAAAGAAAAAAAAAACATGAGAATGCCTAAACATTTGTAATTGCAACATTTTTTGGGGCTAAGTGGTGCATTATCTGACAGAAATGCAGGGGTGCCAATATTTTTGGCCATGACTGTAGGAACGTTGTTGGTTGATTACATTTGTGTTTTGACTTTTGGTTGCTATGATTTTGTACTTTCTGGCAAGTAAAAGTTGCTTTAATACGTTCTCATACTGATGTGACTTTATATCTGCCAGGCAATCTAGCCCATACTACATAATTACTTATCATTATTTAGTAGATATGAGCATTTGTTTTCAGAAGAATCAAAGAACGAAAATGGCATTTTTGTTATATTATTTACTTTACCGAAAATTAAAATGTCCGAAAATTAAAAACCGAAATAAAGAAAATAGAAACGCTTTATATTTTTTTAAATTTTAGTTTTCATTTTAGGTTGGTGGATTCTGTTTTTTTATGATGCAAGCAGGCATTACCCAATGTATGCAAACCAGTAAGGAACAATACAATAGATTTAGAGTTTCTCTCAGTTTGTCAGTGGAAGCCTGTAACGATTTTTAGCCAACCAGCATTCTCAGGGGGAGGTAAATGAAAGGGCAATTTTTAACTTATTGCAGAGCTGCCAGAGCTCAGAGTCTCAGATCTGTGGAGGAACTGGAGCAGGCTGTCACATCCGATCCGCTCATCGCCGTGTCACCGCGGCTCACGGATCTCTTCTGTGTCACGTCATGTTGCCTAGCAACGTGACACGGTTCTCTGTACCTCCTCCTGACGTCTACGTCTCTCTCTCCCTTCAAAAGACCGGCGGGAGATCTTCGCGGGGCCCGTTTGTCTTCCCTAATATCTGAACTTGTGAGTACTCTGGCTTCTGTTATTTTTTACTTTTTGCCTGCCTGTCATGTTTTACCTATCCCACGAATTGCCTTCTGGATTTATTGCTTTATCAAACCTGTCTAAAGGAATATTTCTGTTTGTTTGCTAAACCTGCTTAAAGGGACATTTGCTTTTTCAAACCTACAAAAGGATTACCTCTCTATTTGTTTGCTAACCTGTTTAAAGGGACATTTGCTTTATCAAACCTGCTAAAAGGAATATTTCAGTTTATTTTCTAACCTGCTTAAAGGGACATTTGCTTTATCAAATCTGCTAAAAGGATTATCTCTCTGTTTGTTTGCTAACCTGCTTAAAGGGACATTTGCTTATTCCAAACCTGCTGAACGGATTACTTCTCTGTTTGTTTGTTAACCTGCTTAAAGGGACATTTGCTTAATCCAATCCTACAAGAAGAAATACTTATCTGTTTGCTTTCTAACCTACTTAAAGGGACATTTGTTTTTATCTTTCCTGAGTGGGTCACGTCCTGGATATTTCTCAGTGTGCTAGCATGTGTTTTATTTTTTCACTCTAGCAGTTGGGTTGAATCCTGGGCTGACCCTTTACGGCTGATAGTACAAACGGGCCAAAAATGGACCCCACTGAATTATCCATGGCCGTGACCCACCAGGGACAGTTATTGGGATCTCATGCTACCCACTTGCAATCCTTGGACGCAAAGTTGGATCAGATAACTACTTTACTTCAGAATATGGCTGCTCCTATTCCTCCAAATCCTATTCCTTTGGAGCCCTCTCCTCCTACGAATCCTACCAATCCATCACAAGGTCAACTCAGTACGAGGATACCCCTTCCGGACAAATATGACTGGAATCCTGAGGATTGTAGAGGTTTTCTGAATCAGTGTCGCCTTCATTTTCGGAATAGTCCTTCTTTTTACAACCCTCTCTTCTAGAATCACTTTCCTTATATCCTTAATGAAAGGTAGAGCCTTAGCCTGGGTATCACCTTTGCTAGAAAAGAATGATCCAATACTCCAGGATGTGGATACTTTCCTCTCTGTTTTTTAATGTCTTCGATAAACCAGGGAGGTCCACCGCTGCTGAAGCTTCCCTCCTAGATTTACGACAGGGTGGTCAGTCTGTATCTCAATATGCCATTGAATTTCACACCCTAGCTTCTGAGACTACTTGGAATCAGGGAGCTCTTAGAGCAGCTTTTAGTAAAGGACTCTCTGAACGTCTCAAAGATGAGTTGGTCTATCGTGAACTTCCAGAATCTCTAGAAGCTTTGATAAATCTTTGTATTTGCCTCGATTCCAGATGCCGCGAACGCCAACAAGAAAGATAAAGAAGTCAGAAATCTTCTAATCGACCTGTTCGGCTGTTTCCTCGCCTCTCTAACCCTGTAACTCCTGCTTCTCCACCTTCCGACCAGGCTGAACCAATGGAAATAGGCACCATTAGATTAACCAAAACTGAACGTCTGAGGAGACGCTCTCTTGGACTGTGTTTGTACTGTGGCCTTAAAGGACATTTATTAAAGGATTGTCCTACCAGACCACTAAAAGCCAGGGCTTAACTTCTGTCCAGGGAGCTGAGTTAAGCCAAATAGGATTTCATTCCCTCAATAATAAACTTTTTGTTCCGGTTTCTCTTCAAATTGGAGAGGACAAGATTCATTCTCAAGCCCTTATTGACTCAGGTGCTGGAGGAGTCTTCATCGATTCCACATTTGTAACTTCTCACTCTATTCCCTTAAATAGAAAGGAGTATCCTATTCCTGTCTCCACTGTTAGTGGAGATCCCTTGGTTCCCGGACTTATCCAGTTTGCTACTAGACCCATTTTCTTTTCTGTAGGAATCCTTCATTCGGAAACAATATGTTTTGACGTTATCTCGACTCCTCAATTTCCCATAATTTTGGCTCCAGTTACATAATCCTGTTTTCTCTTGGACTCAAGGCGAACTCACTTCCTGGGGATCTGCATGTCAAAATAGTTGTCTTCAAATACCCACTAAAGTGCCTCTCACTATTGCTCTCACTACTGACACTTCTGGGTCGTTACCCGCACCTTATCAAGATTTTGTTGATGTTTTTTCCAAGAAAGAAGCAGAACGTCTTCCTCCTCACCGTCCTTTTGATTGTCCCATAGATCTTCTTCCTGGTGCCACCTACCCTCATGGCAAGACGTATCCGCTCTCAAGGCTTGAGAATAAAGCCTTGGAGGAATATATCCAAGATAGTTTGGCTAGAGGTTTTATTCGGCCTTCCTCTTCTCCTCTAGGGGCGGTTTTTTTTTTTTGTGGGAAAAAAGGATGGAGGTTTACGACCTTGTATTGATTACCGGGGTTTGAATCAAATCACAGTCAAGAATAGTTACCCCTTACCCCTTATTCCTGAACTGTTCATCTATCTTCAAGGAGCTACAATATTTACCAAACTGGATCTTTGTGGTGTGTCCAATCTTGTCCGTATTCGCAAGGGTGATGAATGGAAAACAGCCTTTAACACTCGTTTTGGCCATTATGAGTATTTGGTCATGCCTTTTGGGCTATGTAATGCCCCTGCTGTGTTTCAACACTTTGTGAACGAGATCTTTCGGGATTTTTGAACACTTTTGTCATCATATATCTTGACGATATTCTAATTTTTTCTAAAAATTATCAAGATCATGTGCACCATGTCAGGAAAGTTTTGCAACGGCTAAGAGATAATCATTTGTTTGCCAAATTGGAGAAATGTTCTTTTCATCAAAAATCCATACCCTTCTTGGGTTATGTAATATCTGAATCTGGATTTGAAATGGATCCAACTAAACTTTCTTCCATTTTGGATTGGCCTAGACCTGATTCTCTTAAATCTCTACAACGTTTTCTCGGCTTCGCCAGTTATTACAGGAAATTTATCAAAGGATTTGCAACTATTACTACTCCTCTTACTTCTCTCACTAAAAAGGGGCAAAACTGTAAAGATTGGCCTCCAGAGGCTATTAAGGCTTTTGAGTCTCTCAAAGAAGCTTTTTCTTCTGCGCCCATACTCCGCCACCCAAATCCGGATTTTCAATTCATATTAGAAGTGGATGCTTCTTCTGTGGCTGCTGGGGCTGTTCTCTCTCAACGAATACCGGACACAGGAAAGATTCATCCTGTAGGTTTCTTTTCCAGGAAATTTACCACTTCCGAATTAAACTACGACGTAGGCAATAAAGAGTTACTTGCCATCAAGATGGCTCTGGACGAATGGAGGCATTGGCTGGAGGGTACTACTTTACCATTTTCCATACTCACAGATCATAAAAATCTTCTTTATCTCCAAACTGCCAAACGATTGAATTCCAGACAGGCTCGTTGGTCTCTATTTTTCTCACGTTTTCATTACAATCTTTCTTATATACCTGGTTCTAAAAATATAAAAGCAGATGCTCTTTCCAGACAATTTCAATCTACCTCTACTCCTGAATCTGGTACCATCCTTCAACCACATAAAGTCATAGCACAGTTATCAACTTCTTGCTTACTGAATTTACAGACTGCTCAAAAGGACCTTCCTTCGTCCTGCAAACCTCCTGATGGTTTACTGTTTGTCCCAGAAAACCTTTGCTCCAAGATCCTACATTGGGCCCATGATAGTCCTCTCTCCGGACATCCTGGCATCAGTAACACTGCTCGGAATCTCAAACAGTATGTCTGGTGGCCTTCTCTCACTCAAGATGTTAAAGACTATGTATCTGTTTGCACACAATGTGCTACCAATAAGACTCCTCGTCAACTTCCTTCTGGTTTGCTTCATTCCTCACCAACCTTGGACCCATTTGTCTATGGACTTTATTACTGACCTTCCTCTTTCTGCTGGAAACAACACTATTTGGGTGGTTGTCGACAGGTTCACTAAGACAGCTCATTTCATTCCTTTGCCTGGCCTACCCTCTGCCAAAAGACTTTCTGAGCTTTTTCTTTTGCATATTGTGAAATTACATGGGTTTCCTCTGGAAACAATTTGTTTCTCGGTTCTGGAAATGGCTCTGCAAACATTTTGGTACTACTGTCTCTTTGTCTACTTCACATCATCCGCAGTCTAATGGCCAGACGGAAAGAGTTAACCAGTGTCTGGAGACTTATTTTAGACATTATGTGGACCATCATCACTCTAATTGGACTCGCTATCTTCCTTTGGCAGAGTTGGCTCATAATGCCCGATACAATTCGTCTCTTCAATCTTCTCCCTTTTTTGCAGCTTACGGATTTCAACCTAGAACATTTCCTTTGCATACTACTTCCACTGAAAATCCTGCTTCTAATCAAACTGCTCAGAGATTAACTCGCCATTGGCGGATGATACGTCGTCTTCTTTCCAAAGCCTCTAATCGATATAAACTCTTTGCGGATCGCCGACGGAAGAAAGCTCCCAAATATCGTCCTGGGGACAAGGTTTGGATTTCTATGCGTTATCTTCATCTCAAACAACCTTCTACTAAATTGGGTCCTTTCCGAATACTGGGTCAAGTTTGTTCCACTGCATACAGAGTTGCTCTTCCCAAAACTATCAAGGCACACCCTGTCTTCCATGTTTCTCTACTGAAACCTGTGATATCTAATAGATATTCTAAGTCTCTTCCCAAGCCTCAACCTCTCTTGGTACAGGGACAACCTTAGTTTGAGGTTGATCACATTCTGGATTCCAAGCTTCGTGGCAAGAAATTATACTATCTCATCCATTGGAAGGGCTATCCAGTCACGGAGCGGACTTGGGAACCGGCCCAACAGGTACATGCTCCTGCTTTGATTAAGGCTTTTCACAAAATGTATCCTGCTAGGCCTGGTCCTGTCCCCCGGAGGGGTCCTTGAGGGGGGGGTGCTGTCACATCCGATCCGCTCATCGCCATGTCACCGCGGCTCACGGATCTCTTCTGTGTCACGTCATGTTGCCTAGCAACGTGACGCGGTTCTCTGTACACAAACATACAATGCCCTGCACCTGTAGAGTCCTGCAAATATGTTGCGACCTTTCAAACTCTCCCCACTGTTCAGTGACCCTTGATATAATCATCAATACATTCGCCTTTAAACACTTCGTTTACTTAAGTCCGTAAATTTTGGGATAAACACACAACTGAGCTTACCATCTGGGACCCATCCCCATCGCTAGACAACCTGAATATCACCTGCGGTTTGTCTCGGGGACTCCACTCACTCGCGGATGCTCAGCTCTCTCAGCGTCCTGTGTCTCGAATCCCTCTTCCGTGTCGGCGGTTGCGTCCCAGTGCGTGCTTCAGTCACATGGCTAACAGTGGGGGCGTGGTGGCCAGGTATCCTTGCTCTCCGTGAGTGCTCTCTTCCGATCACTTCCTATGTTCCCAATGTAAAGAAATAGAGGCACCTCCACGATTATGCAGTTTAAAAGTCTTTTATTCAGCAGATGGTAAATACTGTTGTTACAGATCAAACAGCTTGGGTTGAAAGATCATGGGTGATTCCCAGGGACCCACAAACCGAAATAAAGAAAATAGAAACGCTTTATATTTTTTTAAATTTTAGTTTTCATTTTAGGTTGGTGGATTCTGTTTTTTTATGATGCAAGCAGGCATTACCCAATGTATGCAAACCAGTAAGGAACAATACAATAGATTTAGAGTTTCTCTCAGTTTGTCAGTGGAAGCCTGTAACGATTTTTAGCCAACCAGCATTCTCAGGGGGAGGTAAATGAAAGGGCAATTTTTAACTTATTGCAGAGCTGCCAGAGCTCAGAGTCTCAGATCTGTGGAGGAACTGGAGCAGGCTGTCACATCCGATCCGCTCATCGCCGTGTCACTGCGGCTCACGGATCTCTTCTGTGTCACGTCATGTTGCCTAGCAACGTGACACGGTTCTCTGTACCTCCTCCTGACGTCTACATCTCTCTCTCCCTTCAAAAGACCGGCGGGAGATCTTCGCGGGGCCCGTTTGTCTTCCCTAATATCTGAACTTGTGAGTACTCTGGCTTCTGTTATTTTTTACTTTTTGCCTGCCTGTCATGTTTTACCTATCCCACGAATTGCCTTCTGGATTTATTGCTTTATCAAACCTGTCTAAAGGAATATTTCTGTTTGTTTGCTAAACCTGCTTAAAGGGACATTTGCTTTTTCAAACCTACAAAAGGATTACCTCTCTATTTGTTTGCTAACCTGCTTAAAGGGACATTTGCTTTATCAAACCTGCTAAAAGGAATATTTCAGTTTATTTTCTAACCTGCTTAAAGGGACATTTGCTTTATCAAATCTGCTAAAAGGATTATCTCTCTGTTTGCTAACCTGCTTAAAGGGACATTTGCTTTATCAGACCTGCTAAAAGGAATACCTCTCTGTTTGTTTGCTAACCTGCTTAAAGGGACATTTGCTTATTCCAAACCTGCTGAAAGGATTACTTCTCTCTTTGTTTGTTAACCTGCTTAAAGGGACATTTGCTTAATCCAATCCTACAAGAAGAAATACTTATCTGTTTGCTTTCTAACCTACTTAAAGGGACATTTGTTTTTATCTTTCCTGAGTGGGTCACGTCCTGGATATTTCTCAGTGTGCTAGCGTGTGTTTTATTTTTTCACGCTAGCAGTTGGGTTGAATCCTGGGCTGACCCTTTACGGCTGATACAGGCTATGGACAGACACCTCTGGAGGTTTATTCACTGTAGCAGTATAGCTTACTCGAGAGGAAAATACTATTTGGCAGACTTAGAACTGCAATGAAATCATAAAAAGATAAATGTAAATGTAGAGTGAGCAGTGGAGAACTTATCTATGGGGACATCTATTTAAACTGCATACTGATCAGTGATTATAGGCCCTCAACAACATTACTAACTAAATTGATATAGAGGCATATTTAACAATATGCGAGCGGACATGATACGAAGTAGCGTATCATGTCTGTTGCACATCACTGCCCACCGATAAATGCTGACAGCATACACTGTGGGCATTTATCATTGCACAAGCAGTTCTTGTGAACTGCTGGTGCAATGCTGCCCCTGCAGATTTGCAGTCAATTGGCCTCTAGCAGGGGGTGTCAATCAACCCGATCGAATTCGATCGGGTCAATTTCTGTCCGCCACCTCAGAGCAGGTGGACAAGTTATGGAGTATTGGTCTTTAGACCTCTGCTTCATAACTTCTTGATAACTTCTGTTATTAGGGGTTGATAAATATGACCTATATTTTCTCTGCATTTTTTATGTTATTTAAAAGAAATGGTTGCTTCCAGCTGAAACTATTTTAAAATAGTAAAAAAAAAAAAATGAGTGCAGCTTCAGAACAAACAGACTCAAACTAGAACAGTAAAACTTATAGTACAAAGCCAGCAGCCAAAAGGGTTAATTAATTTTTAAAATTAAAGTGAGCATGTGAGTGTGAGAGTGTGTGCACGGTGAGTAAAAATGGTTGTTGGTTGATACAATACCATGGTGTTACTGTCACTGCAAGAGTAAAACAACAGTGCGCTAATTCAACCAATGACAAGTATGTGTGGTAATGGGATTGTGTGGACACAGTAAAATGGTTGAAGTAATAACATAGTGTTACCGACACAGCATGTATAACTCCACATTGCGCTTGTCAACTGACAAGTATCAGTGGTATGTAAAATGAGTGTGTAATTATGTATGTGTGTGACTGTGTACTGTGTTGTATTTGTTATTTCTTTTAATCATTTGTAACCTATATAAAAAGTACAACAGCAGCAACTCGAGTTCTCTGGTTAAACATTGCTAACCCTCAGCAAAGGATATCAAGAGAATGAAGCAAATGTAATAATAGAAGGACATTGGAAAGTTGTTTCAATTTGTATGTTGTATCATAAAAGGAAAACAAATAGATTTAACTATGAAACCCAAATATTTTCTTTCATGATTCAGATAAAGCATACATTTTAAAGCAACTTTTTATTTTATTTTTATTGTCAATTTTGCTTCATTATCTTGGTATCCTTTGCTGAAGTTGCAGCAATACACTACTTGGATGGAGCTAGCTGAACACATTGTTAAGCCAATGACAAGAGGCATAAATGTACAGCCACCAATCATCCGCTAGCTCCCTTCCTGCTTCTGAGCCTCAGCCTACCTGTAGGTATGCTTTTCAACAAAGGATACCGAGGCAAAGAAGCAAATTAGATAAAATAAGTAAATTGCAAAGTGCATGATTTATTTTAATAATGAATGAAACAAATTGTTTCATATCCCTTTAAGAATAGTCTCTTTCAGCATAGTAAGTATACTAGTTGTTACTGTACCTTTAGGTACACTTTTTAGTTTTAACAAAAATGCAGTGCACAAAAATTAGATGTATAAATAAAAGAATAAGTTTAAAGGGATAGGAAAGTCAACATTAAACTTGCAGGAATCAGATAGAGCATGCACTTTTAAGACACTAAAATCATTCTTCTATTTTCAAATGTGATTTGTTCTCTTGGTATAAAATTGATGAAAATGAACACGTACATATCCTACACAAGTGGCAGCTAGCTGCTGATTGGTGCATACATAAATTTGTCTCTTGTGATTGGCTAACTAGATGTGTTCAGTAGTGCAATGCTGTTCCTTCAGCAAATGATAACAAGAGAATGAAGCAATTACATAGAATGACAAATGTAAGCTAATATAGCTGATTACAACTTCAGATAAAGTAAAATGGCAAGAATCTGCCCTGTAGCTCAAAATTAATATTTTAGTTGGAAATAAAAATTTCAAAACAATTTCGTTAGAAACTAATGCAACCATGAACCTAAATGAACTAAATCAAAAAATTTAAAATTTTAAATGCCCTGTAGCTCAAAATTAATATTTTAGTTGGAAATAAAAATTTCAAAACAATTTCGTTAGAAACTAATGCAACCATGAACCTAAATGAACTAAAACAAAAAATTTAAAATTTTAGCGAAAATAAAAGTTGCCCGTGCACATCTTCTTTTGATAAAAGTTTTTACCAACACATTCTTAGATTGTTAGTACTGATAACTATATGCTATACAGCTATGCTTGTGGTTACAGTTTTTAACTTTGAAGTCAAGTATTTTTATATTATTTGATTTTATTATTTAAAAATTTAAACAAAAATTGATTTGGTCCCCCCTTCCATAAATATTACATTCTGAGAGATTTAATGTTATTTAATTAATAAATGTTGCATTGTTGTAGTTATGTTGATAAAACTACCCAGCCTTTATTAAAAATTCTCAGAGATATTTATATTTCTAGCCTTCTGCAATAAGATTTGCAACACAAGAAACATGAAATAAAATAAATAATATTTAAATATATTTTGTTTTGCCTAGAAATTTATTATTTCTACAAGTACAATATAAGCTCAAAAAGAGCCAAATCCTGGATGCCAAGTATCTGTCATGAATAGCACACAATGCTATTTTAGTGCCTGACATAAAGTATATTTTTTCCCAAGAACACTGGTATTCAAGCAATGTTCAGCTGCCCAATCTAATTATTGGAAAGTATTTAGCTGCACAGTGAATATAACCTATACAGTATTAAAACATGATTTTTGCTAACTCTCAATTCTTTTTTAGGTTATCAAGTACATTAGATAGATAGATAGATAGATAGATAAATGCATATAAAAATATATATGTAGAAGCTGCACCCATATGGTAAATTACCATAGAACAAGCTTACAAGTTATTGAGCTGGTTGCTCATTCCTGAGAGAGTACGTCTCTGTGTGTGTATATATATTACAGATGTGCATCTGTATATATCTATACCTATATATATATATATAAATATATATATATATATATATATATATATATATATATACATATATATATATATATATATATATATATATATATATATATATATATATATATATATATGTATATATATATATATATAGGTATAGATATATATTTTGCCAAAACAATCAGATATATTTAGAAATATGATTTTATTAAAAAATAGAACATATTTTGCCATGTGAAGAACATTGGAATGTAAAATATTCATATTTTCATGTCGGGTTAGCACACTTGAGAAAATGTTTATGTATGTACTTCCATTCTTGATTAGAGAAATGGCTTTCCACTTCCTTCTCCCAAATCGACACATATTTAGGTGGGTTTGGTGATGTAGCAGTAAGTAATAATGAATATAAAGCTGATACAAGACCTTTAGGCGTGTTCTGCCTGACATAATGTTTTTTTCAAAAGCTAAGGTCATAATAAACTATGTTTATGTGTATTTATATAGTGTCCTACTAATTAATATCTGAACCAAGATGTGAAAAATTAATTAGCTCAACTAACTCTTGTTTAGGCCTCAACTTGCCTGAGTTCACCAACAAGTTAATTGGTAAATTACATTGTAGGTCGCATCTATTGACATCAATAGACCACTTTAGGCCATCTAAAAACAAACTCAATTTAACTTGCGTGCAAACAAACGTGATAAACACTTTATCACTCGCACACAAACGATAGCGCTCCACTTGTAATCTGGAGCTATTTGTGTAGTTTATATCTATATGCACATACGTTTTACTAGACTTGAAGAAGTGGTTAATTCGACACTTAATTTCAATAAAATCCAATTCTTTATTATACAAAAATTAAAAGCATGGAAGAACCAACAGTAACTATGCAGATACTGAACATTGATCATAAGTATTTTTCATCAGCAATTTACATAGTTTATTCACTTTGTAAAAGTTTAAGTATATGCAGTCTGAGTCTTTGCTTATTTTGGACATGGATTTACAAGTATCTGTTTATCTATATGTAGTGCTTGTCTAGTCAGTCAGGCCAAATTACATGATAACTATGTACGTATTGTTTAGTATAGGCATGTGTATAGTACATACTGATACGTATTTAATGTACAGATATAAAACTTTGTATTACTTTATGCATGAGTTTATGTATTTCAGAATTCAACAGGAAAAAATAGTCCGGATAGCCGGTTTATTCCTTTTGTCCTTCAAGGCATCGGGAGTTTTCCTTCTCTTAGAAGCAGAGTCCTCCTAATTGAAAAGCAAACATTGAGCCACTTTGGGAAATGTCCCATGATGGCTTAGAGGTTAGTTAAGTTGGCTTGAGAGCTGAAGTTTGAGAGTTCAAATCCAACTATGGCTACTTGCTTTATCCAGAAATCCTGCAAAGGTTGCTGCCTTTTTTCTAATGTCTCCAGGACCTGGAGGACATGGCAGTGTTTGTCACTGTACCTACCTCAGAACTATGTCAAGGGTTTTACTCCTAAGAAGGAAAGGACTTTCAGATCTTAGACTTAGACAAAATCCTAAGGGTACCTACCTTTAAGATGCAAACAATTAGCATACTTTTACCCTTAATCCAACTGGTTCAATTAATGCCTATTATAGAACTTAAGGATGCATACCTGCAGATCTCTATTCACAAGGCTAACCATCAATTACTAAGGTTTGCATTCCTAGACAAACACAATCAGTTGTCCTTCCATTAGGTCTAAATACTGTTCCTCACATCTTTATAAAGGTCCTAAGAGTATTGTTGGCAGTGCTCAGGAGATCTACATTACCTCTTATCTGGATGTTATCTTAGTGCAGGCTCCTTCCCTGCCTCTAGCTATTACTCATACCCAAAGGTTCTATATTTCCTCCAAGTCTATTGCTAAAGAATGAATGTTCCAAAGAACTATTTATCTCCAGTTACAATGGTGTCCTTTCTAGGAGTCATCATAGATTCTGTCCTAATGCTTCTATTCCTGATGGAGTCATGCAGAATAAAGCTTCAGAAGGTGGGTCTGTCCCTGCAACAGGTCTTATGGTTGCAGCTTCAACTGTCTCTTTGTCAGTTCTCTTTGACTGTGGTCAAATAATTATCTGCAATTAGAACAGCAGATTGCTCTGGACTTGTCTGTCATACAATATCTTTCTTGGTGGCATCCTTTCTTCTGCCATTTTGGGATATTGTGATGATGGATGACAGTCTTTCAGGCTGGGGCATGGCCTAGAATTCTCAAAGAGCACAAGGAGTTTGGTTCCCTCTGGAGGCAAGGTTATCACTCAACATTCTGGAACTCTGAATGATTATTTAGGCTGTTCAGTCCCCACATACCACTGGCTATGCAGGAAGTGTCCAGAATTCTGTATTGGGCAGAAAGGAATTAATGTTCCCTGTCAGCACCTCACATTCCAGGAGTTAGCAATTGGGAAGCCGATTATTTCAGCTTTCAGTCGGGCCATCCAGGAGAGTGGTCTCTCCATCAGGATATCTTTGATCAATTAACAATCAAATGTGGTCTCCCGGACATAGATCTGATGGCCTCCCATTTAATTTGCAATCATTCAATGCATTGTGCAAGGCAATAAATCCAAAGGTTCAAATGATAGATGCCTTGGTGTTTCCATGGATTATTCATCTAGCATATCTTTTTTCCTCTGTTTGTTCTACTTCCAAAAGTAATTGCTCAAATCAAAATGGAGTCAGGTTGGTAATTTTGATTGCTCCAGCCTGGCCCTGCAGAACATGTTATGTGAATCTAGTGCAGATGTCTTCATCTCCTCCATGTCTTCTTCCTCTAAGACAAGATCTTTTTTCTCAAGAGCCCTTTTTTTCCATCAGGACCTTAATTCTCTAAGCTTAACAGCGTGGAGGTTGAATGCCTAGTTTTTCAACAAAGAGGCTTCACTGATTCAGTTATTGACACCCTGAATCAAGTCAGAAGACCTGTTGCACAAAGAATTTATCACAAAATTTTAAAGACATATTTTAAATGGGGCTCTTCCAGAGGGTTTTATTGGTATGACTTTAGGATTCCTAGAATTCTTCAGCTTTTACAAGATGGCCTTGACAAGGGTTTGTCTGCTAGCTCCCTAAAAGGTCAAATATCTGTTTTATCTGTGCTCTTTCATAGAAAGTTAACTAATCTTCCTGATGTTTAGACTTTTGTCCAGGTGTTAGTAAGAATTAGGCCAGTTGTGAGACCTATTTCTCTGCTCTGGAATTTGAATCTAGTCCTTTTTCTTTTTGCATGGTCCTCCATTTGAACCGATGAATTCCATTGATATCAACTTATCTTGGAAAGTGCTTTTCTTGTTAGCAATCTCCTCAGCTAGGAGAGTTTGAGTTATCAGCTTTGTCCTGTGATGCTCCATTTTTAGTTTTCCACAAAGATAAAGCTGTACTTCGTACTAAATATGATTTCCTTCTTTGAGAATATAAATCAGGAGATTGGTGCTCCTCCTTTGTGTCCCGATCCTGCTAATTCTAAGGAATTACTTTTATATAATCTTGATGTAGTTAGAGGCCTCGGTTGGAATATAGAATGGGAGTAATTATTACAAACATAGAAATGATCTTTAGACTATTATCCATATTATAGATAGTAAATTTTTCAAATATAAGAGGCCATGAAGATTAACTAACGTGAACAAGCCAGACCACCAAATTCCCTAAAAGGATTATGAGAACACCAAAAATATTAAATTGATTAAAATACTAAATTAATTTATTTTAAAGGGACATGAAACATACTTTTTTCATGATTCAAATAGAGAATACAATTTAAAAAAAAGTTTCCAATTGACTTTTATTATCAATTTTGCATCGTTCTTATGTTATTCTTTGTTGAAGGAATATCTAAGTAGGTAGTGTGCACATATCTAGCGCACTACATGACAGGAAATAGTGCTGCCATCTAGTGCTCTTGTTAATGTATAAAATGTTTGCAAAACTGCTGCCATGTAGTGCTTCAGACACCTGTACACTACTGAAATTATCTTCCTGCTTTTTAACAAAGGATAACAAGAAAAAAAAGAAAATTTGATAATAGAAGTAGATTGGAAAGTTGTTTAAAATTGTATGTTCTATCCGAATCATGAAAAAAACATTTAGCATTTATGTCCCTTTAATTTGTCATGCTATATTAGTCACTGAAAAGTCAAAGTAAATACAATATTAGATAGTTGGGGTATTCCTAAATATATCACAGAAATTTAAAGTAGCATTCAAAAAATATTTCTTGGACAGTCACAGAGTCACAAATTAATTAAATCCATATGTACAGAATCGTTTTGTAATTGTCATTTACATGAAAATAATGGCATTTGTTTTGTTAGGTAATATGCAGCAAGTATAAGGTTAATGAGCAATATTATTATAAGTCTGAATTAGCATTAGCTTTTTATACTGGCTATTAAATATTAAGCTGTTGGGCTATATTTTATACCAAATTATTTGATGGGCCTAGTAAATGAAATACTGTTGTGTAGTTGGCCAAGTAAAAACATCGCATCTATTCTTTTTCAATCCCATTAATTATGCTGAGATAAAGTTCTAAGTGTAAAATGATATGAAATTGTCCCTGGAAATAAATACATGCTTCAAATTTATGTAAATTTTTAGACACGTGACTTGTAAGTGCCTTAATTTGATGCAGTTCGATATCTTAATGCAACCTATTTGTTGCTGCTTCAACTAAATGTATATTTGCACCTGACAACTGCTATTTTTGCTTTATAGCAACTTAAATCAATACACTATTTCCTCTATGTCTTAATACTCTGTAAGTGCTGGTATAAGAAGATGCATTACCCAGGCAATAATACATATTGTGCTAAAAGGTATAAAAAAAATCCCTTGTTAATACCACCTTGGTAAACTGAGATTTAAATTTCAGTGGTAAATTAAATAAGCCAAAGTGTTGAAGCTGTAAAATCTACGAAAATTGCTTTTTGATCATCGATCATTAGATTTGCTTAAGGGGAATTTATCATATAAATAAGTGTTAGTACCTGTTTAAGTGTGTTTTATGTGGACAAATGCCCTTCTTCCTCTTGATTATTTTATTTGGAGTGTGTAAAAATCATATTTTAACCCCTGTTTTGGCTATGTTGTACGTTAAGGACCAGGGCTGTTTTAACACTTTAGTGGTGTTTATGTTTAGCTATAATTTTCCTCTCTCTCATTTACTGTTTCCATACAAATTATATATTGGGGGGTTTTCAGGACAAAAAGGGCTTTCTTTACATACCATTATTTGTATCATGTCATATAATTTACTTTAAAAAAAAATAAAAAATATGGTGAAAAATCGGAAAAAAAATAAGTTTTTTGACTTTTACTTGAAAAACCTTTTATTCATCTACAAAAGCTAATGAAAAAAACTGCTAAATAGATTCAAAATTTTGTCCTGAGTTTAAAAACTCCCAGTGTTTACATACTTTTTTGCTTTTTTTTTTTTTTTTTGCAAGTTCTAGGGCTATAAGTACAAGTAGGACATTGCTGTTTCAAAATACTGTATATATTTTTAAAATGTATCAATAGTGACATTGTAACACTGTTATCTGTTATAGATCTCTGAATCACACCCCACATGTACATATTTTTTAAAGTAGACAACCCAGGGTATTAATCTAAGGATATTTTGACACTTTCTATGTAGCCATTTTACCACCAATCTTTGCCAAACTTTGCATAGGTCATTTCATTGTTTGTTTGTTTTTTCACATTCATTGCAATTCAGGTATAAATTCACAGATCCTGCTGCAAAAACACAATATGTGTCCAGCAATATCTCCTGAGTACAGTGATACCACCCATGCATGGGTTTGTCGGGTTATTTGGGGGCTAAAAGGCCACATTTAGCTGGTGCTCATATCTGTTTTCCAACTTGGAATTTTGACATGTAGTCAACCTGTGCCCATGTCCTATTTGAGACATTTTTGAAGCCGGCCAATGTATTTTACCCCATCAAACCAAATATTTTTGAAAAGTAGACAACCCAAGGTATTTTAAATGGTGGTATTTTAACACTTTCATGCACTGAATTTACCACCAGCCTTTGTCAAACCTTTGGATAGTAATCTTTTTTGTGTTTTTTTCACACACATTGTACTTTAGGCATGAAATAACAGATCCTGTTATGTGTCACTATCAAACAACATCCCACTATGTGTTCAGCTACATCTTTTGAGTACAGTGATACCACCCATGCATAGGTTTGTAGGGCTTTTTGGGGGCTAAAAGGCAACCTTTGGCAGGTGCACATATCCGTTTTCCAACTTGGAATTTTTACATGTAGTAAAACTGCGCCCATGTGCTATTTGGAACATTTTTGAAGCCGGCCAATGTATTTTACCCCACTCAAACCATATATTTTTGAAAAGTAGACAACCCAAGGTATTTTAAATGGTGGTATTTTAACACTTTTCATGCACTAAATTTACCACCAGCCTTTGTCAAACTTTTGGATAGTAATCTTTTTTGTGTTTTTTTCACACACATTGTACTTTAGGCATGAAATAACAGATCCTGTTATGTGTCACTTTGAACAACACCCCAATATGTGTTCAGCAACATCTCCTGAGTACAAATATACTACCCATGCATAGGTTTGTCGGGTTGTTTGGGGGTTAAAAGACCACCTTTGGCAGGTGCGCATATCTGTTTTCCAACTTGGAATTTTGACATGTAGTCAACCTGTGCCCATGTCTTATTTGGGACATTTTTGAAGCCAGCCAATGTCTTTTACCCCCATGAAACCTTATATTTTTTAAAAGTAGATAATCCAGGATATTTCAAAAGGTGGTATTTTAACACTTTTCATGCACTGATTCTACCACCACCTTTGTCAAACTTTTGGGTAGTAATTTTTTGTGTGTTTTTTCCACACACATTGTACTTTAGGCATGAATTAACAGATCCTGTTATGTGTCACTGCCGAACAACACCCCAATATGTGTTCAGAAACATCTCCTGAGTACAGTGCTACCACCCATGCATGGGTTTGTCAGGTTGTTTGGGGGTGATATATTTTGTTGGGGGTATAAACTTTTAGAAAATCTTTTTAGAAGATGGTCTACCAGTGGACGTATGTTATAAAGCCTATCATATTGGGGATGATCTCTGGGATGACAGAGGGTATTGTCATTGAAGTGTAAAAAGCGGAGCAGCAACTCATAACACTGGGTTAGAACAGATAGGGTTGGTGCTCCAGTAAGAACAAATTGATGGCTTCTTTCTAATCCCCATGAGCATAGTAAGAGCCCAGAATTTTTTCAGTTTAGGGACATCTGTGGGATGCCAAGCATGTTCCCTGACTACATAGCTACCCGGATTGGTATTAATAAATTGGGTAGCATATAGATTAGTCTGGGAAGCAATCTCCTCCCAGATGGTGTCCCCTAAAAATAACTCAATATATTGCATATGGGAGAAGTCATGCACATTGACATTGATGCCTGCGTTGGCACTAAAAGGGGGGATGTTGGGCTCAGCTAACTGTGGCGGTACCCACTCCTCCACATTCGGCATTGTAGGGGAAGCACAGCTTCTTTTTGCAGCCGGCTCACACACAGATGTGTCACTAGACGTGTCAGAAAACTGACCTGGGTCAAAATCGGATGCAGTGTCAGTGACAGCAGAGTCTGATGCCAAGAAGCCATATGCCTCCTCCAAATTGTACCTGCGCTGCATATTTCACCAACACACTACCTAACTAACTACATATCTGACTAAACTAACAAATTACTAACACACAATTTTTATTTTATTTTTTATTTTATTTTTACAATCTACCTAACCCTATGCTAAAATGACTAAAACTGACTAAAACAGACTAAAACTACCTAATACATAGCTTTTTAACAAAAAATAACCCATATGAACAAAAATAAATAAATACAGACAGTACAAATACACTACGGTAACAGGATTTGTATTTATACAAGAAGATATGCTCAGTGTCAAGTGCTTACAGATACTCTTGCGCCTAGATTTAGAGTTCTGCGTTAACCGTCAAAACCAGCGTTAGGAGGTCCTAACGCTGGTTTTGGTCTACCGCTGGTATTTAGAGTCTTGTAGGTAAGGGTCTAACGCTCACTTTCCAGCCGCAACTTTTCCATACCACAGATCCCCTTACGTCAATTGCGTATCCTATCTTTTCAATGGGATCTTTCTAACGCCGGTATTTAGAGTCTTGACTGAAGTGAGCGTTAGAAATCTAACGACAAAACTCCAGCCGTAGAAAAAAGTCAGGAGTTAAGAGTTTTCTGGGCTAACGTCGGTTCATAAAGCTCTTAACTACTGTGCTCTAAAGTCTAACACCCATAAACTACCTATGTACCCCTAAACCGAGGCCCCCCCACATCGCTGCCACTCTATTTAATTTTTTAACCCCTAATCTGCCGACCGCACACCGCTGCTAACCTACATTATCCCTATGTACCCCTAATTTGCTGCCCCTAACATCGCCGACCCCTACATAATATTTATTACCCCCTAATCTGCCCCCCCAACGTCGCCGCTATCTACCTACAATTATTAACTCCTAATCTGCCGACCGGACCTCACCGATACTATAATAAATGTATTAA
The DNA here is from genome assembly GCF_027579735.1 of Bombina bombina. Classification (NCBI taxonomy): domain Eukaryota; kingdom Metazoa; phylum Chordata; class Amphibia; order Anura; family Bombinatoridae; genus Bombina; species Bombina bombina. The sequence goes on along the minus strand of NC_069500.1, from coordinate 568,412,272 downwards.
CCCCTAAACCGCCTCACTCCCGCCTCAAAAACCCTATAATAAATAGTATTAACCCCTAATCTGCCCTCCCTAACATCGCCGACACCTAACTTCAAGTATTAACCCCTAATCTGCTGACCGGACCTCACCGCTACTCTAATAAATGTATTAACCCCTAAAGCTAAGTCTAACCCTAACACCCCCCTAAGTTAAATATAATTTAAATCTAACGAAATAAAATAAATCTTATTAAATAAATTAATTCTATTTAAAGCTAAATACTTACCTGTAAAATAAACCCTAATATAGCTACAATATAAATAATAAATATATTGTAGCTATTTTAGGATTAATATTTATTTTACAGGCAACTTTGTATTTATTTTAACCAGGTACAATAGCTATTAAATAGTTAATAACTATTTAATAGTTACCTAGTTAAAATAATTACAAAATTACCTGTAAAATAAATCCTAACCTAAGTTACAATTAAACCTAACACTACACTATCAATAAATTAATTAAATAAACTATCTACAATTATCTAGAATTAAATCAACTAAAGTAAATTACAAAAAACAAACACTAAATTACAAAAAATCAGCCAATAGAATGCGAGCTCAATCTGATTGGCTGATTGGATCAGCCAATCGGATTGAACTTGAATCTGATTGGCTGATTCAATCAGCCAATCAGATTTTTCCTACCTTAATTCCGATTGGCTGATAGAATCCTATCAGCCAATCAGAATTCGAGGGACGCCATCTTGGATGACGTCATTTAAAGGAACCTTCATTCGGACTTAGGACGTCGTTAGAAGAGGATGGATCTGCGTCGGCTGCTTCAAGATGGTCCCGCTCCGCGCCGGCTGGAAGAAGATAGAAGATGCCGCTTGGATGAAGATGTTTGCCGGTCCGGATCTCCTCTTCTTGCCGGATAGGATGAAGACTTCGGAGCCTCTTCTGGACCTCTTCTTGCCGGATAGGATGAAGACTTCGGACCCTCTTCTGGACGGATCGGTGATAGCCGGCGTGGTGAAGACAAGGTAGGAAGATCTTCAGGGGCTTAGTGTTAGGTTTTTTAAGGGGGGTTTGGGTTAGATTAGGGGTATGTGGGTGGTGGGTTGTAATGTTTGGGGGGGTATTGTATGTTTATTTAAATGCAAAAGATCTGTTTTCTTTGGGGCATGCCCCGCAAAAGGCCCTTTTAAGGGCTGGTAAGGTAAAAGAGCTGTAAAATATTTATTTTAGAATAGGTTATGGCATTTTTTTAGGGGGCTTAGAGTAGGTGTAATTAGTTTAAAATTCTTGTAATCTTTTTTTATTTTTTGTAATTTAGTTTAGTTGATTTATTTGTAGATAATTGTAGATAGTTTATTTAATTAATTTATTGATAGTGTAGTGTTAGGTTTAATTGTAACTTAGGTTAGGATTTATCTTACAGGTAATTTTGTAATTATTTTAACTAGGTAACTATTAAATAGTTATTAACTATTTAATAGCTATTGTACCTGGTTAAAATAAATACAAAGTTGCCTATAAAATAAATGTTAATCCTAAAATAGCTACAATATAATTATTATGTATATTGTAGCTATATTAGGGATTTTTTTACAGGTAAGTATTTAGATTTAAATAGGAATAATTTATTTAATAAGAATTATTTTATTTCGTTATAATAAAATTATATTTAACTTAGGGGGGTGTTAGGGTTAGACTTAGCTTTATGGGTTAATACATTTATTAGAGTAGCGGTGAGGTCTGCTCGGCAGATTAGGGGTTAATAATTGTAGGTAGGTGGCGGCGACGTTGGGGGGGGCAGATTTGGGGTTAATAAATATAATATAGGGGTCGGCGGTGTTAGGGGCAGCAGATTAGGGGTACATAGGGATAACGTAGGTTGCGGCTGTGTACGGAGCGGCAGATTAGGGGTTAAAAATAATATGCAGGGGTCAGTGATAGCGGGGGCGGCAGATTAGGGGTTAATAAGTGTAAGACTAGGGGTGTTTAGACTTGGGGTACATGTTAGGGTGTTAGGTGCAGACTTAGGAAGTGTTTCCCCATAGGAAACAATGGGGCTGCGTTAGGAGCTGAACGCTGCTTTTTTGCAGGTGTTAGGTTTTTTCAAGCTCAAATTGCCCCATTGTTTCCTATGGGGGAATCGTGCACGAGCACGTTTTTGAAGCTGGCCGCGTCCGTAAGCAATGCTGGTATTGAGAGTTGCAGTGGCAGTAAATATGCCTGTACGCTCCCTTTTTGGAGCCTAACGCAGCCCTTCAGACAACTCTAAATACCAGCGTTGTTTAAAAGGTGCGGGGGGAAAAAACCACGCGTAGCTAATGCACCCCTTTGGCCGCAAAACTCTAAATCTAGGCGTTAGTGAGTTAAACATTTAATAAAAATACCAATCCACCTCAAGATTGGAATAAGTTTACATAAAGAGAAAAAATGGGGGCTTTTGAGTGCGCCTTATACACCTGGGTAAAGTCTAAAAACTCAGAATGTGCATATAATATTAAAAAAAAGCCAATTTATATTGTCTTGCTAATCTAAAATATAGAATAAACTGGATTGTAAAATATTGCTTATCTGTTGTGCAATAAATATTTTATTGTCTATTATTCATTTGTATAATCTCTTATTCTATAAAGTGTAATATGCACTAGTATAATCTTTTATTCTATAGAGTGAATTTCACTAAGATAAAAATAAAAATAAAATTAATCCACACTTAATTTCTCCAATAAATATCCTTTACTTCATATCAAAAAAGTAATAAAACTTATAAAATTAAATTTATTCGTTGTAAATAATCAAATGTTGCAGATGTATCACAATGAAATATACATTATTACACAATACCTTATTACAGACAAACACTATTCCCTTTTCAGCCTTCACAGGCTTTTGTTATTTCAAACAAACAAACAAACAGACACTATCTCTTTTCTACTAAATCATGGATACATGCAGATGTTCACAGACTATATTTAAAGGACCAATCAACACATTAGATTTGCATAATCAACAAATGCAAGATAACAAGACAATGCAATATTACTTAGTCTGAACTTAAAATTTCAAAGTTCAAAGTTCAAAATTTCAAAGTTATGTATATGTCCACTCCCCTTGTACCATGTGATAGCAATCAGCCAATCACAAATGCATATACGTATAGTCTGTGAATTCTTGCACATGCTCAGTAGGATCTGGTGACTCAAAAATTGTAAATATAAAAAACTGTGCACATTGTTTTTAATGGAAGTAAATTGGAAAATTGTTTAAAATTACATGCTGTATCTGAATCATGAAAATTGAATTTAACCTGAGTGTCCCTTTAACAATAAACTCACTTGGATACTTTTAGGAACAAAAAGAGGACCCTCTTAGTCCCTGTAGTGAGTAACAGTTCTTTTTGGTCACAGTTGATTTGAATTGCAAATTACCGGTAATTGCTATAATATAGACGGTACCTTCCTGCTTGCTTCCTTATTACTTGTGCTCAGACCTTCTTGCAGCTAATAACATGTGACGTTACCTCGCTTTACTCGAATATAAGATATAGAGATGGTTTGGAAGCAGTTGAACATTATTTAAATTTGGACAATTCCTTGATTCAAGAGCAGAGAGATTTTATTCTGGAAAGTATCAAATTTATCTTAATGCATAACTATTTTAGTTTTGGTAATACTGTACATTTTATGATCAAATATGTGGTACAGCAATGGGGACCAGGTTCGCTCCAAGCTATGCTAATCTATTCATGGGTTATTGGGAGAGGGAATTTCTATCCAATATGTCGCTTGGAGCAAACCTGGTCTGTTTTAAAAGATATGTAGATGATATCTTTATGATATGGAAGGGAGACAATGCCTCTTTTTTTAATTTTTATAATCAAATGGGTGAGAATGATAATAACCTAAGATTTACTTTTGATTCTAGGAAAGAAAAGATAGTTTTCCTAGACCTTGAAGTCTTTGTGGAAAATAATGTATTTAACACAAGAACACAGTTTAAATCTGTGGACTGTAACAATTATATTCATGCTGAGAATTGTCATTATACTAAATGGAAGAAAAATATACAGAAAGGACAGATGTTACGCATAAAGAAGAACTGTACACAAGATAAAGATTATCTAGTGCAGTCTTTATGGAAAGAGGCTATAAAGAAACAGAAATAGAGGAAATAAGACAAGACTCTATAGAATAAAAGATTATACTAGTGCATATTACACTTTATAGAATAAGAGATTGTACTAATGTATATCAGACACTAAAATATTCATTGCACAACTGATAAGCAATACTTTACAATCCGGTTTATTCTATATTTTAGATTAGCAAGACAATATAAATTGGCAAGACAATATAAATTGGCTTTTTTTTTAATATTATATGCACAGTATGAGTTTTTAGACTTTACCCAGGTGTATAAGGCGCACTCAAAAACACCCATTTTTTCAAACATAATAATTGGCTGTTACTATCTGCCTCACATGCCTGGCAGGTAGTAAAAGTGGTATTTCGGCGCTGCTCGTTTTAAGTCATGACGGTTCAGGACCGTCATCAGTCCTCAAGGGGATGTTTCCGATGATGGTCCTGAACCGTCAACGGTCCTCAAGGGGTTAAATAATACATTTGCAACTGTTCCTGCTCAGAATAAAAACATTATTTGTTTCCATGCTTTTGGAGGATGGTCTCTGTTCACCAATAGAGAGCAGTAGCTTTTCCATATCAGCCAGTGAACAATGAATTTCTAGGTATTCAATAAACATTTCTATTAGTTTTAATATCGATTTAAATGGTGTTAAGCTTTTCTTTTAATATTAATGATTTGCTTTAATTCCTTCTTTCTGTCTGTCAACATAAGGGATTATTTTGTAGTTGTATTGGATTTGGTATAAACGTATTCCTTCGAACGGCCTCTAAATGAAGTAAAGTTGTATACAAGGACAATAATAAACGGCAGAACTCTGTTTCATGTTTGCACAGTTTTCTCAATATTGGTAGTACTACTGTGCAGTCATAGCTTATGTTTGACCAGGTCTCCAATTAATAACAGTTTTCAAGCCTTTATATCTTAAACAAGTTTAAAATAAACCTATTCAGTAGTTTTTCAGATCAAAAGATGTTAATTTCATAAGAAAACCTCAAACTAATCATAAGATATTTCTTGAGACACAGCCAGATCCCATACAATCAGTTTGTCTTGACTTTTGTCAGCAAGATATATGTTAATATATTTGCAAATAAGTCTAAGTTGTATTTCCAGAAAATGTTGCATTTAAAAACAGAATAAAAAAATAGATGTAATAGCATATGCAAATGTGTATTTATTTTGTTGCTATGCAGTTATTTTATATTACTTTTTTTAAAATCTGTTTACAGGCATACTGCAAAATATGTTGCCTCTAAGTTATTTTATCAATTAAAATATATATTGTTTTAGTGTATTGTTTTTTTATTTTTTTTAGACTGTGGAATGAAACGAAATTAATTTGCAGTATTTAAATGAGAGTATCTGACTTTTGTGTGATTTGATAAAAGATTGTTGCATTTTTTACACTTTCTAGTAATTTCAGACAATATAAACAGGTCTGACTTCCATGTGGTTTCAAGGGTATGCTGTACTGTGTCATGAGTAGTAGTAATTTTTTTTCGGAATATACTACTATGAGCTCAATAAAAAACACTGTGCTAGTGGGTGGAGCTAACCACCAAGATTGTCAGATGCATTTTCTGAGTGTCTGATTTACAGTTGCCAGAAATGTTTTGTGAAAACTTTTGAATTACCTGGTTTCTGCATTGATTTTCTGATGTCTGATTTTTATCTAAGTAACAATTATAGATAAACACAATCTGACTAGACTAATAACACACAATCAGTTGTACTTTTCAATTTTTCATTGAAGACGTATAATTATTCATAGTGAAGGCTGGAAAAAGTAAGCGAGCCTCCATGTTAATGAAGTATCCAAAAGCTACAATAAGGCACACAAAGTCTGATTACTGATAAATCTGCTCTTCTCAAGAAAGATTGATCAGTAGCCTCAATCTCAACAACTTTCACAGAACAGTAGCAGATGCAATGTATAGATGAATTAAGCTGGATAAGGTCTCAAAAGCATTGCTAAAGACCTGAGTGTTCATTAATCCATGGTGAGACAAATTGTCTACAAATTAAGAAAATTCAGGACTGTTGTTATTCTCCCTAGGAGTGGATGTCCTGCAAAGATCACTCCAAGAGAACAAAAGCCATTTCTAAAAGAGGTCAAGAAGGATACCACTGCTGCCTTAAAAAAAAAATTGGTGGGGGCGGAGCCGACTCTTAAGCAGAGCAGACGTGTGTGAGATCAGCTCCTACCATAAAGCCTTACTTAAAAGTTTTACAAAACGATAAAGGTGACATCTAAGGAATAAAAAGACTTTGTCTAAAACCTGGTGACAACTAAGATCGGTGGCTGAGTGTTCCCCAGATATTTATGTGTCAGAGAGCAAGTTATTAAAACTACAGCCTGGGGATGAGGCCTACAGCCTGCAGGGCACCCGGAGGAGAAGCTCGCTGTACAGAGGCGGTTAAGAAGCAGGCAGCTGACTCCCGACTAGGGAGGAGATAAATCCACGAGACAAGTTACTAAGCAGGAGGACGCCATCCTCTCCTGGGGCCAAACCGCTGGGGAGCCAGCATACAAGACGATCCCTTAACCAACACAACCTCAGGGATAAGTCCGGATCACTCAGGTTTGGAGTAGGAGACGGCCCTGAAGCACAGAGACTGGACAACGCAGCCCAGGAGGGCCGCAGAGTGGCGAGGAGGGAGCTGCCATTTCACCTAGAAAAGTAAGTGCATAGCAACTTTTACATTCGCACATGGAGCAGGCAAGAAACCTAACACTCTGCAGACGGACTCCCACTGCCTACCTTACAAGTCCGCATAACGATTCCAGAGGGAAAAAAAACCCTTAAGTACCTGGAGATCTATAGACTTTAAAAAATAAAGAAAAGACACAGGGGGACCTTTATTTACACTCCACTTTTCAAGGCACACCTTGTGTTGCCATTAAGTCGCACAAACATGTGGAAAGTCTGAGTTACCTACACAACCCCTCATCAGTGTATTACAGGGGGGAATAAGATTCAACACAGTCCAAAGGGGCAATAATTCCTGAGACCGCACAATATAAGCATGGCAGAAGTGTAAACAACAAAGAGGTCATCAGTAACTCATATAAAAGCAGCTCCAGATAAAAACCTCTTTCCGGAGGACACTGTAAATGGGCAGACAACCATAAATCTTAAAAATAGATATTACGAACAACGCATCTGGGTGAGCACTATAAGGGCCTCTAGTAACAGGTAACAGCAAGGCCCCAGTCAAAGCCTCTTGACACACCCGACACATTACCATATCCTAGGAACAGAAGAGTGCAGCTCTTTTCTATCCTGAACACCCAGGTACAGACTCAACATACCTTAGACCTTGACTGAGAAGATCTTTAAAATTCCTTTGAAGTTAACACCCAGATTTCCCTTCTCACTGCCTCTGAGCGCCCCCAATAAATTCAGGGTACATTACCAAGGCTTACACCGGGGCCCCAGGCTGATGAATGACATTCTGCTCCGTGCTGCTTTAACAAATTTCGCTGGCACTTCACATACCCTGAGATATGGGCCCCTCTCCTATTCTGCTGGGAGTGTGTCAATTCTCCTTGCCTCTGTATAAATTGAAGAGCCTTACACCACCCATAGGCCTTGTCATCAAGGACGCTAGCCCTAAATTTTACACTAGGTACTGAGGGATCTGGTTCAGACTACAGGTGTCCCTCACTATAAAGTTATATCCTGAGTGCCAATAGGTCCGGGTTCCACCCCGAATTTGCCATACCCAACCCCTCTGATATTCAGGTGAGAGCAGCAGGTGGAAGCAGACCATTAGGCCTACACCCACGTGGCAAGACAGGTACATATCTACTTTCTATTACGGGCGCAAGTATGCTGTAACTCCCTACACCTATAGCACCCCCCCCCCTCTGCCCTACCCCGTATTTCAGCCAGGGACCACCTTTTGGAGGGCTTGAGGCCTGGATCATCTATGCACTTTACGGCTACAGAGCCTACCATATATATCCTCACTGCATACTAGAGGCCTTGCAGGCTGACACTTTATTGTAAGACCCGGGTGTTGTCATCATCAGCCATGGCCCTTCTACCGTTCCTCTTCTCCTGGGACTCTCCACTGAGACCACCCCTCAGGGAATAACACTTTCTACACCATCCTTACAGATTCTGGATAAAGTTGGGATATCCTTTCCCAGTGCTCACGAAGAAATCACAGAGGTCTTGGCCTATATAAAGGCCTCCTAAGTATTGGAAGAGAAATACATAACTTTAGGTGGCCCTCAACCTGTGTCCTTTTAAGTGGGCTCCATTCTTCACTCACCTTACAAGCTTTCTGAGCCTAAAGCTCCCCACAAACTCTAGTCCAGGTTATTTCCCCGGACATTTCTAAACTTGGCTATAAATCTGCATCTTAGCTATTGCATCAGCATATGTATCTCTGTGGCCCATGCTCAGAGTGGAGTGTTTTTTCATGCTTATGTATACCCTTCTCGCTTATGAGCTTTAAGCGCTACTCACACAAAACCATCTATATACGTACCCTTTTTTCCACTTACAACAAACCACGCTTCACGTTCCCCACCCCAGACAAACACATAGACATATAACACAGTTTAGTGTCCTTACTAGCATATAGTGTACCTCCCGTTTGGGTTAGCAGGACCCATACTCCCCTATTATACTCTTTCTTACTTTCTATGCCTCTTGTGAAGCTACCCCAGGAAGGTATTTAAAACAGAAGTACAGCCCCTTCTCATTATTCCTAGCGTCTAATTTCTCCCCAGAACTTGTAAACACTCTCAGGCCTATAACACAACACTGAGGTCAGCCTCACGCCACTGATACATCACATACCACTTATTGTGAATTGTATTTTTATGATACGCATTCGGTGTAAATGAACCCCTAACGGTACAACTTGCTTGATATTTTTTCGCCCTATTTACTAAGACCAATTCCACCCACCTTAAAGACAGCTTAGTGGCTAACAAAACATTGCAGAGTTTACTTATTCTGAAGGTTTGTTATATTGCTCTGCTGTATGCTTTAACAATATTGTGGCTCAACATCTGGTCTATTGTAAATTGTATTGCTCTCTTACATAATTTACTTACACTGTGAATTTTCCCACGCAGATTGTGAGTCTCTCAGGTGGGGACTAGTTGCTGTGGGCCCCCTCGCGCCTCTCCCTTTCCGGCCCAGCTTGTCTGGGTTGGTCACTTCCCTTCCCCCTTTCCCCTTCCCTATGGTCGTATCCCCTTTTCCCTGAGGTGCATGGGGGTCATTTGGGACCTTCTTTTCTGTGGGATTTACATCCTTGTCAGGTCACTAGCAGATAGTAAGTAACGTTATAGCCAATATGTAGAGGTGTCTAGTAAAACCTCGTACTCAGCCCCGCTCTAAAGGTACTTTAGTAGTGTCTGATATGTAACTGTTTTATATGATATAACCTCTTTCTTCCTCAGTTGTGGGTACTCTGTGCATATCTACTGAGACATAGTCCCCTCCGAGATAGATCCTCTTGAGGTTCAGTATCTCTCAAAATGCCTCATTCAGCTAGAAAGAACCCCAAGTCTAATCCTAAGTCCAAGAAAACAGTCTACAACCACTTCACACAGTCAGTAAAAGACCCAAGCATGGAGGCCCACAGACACTTAAGTGATCTTGACTCCCAGGATGAGGAGTCCCAATTTAGTACGCACTCTACTACTTAATCACAACATTTTATCACAGAATCCACACTACAAAAAATGTTGGCCATGCAAAACCGTCGATAACTCAGGAGATACAACGCAGTTCTGCTAAACTGAAGAAGGAGATCTCTGAAATTGGGGAAAGGGTAGATGCGCTAGAGCGCAAACAAGATGACATAGTGGTGGATCAATCCAACCTGCTCTCGTATTCAGAAAATTTGTCAGACCAAATCTCACAATTGGAGTTTGAGCTGCGGATGTCAGACAGGTTCAGACGTAACAACATAAGGTTCAGGGGGACACCAGAGTCGGTTTTACAGGGAGACCTCCATGAGTACCTACAGGTCCCTCCGCTCCAGGATGGTGACTCCAGATAAGCCGCAAGATGTCATAGCTTGCTTCCACAGCTTTCTCTACAAGGACAGATTAATGCAAGTCACATTTAAGAAGCCCTCCCTCAGCGAAAGATTTAAAGATGTCCAGCTTCTCCCAGACCTCTCTGCCCATACCCTCCAACAACATCGGCAGTTTCAACCTGTCACCACTGTCTTGCACAAAACCAGCATTATATACAGGTGGGGTTACCCCACTAGACTCATCATCACCAAAGATAATCAAACTACTGTGGTTACTACTCTTTCCCAGGGACTTTCCCTCCTGACATCCTGGGGTCTACTTCATGATCCTCCACCCATACAAGGGCCTCCCAACCCCAAACTACATGCCTCTGCACCGGAATGGTCTGTGAAAGATCAGAGAATAAAATGCCCTAAGATACCCCAACCTCAAGATGTTAATAGACCACAGGGGGAAGCTCCTTGACTAACCTGATTGGGACTTAAATCATTAGTGAGCACCTCATGACCTCAGTAGCAATTTGGCGCACATTAAAATGTCTATTGTTATTTTTGGACTGTTTACTGGCTTGACCAGTAAAACCAGACACATTCTAACTACAATGTTCTTTCTTTAAATGTGACTTGTATATGTTGAGGTTTACTGTTTATATGTTTTAGTTACATTTTTATAATTTAAAGAGCGGGGCTGATACTCTTGGCCCTTAATATTTCTGTTCTTTAGCATAGCATTCTCCCCCCATTTAAAAGCCCACTCTAGGGCTCCTTTGATGTGGACTACTTCCACCACACCCACAGACACTTTATAAGTGTTTATACTACCCTACTCTCCCTACCCCTTACCCCACTCCTGTTAGATAGTTAGTATCCACTGATTAGGCCTGTATTGCGCATTTCTTTTGGTGTATTATTATTATTATTATTATCATTTATTTGTATAGCGCCACCAAATTCCGTAGCGCTGGGTACAATGATAGGGGTATACAATGACAAAGATTTGTGATACAATACAAAACATAACAAGACTAAACAAATCTAGTACAGGAGGAAGAGGTCCCTGCTCCGGAGAGCTCACAGTCTATAGGTTTAGGGTGCAGAGACATAAGGTTGGGGTAGCTTGTTACATCGGTTGTATTTGCAACAGTGAGTCAGACAGTTCATGTACATGTATTAGCTTGGTTTGGATGCGGGATGAAGGAGAGATGGTAAGCCTCTCTGAATAGGTGGGTTTTCAAGGATCTTCTGAAGCTATATAAGGTTGGAGACAGTCTGATGGAGCGGGGTAGAGAGTTCCAGAGGATAGGAGCAGCATGTGCGAGGCGGGAGTGGGAGTGGGATGTAGAGATAACAGGAGTGTAGAGACGTAGGTCAGAGGTTGATCGAAGAGGACGGGATAGGGAGTATTTCACGATGAGAGAGCAAATATAGTTGGGAGTTAGACTGCTGAGTGCTTTGTAGGTTAGGGCTAATACTTTAAATTGTATTCTGGAGTGTATGGGGAGCCAGTGTAGAGACTGGCAGAGCGGAGCAGCTGATGTAGATCGTCGACTTAGGTGGATGAGTCTAGCAGAAGCATTCATAATAGATTGGAGGGAGGAGAGGCGGTGTTTTGGAAGGCCATTTAAGAGTAGATTGCAATAATCTATGCGTGACAGGATGAGGGAATGAATAAGTATTTTTGTAGTTTTTTGAGTAAGGAAGGGGCGAATTCTGGAAATGTTGCGTAGGTGTGAATGGCAGGATTTGGTAAGCCTTTATATATGTGGGTTGAATGTGAGTTCTGAGTCTAGTGTGAACCCAAGGCAGCGGACCTGGGGTGAGGTGTTGAGAATAGAGTCTCCAACCATCAGAGAAATGTCAGGTGTCGGATGTCTTGAAGAGGGGGGATAAGAAGCAGCTCAGTTTTGGGCAGATTGAGTTGGAGGTAGTGTGAAGACATCCAAGAGAAAATTGCAGAGAGGCAGTCAGAAATAAAGACGGAGAGATATCAGGAGAGGAAAGATAGATTTGGGTATCATCAACATATAGGTGGTACTGGAATCCAAAGGAGGCTATAAGTTTTCCAAGGCAGGATGTATAAAGAGAGAAAAGCAAGGGACCCAAGACAGAGCCTTGCAGTACTCCAACTGAGAAAGGCATAGGATCACAAGATATGTTGTTAAAGGAAACTGAAAATGAGCGGTTTGAAAGATATGATGCAAACCAGGAGAGGGCTGTGTCTCGGATGCCAAATGAATGTAGTATTTTTAGGAGGAGAGGATGGTCATCTGTGTCAAAAGCTGCGGACAGGTCAAGAAGAATTAGTAATGAGTAATGGCTTTTTGCTTTGGCTGATAACAGGTCATTTGTTACTTTAGTAAGAGCGGTTTCTGTTGAGTGTTTAGGGCGGAAACCAGATTGTAGTGGATCAAGTAAGGAGTTAGTTGTGAGAAATTGAGTTAGCCGATTATAGACTAGTCATTCCAATAATTTTGAAGCAAAGGGAAGTAAGGAGACCGGTCGATAGTTAGAAGGCGTGGAGGGGTCAAGCGAGGGCTTTTTTAAGATTGGTATGATTGACGCATGCTTGAATGTGTCAGTAAATGTGCCAGCAGTGAGGGATTGGTTAAAGAGATGAGTTAGGGTAGGGGTTAGTGAAGCAGAGAGAGGGGGAATAAGTCATGAAGGAATAGGGTCAAGTGGGCAGGTTGTGAGATGAGCCGAGGATAGGAGTGCAGAGACTTCTTCCTCTGTTACAGGAGGGAAATAGCATAGATTTTTGTTAATAGAAGGGGTGGGTAGGATTGCTAGGTTTGCGGGGTGTGAGGTGCAGATCTCTTTTCTAATGGTGTCAATTTTATTTTTAAAGTGATCAGCAATAATTTGAGCAGTGAGGTTGGTAGTGGGCGGGGGGGCAGGCGGACGTAGAAGGGAGTTAAAGGTTGAGAACAGTTTTCTGGGGTTGGATGCGTGAGATGACATGAGGGAGGAGAAATAGACTTGTTTTGCCAGGCTGAGCGCAGAGTTGTAGGACTTAAGGGTGAATTTATAATGTTGGAAATCAGCAAAGGTGCGTGATTTCCTCCACTGCCGTTCAGCGGCCCGTGAACATCGCTGAAGATATCTGGTCTGTTTAGTGTGCCACGGTTGCCGTTGAGTGATTGATGTACATCGAAGAGTGGAGGGTGCAGTTTTGTTAAGTGTTGATTTTAGTGCCGAATTATACTGTAGAGTCACGAGGGTTGGACAAGAGAGGGATGAAATGTCAGAAAGCAGAGGACTCAGTTGAGTGGAAAAGTCTGTGAGATCCAAGTCATTTAAATTCCTGTGAGGTAGCAGTTTTTTGGGGGCTTGCAAAGATGTAGCAGGTAGAGTGAGAAAGAAAGTTAATAGATGGTGGTCAGAGAGAGAAAGGGGAAGTTAAGGGAGTTGGAAACAGCACAGAGATTTGTGAAGACCAGGTCTATGGAGTTGCCTTCACAGTGTGTTGGAGATGTTGTCCACTGGGACAGGCCTAAAGAGGTGGTAAGGGATAGAAGTTTAGAGACACCAGGCGTGTTAGGCTTATCAAAGGGTATGTTGAAGTCCCCTAAGATGAGAGAAGGGACATTAGAAGAGGGAAAATGTGGAAGCCAGGCTTCAAAGTGGTCCAGAAATTGTGATGCTGGGCCAGGGGGCCAATAGATAACTGCAACACGAAGAGCTATAGGGGAGAAGAGGCGGATAGCGTGAACTTCAAAAGATGAGAAGGAAAGAGAGGGGGTGAAGGAATGCAGTGAAAGGTACTGTGTGGAGACAGAATTCCTACTCCTCCTCCTTGTTTGTCTCCAGGCCTGGGAGTGTGGCTATAGTGCAGGCCGCCATAGCACAGAGAGGCTACAGCAGTTGTGTTAGAGGAGGAGAGCCAAGTTTCAGTGAGGGCTAACAGGTTAAGTGAACGTGAAATAAATAGGTTGTGAATAGATGTAAGCATATGCCTCCTGTACGCATCCTCACCCATAATGTTAGAGGCCTCAACTCCCCTCATAAGCGCAGTTTAATAGCTTGATCACTGAAACATCACAGTCCAGACATCGTTTCCCTACAGGAAACACACTGGATAGTGAATGAGCCCCTTAGATTTTCCTCCAAGTCCTATACACATATCAAACATGCCCCCTTTATTAAGAAAGTGATATGAGTTGCGATTTTACTCCACAAGCGCCTTGCATATGAATTAATCCAGGTTATCAGGGATCCCAAAGCAAGATATGTCATCTTGATCTGTAAACTGAACCATGTAGTCTACACCCTGGCTTCTGTTTATCTGCCCAATACCCATCAGCCGCAATGCCTTAAGCACTTCTTACACACGCTTGATCAGGTAAAACAAGGTAGAGTTCTCCTTGCCGGAAACTTTAATATGGTTTGGGACCATAGAGTGGACAGAAAGACCACTGATACAGATAAAACTTTTAGGGCCGCTGAACTATTAGCTAACAGGTTTTGTACCCTAATGTCCTGCTCAGGATACTACGATATCTGGAGGGCCATCCACCCACAAGATAGGGACTATAAACATTTTTCACTCCCACATAAATTATACACTAGAATTGACTACCTATTCTCCACTGCTGACTCACTCGACCTAGTTACACGATCCTGGATCTCTCTATGTCCCTGGTCTGATCATGACCCTGTGTTGGCCGATATTCACTCAGCAAATTCCTCACACATTAGAGCTCAGGGGCGTATGCCACACCAAATCCTTGGGGATATCCCATTTAGAGAGGAACTCTGCAGGGATATCACACACTTCTTACAAATCAACGATCACTCATTAGTCCAAGATGACACCATATGGGTGGCTGCGAAAGCTACTATAAGGGGACTCATGATTACCAAACAGGCACACCTTAGGAAACAGGCTGGACTTACTCTCTCACAAGCCCACCTCAAACTCCGAACTTTAGAAACTCAAAACAGAAGCACACCTTCTCTGGCTCTAACCCGCCAAATCACAACCACTAAGCTTCACATATCCCAAATTGAGCTTTGTAGAACTTAATCTAACTAAACTAAAGCAGTTATTTTACTATAAAAGTAACAAAGCAGACACCCTATTGGCAAATAAAATCAGGAATAGGACAGGTTCCTCATGCATACATAGCATACGTTCTGCACACTCCGTTGTTAAAATCCCGTCACAAATTGGAGACGCAATTGATGAATATTACTCAAACTTGTTTGATATAAATAGCTCTGAGAAACCACAAGCAACCCCCTTAAACAGATTGCGCCTTTATCTCGACTCTCTGAAGCTCCCCACACTTGCTGCTGAGCAGCGCAACTCCCTAAGCTCCCTTTACACTTATGGAAATCCAGAGGGTTATCAAAAACTCAAGGTCCTTTAAATCTCCGGGCCCAAAAGGATTTCAAGTTCACTTTTACAAAATCTTCAGTAAAGAACTCTCCCCTCTACTACTTCGACTTTATAATCTCACTAGAGAAGAGGGTTCCTTTAAAAAGGAATTTTTAGAGGCTACCATTGTAACCATTTTAAAACCAAACAAGGATCCCTCCTTATGCACTAGTTACAGACCAATATCCCTTATTAACTCGGACATAAAGTTCTACTCTAAGTTGTTCGCTAATCGGGTTGCAGGTCTTTTACCTTCCCTCATCAATCCTGATCAGGTAGGGTTTGTCCCGCATTGTGAGTGTCCAAATAATACTAGGAGGCTACTTAATATTATTAGTCTCTCCTCCAAACTCAATAGGCCCCTATCGGTTATCTCCTTGGATGCCGAGAAGGCCTTCGATCAAGTAAGGTGGCAATATTTGTGGGAGGTACTTGAGAGTTTTGGGTTCCCCAAGGAAATGGTAATCATGGTCAAAGCACTCTACTCTAGCCCCACAGCCTCGGTAAGTGGACTAGGTTTTCAATCCTCTTTGTTCCCAATCGCCAATGGTACTAGGCAGGGCTGCCCGTTGTCGCCTCTGTTGTTCGTGTTGGCCACAGAACCTTTGGCGGAACAAATTAGAAAAGATCCCTAAATAAAGGGAGTTACCTTGTTTGGCACAGTGCACTAGATCACTTTATTTGCAGACGATGTTACCCTTTTTACATCGGACCCTGCATATTCTATCCCTAGACTCATGGATATCTTGGTCTCTTTTGGAGCCCATTCTTTTTACAAGTTAAATTTACTAAAAACAGAAATATATATGCAGGGAATACCTTGTGACCAACTGGCTGTCTGATATCCAGATTAAATTTTACCTGGACAGAGAAATCTATCCTACATTTGGGGATCAAGCTCTCCTGCAGCTTCCCCCAGATAATCAGAGAAAATCACATACCTCTTTTGTCAGCGCTTCGCTCCCTAAAGCATGACTAGAACTTAACTGACGTCTCCTGGTTGGGTAGGATAGCTGCCTTAAAAATGTCTTTCCTCCCCCGACTTACCTATCTGTTTCGATGTCTCCCCATCAAGATCCCTAAATACATTCTTTAACAGTACCAAAGCAAACTAACAAAATATATATGGCAAGGTAAACCCCCCAGAGTGGTGCACAAAATACTTCAACTCCCCAAAACCTTGGGGGGGAATTTCGTCCCCCTCTGTACTTTGGTATTATGATGGGGCGATGCTCATACTTATTGCACAGTGGGGAGTCAAACTTTCCCAGTCCAAATGGAGATCAATTGAGCAGGCTTCCCTGCCCCATAGTGTCCATCTTCGGGATTTAATATGGACCCCACCGCACTGCCGAAGAGAATTAAATTTGATTAATCCTGTGGTTTCTGAATGCCTAGATATGTGGGATAAGCTGTGACATAATCCCCATATAGCCCCGCACCCCTCTCCTATAACCTCCATGGCTGGCCTCCTTTCAGGATTACAGGATACCCACCCACATAGGTGGGCTCAACTTGGAGTCACTCAGGTATTGGACCTGTGGTTCTCTTCCCCCACAGGGCTCCTTCAAAACTCTCACTCAGCTCGCCCCCAGACCTCCAACCCACCCATATTTACCTTTCGAATTCCATAGAATTAGAAGCTTCCTATTAAGTTGGGGATTTAAACCGAGCCTGGCTCGTCTGCTGACCCCCTGGGAATCCGTGTGGGCTCAGGGCAACCGACTTTGTAGACCATTATCCCTGCACTATTTGTTGCTCGCAGACCCCTCACCCTCTGAAACCCCCGGCCCACCTGCAGCACTGGGAGTCCCTTCTGGACACCTCAGTATCCCTTCATACCTGGGAACGTACCTTAGAACTTACCCAGAAGGATGTCCACTGCATTACACTATATGAAACCTTTTATAAACTCCTATCCCACTGGTACTACGTCCCCACTAGGTTAGCTAGGATGTTCCCGGGCGTGTCTCCCGGCTGCTGGAGGAATTGTGGTCAGAAGGGCACTACAATGCATATCTGGTGGGAGTGCCCTAAGATCCAGTCTTTATGCAACATAGGCTTTCAGACCCTTTCCAGTTTTGGAATACCCCTCCCCAAAATGGCATCTATGGCCCTATACTCATAGGAGTACATACCTTACCGAAGCACCACTCATACATATGCATATACCTCCTCACGACTATTAAAAACACTATAGCCTGCGCATGGAAAAAGGAGGCCTCCCCAGTTGGACCAAAATTTGTAACACGATGGCCTATATTTATACTATGGAAAAGGATATATTTTATAAACTTGACAATTCAGACCTCTTTGAACTTATTTGGGCCGACAGGAAAGACGTCCACCTAATGTTATGACTACTGAGTTTAGTGGAGCTTGAGGTCTGTGAGCCCTAAATTCCAGGACTCAATGATGGGTGGAGATCTTTTCCCTCCTCCTCTCCCCTTCTCTCCCCCCCCCTTCTCACGAACCACTGATTTAAGAAACTCTGAGGACTGACTTGTCCTTTTTTTTTTGCACTATGTTTAAATGTCTTTAACCCTATTGCTTTCTCCTAAAAAAGTTGACTTGGATTTACAGTACCTAATAATTTATCGACTTTATCCTGAACTTTAATGTTATATATATTCTGGGATCTGATGATGCTTTTTTTCCCCCTTTTTGTTACATATTACTTCTTTGTAATTTATTTAGAATGTTAAATAAAGCTTTTGAAAACCAAAAAAAACCCAAAAACTTTGGTGCTGCATGTTTCAAGTTTGTCCAGGATCACTTGGATGTTCTACAAGGCTTCTGGAAAAATGTGCTGTGGACAGAAGTTGAACATTTTTGCAAAAATGCAAAATGCTATGGGCCAGATTACGGGTGAAGCTCTATTGTTAGCAGGAGAGTGGTATCTGGTTTTCATGTTCGTTTCATGATAAAAAAAAGTGTCACAAAACAGCTCAAAAATATATTACAAAATACAGTAACACTCATAATAACACTATCTAATAAACATTAATTAAAAAAAAGATTGCACAAAAAAGCGATAAGGGCTCAAAGATATAAGATCTCAGGTGTTACGAAAAAAGGGTACATAGACATAAATACATATACATGTCTAAAGATGTCTATGGGCTAGATTACAGGTGGCACTGTATTCTTTTTTTGGTAGGTGAAAACTCGGCTAAATTTTCTTTTTTTGTGCTTTTCGTGTTGCGTCCATATTACAAGTTCCAAAAAAATGTATTTTGCGCTAGCGTTAACCAGAATAGCTCGAAAAAACAAACTTACGTTTTCACGTGCATGAATTCCCCCATAGAGATCAATGGAGAAAAAGCCCAAGATCGCGCAAACACTATCGCCTTTTCACCTTCCCCATAGAAGTCAATGGAGAAAAAAAATAGTTGAAGAAAAAACAAACCCATTGTGCAAACAACATAACATATTCGCATTAGCAAATGTGAAATATTTACATTAACTACATAGTTAAAATCTTTATTAAATATGAATATTGCATAAATATGTTTTATCATGTTTTTTTATCATGTTTTTATCTGCTTAATGGCAAAGGGCTATAATGCACTGTACATATATATTAATGTTTTATATGTGTATATATGACTTTAAATATATATATATATACACATATAAATACATTAATATATATGTACACATATACTGGGTTGGACCCCCTTTTGCCTTCAGAACTGCTTTCATTCTTCGTGGCATAGATTCAACAAGGTGTTGGAAACATTCCTCAGACATTTTGGTCCATATTGACATGATAGCATCACACAGTTGCTTCAGATTTGTCGGCAGCACAACCATTATGCGAATCTCCCGTTCCACCATATCCCAAAGGTGCTCTATTGGATTGAGATCTGGTGATTGTGGAGTCCATTGGAGAACAGTGAAATTAATTGTCATGTTCAAGAAACCAGTTTGAGATGATTTGAGCTTTGTGACATGGTGCATTATCCTACTGGAATTAGCCATCAGAAGATGGGTACACTGAAGTCATAAAGGGATAGACATGGTCAGGAACAATACTCAGGTAGGCTGTGGAATTTAAATGATGCTCAATTGTTACTAAGGGGCCCAAAGTGTGCCAAGAAAATATCCCCCAAACCATTACACCACCACCACCAGCCCGAACCATTGATACAAGGCAATGGATCAATGCTTTAATGTTATTTACGCAAAATTCTGACCCTACCATCTGAATGTCGCAGCTGAAATCGAGACTCATCAGAACAGGCAATGTTTTTCCAATCTTCTATTGTCCAATTTTGGTGAACCTGTGCGAATTGTAGCCTCAGTTTCATGTTCTTAGCTGTCAGGAGTTGCACCCGGTGTGGTTTTCTGATGCTTTAGCCCATCTGCTTCTGCATACCTTAGTTGTAATGAGTGGTTATTTGAATAACTGTTACCTTTCTATCATCTCGAACCAGTCTGCCCATTTTCCTCTGACCTCTGACATCAACAAGGCATTTTCGTCCACACAACTTCCGCTCACTGGATATTTTCTCTTTCTCTGTATACACTAGAGATGGTTGTGCGTAAAAAACCCAGTAGATCAGCAGTTTTTGAAATACTCAAACCAGCCCGTCTGGCACCAACAAGCATGCCACGTCCTAAATGTGTACCTAATAAAGTAGCCGGTGAATGTATGTATGTATGTGTATATATATATATATATATATATATATATACACATACACACACACATACATATTCATCTTTAGCAATGAATATTAAAGTAATTTGCCTGCCTTTTTTTTTTCTAACACAAGACATCTCCTATCTTTGAGCCTTTATAACTTTCTTGTGCAATAGTATTTTAAAATAGTTTTATTACACAGTGTTAATATGAACATAACTGTACTTTGTAATTGATTTCTGAAGTGTTTTGTGCAACTTTTTTGTTTAAAAAAACAGTTAACCACAGCTCTGAGATTGCGGTAAGGATTGAAGCGTAAATGGCGATTGCACTTGTGCAACTGTGATTTTTCTATACTTAATATAGCAAAAGGAAAATCCCACGTGGAAGAAAAATATATTTGAAATATATTTAAAAAAAATATGTTTTTGGTATATTATTTCGTAAAATTTTGAAATATATTTTAAATATTAAAATTTTGTAATATGTTCAGAATGCCATAAATATACTTCAAAGTGTATTTCGGAATGTATTCTGAAATATGCTTTGACTGTATTCTGGAATATATGTTAACTGTACTTCAAAATGAATTTAGAAATATGTTGCCTCAGCCATAAATATATTTCAAAGTGTATTTCTGAATGCATTCTGAAATATGCTGTGAATATATTCTGGAATATATGTTAAATGTACTTCAGAGTGCATTTAGAAATATATTGCCGTATCCATAAATATATTTCAGTGTATTTCAGAATGTATTCCAAAATATGCTGTGACTGTATTCTGGAATATATGTTAAATGTACTTCAGAATGCATTTAGAAATATATTGCCGCAGCCATAAATATATTTCAAAGTATATTTCTGAATGTATTCCGAAATATGCTGTTACTGTATTTTGAAATATATGTTAAGTGCATTAAGAAATAAATGGCAGATAAATAAAAAAAAAATGTCTATCTTATTCTGAAATGCACTTCCAATATATTGTATATATATATTGTAGGCCTATAAAATCAGCAAATATTTCTACTGATTTTTAATTAATATATTTCAGATGCATTCCAAATTTTAATCCATTAAAAAAATGTATACCCATTGAATTCCAAAGCATTTGATGGACCTGAAAAAATAAATAAACAGAACGGTACAATATACAAAACTTTATTGTCATTTAAAAATACAATTTTAAAACTTGCAGAACACATAGAATAGAACTATAAAATATTTTTTAAACTGTGGTAAATGACATTTTTATTGTCGGGATTCTGTTGAGTTCTTGAATGAAGTTTCCTTTAAGAGGCGATATTTCAACCCTGTGATTTTTCTGTTAACTGAATCACTTATGACGCCTTTTGAGGTTTCAGGAAACTTCTTCAGAGTAGCAGCGTTAAAAAGTAAAGGGAAAGTATTAACCTTATTAGACTTTTCTCCTAAACCAAAAACTCTGCAATAGCTATCAACTGAATAAATTAAACTAGCAATATTAGGCATGTAAAAATACAAACAAATATTGTAGGCCTACAAGGACCAGATTACAATGATTGAAAATGGATTGAAAGTAGATTGCTTGAGCACAATTTAAGTTAACGCACGTCAGGATTGCGTGCCCTCAGAGCTCTGGTTAACTGTTTTGCGAAACAAAAAACATCAAAAATGCATTAAAAAGTATTTACATTCATAATAACACTATCTAATAAAAAAAATAAAACAAAATAGCACAAACAAAATCTAACGGCTCATGGTATTGGGAAAAAAAAAAGGCAGACAAAGGGCTTTAACATAGATATATATGTGTGTGTGTTCATATGTATTTATGTGGGTATATATGAATTTACAGACATACTGTATATATACAAACACAAAAATAGTAGATGAAAATAAAAAAAAAATCATATTTATGCAATATTTATATATAATAATTTCACATTCCAATGTTCTGCAAATATGTATTTCTTTCATGTAATTGGCAAGAGTCCATGAGCTAGTGACGTATGGGATATACAATCCTACCAGGAGGAGCAAAGTTTTCCAAACGTCAAAGTACCTATAAATACACCCCTCACCACACCCACAATTCAATTTTACAAACTTTGCCTCCCAATGGAGGTGGTGAAGTAAGTTTGTGCTTGAGTTTTCTTCTATGATAAGCGCTTCTCAGCATTGTGCAGCCCAATTCCTCTCAGAGTACAGTGTTTGTCAGAGGAATGTGGAGGGAGTATCTCCTATTGATTTTATTGTTTTCCTCGCAGGAAATCTTTTCAAAGGTTCTCTGTTATCGGTTGTAGGGATTAATCTCCTACCTCCCTTTTCAGATCGACGATATGCTCTTATATACCATTACCTCTGCTAATACTTTTTCAGTACTGGTTTGGCTATCTGCTATATGTGGATGGGTGTCTTTCAGTAAGTATGTTTTCATTATTTAAGACACTCTCAGCCATGGTTTGGTACTTTATCTATTAATATAAAGTTTTATATATATGTATTTTACTTATATTTGCCATGAGCCAGGTCTATGTATATTTCCTTTTGCAGACTGTCAGTTTCAGTTTGGGAAGCATGTTTTAGGAAGCTATTTTTCTTACCTGGGGTATAGTCCTTTTTTTCAAATTGACTGTTTTTCTTTAAATTTCGCAGGCAAAATTAGACTTGTAAGGTCGCAAAATGCTGTTATTTATTGCGTCATTCTTGGCGTGAGAATTTTTTGCTGCAAAGAAACGTCTTTGATGATGCAAGTTCGTCATTTCCAGCGTCTTGGTTGACGCCAGGTTTCCTTGCACGAGGTTGCGTCTTTTATGACGCGAGTTGCGTCATTTCCGGATGTTGGCGCCAAAACTTTTTAAACTTCTTTTTGCGCCGTGCGTCATACTTGGTGCCAAAAAATTTAGTTTATTTCTCACCCCACTTCCTATATGCTTCTTGCCTTCTATATTCTCAGAGTGCTATGCTGTTTGTATTTTTTCCCATTTCTGAAACTGCCATATAAGGAAATTGTAAATTTTGCTTTAATGTTGTTGGTTTTTTTTATATTTTGCAAGATGTCTTTATCTGATCCTGTCTCAGAAGCAACTGTTGGAACCCTGCTGCCTGATCACAGTTCTACCAAAGCTAAGTGTATCTGTTGTAAGTTAGCTGAGATTATATATCCAGCTGTAGTATGTAACAGTTGTCATGTTAAGCTTTTGCACGCAGAAAACGTTTCCATCAGTAATAGTACAGTTTCTGTTGTTCCTTCAACATCTAATGTACATGATATCCCTGTTGATATGAAAAATCTTATTGCTGCTGATGCGATATAGAGGGCTTTGTCTGCTATTCCGCCTTCAAATAAACGTAAAAGGTCTTTTAAAACTTCTCATAAAATTGATGACATTTCTAATAAACATCATCCTGAAATATCCTCCTTTGATGAGGATCTCTCTGATTCAGAAGATCCTACCTCAGACATTGACACTGACAAATCTACTTATCTTTTCAAGATTGAGTATATTCGTTGGTTACTTTGGATATTGGGGAGTCTAGTCCTCTTGATATAAAACTAGTAAACATTTAAATTCTGTTTATAAACCTCCTGTGGTTATTCCTCAGGTTTTTCCAGTTCCTGGTGCTATTTCTGATGTGATTGCTAAGGAATGGAGCCTGGTACTTCTTTCATTCCTTCTTCTAGGTTTAAAAGGTTGTACCCTTTGCCAGTGGCTAGATTAGAGTTTTGGGAAAAAGTCCCCAAAGTTGATGGGGCTATTTCTACTCTTGCCAAACGTACTTCTATTCCTATGGAAGACAGTACTTCTTTTAAAGATCCTTTAGATAGTAATCTTATCTAAGGAAAGCTTATTTATATATTCTCAGGCCTGCCATTTCTAAGGCTGATGTTGCGGCTGCATCAAACTTTTGGCTGGATAGCTTAGCACAACTGGAAACAGATCCTGATTTGTCTAGCATTGTTCGTTTGCTTCAACATGCTAATCATTTTATCTGTGATGCTATTTTTTATATCATTAAAATTGATGTTAAATCTATGTATTTAGCTATTTTAGCTAGAAGAGCTTTATGGCTCAAATCTTGGAATGCTGACATGGTATCTAAGTCTAGATTACTATCTCTTTCTTCCCAAGTGTCAGGATATTACTTTACTGCCTGCATTTTTCTTTACTGCCTTATATTCATCACGCTGTACCTTTAATTTCCAATTGCACTTAATTCTGATCCCTATAAATCTCCCATCAGCCCTCACTACTTTGCTTGGTATTGATTTGGCAAAGTACTATTGAGCCTGTGATATTTGTGTCTGTACATTTGGATATCGGAACTCCCTTTTATAATTGAAATTACTGTGACTTAATTCCATAGTCACTCCCTCAGTGTTTGGAATCTTGCTGCCTAAAGGCATTTACCTTTATGTGACTTTCTTCCGGATCTCATCTCCTCTGCTAGCCGGATCTGTTTCCAGCTTCTGCCTGTCTACGGATCAATCCACGGTGACGTCACCCGCCAGCTTCACGGAACTATCCGCCTCAGGTAACTGCTTGCACTGCTGCTCGCCATACTCCGGAGCCACTCTGCCTGCTAATCCGGTTTCAACTGCCTGTCAGCTCTTACTCTAACGAAGGTATTTCACTTCCTAAAAAGTGCCTTACGAACTTCCAACTTGTCATTCTGTTCTTAACACAAGTTAAACTCTGCACCTCTCTCTCTAGTGATAACTTGATTTTCTATGCCTCCATAATATATCATTTACTCAGTACTCTCACAAAACAGTTTGTTACGTTGCACTGTGGGTTTTGATCTTAAGGGCTCTGCTGCAGGTTTTAGTGTTTTAACAACACAGATGGCAGCAACAGAGTTCTTTCTATCTTTAACCATTACATTAAACTGCTGATTAGTTCAATAAGGCCTGCAAACTACCCTCTAGGTAGTTAATTTGCTTAGCTCCCACTCTTCAGCAACAACACCACATTTATTTATCTCAGCAGCTGTGGTTCTAATATTAGTAAAACTCTTATTTTCCTAGAAATTCTAACTTGCCTGACACCAAGGTAACAATTTATTTGGTTCTCAGTTGGATTCAATTATTTCAACTATCACTGGGGAGAAGGGAGTTTTTTGCCTCAGGATAAAAGATCTAAGGGTAAATCTAAAGCTTCTAATCATTTTCGTTCTTTTCGACAGAAAACCAATCCTTCCCCTAAAGACTCTAGTTCCAATTGGAAACCTTCTTCAAGTTGGAATAAATCCAAGGCTTTAAAGAAACCAAAGCCAGCCCCCAAATCTGCATGAAGGTGCGGCCCTCGATCCAGTTCAGCTGGTGGGGGGCAGATTGAAATTATTTCAAGACATTTGGGTAGATTCTGTTCAAAATCAGTGGATTCAGAATATTGTCTTTCAAGGCCTCCTGTGAGAACATTCTTTCTCTCTCATGTTCCAGCAAATCCGGTGAAGGCTCAGGCTTTTCTGAAGTGTGTTTCAGATCTAGAGCTTCCAGGGGTAATAATTCCAGTTCCGTTTCAGGAACAGGGACTGGGGTTTTATTCATATCTATTCATTGTCCC
This sequence comes from Bombina bombina, assembly GCF_027579735.1. Taxonomy (NCBI): domain Eukaryota; kingdom Metazoa; phylum Chordata; class Amphibia; order Anura; family Bombinatoridae; genus Bombina; species Bombina bombina. The sequence continues at coordinate 568,386,545 of NC_069500.1, read as the reverse complement.
AAAGAAAGAAAATTCATTCAGGCCAATTCTGGATATGAAGTTTTTGAATCGTTTTGTAAGAGTCCCAACTTTCAAGAAGGTGAATATGAGGACTATTTTGCCTTTTGTTCAGTAAGGTCATTATACAGGGAGTGCAGAATTATTAGGCAAATGAGTATTTTGACCACATCATCCTCTTTATGCATGTTGTCTTACTCCAAGCTGTATAGGCTCGAAAGCCTACTACCAATTAAGCATATTAGGTGATGTGCATCTCTGTAATGAGAAGGGGTGTGGTCTAATGACATCAACACCCTATATCAGGTGTGCATAATTATTAGGCAACTTCCTTTCCTTTGGCAAAATGGGTCAAAAGAAGGACTTGACAGGCTCAGAAAAGTCAAAAATAGTGAGATATCTTGCAGAGGGATGCAGCACTCTTAAAATTGCAAAGCTTCTGAAGCTTGATCATCGAACAATCAAGCGTTTCATTCAAAATAGTCAACAGGGTCGCAAGAAGCGTGTGGAAAAACCAAGGCGCAAAATAACTGCCCATGAACTGAGAAAAGTCAAGCGTGTAGCTGCCAAGATGCCACTTGCCACCAGTTTGGCCATATTTCAGAGCTGCAACATCACTGGAGTGCCCAAAAGCACAAGTTGTGCAATACTCAGAGACATGGCCAAGGTAAGAAAGGCTGAAAGACGACCACCACTGAACAAGACACACAAGCTGAAACGTCAAGACTGGGCCAAGAAATATCTCAAGACTGATTTTTCTAAGGTTTTATGGACTGATGAAATGAGAGTGAGTCTTGATGGGCCAGATGGATGGGCCCGTGGCTGGATTGGTAAAGGGCAGAGAGCTCCAGTCCGACTCAGACGCCAGCAAGGTGGAGGTGGAGTACTGGTTTGGACTGGTATCATCAAAGATGAGCTTGTGGGGCCTTTTTGGGTTGAGGATGGAGTCAAGCTCAACTCCCAGTCCTACTGCCAGTTTCTGGAAGACACCTTCTTCAAGCAGTGGTACAGGAAGAGGTCTGTATCCTTCAAGAAAAACATGATTTTCATGCAGGACAATGCTCCATCACACGCGTCCAAGTACTCCATAGCGTGGCTGGCAAGAAAGGGTATAAAAGAAGAAAATCTAATGACATGGCCTCCTTGTTCACCTGATCTGAACCCCATTGAGAACCTGTGGTCCATCATCAAATGTGAGATTTACAAGGAGGGAAAACAGTACACCTCTCTGAACAGTGTCTGGGAGGCTGTGGTTGCTGCTGCACGCAATGTTGATGGTGAACAGAGCAAAACACTGACAGAATGCATGGATGGCAGGCTTTTGAGTGTCCTTGCAAAGAAAGGTGGCTATATTGGTCACTGATTTGTTTTTGTTTTGTTTTTGAATGTCAGAAATGTATATTTGTGAATGTTGAGATGTTATATTGGTTTCACTGGTAAAAATAAATAATTGAAATGGGTATATATTTGTTTTTTGTTAAGTTGCCTAATAATTATGCACAGTAATAGTCACCTGCACACACAGATATCCCCCTAAAATAGCTATAACTAAAAACAAACTAAAAACTACTTCCAAAACTATTCAGCTTTGATATTAATGAGTTTTTTGGGTTCATTGAGAACATGGTTGTTGTTCAATAATAAAATTAATCCTCAAAAATACAACTTGCCTAATAATTCTGCACTCCCTGTATGTCCACAATAGACTTACAGGATGCATATTTTCACATTTCGATTCATCCAAACCACTATCGGTTTCTGAGATTCTCTTTTCTAGACAAGCATTACCAATTTGTCACTCTTTCATTTGGCCTAGCAACAGCTCCAAGGATCTTTTTGAAGGTTCTCGGTGCCCTTCTATCTGTAATCAGAGAACAGGGTATTGCAGTGTTTCCTTATTTGGACGGTATCTTGGTACTAGCTCGGTCTTTAAATTTAGCCGAATCTCACATGGATCAACTAGTGTTGTTTCTTCAAAGACATGGAGGATCAATTTACCAAAGAGTTTCTTGATTCCTCAGACAAGGGTCACCTTTTTAGGTTTCCAGATAGATTTAGTGTCCATGACTCTGTCTTTAACAGACAAGAGATGAATGAAATTGGTTTCAGCTTGTCGAAACCTTCAGTCTCAATCATTCCTTTCAGTGGCTAAGTTTTAGGTTTCATGACTGCAGCATCAGACGCGATTCACTGTGCTTGTTTTCATATGAGACCTCTAAAGCTTTGTAAGCTGAATCAATGGTGCAGGGATTATATTTAAAGAAGACAAAAAGACAGAAAAATAAGGATAAGTAATCCTTATATAAAGATAGGGATTTCAGCACTCTCCAAAACACATAGAAAAACAATTATTCAGTATAGCCAATATTTATTAAAGCTCAAAATGCCATCAACATTCAGATATGCATAAATAACAAAAAGGAGAAGCTTGGTTATTGTCAAATAAAAGGTTTATAATAACAGGTGCAGCAAAACACTATACCAGTAGCCAAACACAACACCAAAATCAGAGGGCAGTCCCAAATAAAAGGGTTTATATTGTCATGATATACGTATAAGGATCTATGTGTTTGGAAAGAGGTATTTATGTCACATTAATATACCAAGTTTAAACTGTATAGTGCAAATAGCGAATGAGCAATCAGCATAATATATTATATGCAAATGAAGGAATCAAGAAAACTCGTGTAGAGAACTGACAAACAGTCCTTCCAAATTACTGTGAGGCAAATGTCCAGGCATCCACCTTGCGGTAGGAAATATTTTGACTTCCACTGCCTTGTACAGATAAATATCCAAGCACTCACAGTCTTAAATGCGGTCAGATGGTGATTCCGTAAAGCGCTGCTGCATCCAAATATACTTCCAAGCAAGAAGAAAGTTACTTCAAACAAGCGGTCTCCAGGAAAACTTAAAGGTAAGTAAACACAAGTCCCACAAATTGTAGTCTCATCAGAGAAATCAGCTGCTGCCACTGCCACACAAGTCCCACAAATTGGCGTCTCATCAGAGAAATCAGCTGCTGCCACTGCCTATGCGTGTTTCATCCCCTTAATAGGGCAAGCACCGAACGACCCGGCCTTCATTTCCCTGCAGAGGAAAATCAAGCGTTTCAACATGGGGCCATAGTCTAAAGGCAGCAGGCGGGCAGCCAGGTGCAGGGATTATACCTGGATATCACAATTGATATACTTAAATCCCAACAATCAACTTTGTCTGACTTGGTGGTTAGACCATCATTGTATAGTTCAAGGGGCTTCTTTTGTTCGTCCTACCTGGACTGTGATCACAACAGATGCAAGTCTTTCAGGTTGGGGAGCTGTCTGGGGATCTCTGACAGCACAAGGGGTTTGGAAACCTCAAAAGGCGAAGTTACCAATCAATATTTTAGAACTCCATGCTATTTTCAGGGCTCTTCAGGTTTGGCCTGTTGAAGAGAGAACCATTCATTTGTTTTCAGATGGACAATATCACAACTGTGGGATATGTCAATCATCAGCAATGAAAGCGGAATCCAGCTCTTGTCTAATTTCTGTGGTACATATCCCAGGTGTAGACAATTGGGAAGCAGTGTATCTCAGCCGTCAGACCTTACAGCCGGGGGAGTGGTCTCTCCATCCAGATGTATTTTGTCAGATTGTTCAGATGTGGGGTATTCCAGAAATAGATCTGATGGCTTCTCATCTAAACAAGAAACTTCCCAGGTACCTATTCAGGTCCAGGAATCCTCAGACGGAGATGGTGGATGCTTTAGAAGTTCCTTGGTTTTACCAACCTGCTTATATCTCTAGATCTTCTTCCAAGAGTGATCTCCAAGATCATTATGGAACAATCGTATGTGCTTCTGATAGCACCAGCGTGGCCTCACAGGTTTTAGTATTGCGGATCTTGTCCAGATGTCCAGTTGCCAGCCTTGGCCACTTCCTTTAAGACCAGACCTTCTGTCTCAAGGGCTGATTTTTCATCAGATTCTCAAATCGTTGAATTTGAAGGTATGGAAATTGAACGCTTAGTGCTTAGTCATAGAGGTTTCTCTGACTCAGTGATTAATATTATGCTACAGGCTCATAAGTCTGTTTCTAGGAAGAGTTATTATCGAGTTTGGAAAACCTATATTTCATGGTGTTCTCATAAATTCTCCTGGCATTCTTTTAGAATTCCTAGAATTTTACAGTTTCTTCAGGATGGTTTGGATAAAGTTTTGTCTGTAAGTAATTTAAAAGATTGCTAAGCTTCCTAAAATTCACTGTTTTGTTCAGGCTTTGGTTCGTATCAAGCCTATTGTTAAATCAATTTCTCCTTCTTGGAGTCTTAATTTGGTTTTGAAGATTTTGCAGGCTCCTCCTTTTAAGCCTATGCATTCTTTGGATATTAAACTACTTTCTTAGAAAGTGTTGTTTCTTTTGGCTATCGCTTCAGCTAGAAGAGTTTCTGAATTGTCTGCTCTCTCTTGTGAGTCTCCTTTTCTGATTTTTCATCAGGATCAGGCAGTTTTGTGGACTTTGTTTAAATTTCTTCCTAAGGTTGTGAATTCTAACAATATTAGAAATTGTTGTTGCTTCCTTGTGTCCTAATCCTAAGAATACTCTTTAAAGATATTTACATTCTTTGGATGTTGTAAGATCTTTGAAATATTATGTTGAAGCTACTAAAGATTTCAGGAAGACTTTTAGTCTATTTGTTGTCTTCTCTGGTTCTAGAAAAGGCCAGAAAGCTTCTGCCATTTCTTTGGTATCTTGGTTAAAGCTTTTGATTCATAAAGCATATTTGGAGGCGGAAAAGTCCCCGCCTCAGAGGATTACAGCTCATTCTACTAAATCAATCTCCACTTCTTGGGCTTTTAAGAATGAAGCTTCAGTTGATCAGATTTGCAAAGCAGCAACTTGGTCTTCTTTGCATACATTTACAAAATTTTACCATTTTGTATGTATTTGCTTCTTCTGAAGCAGTTTTTGGTAGAAAAGTTATTCACGCAGCTGTTTCAGTTTGATTCTTCTGCTTATGTTTTAAGATTTTTTCTTTAAATTTATCAGAAGGACTTATTTTTTTGTGGATTTATTTTTTCAGTGGAAAATGGCTGTTTTTATTTTATCCCTCCCTTTCTAGTGACTCTTTTGTGAACTTCCACATCTTGGGTATTTCTATCCCATAAGTCACTAGATTATGGACTCTTGCCTATTACATGAAAGAAAACATAATTTATGTAAGAACTTACCTGATAAATTCATTTCTTTCATGAAATCCATGAGACCCACCCTTTTTCTGGTGGTTATGATTTTTTGTATAAAAGCACAATTATATTTCCAGTTCCTCTTTTTTGTATGCTTTTTTACTCCTTTTCTATCACTCCACTACTTGGCTATTCATTAAACTGAATTGTGGGTGTGGTGAGGGGTGTATTTATAGGCATTTTGAGGTTTGGGAAACTTTGCCCCTTTTGGTAGGATTGTATATCCTATATGTCACTAAAGGTACAGTCAAGTCTAAAATAAACTTTCATGATTCAAATAGGGCATGTAATGAAAAAAAAAACTTTCCAATTTACTTTTATAACCAATTTTGCTTTGTTCTCTTGGTATTCTTAGTTGAAAGCAAAACCAAGGAGGCTCATATGCTAATTTCTTAGACCTTGAAGTTTTTCACCACTAGAGGGTGTTAGTTCATGTGTGTCATATAGATAATATTGAGCTCACACACATGAAGTTACCTAGGAGTAAACACTTGTTGGCTAAAACGCAAGTCTGTCAAAAGAACTGATATAAGGGGCAGTTTGCAGAGACTTAGATACAAGGTAATCACAGAGGTAAACAGTGTATTATTATAACTATGTTGGTTATGCATAACCGGGGAATGGGTAATAAAGGGATTATCTATCTTTTTAAACAACAACAATTCTGGTGTTGACTGTCGCTTTAAATACCGCTACACTTATTATCTGGCCCAAAATCGGTACAAACTCAACATCTTGCCTACAACTTGCTTCATTAATGCAAAATACTACCAGATTAAACAAGCAACTTCATTTCGACACAACAGTCTAACTGTCTCTTTGCTTACATGTCAGAGCTGATGTTTTCACTGGGTCTAACTGTACCTTCTTCTCTCCATCTGTTGGCTGCTTGGAGACACCACCTTTAAAGTTACTCTTGATTAATGTTTCTATGTCAAATAAACACACAAGAACCACTCTAAAAAATGCAGAACCTGTACCACATTGATGTGCTGCAGTCCACTGTGGTACAAGCAAATACACACATGTACCAGGATACAACTCCATCTGCAAAGAGATTAACAGAATTTAAAAAATTAGGTACAGGTGGCCCTCGTTTTACAACGGTTCAATTTACACCGTTTCAGAATAACAACCTTTTTTTCCAGTCATGTGACTGCTATTGAAAAGCATTGAGAAGCAGTGCATTTATTAAAATAGCCAGTAGGTGGAGCTGTCCGCTTGTGTTGCAGCAAAGCGAAGCAAGCTGAAATTAATCAGTTTAACCAGACCTGAGCTATCGAGCAGATATCAAGGGAACAAGATCTCTCCTGTCTATAAATCAGTCCAGATTGGAATGCATAGAAAGAACTGTTTGCAGAAAAATGCAAGTGAAGTCTGTGTTGTGTGATTATTTTATTATGTTTATAATGCTGTTTAGCAAATGTTTTTGTTCATTTAACTTAGTTTAATTATATATTCTGTGTTGTGTGATTATTTTATTAGGTTTATAATGCTGTTTAGCATTTAAAGTCTTCATTTCAAAGCTTTAAAAATAATGTATTAGGTGTTACTTATGACAATTTTGAGAGTGGCCTGGAACCTATCTCCCTCACTTCCAATTGACTTACATTATAAACTGGGTTTCAATTTACAATGGTTTCGATTTACAACCATTCCTTCTGGAACCTAACCCCGGCGTAAACTGAGGGCTACCTGTATTTAATATTAGGGAGTTAAAGGGAAATAAAACCCACATTTTTTCATTCACGATTTAGAAAGAGTATGCAATTTTAAACAACTTTCCAATTTACTTCTATTATCTAATTTGCTTAATTCTATTGATATCCTTTGTTGAAAAGCATATCTAAATAGGCTCAGTAGCTGCTGATTGTGTGATTGGCTCACACATGTGCATTGCTTTTTCTTTAAAAATAAGCCATTATCAGCTGAAGCTACAAAAAAGTTTTGAATGCAGAATTTTGAATGCTATGAAAGTAATAATGTAATAAAAAAATGCTACAGAAATGCTGGTGGAAAAGTGTTAATTAATGGTTGTCTGTATTTGGATCAGCCAATAGGATGAAAGCTCAATCCTATTGGCTGATTGCAACAGCCGATATGATTTTTTCCCCTTTTATTCCTATTGGCTGATAGAAATCTTTCAGCCAATAGGAATGTAAGGGACGCCATTTTGGATGACGTCACATAAAGGGAACCTTCAGTTGACGCCGATGACCGTAAGAAGAGGATGCTCCGCGCCAGATGTACCCGCTCCGCGCCGGATGGATGAAGATAGAAGATGCCGTCTGGATGCAGACTTCTTCTCGTTTGGATGAGGACTTCGCCAGATGGATGAAGATCAAAGAGGCCTCTTGGATGAAGACTTCTTGCAGCTTGGATGAGGACTTCGCCGGCTGTATGAGGATGGATGTCTGGACTTCGATAACTGTAAGTGGATCGTCGGGGGTTAGGCTTAGGTTTTTTTAAGGGTTTTTTGGGTGGTTTTTTTTTAGCTTAGGGTTTGGGCAATGTAAAAGAGCTAAATGCCCTTTTAAGGGCAATGCCCATCCAAATGCCCTTTTCAGGGCAATGGTTAGCTTAGGTTTATTTAGATAGGTTTTTATTTGGGGGGTTGGTTGGTTGGGTGGTGGGTTCTACTGTTGGGGGGTGTTTGTATTTTTTTTACAGGTAAAAAGAGCTGATTTCTTTGGGGCAATGCCCCTCAAAAGGCCATTGGCAGTTTAGTATAGGCTAGGTTTTTTTTTTTTTATTTTGGGGGGACTTTTTTATTTGATAGGGATATTGGATTAGGAGTAATTTGTTTTATTTTTGATAATTTCATTTTTTATTTTTTGTAATTTAGTGTTTATTTTTTTAGTTAGTGTAAGGCAGCTTAGGTTTTATTTTACAGGTAACTTTGTATTTATTTTAACTAGGTAGTTAGTAAATAGTTAATAACTATTTACTAACTAGTCTACCTAGTTAAAATAAATACAAACTTACCTGTGAAATAAAAAACATAATTTATGTAAGAACTTACCTGATAAATTAATTTCTTTCATATTGGCAAGAGTCCATGAGCTAGTGACATATGGGCTAATGGGATATACATTCCTACCAGGAGGGGCAAAGTTTCCCAAACCTCAAAAATGCCTATAAATACACCCCTCACCACACCCACAACTCAGTTTAACGAATAGCCAAGAAGTGGGGTGATAAGAAAGGAGTGAAAGCATCAACAAGGAATTGGAATAATTGTGCTTTATACAAAAAAATAATAACCACCACAAAAAGGGTGGGCCTCATGGACTCTTGCCAATATGAAAGAAATGAATTTATCAGGTAATTTCTTACATAATTTATGTTTTCTTTCATGTAATTGGCAAGAGTCCATGATCTAGTGACGTATGTGATAGCAGATACCCAAGATGTGGAACTTCCACGCAAGAGTCATTAGAGAGGGAGGGATAAAAATAAAGACAGCCAATTCCGCTGAAAAAATAATCCACAACCCACATCAAAAAAGTTTTAATCTTATAATGAAAAAAACTGAAATTATAAGCAGAAGAATCAAACTAAAACAGCTGCCTGAAGTACTTTTCTACCAAAAACTGCTTCAGAAGAAGAAGAAACATCAAAATGGTAGAATTTAGTAAAAGTATGCAAAGAAGACCAGGTTGCTGCTTTGCAAATCTGATCAACAGAAGCTTCATTCTTAAAAGCCCAGGAAGTAGAGACTGACCTAGTAGAATGAGCCGTAATCCTTTGAGGCGGGGATTTACCCGACTCCACATAAGCATGATGAATCAAAGACTTTAACCAAGAAGCCAAAGAAATGGCAGAAGCCTTCTGACCTTTCCTAGAACCAGAAAAGACAACAAATATACTAGAAGTCTTTCTGAAATCTTTAGTAGCTTCAACATAATATTTCAAAGCTCTAACTACATCCAAAGAATGTAAAGATCTCTCCAGAGTATTTTTAGGATTAGGACACAAAGAAGGGACAACAATTTCTCTACTAATGTTGTTAGAATTCACAACTTTAGATAAAAAATTAAATGAAGTCCGCAACACTGCCTTATCCTGATGAAAAATCAGAAAAGGAGATTCACAAGAAAGAGCAGATACCTCAGAAACTCTTCTAGCAGAAGAGATGGCCAAAAGGAATAATACTTTCCAAGAAAGTAATTTAATATCCAGAGAATGTGTAGGTTCAAACGGAGGAGCCTGTAAAGCCCTCAAAACCAAATTAAGACGCCAAGGAGGAGAAATTGACTTAATGACAGGCTTAATACGAACCAAAGCCTGAACAAAACAATGAATATCAGAATGATTAGCAATCTTTCTGTGAAAAAGTACAGAAAGAGCAGAAATTTGTCCCTTCAAGGAACTTGCAGACAAACCTTTTTCCAAACCATCCTGAAGAAACTGTAAAATTCTAGGAATTCTAAAAGAATGTCAAGAGAATATATGTGAAGAACACCAAGAAATGTAAGTCTTCCAGACTCGGTAATAGATCTTTCTAGACACAGATTTACAAGCCTGTAACATAGTATTAATCACTGAGTCAGAGAAACCTCTATGACTAAGTATTAAGCGTTCAATCTCCATACCTTCAAATTTAATGATTTGAGATCCTGATTGAAAAATGGGCCTTGAGACAGAAGGTCTGGCCTTAACGGAAGTGTCCAAGATTGGCAACTGGCCAACCGAACGAGATCCGCATACCAAAACCTGTGTGGCCATGCTGGAGCCACCAGCAGTACAAACAAATGCTCCATTAGGATTTTGGAAATCACTTTTGGAAGAAGAACTAGAGGCGGAAAGATATACGCAGGTTGATAATTCCAAGGAACTGACAACGCGTCCACCAATTCCGCCTGAGAATCCCTGGATCTGGACAGATACCTGGGTAGTTTCTTGTTTAGATGAGAGGCCATCAGATCTATTTCTGTAAGTCCCCAGATTTGAACAATCTGAAGAAATACCTCTGGGTGAAGAGACCATTCGCCCGGATGTAACGTCTGGTGACTGAGATAATCCGCTTCCCAATTGTCTATTCCTGGGATGTGAACCGCAAAAAATTAGACAGGAGCTGGATTCCGCCCATACAAGTATCCAAGATACTTCTTTCATAGCCTGAGGACTGTGAGTCCCCCCTTGATGATTGATATATGCCACGGTTGTGACATTGTCTGTCTGAAAACAAATAAACGATTCTCTCTTCAGAAGAGGCCAGAACTGAAGAGCTCTGAAAATCACACAGAGTTCAAAAATGTTGATTGGTAATCTCGCCTCCTGAGATTCCCAAACCCCCTGTGCTGTCAGAGATCCCCATACAGCTCCCCAACCTGAAAGACTCACATCTGTTGAGATCACAGTCCAGGTTGGACAAACAAAAGAGGCCCCTTGAACTAAACGATGGTGATCCAACCACCAAGTCAGAGAAGATCGAACATTAGGATTTAAGGATATTAATTGTGATATCTTGGTATAATCCCTGCACCATTGGTTTGTGAAAACGAGCAAAAGGGATCGCGTCCGATGCAGCAGTCATGAGACCTAAAATTTCCATGCACAAAGCTACCGAAGGGAATGATTGAGACTGAAGGTTTCGACAAGCTGAAACCAATTTCAGACATCTCTTTTCTGTTAGAGACAAAGTCATGGATACTGAATCTATTTGGAAACCCAAAAAGGTTACCCTTGTCTGAGGAATCAAAGAACTCTTTGGTAAATTGATCCTCCAACAATGTCTTTGAAGAAACAACACAAGTTGATTCTTGTGAGATTCTGCAGAATGTAAAGACTGAGCAAGTACCAAGATATCGTCCAAATAAGGAAATACCGCAATACCCTGCTCTCTGATTACAGAGAGAAGGGCACCGAGAACCTTTGAAAAGATCCTTGGAGCTGTTGCTAGGCCAAAAGGAAGAGCAACAAACTGGTAATGCTTGTCTAGAAAAGAGAATCTTAGGAACTGATAGTGGTCCGGATGAATTGGAATATGAAGATATGCATCCTGTAAGTCTATTGTGGACATATAATGCCCTTGCTGAACAAAAGGCAGAATAGTCCTTATAGTCACCATTTTGAATGTTGGTATCCTTACATAACGATTCAATATTTTTAGATCCAGAACTGGTCTGAAAGAATTCTCTTTCTTTGGAACAATGAACAGATTTGAATAAAACCCCAGGTCCCGTTCCAGAACTGGAACTGGCACAATTACCCCAGCTGACTCCAGATCTGAAACACATTTCAGAAACGCTTGAGCCTTTACTGGGTTTACTGGAATGCGTGAGAGAAAGAATCTTCTCACAGGCGATCTTACCTTGAAACCTATTCTGTACCCTTGTGAAACAATGTTCTGAATCCAAAGACTTTGAATCGAATTGATCCAAACATCTTTGAAAAATCTTTGAAATATGGTGGAGGATTAGTAGGAGTTAATGAATAATAGATACTGTACCTTATATATAAATCATAACAGGTATGTAATATACCAGTACTATGTAGTAGCTTATAATAATTAAGATACGTATCTGTTGTGGATTCTTAGAGAGCAGAACTAAACAACTAGAAATACTAAATGTACAGAGAGATACATTTAGGATTGATAGAAAAGAATACCACAAAAGTAATAAATTTCAAACTCCTATTATTAGTATGGATGTAGGATTACTCTATATATTAAAATGTTCCATATCATTCATACTTTAAATCTTTATTCTTACAGCTAGGAACAATCATTCACACAGTAGTAGCCAGAAAGAGTTAAAAACACTTGAACCCAGTCAAATTGGATAGATTAGGTAAGCAATAATGTGTATATTTCGCCTAATGCCCACAAGCAAAATAATATAAGATGAGGAAGAGTTCTGTGAAACGCGCGTAAGGGGTCCAGCAGGAGTAGCTTGGTCTCTCCTGTCTGTCGCTTTTAATGGCTTACCCATGTTAAAAAAGTATCTTTGTCTTTATGAATTCATGTTGATACCTGGTGCCCACTATTTACTATAATGTATAATGTTTAAAAGTAATTTAGCCCTCGGATTGTAAGGGCTTATCTTATCTTATATTATTTTGCTCGTGGGCATTAGGCGAAATATACACATTATTGCTTACCTAATCTATCCAATTTGACTGGGTTCAAGTGTTTTTAACTCTTTCTGGCTACTACTTTGTGAATGATTGTTCCTAGCTGTAAGAATAAAGATTTAAAGTATGAATGATATGGAACATTTTAATATATAGAGTAATCCTACATCCATACTAATAATAGGAGTTTGAAATGTATTACTTTTGTGGTATTCTTTTCTACCAATCCTAAATGTATCTTTCTGTACAATTAGTATTTCTAGTTGTTTATCTTTGAAAAATCGTAACCTGCCCCCTACCAGCTGTGCTGGAATGAGGGCTGCACCTTCATGCAGATTTGGGAGCTGGTTTTGACTTTCTAAAAGGCTTGGATTTATTCTAGACTGGAGAAGGTTTCCAAATGGAAACTGTTCCTTTAGGGGAAGGGTCAGGGTTTTGTTCCTTATTCTGACGAAAGGAACGAAAACGATTAGCAGCCCTATATTTACCTTTAGATTTTTTATCCTGAGGCAAAAAGGCTCCCTTCCCCCCAGTAACAGTTGAAATTATTGAATCTAACTGAGAACAAAATAATTTATTACCTTGGAAAGAAAGAGAAAGCAACGTTGACTTAGAAGTCATATCTGCATTCCAAGACTTAAGCCATAAAGCTCTTCTGGCTAAAATAGCTAAAGACATATACCTGACATCAATTCTAATTATATCGAAAATGGCATCACAAACAAAGTTATTAGCATGTTGAAGAAGTTTAACAATGCTATAAGCATTATGGTCTGACACACAAACCAGAAAGTGGAAGCTTCAGCAACATCAGCCAAAGAAATAGCAGGTCTAAGAAGATTACCTGAACATAAATAAACCTTCCTTAGAAAGGATTCAAGCTTCCTATCTAAAGGATCTTTAAACGAAGTACTATCTGCCGTAGGAATAGTAGTACGTTTAGCAAGAGTAGAGATAGCCCCATCAACTTTGGGGATTTTCTCCCAAAACTCTAATCTATCAGATGGCAAAGGGTACAATTTCTTAAACCTTGGAGAAGGAGTAAATGAAGTACCCAGACTATTCCATTCCCTAGAAATTACTTCTGAAATAGCATCAGGAACTGGAAAAACTTCTGGAATAACTACATGAGGTTTAAAAACTGAATTTAAACGCTTATTAGTTTTAATATCAAGAGGACTAGACTCCTCCATATCTAATGCAATCAACACTTCTTTAAGTAAAAAACGAATAAACTCCATCTTAAACAAATATGAAGATTTATCAGTGTCAATATCTGAGGCAGAGTCTTCTGAATCAGATAGATCCTCATCAGAAATAGATAAGTCAGAAAGATGATGGTCATTTAAAAATTCATCTGAAATATGAGAAGTTTTAAAAGACCTCTTACGTTTACTAGAAGGAGGAATAACAGACAGAGCCTTCCGAATAGAATTAGAAACAAATTCTTTTACATTAACAGGAATATCCTGAACATTAGATGTTGAAGGAACAACAACAGGTAATGGATTATTACTAATGGAAACGCTATCTGCGTTTGATAGTTTATCATGACAACTAACACAAACTACAGCCGGAGGAACAGTTACCAAAAGTTTACAACAAATGCACTTAGCTTTGGTAGAACCGACATCAGGCAGTGTTTTTCCAGAAGTAGATTCTGATCCAGGGTCAGGTAGTGACATCTTGCAATATGTAATAGAAAAAACAACATATAAAGCAAAATTATCAAATTTTCAGGAATGGGAAAAAATGCAGAATGAAACAAGCCTCTAGAAAACCAGAAGCAACTAAAAAGTGAGACTGAAATAATGTGAAATAAACTGGCGCCAAGTATGACGCCCACATTTTTGGCGCCAAGTATAATGCCCACATATTTTGCCGCCAAAAAAACGTCCGTAACACACATACGTCAAAAATGACACAATCACGTGAAAACTTCTGGCGCCAACTATGACGCCAGAAATGACGAAATTTTTGCGGCAAAAAAAATCTCACGCCAAGAATGACGCAATAAATAGAAGCATTTTCTGCACCCGCGAGCCTAACAGCCCGCAATTTTGAAAAAAAGTCAATTGAAAATTGAAAATTTTTTAGGTAAGAAAAAATATAATTCATATGCATTTTCCCAAAAAAATGAAACTGGCAGTCTGAAAGAAGGAATACTGATTATCCTAAATCATGGCAAATATAAGTTTTAACACATATATTTAGAACTTTACATATAAAGTGCCCAACCATAGCTTTGAGTGTCATGAATAGAAATAAGACTTACTTACCCTAAGACACTCATCTACATATAGCAGATAGCCAAACCAGTACTGAAACGAGAATCAGTAGAGGTAATGGTATATCGTCGATCTGAAAAGGGAGGTAGGAGAAGAAATCTCTACGACCGATAACAGAGAACCTATGAAATAGATCCCCTAGAGGAAGACCATGGTATTCAAATAGGCAATACTCTCTTCACATCCCTCTGACATTCACTGCACTCTGAGAGGAAAACCGGGCTTCAGCTTGCTGCGAAGCGCATATCACCTCCATGGGAGGCAAAGTTTGTAAAACTGAATTGTGGGTGTGGTGAGGGGTGTATTTATAGGCATTTTTGAGGTTTGGGAAACTTTGCCCCTCCTGGTAGGAATGTATATCCCATACGTCACTAGCTCATGGACTCTTGCCAATTACATGAAAGAAATAAAACCTAAGATAGCTACAATATAAATATTAGTTATATTGTAGCTATCTTAGGTTTTATTTTACAAGTAAGAATGTATTTAGTTTTAAATAGGAATTATTTAGGTAATAATTTTAAGGTTTATTTAGATTTATTTTAATTTTATTTGTTAGGGGGTGTTAGGGTTAGGGTTAGACTTAGGCTTAGGGTTACATTAGAGTTATGCTTAGGGTTAGGGTTACGTTAGGGTTAGGTTTAGGGGTTAATATATTTATTTAGTGTTAGTGATGTTGGAGGCCAGAGGTTTAGGGGTTAATAACTTTAGTATAGTGGCGGCGACATTGGGGGCGGCAGGTTAGGGGTTAATAACTGTAATCCAGGTGGTGGCGATGTTAAGGGCCAACAGATTAGTGGTTAATAGGTGGCGGCAATGTTAGGGGCAGCAGATTAGGGATTAATAACTTATGTAGGTGGCAGCAATATCGGGAGCGGCAGATAAGGGGTTAATAGTTTTATTTAGGTGGTGGCGATGTTAAGGATGGCAGATTAGGGGTTAAAAACATTATGTAGGTGGTGGCTATGTCGGGGGTCGGCAGATTAGGGGTGTTTAGACGTGGTTTTTATGTTAGGGTGTTAGGTTTAAACATAACTTTTTCTTTCCTCATAGACATCGAAGGTGTTAGGCTTTTTTTTTGCTGGCTCTCCCCATTGATGTATATGGGGAAATTGTGCACGAGCACGTCAAAGCAGCGTATGTATTTGGGTGCGGTATGGAGCTAAACGAAACCATATCGCCCGCACAAGTCTGCTTTTTGTAAACTTGTAATAGCAGCGCTAAAGGGAGGTGAAATAATGCTGCTTTTGTGGCGGTCGTTAATTTCCCTATATCGCTGAAAACTAATATAGCTGAAAGAGAACAACTACTGATAAAGACACTAACCCAAAGCAGAATTGGAAGGGTACCATGAAGTGTGCAAAATCTAGGTGCAATATGTGCAAACACGTTAATAGATCCCCCACATTTGCAAACTCAGATTCATCGGAAACTTTTAATGTCACGTTTAGAAGTAATTGTGATTCCACGTATGTGGTCTACCTTTTAGAATATGGGTGTGGCCTATTATCTGTAGGTCGCACCAAACTTAAAATAATACGTAGGACAAACGAACATATATATAATATCAAAGAGAAACTTATAAAACATAGTGTTCCAAAACACTTTTTGGATCATCATGGTAGTAACCCAGAGTCATTAAAAGTCCAAGTAATAGACTGGGTACCCCCTACAAATCCAAATAGACTCCTCAAACTTAGAAGGTTAGAAACAAAATGGATATATAAATTAAAAACCTTGCAATCACTAGGTATGAATATAGAGATAGATGTAGCAGCCTATATGTGACACTATTATGATTCTTGTAGATGCATGTATTTTATATAAATGGTAAGAGGTGTAGGCTTTGAGTTTAGATCAATTCATTTGTTGAATTAATTTACTATTGTTACTATCATCAGACAAATGAATTTTGTATCAGTTATTGCAATTGATTGTTATAACTGTCATCAGCTGATTAGAGAGTTAAGTATTTCCCTAAGAGGTACATAACATCATTATTCATTTTAAGGCATATGTAATTTTAACAGTACTGTATGATGCATCAAAACTTAATATTAGTGTTTTTTAGTATGTTTCGGTATCTATATCTGTAACTATAAAAGCTATATTTTTTTAACTTACCTTCGTAAGTAATTTTAGGTATATTAAGTGAGATGAATTGTTATTATGTATGTTGTCGTTATGTATTATGTTGTAGAAAGGTTGGTAAAAATATTTCTGTTCATTTTTAGTAAATATATTGTATTGTTGTAATTTTAATTAGCTATGTGAATGAACGGATATTTTAACCAATGAGAAGCCGTAAAGGCAACACACCTTTATTATCTCAGAGGTGTGTTTAGTGCTTTCTTTTAAATCTGTAAGGGCGCACTTATTCGAACTATCAATCACTAATCCTCTTGAGAAAGCCCGGCCGCTGACCGGGGCAAACACGTCGAGGGAAAAGGCTTACGCAGATTACAAATAGACTCCATAACTGACTCACAATGGAAATTCCAGTGGGGAATTCAGAATCCTTACAGAGACTACCGTTGTGGAGAGGGCTTTCCAACAACGCCCAGTCACAGTTGTACGGGAGAGTTATCATCATTGTATATCTGGATGCTCATGTTTTATTTATATCTAGTAAGTGCAACAATGTATGTTGTGTATTTCTGTTTAATAAATCTTCACTTGAATCGGTGTGTTTGCGCCTTCTCTCTCTTTTTCTTTTCATATTCTCCATACATCGAGCCAAAGAAGGGATTACTTGGCTGAAAAAAGGCTGCACTTAGAAACACCATCCTCACCAGGATCTGAAGTTCGATTAGACGATTTATCCAAACATTTGTTGATCTATTAAGAAGGTACTCTGTAAATCCCTTAAATAGGGGTTAATTGGTTTTTAATACATCTGATGCTAATAACCAACGAGGAATAGAATCTCTATATATTTGAAGAAGACTCTGCTAGCTGCGGAATCAATCACAGATTCTTTGCTATCTGACGACACATGATTATAGCTGTCTAATATTGTAACACTCAGTGGTCAATTCAGTTTTTTAAAACTGTCATTTCAGTCATCAGAAATTGTTTTTTATGGGCAATTGTTTTTTTATGGGCAATGTTTTGTTCTATATGACATATTCCTATACATAAGTATTTAAACTTCTAAACTTCTAATATTTTTTTGAAACAGACATATATACAGATATAGCGCAACATTAATTTGTTTTTAGTTTATAATCCTGTTATATTAAAATGTATTTTTCTTTAATGCTGAAACTCACAAAATGTCTTTTTGAATGCAGTGAAGTGATCAGTGACTAACTCCTCCCCTGGCCATGTTTGTATTGTAATAGTAGTTGTGATTCACTACCCTCTGCTTCATAATCTCTCTACTTACAGCATACATGCACTCTATACAATGTAAATATGCATAGTTGCCAACAATTTTTTTTTCAAGGGACACTTTGCAGCAGAGCCAGGCCCATTTGTGGTATTCATAGATCTGCCTGCTCTGAACAACCCCCAAAACAAGCATATTAACCCTTTAACAACCAGCGTCGTACTCCATAACCTGTCCACCTGCTCTGATGTGGAGGACAGAAATCAACCCAATTGAATACAATCGGGTTGATTGACACCCCCTGCTAGCAGCCGATTGGCCGCAAATCTGCAGGGGGCGGCATTGCACCAGCAATTCGCAAGAACTGCTGGTGCAATGATAAATGCCGGCAGCGTATGCTGTCAGCATTTATCGATGTTTGGCGGACATGATACGCTACATTGTATCATGTCCGTCCGCACTTTAATAAATACCCCAATATGTTTAAAGGGACACTCAATCAAAATTAAACTTTTATTATTCAGATAGAGCATGCCATTTTAAACAACTTTCCAATTTACTTCCATTAACTAAGGCCTAGATTTAGAGTTTGGCGGCCAAAGGGGTGCGTTAGCTACGCGTGCTTTTTTTCCCCCGCACCTTATACCGCTGGTATTTAGAGTTCACAGAATGGCTGGGTTTTCAGTGCGTTAGGCTCCAAAAAGGGAGCGTAGAGCATAATTTAACGCCACTGCAACTCTAGATACCCGCGGTGCTTACGGACGCGGCCAGCTTCAAAAACGTGCTCGTGCACGATTCCCCCATAGAAAACAATGGGGCCATTTGAGCTGAAAAAAAACTAACACCTGCAAAAAAGCAGCGTTCAGCTCCTAATGCAGCCCCATTGTTTACTATGGGGAACGCTTCCTACGTCTGCACCTAACACCCTAACATGTACCCCGAGTCTAAACACCCCTAAGCTTACACTTATTAACCCCTAATTTGCCGCCCCCGCTATCGCTGACACCTGCATATTTTTTTTAACCCCTAATCTGCCGCTCCGTAAACCGCCGCTACCTACATTATCCCTATGTACCCCTAATCTGCTGCCCCTAACACCGCCGACCCCTATATTATATTTATTAACTCCTAATCTGCCCCCCTCAACGTCGCCTCCACCTGCCTACACTTATTAACCCCTAATCTGCCGAGCGGACCGCACCGCTACTATAATAAAGTTATTAACCCCTAATCCGCCTCACTCCCGCCTCAATAACCCTATACTAAATAGTATTAACCCCTAATCTGTCCTCCCTAACATCGCCGACACCTAACTTCAATTATTAACCCCTAATCTGCCGACCGAATCTCGCCGCTACTGTAATAAATGGATTAACCCCTAAAGCTAAGTCTAACCCTAACACCCCCCTAAATTAAATATAATTTAAATCTAACGAAATAAATTAACTCTTATTAAATAAATTATTCCTATTTAAAGCTAAATACTTACCTGTAAAATAAACCCTAATATAGCTACAATATAAATTATAATTATATTATAGCTATTTTAGGATTTATATTTATTTTACAGGTAACTTTGTATTTATTTTAACCAGGTACAATAGCTATTAAATAGTTAATAACTATTTAATAGCTACCTAGTTAAAATAATTACAAAATTACCTGTAAAATAAATCCTAACCTAAGTTACAATTAAACCTAACACTACACTATCAATAAATAAATTAAATAAACTACCTACAATTATCTACAATTAAACCTAACACTACACTATCAATAAATAAATTAAATAAAATTCCTACAAATAAATACAATGAAATAAACTAACTAAAGTACAAAAAATAAAAAAGAACTAAGTTACAAAAAATAAAAAAATATTTACAAACATTAGAAACAAATTACAACAATTTTAAACTAATTACACCTACTCTAAGCCCCCTAATAAAATAACAAAGACCCCCAAAATAAAAAAAATGCCCTACCCTATTCTAAATTACAAAAGTTCAAAGCTCTTTTACCTTACCAGCCCTGAAAAGGGCCATTTGCGGGGCATGCCCCAAAGAATTCAGCTCTTTTGCCTGTAAAAAAAACCATACAATACCCCCCCAACATTACAACCCACCACCCACATACCCCTAATCTAACCCAAACCCCCCTTAAATAAACCTAACACTAAGCCCCTGAAGATCTTCCTACCTTGTCTTCACCATGCCAGTTATCACCGATCATTCCAGGCTCCAAAATCTTCATCCAAGCCCAAGCGGGGGCTAGACATCCATCATCCGACGGCTGAAGAAGTCCAAAAGAGGGTCCAAAGTCCTATCCGGGAAGAAGAGTAGATCCGGACCGGCAACCATCTTCTTCCAAGCCGCATCTTCTATCTTCATCCGATGAGGACCGGCTCCATCTTGAAGACCTCCACCGCGGACCCATCTTCTTCTTCCGACGACCTCCCGAAGAATGACGATTCCTTTAAGGGACGTCATCCAAGATGGCTCGAATTCCGATTGGCTGATAGGATTCTATCAGCCAATCGGAATTAAGGTAGGAAAATTCTGATTGGCTGATGGAATCAGCCAATCAGAATCAAGTTCAATCCGATTGGCTGATTCAATCAGCCAATCAGATTGAGCTCGCATTCTATTGGCTGTTCCGATCAGCCAATAGAATGTGAGCTCAATCTGATTGGCTGATCGGATCAGCCAATCGGATTGAACTTGATTCTGATTGGCTGATTCCATCAGCCAATCAGAATTTTCCTACCTTAATTCCGATTGGCTGATAGAATCCTATCAGCCAATCGGAATTCGAGGGACGCCATCTTGGATGACGTCCCTTAAAGGAACCGTCATTCATCGGGAAGTCGTCGGAAGAAGAAGATGGGTCCGCGGTGGAGGTCTTCAAGATGGAGCCGGTCCTCATCGGATGAAGATAGAAGATGCCGCTTGGAAGAAGATGGTTGCTTTTCCGGATCTACTCTTCTTCCCGGATAGGATGAAGACTTTGGACCCTCTTCTGGACTTCTTCAGCCGTCGGATGATGGATGTCTAGCCCCCGCTTGGGCTTGGATGAAGATTTTGGAGCCTGGAACGATCGGTGATACCTGGCATGGTGAAGACAAGGTAGGAAGATCTTCAGGGGCTTAGTGTTAGGTTTATTTAAGGGGGGTTTGGGTTAGATTAGGGGTATGTGGGTGGTGGGTTGTAATGTTGGGGGGGTATTGTATGTTTTTTTTTATAGGCAAAATAGCTGAATTCTTTGGAGCATGCCCCGCAAATGGCCCTTTTCAGGACTGGTAAGGTAAAAGAGCTTTGAACTTTGGTAATTTAGAATAGGGTAGGGCATTTTTTTATTTTGGGGGTCTTTGTTATTTTATTAGGGGGCTTAGAGTAGGTGTAATTAGTTTAAAATTGTTGTAATTTGTTTCTAATGTTTGTAAATATTTTTTTATTTTTTGTAACTTAGTTCTTTTTTATTTTTTGTACTTTAGTTAGTTTATTTAATTGTATTTATTTGTAGGAATTGTATTTAATTAATTTATTGATAGTGTATTGTTAGGTTTAATTGTAACTTAGGTTAGGATTTATTTTACAGGTAATTTTGTAATTATTTTAACTAGGTAGCTATTAAATAGTTATTAACTATTTAAAAGCTATTGTACCTGGTTAAAATAATTACAAAGTTGCCTGTAAAATAAATATTAATCCTAAAATAGCTAAGATATAATTATAATTTATATTGTAGCTATATTAGGATTTATTTTACAGGTAAGTATTTAGATTTAAATATGAATAATTTATTTAATAAGACTTAATTTATTTCGTTAGATAAAAATTATATTTAACTTAGGGGGGTGTTAGTGTTAGGGTTAGAATTAGCTTAAGGGGTTAAACAATTTATTAGAGTAGCGGTGAGCTCCGATCGGCAGATTAGGGGTTAATACTTGAAGTTAGCTGTCGGCGATGTTAGGGAGGGCAGATTAGGGGTTAATACTATTTATTATAGGGTTATTGAGGCGGGAGTGAGGCGGATTAGGGGTTAATACATTTATTATACTAGCGGTGAGCTCCGGTCGGCAGATTAGGGGTTAATAATTGTAGGTAGCTGGCGGCGACATTGTGGGGGGCAGATTAGGGGTTAATAAATATAATATAGGGGTCGCGGTGTTAGGGGCAGCAGATTAGGGGTACATAGGGATAATGTAGTTGGCGGCGGTATACGGAGCGGCAGATTAGGGGTTAAAAAATTTAAATATAGTGCCGGTGATGTGGGGGGACCTCGGTTTAGGGGTACATAGGTAGTTTATGGGTGTTAGTGTACTTTAGAGCACAGTAGTTAAGAGCTTTATGAACCGGCGTTAGCCAAGAAAGCTCTTAACTACTGACTTTTTTCTGCGGCTTGAGTTTTGTCGTTAGAGTTCTAACGCTCACTTCAGCCACAACTCTAAATACCAGCGTGAGAAAGATCACATTGAAAAGATAGGATACGCAATTGACGTAAGGGTATCTGTGGTATGGAAAAGTCGCGGCTGGAAAGTGAGCGTTAGACCCTTTAATGACTGGCTCCAAATACCAGAGGGCGGTAAAAACCAGCGTTAGGAGCCTCTAACGCTGGTTTTGACGGCTACCGCCCAACTCTAAATCTAGGCCTAAATGTGCACAGTCTTTTTATATTTAAACTTTTTGAGTAACCAACTCCTACTGAGCATGTGCAAGAATAACTGTGTATGCATTTGTGAATGGCTGATGGCTGTCACATGGTACGTGTATGCATTTGTGAATGGCTGATGGCTGTCACATGGTACAGGGGGAGTGGAAAAAGATATAACTTTTATAATTGTCAAAAAAAAATCTGCTATTCATTTAAAGTTCAGACTAAGTGCTATTGCATTGTCTTGTTATCTTGCATTTGTTGATTATGCAAATTTGCTGTGTTGACTGGTCCTTTAACTTGCTATGTTGGAGCTGATGAAATGGAAAATAATATATGCAGAGGATTTGTTTTTTACTTTTGCTAAAACACTATTGAAAGTTTCACAAGCACATGGCATTTTATGAGGTAAATAATCATTTTTTTTATCTTTGCTGCAGAGTCACAGTAAATCTGTATGGTTTTGTATGTTCTGTGAATTCCAGACACAGTATATGACAAGTCTGATGTGTTAAGCCCTTGCTGAGCAAAGCCTCAGTATAAATATCTTAGAAATATATTAAAAAATATATGTGTTTGGAAAATACATTTCAATTATTTTTTTGAAATGCATTTACAAATATCTTTTGAAAATATACAGTATGTATAAATGCCCTTTTTAGATTTAAAAAAAAAATCTGACAACTATATTTTAAAAATACATTTTCAAATATATGTCTGTTTAAAATATATTTACATTTACATTTTTTGAATAAATGTTAAAATATATTTTTAAATATATGTTGCATATATTTTTCATTTTCTAAACATATGGGAAATATATTTATCTTTTATATGGGATGGCTCGCAAAAAACACGATTGCGCTAGCACAAAACTGTTTGCGCCTCACTTGAAATCTAGCCCTATGTAGGTTAACAGTTTTATTTAGTGTTTGCGATGTGGGGGGATGGCAGATTAGGGGTTATTAGACTAGGTACTTAGAGTAGGGGGTAAGGTTTTTTCCACTTTTTTTTCTCCTTTGATATCTATGGGGGAACACATGCATGCACGCGTGAAAACTCTGCTACAATGTTTGCTCTTCTCGGGCTACCGCTAATGAAAAACCTTCTTTTTTCAACTTGTAATATGAGCGGATCCCGAGAAGTGCAAAAAGCCGCTCGACTTGTAATCTTGCCTTATGCGCGCTAACTTTAGAAATTCGGTTTTCGCAACTTTGGTAACTTCTTCTTCCCATAGACTTCAATGGAGTGCACTTTCAAAAATTAAAACCCTAACACTAGAGAAGAAGGGTAGGGAGAGGAGCACAAAGGAGGATAGAATGAGTAAGATGGGTATAATAAGTGCCCCATTGTGACCTTGTGCACCCTTTACCTGTCTTGCCCCCTCAAGAATTTTGCTCCATATAGCTTAGCATAAGCACCCACTTGAGTCTCTCTTTTTATGCCAGTGAGCCACCATTTTTAAAATGATGTGGTGTTGTCACTAAAATTAGTATGTTTAGTACATTTTATTTTTTTACTGTTCCTCATGGAAAGGTTTTTGGAGGCGCCTATGAACCAGATTACAAGTGGCACGCTATTTAGCGATTTCACTCACAAGCAAACACCGCCAGAAGTAAACTTTTAACACACGCTGGTTAGCGCACGTATTACATGTTGAAAGTAAAATGTTTGATAACTTCAGGACTTAAGATATTGTTACCGTATTAACTTCTTCTCCCCATAGACTTCAATGGAGTGCACAAACTGGTTTGTGTGCAAACCTGACACTGCGTTAGACCTACAGTGCTAAACCCAAAGGAAGTTATGAATATTTTACATTCCAATGTTCTTCACTAAAAAGAAAATGTTCTTTTTTATTTTTAAATATATATATATATATGTATATAAATATGATTTTGTTTTGTAAAATATATATCTATATCTTACTAACTATCTATATACTGTATATATATTTATATATGAAACAGGTATAAATATAAACAGATATATATATATATATATATATATATATATATATATATATATATATATATATATATGTGTGTATGAATATATATTTAAAAATAAAAAGAACATTTTCTAGTATGTGAAAACATTCCAATGTGAAATACGCACATTAAATACACAGGAAAGTTTTAAGGTATTTGAGTGGAAAGGGCTCCAAAATGTATATATATGTATGTGTGTGTATATATATATATATATATATAGGTGTATATATGTGTTATACGTATATAAATACATAGATACACATGTATATACACATATATACACAGATATATACACACATACACATATTTCTTTTATATAATTGTATTTATACAATATAGCCCTTTCTATTCAAACATCTTGTCATTTACCATATACCTTTTATAAAAAAGTTGTATTAATATTTATATTAATAATGTTTATCAGATATTGTATATATGCGTGTCTAGGTCCGATGTATGCTATTTTAGTTTGTGCTCGAGCAAAAACGTTTACTTTCAACTTGTAATGCAAGTGCCAGTTAGCGTGGTCTCAATATTGGTTATTGTGACCCGCACTAACTCTAGAGCCACATTGATTGCAATTGTTTTTCAACTGTTTAATTTCATCCTCCAGTCAATCAAAACTTGTTACTGGAGTAAACACAGCTTGCCACTTTCACTGTTTGGCAGTTTCTTATGTGATGGGTTAGGCTTGTAAAGTCTGTCATCTTCCAAATCTTAGAAATGGAAAACCTCACACTTAAATTACAAGAAAAGGAGGCAAAATAAGTAGTAAAATGGTACAAGCAAGTTGTTTTATTATGCATAATTAAGCATTTTATATTACATTAAATGATTACCTGCCCCTTCAGCCATATAGCATTTTCTAGTTGCTATAGATTTTAAAATGGATTCGTTAATGTACATTAATGTACAATAGTTAATTTTTTTTTGGAATAGTTCATAACAAACATATTCAGATTACTTTTTTCCATGAACTTTTTTTTTTAGTGAAATTCCATAGTAAGCATTTTTGTTTAATATGTATGTAACTTACCCCCTCTTACCAGTGTCTAAAATGCATATTAAAAAACAGATTTACTACATATCATATCATTTTTTCCCCAGCAACTTGTATTAGGTGATTTGTTTTAACGTGCAGACATAAACTAACAAAAAAAACAAAACACAAAACAACATCTTTTATAAATAGAAACAAAGAAGATTGTGTTTGCGTCACAATTAACCTTAAATTCATCACATGTTTATTTTCTTGAAGTATAATTTGTGTCTAGGTACATTATTGATTAGTTACTGTAATTATGCCAGAAACTGAATAAAAGTTACTTGAAACCCATCACTAATCTCTTTAAAATATGCACTTCAAATTCATTAAATATTTTAATTTTGAATAATTAACACTATGATGGTCTGTTTTATATATTATGTATAACGAACCTAAAAAATGCAAAAAAAATGCATCCGATATGCAGCGTCACCCGCAAAAGCCAGCGACACCAAATTTTGCGCTGGTTTGGTATCACATATACAACGTAACCTAGAAGTTACGCTCGTATATTTCTGCCTTCGGCCATAGTTTTTTGGCCCATAGACAGGTATACCAAACCCGCGCAGTTTGGTATCCAATATACAGCGTAAGGACTTACGTGGTGAAAATGGAGAAATCTTACTCCATTTTCACCTCGCCACAAAATGCAGGCGTAGGAAGCCTTACGCTGAGTATTGGAGCCCCATAGCTCCCTAAACTGCCTGCAAAATAAAACCTAACACCTAACGCATTCACAATGTCTATCTACCTGTCAACCGCAATCCCCCGCCGCAATCCCTAATAAAGTGCTTAACCTCTAAACCGCCGCTCCCGGACCCCGCCGCCACCTAAATTAACCTAACCCCCTAATGTGATCCCCCTACACCGCCGCCACCTACATTAAAATTATTAACCCCTAATGTAATCCCCCTACACCGCCGCCATCTATATTAAAATTATTACGATAGCCTGAGGAAACAGCCTGTGGTGGCTGAGAAACATGTCGCTGTTTTTAAAATAAAAGTTTTTAAATATACACTTGCTTTATCACAATTATTCTGCTCCTGTTTGGGGGCAGAGTGTGTGTGCCTCCTGGAAGAAGACTTCACCGCCTGGAAAAGGACCTTCTCCGCCGGTCTTCAGGACAGGTAAGGAGCACTTGGGGGTTAGACTTAGGTTTTTTTAAGGGGTGATAGGGTGGGTTTTAGAGTAGGGGTGTGTGGGTGGTGGGTTGTAATGGGGGGTTGTTCTTTTTTTCCACAGGTAAAAGAGCTGATTACTTTGGGGCAATGCACCACAAAAGGCCCTTTTAAGGGCTGGTAATAGAGCTGATTACTTTTTGCAATTTAGTTTAGGGTAGGGACATTTTTTATTTTGGGGGGCTTTGTTATTTTATTAGGGGGCTTAGATTAGGTTAATTAGCCTAACATTCTTGTAATCTTTTTTTATTTTTTGTAATTTAGTGTTTGTTTTTGTAATTTAGTTTAGTGTATTTAATTATATTTTAGTTTAGATAATTGTAGTTTATTTAATTAATTGATAGTGTAGGTGTATTTGTAACTTAGGTTAGGATTTATTTTACAGGTAAATTGGTAATTATTTTAACTAGGTAGCTATTAAATAGTTATTAACTATTTAATAGCTATTGTACCTAGTTAAAATAAATACCAAGTTACCTGTAAAATAAATATAAACCCTAAAATAGCTACAATGTAATTATTAATGATATTTTAGCTATCTTAGGGTTTATCTTATAGGTAAGTATTTAGTTTTAAATAAGAATATTTTATTTAATAATATTAATATTATTTAGATTTATTGCAATAATAATTAATTTAGGGGTGTTAGGGATAGATAGGGTTAATATAGTTAATATATATAATATAATAACTATATTAACTATATTAACCCTAATATAATTAGGGTTAATATAGTTAATATAGGTGGCGGCGGTGTAGGGGGGTCAGATTAGGGGTTAATATATTTAATATAGGTGGCAGCGGTGTAGGGGGATTAGATTAGGGGTTAATATATTTAATATAGGTGGCGGCGGTGTAGGGGGATTAGATTAGGGGTTAATATATTTAATATAGGTGGCGGCGGTGTAGGGGGGTCAGATTACAGGTAAAAGAGCTGATTACTTTGGGGCAATGCCCCGCAAAAGGCCCTTTTAAGGGCTGGTAATAGAGCTGATTACTTTGGGGCAATGCAGTGTAGGGACACTTTAGTATTTTAAGGGGTAATACATTTATTATAGGTGGCGGCGGTGTAGGGGGATTAGATTAGGGATTAATCATTTTAATATAGGTGGCGGCGGGGTAGGGGGATTAGATTAAGGGGTAATGTAGTTAAAATAGGTGGCGTTGGTGTAGGGGGATTAGATTAGGGGGTAATGTAGTTAAAATAGGTGGCGGCGGGGTAGGGGGCTCACATTAGGGGGTAATAATTTTAATAGAGGTGGCGGCGGTGTAGAGGGCTCACATTAGGGGGTTAGACATATAATAGAGGTGGCGGTGGTGTAGAGGGCTCACATTAGGGGGTTAGATATATAATAGAGGTGGCGGCGGTGTAGAGGGCTCACATTAGGGGGTTAGATATATAATACAGGTGGCGGCAGTGTAGAGCGCTCACATTAGGGGGTTAGATATATAATAGAGGTGGCGGCATTGTAGAGGGCTCACATTAGGGGTTAGATATATAATAGAGGTGGCGGCGGTGTAGAGGGCTCACATTAGGGGGTTAGATATATAATAGAGGTGGTGGCGGTGTAGAGGGCTCACATTAGGGGGTTTGATATATAATAGAGGTGGCGGCGGTGTAGAGGGCTCACATTAGGGGGTTAAATATATAATAGAGATGGCGGTGGTGTATAGAGGGCTCACATTAGGGGGTAATACAGTTAATATAGGTGGCGGTGGGGTCCGGGAGCGGCGGTTTAAGGGTTAATATATTTATTGTTAGGAGTGAGAGGGGGGGATTGCAGATAGAGGGGTATACGTGTCGGGCTATGTTTGGGAGGCGTGTTAGACAGTTACGGGAGATTTTATAATTTAGTCAGTTTTTGTAGGCGGCAGTTTCTAAAGTGCCGTAAGTCACTGGCGACTCCAGAAATTTGTACTTACGCAGATTTCTGGACATCCCTAGTTTGTCAGACTTACGGCACTTTAGCATCTGACGGCACAGTATATGTGATAGCTCGAGTTGCGAGGTGAAACTACGGGCGGCGCGGGTTCCCTCACTTGCGCCAAAAACTACGCTGTATATCGGATCGCGCCTCAGGTTTGTTTACCAAAAAGCAAACTTTAACCTTGTGTGCATCACATTTCTAAAGCAATATAAAAAGGATATTCTACATAATGCTGAGCATGTAGACCATGAAAACATTTGTATAATTTAATAAAATACTTTTAGAAACAACAATGATGCTATCCATGCTACTACATCTTTTTCTCTACCAATTGTTCTTTGTTCACAATGATATTGCTCTTGTATCAAATTTATCTAAGGATAGCTTAATATCTAGCAGTGAATCACTATTTGAATTCTGGAATATTTAATATAATTTTGCTATTTTTATTGGATATTATTTAGCATTTTGGCAGGAAAATATTTACTATCTTCCTACAAAAAATAGATTGGTTGCTCCACAATGATTCTGTACAGAACAATAGCAAGACAACTATCAAACATAGTGGGGATACCAGCCTTAGATCACATACTTTTATGCATACATTTCCTAAGGTGTAAAACATGCTTTAAATGGTAAATTTTACTGACCTATAAATATAGTGACCGTTAATAGTCAGAAGTAAAGAGAACAGTGTTGCTTAAAGGGACAGTCTTATTTAAAAAGATAGATAATCCCTTTATTACCCATTCCCCGTTTTTGCATAACCAACAGTGTTATATTAATATAATTTTTACCTCTGTGATTACCTTGTATCTAAGCGTCTGCAGACAGCCTCCTCATCTAAGTGCTTTTGACAGACATGCAGTGTAGTCAATCAGTGAAGACTCCTAAATAACTTCAGGGGAGTGAGCACAATGTTATCTATATGACACACGTGAACTAACACTGTCTAACTGTGAAAAACTTTCAAAATGCTCTGAGGTAAGAGGCGGTTTTCAACAGTTTAGAAATCAGTTTGAGCCTATCTAGGTTTAGCTTTTCAAAAATACCACCAAGGGAACAAAGCAAATTTGATAATAAAAGTAAATTGGAAAGTTGTTTAAAATTGCATGTCCTATCTGAATCATGAAAGTTTAGTTTTGACTTTACTGTCCCTTTAAGTGCCAAACATCATAGGTTCAGGCCTTTTAGACAGAAATTCTTAAAACAAAACTTAGTTGACAAAGAATTCCATTTTACTTGTTAACAGGGTTGTGACATTTGTGGTTTCTGGGGGAGGGTTAAGTTAGGAGCTAACATATTAACGCCTAGATTTAGAGTTCTGCGTTAGCCGTCAAAACCAGCGTTAGGGGGTCCTAACGCTGGTTTTGGCCGCCCGCTGGTATTTAGAGTCAGTCAGGAAAGGGTCTAACACTCACTTTCCAGCCGCGACTTTTCCATACCGCAGATCCCCTTACATCAATTGCATATCCTATCTTTTCAATGGGATCTTTCTAACGCCGGTATTTAGAGTCTTGGCTGAAGTGAGCTTTAGAAATCTAACGACAAGAATCCAGCCGCAGAAAAAAGCCAGGAGTTAAGAGCTTTCTGGGCTAACGCCAGTTCATAAAGCTCTTAACTACTGTGCTCTAAAGTACACTAACACCCATAAACTACCTATGTACCCCTAAACCGAGGCCCCCGCACATCACCGCCACGCTATTAATTTTTTTTAACCCCTAATCTGCCGAATGCACACCGCCGCAACCTACATTATCCCTATGTACCCCTAATCTGCTGCCCCTAACATCGCCGACCCCCTACATAATATTTATTACCCCCTAATCTGCCCCCCCCAACGTCGCCGCTACCTACCTACATTATTAACCCCTAATCTGCCGACCAGAACTCACCGCTACTATAATAAATGTATTAACCCCTAATCCGCCTCACTCCCGCCTCAAAAACCCTATAATAAATAGTATTAACCCCTAATCGGCCCTCCCTAACATCGCTGACACCTAACTTCAATTATTAACCCCTAATCTGCCGACCGGACCTCGCCGCTACTCTAATAAATGTATTAACCCCTAAAGCTAAGTCTAACCCTAACATTAACACCTCCCTAAGTTAAATATAATTTAAATCTAACGAAATAAATCTTATTAAATAAAGTATTCCTATTTAAAGCTAAATACTTACCTGTAAAATAAACCCTAATATATCTACAATATAAATAATAATTATATTGTAGCTATTTTAGGATTAATATTTATTTAACAGGCAACTTTGTATTTATTTTCACCAGGTACAATAGCTATTAAATAGTTAATAACTATTTAATAGTTACCTAGTTAAAATAATTACAAAATTACCTATAAAATAAATCCTAACCTAATTTACAAGTAAACCTAACACTACACTATCAATAAATTAATTAAATAAACTATCTACAATTATCTACAATTAAATCAACTAAACTAAATTACAAAAAAAACAAACACTAAATTACAAAAACAGACCAACACTAAATTACAAAAAATAAAAAAAGATTACAAGAATTTTAAACTAATTACACCTACTCTAAGCCCCCTAAAAAAATAACAAAGCCCCCAAAATAAAAAAATGCCCTACCCTATTCTAAAATAAATATTTTACAGCTCTTTTACCTTACCAGCCCTTAAAAAAGCCTTTTGCGGGGCATGCCCCAAAGAATTCTGCTCTTTTGCCTGTAAAAAAACATACAATACCCCCCAACATTACAACCCACCACCCACATACCCCTAATCTAACCCAAACCCCCCTTAAAAAACCTAACACTAAGCCCCTGAAGATCTTCCTACCTTATCTTCACCACGCCGGGTATCACCAATCTGTCCAGAAGAGGGTCCGAAGTCTTCATCCTATCCGGCAAGAAGAGGTCCAGAAGAGGGTTCAAATTCTTCATCCTATCCGGCAAGAAGAGGGCATCCGGACCGGTAGACATCTTCATCCAGGCGGCATCTTCTATCTTCTTCCATCCGGCGCGGAGCGGGACCATCTTGAAGCAGCCGACGCGGATCCATCCTCTTCTAACGACGTCCTAAGTCCGAATGAAGGTTCCTTTAAATGACGTCATCCAAGATGGCGTCCCTCGAAATCCGATTGGCTGATAGGATTCTATCAGCCAATCGGAATTAAGGTAGGAAAAATCTGATTGGCTGATTGAATCAGCTAATCAGATTCAAGTTCAATCCGATTGGCTGATCCAATCAGCCAATCAGATTGAGCTCGCATTCTATTGGCTGTTCCGATCATTTAAAGGAACCTTCATTTGGACTTAGGACGTCGTTAGAAGAGGATGGATCCGCGTCGGCTGCTTCAAGATGGTCCCGCTCCGCGCCGGATGGAAGAAGATAGAAGATGCCCTCTTCTTGCCGGATAGGATGAAGACTTCGGACCCTCTTCTGGACCTCTTCTTGCCGGATATGATGAAGACTTCGGACCCTCTTCTGGATGGATCGGTGATACCCGGTGTGGTGAAGATAAGGTAGGAAGATCTTCAGGGGCTTAGTGTTAGGTTTTTTAAGGGGGGTATGGGTTAGATTAGGGGTATGTGGGTTGTAATGTTGGGGGGTATTGTATGTTTTTTTACAGGCAAAAGAGCAGAATTCTTTGGGGCATGCCCCGCAAAAGGCCCTTTTAAGGGCTGGTAAGGTAAAAGAGCTGTAAAATATTTATTTTAGAATAGGGTAGGGCATTTTTTTTATTTTGGGGGCTTTGTTATTTTTTAGGGGGCTTAGAGTAGGTGTAATTAGTTTAAAATTCTTGTAATTTTTTTTATTTTTTGTAGTTTAGTGTTTGTTTTTGTAATTTAGTGTTTGTTTTTTTTGTCATTTAGTTTAGTTGATTTAATTGTAGATAATTGTAGATAGTTTATTTAATTAATTTATTGATAGTGTAGTGTTAGGTTTAATTGTAACTTAGGTTAGGATTTATTTTACAGGCAATTTTGTAATTATTTTAACTAGGTAGCTATTAAATCGTTATTAACTATTTAATAGCTATTGTACCTGGTTAAAATAAATACAAAGTTGCCTGTAAAATAAATATTAATCCTAAAATAGCTACAATATAATTATTATTTATATTGTAGCTATATTAGGGTTTATTTTACAGGTAAGTATTTAGCTTTAAATAGGAATAATTTATTTAATAAGATTTATTTTATTTTGTTAGATTTAAATTATATTTAACTTAGGGGGATGTTAGTGTTAGGGTTAGACTTAGCTTTAGGGGTTAATACATTTATTAGAGTAGCGGCGAGGTCCGGTCGGCAGATTAGGGGTTAATAATTGTAGGTAGGTAGCGGTGATGTTGGGGGGCAGATTAGGGGTTAATAAATATAATATAGGGGTCTGCGGTGTTAGGGGCAGCAGATTAGGGGTACATAGGGATAACGTAGGTTGCGGCGGTGTACGGAGCGGCAGATTAGGGGTTAAAAATAATATTCAGGGGTCAGCGATAGCGGGGTTGGCAGATTAGGGTTTAATAAGTGTAAGGTTAGGGGTGTTTAGACTCGGGGTACATGTTAGGGTGTTAGGTGCAGACTTAGGACGTGTTTCCCCATAGGAAACAATGGGGCTGCGTTAGGAGCTGAACGCTGTTTTTTTGCAGGTGTTAGGTTTTTTTTAGCTCAAACTGCCCCATTGTTTCCTATAGGGGAATCGTGCACGAGCACGTTTTTTAAGCTGGCCGTGTCCGTAAGCAACGCAGTGGCGGTAAATATGCCTGTACGCTCCCTTTTTGGAGCCTAACGCAGCCCTTCTGAGAACTCTAAATACTAGCGTTGTTTAAAAGGTGCGGGGGGAAAAAACACGCATAGCTAACGCACCCCTTCTAACGCAAAACTCTAAATTTAGGCGTTAGATACTTAAATATCTGAAATGACCACTATTTAACAACCAGAGGAGTGAGTGGACTTAATATTGATAGTAAGCCCTTCCATGCTCTGACCTGATTGATTAAGCTATCTGGAATAACAATTTTTCCCTAACCTGAGAGCAAACCAAAACACAGTGAAGATTAAAAAAGAAGATAAACTACACTGTTGCTGGCAACAATATATGTATAGTTGGCTACTATAGAAAAACAGCCTTTTATTGGGCTTTTTCAGTTGTCAATGCCATTGAATTAAATAAAAAATAAAAATAAAAATCAAGTGCAAACTAAAGTGATGATTAAAAAATGAATTGGTACAGCCTTGAATTCGAAAACCTTGCAAAAACTAATGCAAACCATTTTCCATTAACCTTTTAATTTATTACAACACACGCGTTCAAATGTTTTACTATATGCTTAGAATTTTACTTCATACCAAATCTCAGCCCAAACTATTCAGCCATTTTTATGCCTTGTTTTTAAAAGTTTTATTTATTTTGAGAAAAAAACCTGTCAAGATAGTCGTCAAAATTAAACTTTCATGATTCAGATAGAGCATGCAATTTTAAGCAACTTTCTAATTTACTCCTATTATCAAATTGTCTTTGTTCTCTTGGTATCTTTATTTGAACAAGCAAGAATGTAAATGGCTACATTTAAACACCAATCAACAAGCGCTACTCAGATGCTGAACCAAAAATGCGTTAAATTCTGTGTTTTCAAATAAAGATACCAAGAGAACAAATAAAAATTAATAATAGGAGTAAATTAGTTGTTTAACATTGAATGCTCTATCTGAATCATGAAAGTTTAATTTTGACTAGACTATCGCTTTAAGTTTAATACAATACACATTAGCTAAGATCTAATGTTTATGTTTTGTTTGGTAAAGGGTGATGAATTAACTTCCAGTGATGTATATTGACCATGTATTTATTCATTTTCTACCAGAATTATACTAAATTGTTGTATACCTAAAAAGTAATTACAGGTCAGGTTACATAAGTGTTGGTGCACTGGTATTCTGTAGAGAAGTACATGTTTCAAAATCCCCTGAACCCAACTACTTTACAGTGCTTTAAATTAAAACATGTTCTTAATGTGTTCAGAGTATTTTTATGTGATGTTATTAATGATGAATGGTCTGTTTTGTAACATCTTCAATAATGACATAGATTAAATGATTTGTCATATAATCTGTTGTGTAACTGATGATTTGTAGGCACCAGGTACGTCATAAGTGATGTCAGCACTGATATTAATTATGTCATCTAAGTTGTCATGTGTGATGTCCTTGATTATGTCACATATCTCAGGTGTTGGTGATATACTCACCCTGGACTGAATAACTTCTTCAGACCAAGACAGGTTAAAAAGAGTTTGTTTATTGATTACACACTGCAGTACAGAGAGAAACAATACAAAGTTTTCTCTGAGGGGGTCAGTCTCCTTCCCAGGTATTTATACATTCCACATCTAGGCTATTTACAGTTTATGATTAGCTAGCTAAAAAATGCAAGGGTTTTAACAAATATAGTTACATCATAAGTAAATAACAGTTACACATCAGAATTGTAGGTTTTACTGTGTTTGACAATACATAAAAAAAGGCAAAGGTCAGGGATGAACTAGATACATTCCCAAAGTTTACAATGAGTTGTGTACATCCATTCATATATTTGGCCTAGCAAGATAACTAGATGGAATGCAAGGACTTAAACAAGGATGGAAAAAGATTAGATTTAGAAAAAATAAACAGACACACTCAGAACTAGCTACATTTTATAGCCCCATTAACCAGACTGGCCGCTCCTGACTTATAATGCCCACATTCAAATTAACCCATTCAGACCTCACAAGGCACTGCAAAAAACAGAGACAGATATTGCTTATTATTTTCAACAGTCCCTCCTCTGATGCTATTAAACTCTGTGACAATAGCATCAAACAGCAATATGATTTAGTCAGGTGAACTCCATCTCAAACTGCAGTGCAGAGTTGCCGTGGTCATAGCGATGGGGCACATGCGGGGCTGAATCTTCACAGGAGGGCATCAGTCTGCTGGTTGCTGGGCTGACAAGGCTGCAGAGCTTGTGTAGCATTAGTTTGAGACAGATTACTACGAGAGAAAGAAAAACAATTAGTACGACAAAGATTAGCAAACCTTGCAGTATCTTTACACCTAGTTTATCCTGACAGGCCAAAAGTCAAATCAGAAACCAAAACACTAAACTAAGTATCATACAGAATGGGTAAGTAATAAAATTATAATTTTTCCATTTTTCTCTCTAAGTATTGAGCTTTGGTTCTCCACATAATTAAAAGATAAGGATGTAAGTCTGTGTAAACAAAGTGATAACATAATGGAATATGATATTACCTGAAGATAGGCTGTAGTTTTAAAGCACAAAACCAGCTACTTCATATACACAAATAAACCCGAAAATGCAATTTCTCATAAATTTTATACTCTGCAGCTGCTCTTACAAGTCTAAAATAGATTAATATAAAAATATTTTTTCAATGTACTGTCCCTTTAAGAGACTGGGGTTGCCACAGACATACAATATATTGCTTTGTAATCTCTATCTAATAGCTAAACATAAGTACATACGTATTTGAGCACAATTATATTAACACCTAAACTACCTTGAATGCTGCTATTAAATGGATGCAAAACTAATAACCATCTGAAAATAAACAAAAAACAAATAGAGAATGTGGGGAAGGTGCAATATAAAAACCTCCCAGATACATTACCAAAATAATTAATCCAATCATCACTGGGTGAAAATTTAACAAGTATAATTTTTATATGTACTTTACAAAAAATTAAGCAAAATAAAAATGAATGTATAGTAATGTTTCATTGTCAATAGTGTAACATTGTATACATTGTTGAAATGCCTAATTTAATAGTATTTTAACTAAAAGAACATTAATACTGAGGTACCAGACTCATGGCTATGTGGTATTAAACCACGGATCCAACAGGCACCTGTACCATCAGCGTGGCAGTAACAATAAATGCATTGTCTTGTTCCCATGGGGTGGTATGGCAGACATAACTGGGAACAATGAGAATGACCAAAAATATAAAAGGATACATGGTGATTTTGATATACAAATAACAATTGCACAGTAATAGAATAAATAAATCATACAAAAAGAAATTGCTAACATTTGAGTGATTACTAAAAGGTTTATAAAACAGAGAATTCCTTTACACACCAGTAAGCATCACTAGGGTGTAAATGCAGCATATAGAAATTATAATGAAAAATAAAAAATGAGTTCATTAGCTTTAAACATTCAGGAAATAATCAAGCACTATCAGAGAATGATACTTCCCAAAGGCTCAGTCTTTTTGGATTTCCTTGCCAGTGACAGGATCAGTCTGTTGTGGCACCAATTTATAGTTAGATCTATGATTTAACTTCTGTGACTTCAGTGGCTGTATTTGTGATAAATAATACACAGGCAGGCCCCTTCTACTTTGGCTCCAGAGCTGTTTTTCTGGAAAAACTCCCAACCATTATCCAGGTGAGATGGCATGCACTACACAATTGTCATTCTTTAACTGTGCAGCAAGTACCTGGATATGAAAAGACTTAAGCATTGATGTTAGTTGTATGTCAGTCTCCAAAATCAACATCACAGATATTGTATTTACAGCCTGTTTCTGAGCAATGTTAAACTAATAGTCACCAGCATTTTACACAGGGGGTATTGTAAAATACAGGGTAATTTATGTTTCTCTTTCAAGGATCAATAAAATTGAACTTTAATGATTTAGATAGGGCATGTAATTCAAACAACTTTAAAATGTAACATAACATAGTAGATAAGGTTGAAAAAAAAGACTGAAGTCCATCGAGTTCAACCTATACAAATCTAAAATACTTACAAAAAGCTCCAGTTAAGCTTAAATAACCCCGTTAAAATGTGACCCATTTAATACTAGCAATCATATCCATGAATTTTGTTAGTATACAGAAACTTATCCAGACTATTTTTAAATGTATCTATGGTATTGGCATTCACTACCTCCTTTGGTAATGAGTTCCACAATTTTATTGCTCTCACAGTGAAAAAACGTTTCCGTTGCAGGAGATTAAATCTCCTTTCCTCCAACCTTAAATTATGACCTCTTGTCAGAAACAATTTTCTTGGAATAAACAGAGCTTCTGCCATCTCTGTATATGGGCCTTGAATATATTTATATAAAGTAATCATGTCACCTCTCAAGCGCCTTTTTTCTAAAGAAAACAGACCCAGTTTGGCTAGCCTCTCCTCATAGGTTAATTTCTCCAATCCCCTTATTAGCTTTGTGGCCCTTCTCTGAACTTTTTCTAGTTCTGCAATATCTTTTTTAGCAATTGGTCCCCAGAACTGCACTCCAAACTCAAGGTGAGGTCTTACCAGGGCTTTATATAATGACAGAATTATGCTTTCCTCCCTTGAATCAATACCTCTTTTAATACATGCTAGTATCTTATTAGCCTTTGAAGCCGCTGCCCTGCATTGTGCACCCATCTTTAGCTTGTTATCTATTACTACTCCCAAATCCCTTTCCTCTTGTGTTTGGCTAAGTCTTGTCCCATTTAAAAAATACGTAGCCTGCTTATTTTTACTTCCAAAATTTAGAACCTTGCATTTTTCCGTATTAAATCTCATTTTCCATTCACTTGCCCATAGTTCTAATTTTAGCAAATCCCTTTGTAAAGACAGTTCGTCCTGCTCTGACCTTATGACCTTACTTAACTTAGTATCATCTGCAAAAATAGAGATGTCGCTATTTAATCCTTGCTCCAAGTCATTTATAAAAATATTAAAAAGAACAGGGCCCAGTACTGATCCCTGGGGGACGCCACTGATTACCTTTGTCCAATCTGAGTATGATCCATTTACTACTACTCGTTGCTCCCTATCTTTTATCCAGTTATTTATCCATGAGCTAACATTTTCAGCTATTCCCAGTCCCTTAATTTTGTGCATTAATCTCTCATGTGGCACTGTATCAAATGCCTTTGCAAAATCTAAGTATATCACATCCACTGATTCCCCTTTATCTATATTTTGACTTACTTCCTCGTAGAATCTAATCAGATTAGTTTGACATGATCTATTTCTCCTAAAGCCATGCTGATTAGAACTCATAATCTTGTTTACACGAATATGCTCATCAATATAATCCCTTATAATCCCTTCAAATATCTTCCCCACTATTGATGTCAGACTAACTGGTCTATAGCTTCCTGTATCATCCCTGCTTCCCTTTTTGAAGAGTGGCACCACATCAGCTTTACGCCAATCCTGGGGTACCATGCCTGAGGATAATGAGTCTTGAAAAATTAAGAGTAAAGGTTTGTCTATAACAGTGCTAAGTTCCCTCAACACCCTTGGGTGTATTCCATCTGGGCCTGGAGTTTTATTTACCTTAATATTTTCCAGTTTTTTCCTGATATCCTCTAAACAAAACCCAGTTAGTGGTATGGACTGGCATGTTCTATTATGTTCAAAAGTATAATTCAATGGTTCTTCTCTTGTGTATACTGAAGAAAAAAACTGGTTTAGTACCTCAGCCTTCTCCCTGTCATTATTTATCATGCTACCCTCCACACATTTTAATGTACCTATATTATCCTTCTTAGATTTTTTGCTATTTATGTACTTAAAGAACCTTTTAGGGTTAGACTTAGAATCCTTAGCAATTAATTTTTCATTTTCAATTTTGGCTAATTTGATTGCTTTTTTGCATGCTTTGTTACATTCCTTATAAATATTGTATGCTGAGTCTGTACTATTTTCTTTTAATAATTTAAATGCCCTACGTTTTTTCCTAATTTCTCTTAACACATTTTTATTTAGCCATAATGGCTTTGTTTTTTTATTTTTACTTTTATAACCATATGGTATGTGTTGATATGTATATTTATTTAACACATTTTTAAATATTATCCATTTATTCTCTGTATTTTTATTAGAAAATACATTGTCCCAATTTATATTATTTAATGATTTCCTTAAATCGTTGAATTTTGCTTTCTTGAAATTAAAAGTCTTAGTTAAGCCTTTAAAACACTGCATTTGAAAATAGATTTCAAATGTGACCATGTTATGATCACTGTTACCCAAATGTTCTTTAACTTCTATGTTTGATATTATATCTGTATTGTTTGATAGCACTAAATCCAATATAGCTTTACTCCTAGTTGGCTCCTCTATTAATTGTGACAAGAAGTTATCCCTGAGAACATTTAAAAATCTATCCCCCTTAGCTGAATTACTAGTTTCATTGGCCCAGTTTATATCAGGGTAGTTAAAATCTCCCATAATTACAGCACTGTTATTAGCAGCCTTACCTATTTGGATAAGTAGCATGTTCCTCGTAATATTTTTTTAGGATTTTTCCCCCCACTCTTTATTTCAACTTTTATAATCAAATCTGTATTCTTTGTTAAAGGCTAAAACTAGGCAGGCTCATAGGCTGCAGCACTAATTGCCAAATTGCAAGTTTATAAAAAAGCACTGAGATAAGTGGGTAGTCTGCAGAGATTTGGATACTAAGTAATCACAGCGGTAAAAGAAGTTTATCAATACTACCGTGTTGATCATGTAAAACTGGGGAATGGGTAACAAAGTGACCATCTATTTTTTATTTATTTATTTTTAAACAATAAAAAATGTCAAGTACACTGTCCCTTTAATTTCAAAAACATTTCCCCTGCTGATTGTATTAGTGACAAATCTTTAACACATAGATTCTGCAATTATCACTCCAAGGCAGATATACACTTTCTTGTTCTGCTCCAGACACATTAAGTAAAATTGTCCCTAGTTTACACAGTAAGTCTTTCCTAATGACATTATTGAACAGTTTTAGAACATGTCCTTCTGTTTCAGGACCTACAGTTACACTCAAAGGTTCTGATATGTGCTTATTCCAAACTCCAATAATCACTTTTGGCTATATTTACAAAGGGCTAATGTGCTTTGTCTAACAAGAACTGACAGTCAGAGTCTACATTCTTCTTAGGGTTAAAAACAGTACCCTCTCCCCCTCCCTTTTTCTTATAGCACGCAGCTCCTATGTCTTTACTGTCTGACTGCTCGAAAGTCTTATCTGTGTCACATTTTTCTATAGTTAAAACATTTTATTCCACTTGAAAAATTTAAGTAAAAGAAGTTAAACAACCATATACACACATTTTCATTAAGATTATACCTGGTTTAATTGTATTCATCCACTAAATATTATTTGAACTAAATATTGTCTTTGCATAATTATTGCAGCTGGCCAGTTCTGCAAATCAATACAAGACATTGGGGGGTAGTTATCAAGCCGTCAACCTCAAATATGCTGGAATTCCGCAGCATATCTGTGGCGAGGCTGATTCGCCTTAGTTATCAAAGGCTAGAGACCGGCAAAAGTAGAATTTTGTGACGTAAGCTTCGAACCGCCGGACTCAGTCCTACACAGATCGATTCTTACGTCACTCCAGATGTTCCGCACACAAGTGCGGCACAATCTGACTACTTTTGCTAGTTATCAAAAAACTAGCAGGTACGCTCGGCACTTTTCCAGCCCTGGAGGCGGCGGATCCCATAGGAATCAATGGGAGTCTGACCATAGCGAAAGTTCATGACTCGCTGCTGCCAGACATCCCATTGATTTCTATGGGAGCTGTCAACACCCTAACATGTACCCCGAGTCTAAACACCCCTAATCTGTCCCCCCTACACCGCCGCAACTAAATAACTGTATTACCCCCTAAACCGCCGCTCCCGGAGCCCACCGCCACTATAATAAACATGTTAACCCCTAAACCGCCGATCCCTGACCCCACGGCAACTATAATATATGTATTAACCCCTAAACCGCCGCTCCCAGACCCCGCCGCAACTATAATATATGTATTAACCCCTAAACTGCCGCTCCCAGACCCTGCCGCCACCTACATGATACCTATTAACCCCTATCCTGCCCCCCTATACCGTCGCCCTCTATAATAAAGTTATTAACCCCTATCCTGCCGATCCCTGACCTCGCCGCAACTAAATAAATTGTTTAACCCCTAAATTGCCGCTCCCGGACCCCGCCGCAACCTATATTAAATTTATTAACCCTTATCCTGCCCCCACACTATTAACCCCTAAACCTAAGTCTAACCCTAACACCCCTCTAACTTATATATTAATTAAATAAATCTAAATAATATTTCTATTATTAACTAAATTAATCCTATTTAAAACTAAATACTTACCTTTAAAATAAACCCTAATATAGCTACAATATAAATAATAATTATATTGTAGCTATCTTAGGATTTATTTTTATTTTACAGGCAAATTTCAATTTATTTTAACTAGGTACAATAGCTATTAAATAGTTATTAACTATTTAATAGCTACCTAGATAAAATAAAGAGAAATTAACCTGTAAAATAAAAACTAACCTAAGTTACAATTACACCTAACACTACACTATACTTTAATAAATTATTCCTATTTAAAACTAAATACTTACCTGTAAAATAAACCCATAGGCCTAGATTTGGAGTTTGGCGGTAAAAGGGCTGTTAACGCTCCGCGGGCTTTTTTCTGGCCGCACCATAAAATTAACTCTGGTATCGAGAGTTCAAACAAATGCTGCGTTAGGCTCCAAAAAAGGAGCGTAGAGCATTTTTACCGCAAATGCAACTCTCGATACCAGCGGTGCTTACGGACGCGGCCAGCCTCAAAAACGTGCTCGTGCACGATTCCCCCATAGGAAACAATGGGACTGTTTGAGCTGAAAAAAAACCTAACACCTGCAAAAAAGCAGCGTTCAGCTCCTAACGCAGCCCCATTGTTTCCTATGGGGAAACACTTCCTACGTCTGCACCTAACACTCTAACATGTACCCCGAGTCTAAACACCACTAGCCTTACACTTATTAACCCCTAATCTGCCGCCCCCGCTATCGCTGACACCTACATTATATTATTAACCCCTAATCTGCCGCTCCGTAAACCGCCGCAACCTACGTTATCCCTATGTACCCCTAATCTGCTGCCCTAACATCGCCGACCCCTATATTATATTTATTAACCCCTAATCTGCCCCCCTCAACGTCGCCGACACCTGCCTACACTTATTAACCCCTAATCTGCCGAGCGGACCTGAGCGCTACTATAATAAAGTTATTAACCCCTAATCCGCCTCACTAACCCTATCATAAATAGTATTAACCTCTAATCTGCCCTCCCTAACATCGCCGACACCTACCTTCAATTATTAACCC
The DNA here is from genome assembly GCF_027579735.1 of Bombina bombina. Taxonomy (NCBI): domain Eukaryota; kingdom Metazoa; phylum Chordata; class Amphibia; order Anura; family Bombinatoridae; genus Bombina; species Bombina bombina. The sequence continues at coordinate 568,343,633 of NC_069500.1, read as the reverse complement.
CTAATCTTCCGAGCGGAGCTCACCGCTATTCTAATAAATGTATTAACCCCTAACGCTAAGTCTAACCCTAACACTAACACCCCCATAACTTAAATATAATTTACATCTAACGAAATTAATTAACTCTTATTAAATAAATGATTCCTATTTAAAGCTAAATACTTACCTGTAAAATAAATGCTAATATAGCTACAATATAAATTATAATTACATCGTAGCTATTTTAGGATTTATATTTATTTTACAGGTAACTTTGTATTTATTTTAGCTAGTTAGAATAGTTATTAAATAGTTATTAACTATTTAATAACTACCTAGCTAAAAGAAATACAAAATTACCTGTAAAATAAATCCTAACCTAAGTTACAATTAAACCTAACACTACACTATCATTAAATTAATTAAATAAATTAGTTACAAATAACTACAATTAAATACAATTACATAAACTAACTAAAGTACAAAAAATAAAAAAAGCTAAGTTACAAAAAATAAAAAAAATAAGTTACAAACATTTCAAAAATATTACAATTTTAAGCTACTTATACCTAATCTAAGCCCCCTAATAAAATAACAAAGCCCCCCAAAATAAAAAAATGCCCTACCCTATTCCTATTCTAAATTAAAAAAGTTCAAAGCTCTTTTACCTTACCAGCCCTTAAAAGGGCCTTTTGCGGGGCATGCCCCAAAGAAAACTGCTCTTTTGCCTGAAAAAGAAAAATACAACCCCCCACAACATTAAAACCCACCACCCACATACCCCTAATCTAACCCAAACCCCCCTTAAAAAAACCTAACACTACCCCCCTGAAAATCATCCTACCTTGAGCTGTCTTCAGTCAGCCGACCCACTGATGGAACCGAAGAGGAGATCCGGAGAGGCAGAAGTGATCCTCCAAGGGGCGCTGAAGAAGTCTTCCATCCGATGAAGTCATCATCCAGGCGGCGCTGAAGTAGTCTTCTATCCGGGTGATGTCATCTTCCAAGTGGCGCTGAAGAAGTCTTCCATCCGGGCGATGTCATCTTCCAAGCGGGGTCTTCAATCTTCTTCTTCAGGATCCATCTTCATTCCGCCGACGCGGAACATCCTTCTTCCCCGAAGGACTACCGACGAATGAAGGCTCCTTTAATGGACGTCATCCAAGATGGAGTCCATTCAATTCCGAATGGCTGATAGGATTCTATCAGCCAATCGGAATTAAGGTAGGAATTTTCTGATTGGCTGATGGAATCAGCCAATCAGAATCAAGTTCAATCCGATTGGCTGATCCAATCAGCCAATCAGATTGAGCTCGCATTCTATTGGCTGATCGGAACAGCCAATAGAATGCGAGCTCAATCTGATTGGCTGATTGAAGCTTGCATTCAATCAGCCAATCAGATTTTTCCTACCTTAATTCCGATTGGCTGATAGAATCCTATCAGCCAATCGGAATTGAAGGGACGCCATCTTGGATGATGTCCCTTAAAGGAGCCTTCATTCGTCGGTAGTCCGTCGGGGAAGAAGGATGTTCCACATCGACGGAATGAAGATGGATCCTGAAGAAGAAGATTGAAGACCCCGCTTGGAAGATGACATTGCCCGGATGGAAGACTTCTTCAGCGCCGCTTGGAAGATGACATCGCCCGGATAGAAGACTTCTTCAGCGCCGCCTGGATGATGACTTCATCGGATGGAAGACTTCTTCAGCGCCCCTTGGAGGATCACTTCTGCTGCTCCGGATCTCCTCTTCGTTTCCATCGGTGGGTCGGCTGGCTGAAGACAACTAAAGGTAGGATGATCTTCAGGGGGGTAGTGTTAGGTTTTTTAAGGGGGGTTTGGGTTAGATTAGGGGTATGTGGGTGGTGGGTTTTAATGTTGTGGGGGGTTGTATTTTTCTTTTACAGGGAAAAGAGCAGTTTTCTTTGGGGCATGCCCCGCAAAAGGCCCTTTTAAGGGCTGGTAAGGTAAAAGAGCTTTGAACTTTTTTAATTTAGAATAGGGTAGGGCATTTTTTTATTTTGGGGTGCTTTGTTATTTTATTAGGGGGCTTAGATTAGGTGTAAGTAGCTTAAAATTGTTGTAATATTTTTTAAATGTTTGTAACTTATTTTTTTTATTTTTTGTAACTTAGCTTTTTTTATTTTTTGTACTTTAGTTAGTTTATGTAATTGTATTTAATTGTAGTTATTTGTAGTTAATTTATTTAATTAATTTAATGATAGTGTAGTGTTAGGTTTAATTGTAACTTAGGTTAGGATTTATTTTACAGGTAATTTTGTATTTCTTTTAGCTAGGTAGTTATTAAATAGTTAATAACTATTTAATAACTATTCTAACTAGCTAAAATAAATACAAAGTTACCTGTAAAATAAATATAAATCCTAAAATAGCTACAATGTAATTATTAATTATATTGTAGCTATCTTAGGGTTTATTTTACAGGTAAGTATTTAGTTTTAAATAGGAATAATTAATTTAATGATAGTGTCTTGTTAGGTGTAATTGTAACTTAGGTTAGTTTTTATTTTACAGGTTAATTTCTCTTTATTTTAGCTAGGTAGCTATTAAATAGTTATTAACTATTTAATAGCAATTGTACCTAGTTAAAATAAATTGAAATTTGCCTGTAAAATAAAAATAAATCCTAAGATAGCTACAATATAATTATTATTTATATTGTAGCTATATTGGGGTTTATTTTAAAGGTAAGTATTTAGTTTTAAATAGGATTAATTTAGTTAATAATAGAAATATTATTTAGATTTATTTAATTAATATTTAAGTTAGGGGGGTGTTAGGGTTAGTGTTAGACTTAGGTTTAGGGGTTAATAATTTTATTACAGTGGTGGCGGTGTGGGGGGGCAGGATAGGGGTTAATAAGTTTAATATAGGTTGCGGCGTGGTCCGGGAGCGGCAGTTTAGGGGTTAAACTATTTATTTAGTTGCGGCGAGGTCCGGGATCGGCAGGATATGGGTTAATAAGTTTATTATAGGTGGCGGCGGTATAGGGGGGGCAGGATAGGGGTTAATAGGCATTATGTAGGTGGCGGGGGTGTACGGGAGCGGCGGTTTAGGGGTTAATACATTTATAAGAGTTGCGGCGGGGTCTAGGAGCGGCAGTTTAGGGGTTAATAACTTTATTTAGTTGCGGGGGGCTCCGGGGGCGCCGGTATAGGGGGTAGAACAGTGTAGTTAGTGTGGGTGCTTAGTGATAGGCTAGCAATAAAGCTGTGAAAAAGCCGAAGAGCAGCGAGATCGGATGAGTGATAACTCTCACAGTCTGCTGCTCATCGCCCTGTACTTCGTGTGCGGCTTTTTGACAGCTTTTTTGATAACTTAGGCGAAATTTTGCAGGTCCGCGGCGGCGATGTGAGGCGAGCTTAGGCGGGCATATTGGGCTGGCGAAGGCAGGTAAGTTGACACGTTGATAACTAGGCCTCAATATGTATATATATAAAAATTAGCGGCATATAATTTACCATCAATAATTCTGTGTAATGTCAATGGAGAACACAATAAACCTTATACACAAAAGTTCAAAATACAACATTTACCTTCAACTGCACATTGTGCACTATTGCTCTGAAAAAATCATACAATCAACCATTAATTAAAACTTCAAAAATATTCACTCCTAAGGTAGAAAACCCACCATGCAAACTTCTAATATCTCCTTACATACCTCCAGCATCTCTTCAATATTTATTCACATTTTCATGAGCATTACATTCTGAATTATCTAACAAAGAAATACATTTCCTCTCAATTATTCCTATTTTTTACAAAATTGTGTAATATATAATTACTTTGTCTATGGGTACTCGCTGATAACAAACACTAAAACATGCTTTACCCCACTTAAAATGTCATTTAAAGAATATAAAGCACAGTTTTAATTTATTACTTCATCTTTTAATCATTAAAACACAAGCTTTTCTAACACATACTTTTGTCAGTCTATCTATCAGTATTCCTATACCCCTCTTACATGCAGCACTTGTGTCTGTATTTTAGTGATGCTGGAATGACCAACAATCTTTGCTCATGTATCCCACTTTTCTACATTTGAAACATTTTATTCTTTTACCCCTTGCACTCTTTTTCTTGTTTTTTGCTATTTTTCTTCCCTTACTGGGAGATTTAATTTTAAGTTTCGTCTGTTAAAACATTACTTAGGGTATTTATTTTATCCAGGTTCCAAGAGCCACCCTCTGGCCATATATTGGACCCTTTGTTTTGAGTTAGTCTGGACCATTTAGTATGGTACTTATTACAAAAAGGGCCATGGTGTTGATTCATATATTCTGCTGGGGAACCTTTTAGCCATTTAGGATTAGTGGAACAGCCTTTAGAGGAACTATGTCCCATTTTAAATTGACTTTTTACTTTTTACTATTTTTTTTTATATTTTTTAAATGTCACTTGGGGTTTTTACTTACAATTAACACAAATTCTTAAAAACTAAAACAACAAAAAACAACAAAACAGAACAAAAGAGAATTGTATTGTATCAGGGGAACCTCTACCCCAACCTGGCAATACTACACCACGTGTTTGCGCTCAAAGGGACATTATACACTCATTTTTTCTTTGCATAAATGTTTTGTAGATGATCTATTTATATAGCCCATAAAGTTGTTTTTTTTTTTTTTTTTTTTTTTTTTTTTTTTTAAATGTATAGTTTTGCTTCAAATAACACTGCTCTGACTTTCAGACTCCTAACCAAGCCCCACAGTTTTATGAGAATACCATCAGTTACCTACTCCAACTTGCTCCTGTTTATGTCCTTTTCAACAGAGCAAACTGAGAGCTTCTAAGTAAGTTTTTAAAAAGTTTTATTCTTAATTTTTATATCAGTACCTGTGCATCTTATTCTTTATAGTAGTGTCTATTACATGCAGTTAAATGAAAATGAGTATATATGAGTGTATACTGTCCCCTTAAATGACTGCTGCAGTCTTACGTCTACCCAGGATAGCCCCTTCCTAAGATTAACAATATTTTCTTCACTAGGAATACTATCATTGCTCACACAAGAAATAAAGCTGTCTAATCAGGACTTATCCAAGAGGTTTTCCTAAACAAATAATCAGAACAGGTAACTATGTGTCCTTTTAGGGTGTCTGCCAGGTCACAGTTTCGGATATTGCATTCAAACACTGACTGGTTAACGTCTGGTGGGACTTGCAGTCAGGTTGGGGCGGCTAGAACTGTAAACCCAGTTTACTAATCCCAGTTGCCTTTAAATAGACACCCTCCTAGGTCACAAGTTTTAACTTTTTACAAAAACAATTTACACAATACAACACATAACATTAATAAATCAATCAACAAAGCCTCTTAGGATAGCGTCACCCAGAACGCCAAACAGCTCTGACCCCTTACCCAGAGACACTCAACTACTGTTAAACTAAAAACAAAAATATTCTTACCATTCAGAAGACCGGTCTAAATTGAGTGTCCCTGGAGCAGAAAGTCTTTGCCACTTGGACTGCTGTCTGAGATTTTGCCATCCGGCCGACTACGCCACGTGTTGGTGATATACTCACCCTGGACTGAATAACTTCTTCAGACCAAGACAGGTTAAAAAGAGTTTGTTTATTGATTACACACTGCAGTATGGAGAGAAACAATACAAAGTTTTCTCTGAGGGGGTCAGTCCCCTTCCCAGGTATTTATACATTCCACATCTAGGCTATTTACTGTTTATGATTAGCTAGCTAACAAATGCAAGGGTTTTAACAAATATGGTTATATCATAAGTAAATAACAGTTACACATCAAAATTGTAGGTTTTACTGTGTTTATAACATAGTAACATAGTAGATAAGGTTGAAAAAAGACTGAAGTCCATCAAGTTCAACCTATACAAATCTAAAATACTTACAAAAAACTCCAGCTAAGCTTAAATAACCCCATTAAAATGTGACCTATTTAATACTAGCAATCATATCTATGAATTTTGTTTATATACAGAAATTTATCCAGACTATTTTTAAATGTATCTATGGTATTGGCATTCACTACATCCTTTGGTAATGAGTTCCACAATTTTATTGCTCTTACAGTGAAAAAAAGTTTCCGTTGCAGGAGATTAAATCTCCTTTCCTCCAACCTTAAATTATGACCTCTTGTCAGAAACAATTTTCTTGGAATAAACAGAGCTTCTGCCATCTCTGTATATGGGCCTTGAATATATTTATATAAACTCATCATGTCACCTCTCAAGCGCCTTTTTTTCTAAAGAAAACAGACCCAGTTTGGCTAGCCTCTCCTCATAGGTTAATTTCTCCAATCCCCTTATTAGCTTTGTGGCCCTTATCTGAACTTTTTCTAGTTCTGCAATATCTTTTTTAGCAATCAGTCCCCAGAACTGCACTCCAAACTCAAGGTGAGGTCTTACCAGGGCTTTATATAATGACAGAATTATGCTTTCCTCCTTTGAATCAATGCCTCTTTTAATACATGCTAGTATCTTATTAGCCTTTGAAGCCGCTGCCCTGCATTGTGCACCCATCTTTAGCTTGTTATCTATTACTACTCCCAAATCCCTTTCCTCCTGTGTTTGGCTAAGTCTTGTCCCATTTAAAAAATACGTAGCCTGCTTATTTTTACTTCCAAAATGTAGAACCTTGCATTTTTCCGTATTAAATCTCATTTTCCATTCACTTGCCCATAGTTCTAATTTTAGCAAATCCCTTTGTAAAGAGAGTTCGTCCTGCTCTGACCTAATGACCTTACTTAACTTAGTATCATCTTCAAAAATAGAGATGTCGCTATTTAATCCTTGCTCCAAGTCATTTATAAAAATATTAAAAAGAACAGGGCCCAGTACTGATCCCTGTGGGATGCCACTGATTACCTTTGTCCAATCTGAGTATGATCCATTAACTACTACTCGTTGCTCCCTATCTTTTATCCAGTTATTTATCCATGAACTAACATTTTCAGCTATTCCCAGTCCCTTAATTTTGTGCATTAATCTCTCATGTGGCACTGTATCAAATGCCTTTGCAAAATCTAAGTATATCACATCAACTGATTCCCCTTTATCTATATTTTTACTTACTTCCTCGTAGAATCTAATTAGATTAGTTTGACATGATCTATTTCTCCTAAAGCCATGCTGATTAGAACTCATAATCTTGTTTACACGAATATGCTCATAAATATAATCCCTTATAATCCCTTCAAATATCTTCCCTACTATTGATGTCAGACTAACTGGTCTATAGCTTCCTGGATCATCCCTGCTTCCCTTTTTGAAGAGTTGCACCACATCAGCTTTACGCCAATCCTGGGGTACCATGCCTGAGGATAATGAGTCTTGAAAAATTAAGAATAAAGGTTTGTCTATAACAGTGCTAATTTCCCTTAACACCCTTCAGTGTATTCCATCTGGGCCTGGAATTTTATTTACCTTAATATTTTCCAGTTTTTTCCCAATATCCTCTAAACAAAACCCAGTTAGTGGTATGGACTGGCATATTCTATTCTGTTCCAAAGTATCATTCAATGGTTCCTCTCTTGTGTATACTGAAGAAAAAAACTGGTTTAGTACCTCAGCCTTCTCCCTGTAATTATTTATCATGCTACCCTCCACGCATTTTAATGTACATATATTATCCTTCTTAGATTTTTTCCTATTTATGTACTTAAAGAACCTTTTAGAGTTAGACTTAGAATCCTTGGCAATTAATTTTTCATTTTCAATTTTGGTTAATTTGATTGCTTTTTTGCCTGCTTTGTTACATTCTTTATAAATATTGTATGTTGACAATACATTAAAAAAAAGGCAAAGGTCAGGGATGAACTAGATACATTCCCAATGTTTACAATGAGTTGTGTACATACATTCATATATTTGGCCTAGCAAGATAACTAGCTGGAATGCAAGGACTTAAACAAGGATAGAAAAAGATTAGATTTAGAAAAAATAAACAGACACACTCAGAACTAGCTACATTTTATAGCCCCATTAACCCCTTAATGACCACAGCACTTTTCCATTTTCTGTCCGTTTGGGACCAAGGCTATTTTTACATTTTTGCGGTGTTTGTGTTTAGCTGTAATTTTCCTCTTACTCATTTACTGTACCCACACATATTATATATACCGTTTTTCTCGCCATTAAATGGACTTTCTAAAGATACCATTATTTTCATCATATCTTATAATTTACTATAATTTTTTTTATAAAATATGGGGGAAAATGTAAAAAAACACACTTTTTCTAACTTTGACCCCCAAAATCTGTTACATATCTACAACCACCAAAAAACACCCATGCTAAATAGTTTCTAAATTTTGTCCTAAGTTTAGAAATACCCAATGTTTACATGTTCTTTGCTTTTTTTGTAAGTTATAGGGCCATAAATACAAGTAGCATAAATACAAGTAGGGGGGTTATTGCTGGATGCCTCCATATCAAGGCATCACTGCTATAACCGGAAAGCAGCTGGAAGCGAGCAGGATCGCTTCCAGCTGCTTTCCAGACCAAGGACGTATGCCATACGTCCTCGGTCATGAACTGTATTTTTTTTGAGGACGTATGGTGTACGTTCTTGGTCGTTAAGAGGTTAACCAGACTGGCCGCTCCTGACTAATAATGCCCACATACAAATTAAGCCATTCAGACTTCACAAGGCACTGCAAAAAACAGAGACAGATATTGCTTATTATTTTCAACACAGGGATGGACTTAAATTCAGAATTTTCCTAATTTTTCAACAAATGAGATGAAGAATCTCTGGCACAATGCAATTACTATGTATATATATATATATATATATATATATATATAGAGATAGATAGATAGATAGATAGATAGAGCTTCAAGTGTAGAAAAGAAGGCTGGCACATCTCCTTGAGTTCGTAAAAACTTTCTTTATTTCAGTCATATAAAACAAGCGGATATGCAAAGCTCAGGAACTATGCTTTACATGTTTCGGTGTCTCAGCCTTAATCATAAGCATAGTACAACTTAAAAAAATTCTAAAATAAATAGGGCTTGCCCCTCACCTATTTGACAAAGTGAATCATGTGACTGACCATACCAGAAATAATCCTGAAATTTAAGGTGGAATGGGGAAAAAACAAAGTGACACCTCATGAAAATGAGTTTAGCTAGCAATGCAAAATCAACTCGGCTATGCAGAAAGAATAATCTCTAGATTTGATCTACTAATTAAGACACTTTTATAGAAGAAAAAAGTACTTGAATATGTGTCACTATGTAATCAATAAAATTACTTACTCATTTATGATACCACATATAACTCTTTGAAGGCAATGTTGCAACATAAAAACCAGTTGTGGGCTAATACTGGCAAGAATTATGCCTGAAACGAGGAAGCAGAAAAAATGAGGGGGGCAAAAATTCTTCAACAGGTTCTGTTAAATATTAAACTTTGAGCAAAATTATTCTTTGAATAATATACTGAGTAACTAACTTGTAAGTACACTATTTGATGAATTTAATCTCAATTGATGAATAAAAACCTTGGGTGTTTCACAAAAATCGGCATAATGCAAGAGTGAAACTGAGATGAAAGTGACTACACAGTTAGTGGAGCTACTCCCAAAAATTAATAAGGTCAAATATGGAATTATACCCTTTTGGGATTCTTGTATCAAGGTAAAAAATCCAAAAGGCCTCACGTTTCAAAAGTAATTTCCCCAAGTTGCCTCCTCGTTTGGGTAATTTGACTGCCTCAATCACCATCCATTTAAGTGTTGTATTAACACTGTTGTGTTCTTGGATGAAATGGTTTGCAAGCTCTAAACAACCATCTTTCCTTTTGATGTCAGAGAGATGCTCTCTCTGACCTCACGTATAGTTCAGCCTATGTACTGTTTACAATTACATGTACACCAGATCATGTACACTGCATTTTTAGATCTACAGTTTACACAGGTGTCAAGGTCGTATTTTTTGCCATTAGTGTGTGATTCAAATGTGTTTGAAAAATTTGCAAAGCTGCACGGGATGCACTGGCTGTAGCCACATCTGTGCATGCCTTTTACTTTGAGCCTGTTTTTTTTACTCTGTTTAAGTGTGTTCTATCAAGCTAATGTTTTTGATTATAGAATTTAAGGATAAACAGTTGTTGAAGGTCAGGGAGGAAATATCTACACTCCAATCAGAGCTAGATTTATGCACTTTAGAAAGTAAGTACAAGGATTTTGACATTATGCTGAAGGATACAATTGCCACTTTAAAGAAAGAGTTAACTCTCATTAAACATGGTAAATATCTAAGAGACCTGGCAGATTACAACTCAGGCAAAGTTTATATTTGGCAAAAAAAGAATAGAGGTAGACCCAGGAGCAGAGGTCCCAGACACAATAGAAATAGGAGCTTTGGGAGTAATACTAGTAATGAATCAGACTCAGGTGAGGATAGTGCACCTGAAGCTAGCACAAGTAACACTAATACACCAAAATCTATACTTAAGAATAACTCTAAAAAAACAGTAGTCTTCTCTGTTCCATCCACGAGTGAACAACCAGCTACTAAACCAATGGTAAAGAAGACCAAGAATAAATACTCTACTTCAATTACGCCCACTGAATCTCATATTTCTGAAACAACTGAATTTGATCAGGTTTTTCAGAACCCTCCAGTGAATCCCGCAAGAGGACGAGGAGGGGGGTTACCAAGAGGAGGCATATCACACAATCAGACAAGATACCAGTTGAGAAGAGGCAGGGGTCACAACAAATATGTAGCATAATAGATGCTGACATAAAACAAAACAATGTAATCAATCTTAGTGACTATACTCTCAGTGATGTTGAAAATAAAGTTTTGGGATTAGGTTTGGGTTTTGTACCGACATCAAGATTCAATTTATTTCAAAATTTGATGTGAATAGATTGATCAGACAACTGACCCTAAAAAAACATTTTCGATTATCCATACAAGAGGAGATAGTGAATGGGTCTAATAACGAGTATTTAGCAGGAATGAGTCCCACAGTAATTTTTAGGAAGGAACGACAAATTCACACACGGGATTCAAACCCAAATCAATATTTTACCCAATTCACTCAAGGGGTGAAATTTTTGTTAATTTTCAAAAAAGAGTCGAACGGGATCTAGTGAATTTGTCTCTCAACCCTGAAAAGAGCCCCAAGAATCTATCAGTCAAAAAAAGATTGGCTATTGAGTCTCTAAAAAACAATTCTGATCTGGTAATCAAAACTGCCGATAAGGGCGGTAGTGTGGTGGTATGGCAAAAAACACATTATATTAATGAAATCATGAGACAGCTTGAAAACAAAGATGACTATGTTTAATCCCACTTTTGCTTTTACAACACAGTTTAAGACCCTTTTGGACAAAGGCCTAACGGCTGGTCACTTGGACCAGGACACTTATCATTTCCTTTATGTCCAACAACCAATTGTTCCCATATTCCATGTGCTTCCCAAAGTGCATAAGTCCCTGGAAGATGTCAGAGGCTGGCCCATAGTGTCAGGCATAGGCTCTCTTTGTGAGAAATTGTCCGAATGGTTGGACAGTATCTTACAACCATTGGTTCTAAAGCTTCCAAGTTACTTACGAGACACTAAACAGGTCCTCCAGAGGTTTGAGGGTTTTCAGTGCAATCACAATGACTGCTGGCTCACAGTAGACGTAGTCTCTTTATATTCCTCAATCCCACACCAAGTGGGTTTAAGAGCAATAGAATATTTTTTGCATAATTGCACTGACTACACTTCTACCTTTGTTGACTACCTGATCGAGGTAACTGATTTCCTTCTGACCCATAATTATTTTTCGTTCCTGGACAACTATTATCTTCAAGTCCGGGGAACTGCAATGGGGGCAAGATTTGCCCCCTCATTCGCAAATTTAACTATGGGCTGGTGGGAGTTAATTTTCTTATATGGTGAACGTAGCCCTTTCATCTTATATATTCAATCTTATTATCGGTATATAGATGATTTGCTACTTGTGTAGACAGGAGATGACCGGTTGATAAGTGACTTCATTGATTATCTTAATGATAATCCCTGTGGCCTTCGGTTTACACATGAATATAATAGGGACAGAATCAATTTTTTGGATATTACTTTATCATTTAACCATGACAGTAAACGTGTGGAGACTACCATGTACAGGAAACCCATTTCGGGTAATACCCTTTTACACGGTCACAGTAATCATCCTAAACATGTCCCATTTTCAATTATTAAGGGACAGTTAATCAGGACAAAACGTAATTGCAGTAGCCAATCAGATTTTGAATTTCAGAGTAAGGATCTCATTAAAAGATTTCTAGAAAGGGGCTATAACAAGAGAGTGATACACAAAGCACAAACAGAGGTTGATACCATCAGTTGAGAGTCTCTTCTCAGAGATAAATCAGATAAAACAAAACAATCGAAATTCTCCACTGATAGAGTAAGTTTTGTAACCCAATATTCGTCCGAATATCATCAAATCTGTAGAGTAATCAAAAGGCATTTTCCTATGCTTTTGGCAGATGATAGGCTTCAACAAGAAGTATACAAAGGTTGCAATTTTACCTATCGAAAAGGTGTCACCTTAGGTAATTTATTGTCACCTAGTGAGCTCAAAAGCAACAGACAGACCAGTTTTCTGCTCCAAGTAAAAGGAATGCACAGATGTGACTACAGCCAGTGCATCCCGTGCAGTTTTGCAAATTTTTCAAACACATTTGAATCACACACTAGATCCCGTTCGACTCTTTTTTGAAAATTGAACAAAATTTTACCCCTTGAGTGAATTGGGTAAAATATTGATTTGGGTTTGAATCCCGTGTGTGAATTTGTTGTTCCTTCCTGAAAATTACTGTGGGACTCACTCCTGCTAAATCCTCGTTATTAGACCCATTCACTATCTCCTCTTGTGTGGATGATAGTATATGTTTTTTTAGGGTCAGTTATCTGATCAATCTATTCACATCAATCAAAGTTTGAAATAAGTTGAATCTTGATGTAGGTACAAAACCCAAACCTAATCCCAAAACTTTATTTTCAACATCACTGAGAGTATAGTCACTAAGATTGAATACATTGTTTTGTTTTATGTCAGTATCTATTATGCTACATATTTTTTGTGACCCCGGCCTCTCCTCAACTGGTATCTTGTCTGATTGTGTGATATGCCTCCTCTTGGTACCCCCCCTCCTCGTCCTCTTGCGGGATTCACTGGAGGGTTCTGAAAAACCTGATCAAATTCAGTTGTTTCAGAAACATGAGATTCAGTGGGCGTAATTGAAGTAGAGTATTTATTCTTGGTGTTCTTTACCATAGGTTTAGTAGCTGGTTGTTCACTTGTGGATGGAACAGAGAAGACTACTGTTTTTTTAGAGTTATTCTTAAGTATAGATTTTGGTGTATTAGTGTTACTTGTGCTAGCTTCAGGTGCACTATCCTCACCTGAGTCTGATTCATTACTAGTATTACTCCCAAAGCTCCTATTTCTATTGTGTCTGGGACCTCTGCTTCTGGGTCTACCTCTATTCTTTTTTTGCCAAATATAAACTTTGCCTGAGTTGTAATCTGCCAGGTCTCTTAGATATTTACCATGTTTAATGAGAGTTAACTCTTTCTTTAAAGTGCAAATTGTATCCTTCAGCATAATGTCAAAATCCTTGTACTTACTTTCTAAAGTGCATAAATCTAGCTCTGATTGGAGTGTAGATATTTCCTCCCTGACCTTCAACAACTGTTTATCCTTAAATTCTATAATCAAAAACATTAGCTTGAAAGAACACTCTGTTAAACAGAGTAAAAAAAACAGTCTCAAAGTAAAAGGCATGCACAGATGTGGCTACAGCCAGTGCATACCGTGCAGCTTTGCAAATTTTTCAAACACATTTGAATCACACACTAATGGCAAAAAATACGACCTTGACACCTGTGTAAACTGTAGATCTAAAAATGCAGTGTACATGATCTGGTGTACATGTAATTGTAAACAGTACATAGGCTGCACAATACATGAGGTCAGAGAGAGGATTAGACAGCATCTCTCTGACATCAAAAGGAAAGATGGTTGTTCAGAGCTTGCGAACCATTTCATCCAAGAACACAACAGTGTTAATACAACACTTAAATGGATGGTGATTGAGGCAGTCAAATTACCCAAACGAAGAGGCAACTTGGGGAAATTACTTTTGAAACGTGAGGTCTTTTATGATTTTTTACCTTGATACAAGAATCCCAAAAGGGTATAATTCCATATTTGACCTTATTAATTTTTGGGAGTAGCTCCACTAACTGTGTAGTCACTTTCATCTCAGTTTCACTCTTGCATTATGCTGATTTTTGTGAAACACCCATGGTTTTTATTCATCAATTGAGATTAAATTCATCAAATAGTGTACTTACAAGTACTCAGTATATTATTCAAAGAATAATTTTGCTCAAAGTTTAATATTTAACAGACCCTGTTGAATAATTTTTGCCCCCTTCCCCCTCATTTTTTCTGCTTCCTCATTTAAGGCTTAATTTTTGCCAGTATTAGCCCACAACAGGTTTTTATGTTGCAACATTGCCTTTTTCAACCTCATTGCATTCAAAGAGATATATGTGGTATCATAAATGAGTAAGTAATTTTATTGATTGCATAGTGACACATATTCAAGTACTTTTTTCTTCTATAAAAGTGTCTTAATTAGTAGATCAAATCTAGAGATTATTCTTTCTGCATAGCCGAGTTGATTTTGCATTGCTAGCTAAACTCATTTTCATGAGGTGTCACTTAGTTTTTTTCCCCATTCCACCTTAAATTTGAGGATTATTTCTGGTATGGTCAGTCACATAATTTACTTTGTCCAATAGGTGAGGGGCAAGCCCTATTTATTATAGCATTTTTTTAAGTTGTACTATGCTTATGATTAAGGCTGAGATGCCGAAACATGTAAAGCATAGTTCCTGAGCTTTGCATATCCGCTTGTTTTATATGACTGAAATAAAGAAAGTTTTTACGAACTCAAGGAGATGTGCCAGCCTTCTTTTCTACATTTGAAGCTTACCTACTTTCGCTGACCGGCACTGCACCTCCAAGTATCACTGTGGATCAGCTGTTCGAGTAACGTTTCCTTGGAGACCTGATACTAGGCCATCATTGGAGGAGCGCAGTCACGTGGAACCCGGAAGTGATCTGGAGCCCGGGTGCAGATACAGCGGAGTGCATACCGAAGAAAGACGCCAGCCGCTCTGTGCTTTTTCCTGGAGCAGATTCCTCATATTACCGGGGGTGGTGAGTTACCGTCCTTCGGTTCTTTGTGGGTATTTCTGCCGTTAACAGGTAGCACTTTTAGGTGGGCTTGTTACATGGGATAGTTAATGGTTCCAATAGCGTTCAAGTAAGCGTATGCACTCCCAGCCTGATACTTTCTGCTAACACAGCTCCATTAACTGATTGTGGACGGAGCTGGTTTATGATTCATCACATTGTTTGTTGGAAACGCTATATATATATATATATATATATATATATATATATATATATATTAGGGAGTGGTGTTACTATAGTTTACCAGTAAATGCAAAAAAGGTAAAAATGTTACTAGACCACCCAAAGTCACATATAGAAAAGCATAATTGTGTGCATATATTTCATATGAATTTCTTTTGGGAAAGGTAAACTTTTTTTATATATGGAATAAGTGGTGTACTTACCTGAAACAGCAATGATGAATATGCAAATTTATATAGAAACAAATTAAAAAAAATATAATGTTTATTATTATTATTACTATTATTATTATTATTATTAATATTATTATTATTATTATTATTATTATTATTATTATTATTATTAACATTATTATTAATATTATTATTATTATTATTATTATTATTATTATTATTATTATTAAAGGGTCAGTCTACTTCAAAAATGTTATTGTTTAAAAAGATAGATAACACCTTAACTACACACTCCCCAGCTTTGCACAATCTACATTGTATTAGCTTTTATTAGCTTTTCACAGCAAGACACTGCTAATTGTGTCCCATAAAGATAACATTGTGCTCATCCCCATGGAGCTGTGCAGGAACCAGCACTAACTGGCTAAAATGCAAGTTAGTAAATAGCCCTGAAATAAGGGGGCAGTCTGCAGAGGCTTAGATATAAGGTAATCACAAAGTATATTAAAATAATCATGTTGGTTGTGCAAAACTGGGGAATGGGTAATAAAGGGATTTTCTATCTTTTTAAACAATAAAAATGTTGGGGTAGACTGTTCCTTTAATAATAATAATAATAACAATAATAATAATAACTTATATAACACTTTCTTCGTGTTGGACTTGCGCTTTATATAAAGTAAAATTAAATAAGATGGTTAAAAGTTACAGTTTTTATTCCTGAAAGGCTTTTTTTAAATAGGTATGTCTTGTGTCTTTGTTTAAAAATGTCCAGAGTAGTGGATTCTTTTACTGTGCTGGGAAGAGTGTTCCATAGAGCTGTGGTGCCATGGCTAAAAGTTTGCAAACCACATTTTTGGTGAACTGAAGAGAGCAAGTTGGGACATATGGCATGAGTAATTTTTTAAATAGCTTGGTCTCTGATCATACAGAGCTTTGTAGGATACCAGGCCTATCTTGAATAGTATGCACTATTTTATTGGCACCTAGTGCAGGGAGTGGAGGATGGGTGATATATGTCAAAATTTTGGCTGGCCAGTTAGCAGGAATAAGGTGCTTGATCCTAGCTATATTCTTTAAATGAAAGAATGAGGCTTGTACTGTTGCTGATATATGATGTTTCAAGTTCACTGTCAAGCATAATACCAAGATTTCTTACTAAATTTGAGATTTGTAGTTTTGATCCTCCATATTCTAGACCAATCTTGTTGCAGCTTAGTTATTATACTATCTCTAACCATCACAAGTATGTTTGTATGTCTGGGTTTAGTTTCATCCAACTGGCATTCATCCATTCCAAGAGATCAGCAAGACATTTAGTGAATGTTTCTACTGGGACATTTGAGTTTGACTTAAAGGAAATGTATATTTATGTGTCATCTGCATAACAGTGGTTGGTGTGGCCATGCTGCCTTATGATATCTCCCATTGGTAGCATATACCCTGGAAATAACATGGGGGTGAGATGGAACCCTGTGGGACACCACACGCCAAGGGGACAGGTGCAAAGGTATATACTCCGATAAGCACCCTCCAGGCTCTGTCAGTCAGAAATGATTCGATTTGGACAGGTGCAGAGGTATATACTCTGAAATGCACCCTCCAGGCTCTGTCAGTCAGAAATGATTCGATTTGGACAGGTGCAGAGGTATATACTCTGAAATGCACCCTCCAGGCTCTGTCAGTCAGAAATGATTCGATTTGGACAGGTGCAGAGGTATATACTCTGAAATGCACCCTCCAGGCTCGGTCAGTCAGAAATGATTTGAACCACCTTAGAACTGTATCACTAAGCCCACAAACAAATGCCATGGTTCATGGTGTCAAATGTAGCAGAGAGGTCAAGGAGGATAAGTGTTGAACACTCACCTCTGTCTTTTAGACAGTACCCATACCAGTGCAGTTCCAGTATTATGCCGTGTCCTGAACCTGACTGGAAAGAGCCAAGCTTCTAGTTGGGTTGCAAAAACTTTCTCAATTACTTTTCTCAGTAAAGGAATGTTTAGGAGTCCAGGGCATTCTTCACATTCATATTGTAGTGTTCTACCAGAGAGATGACATCATCACAGCTGTTTAACATATATGTAAGATCAAGCTTAGACATGAATACCTAAGAGGTTACACCCTTTAGTGGTTGAAACCTTGTCTAAGAGACAGAGTTGTCCCTTCCCACCAAAATATTTATTTTAATTTCTTTAAAAAAACATACAAATGTAACTGCTTTTATTTACTTAAAATTAAAGGGACACTAAAAATCTAAATGAAAGTTTCTTTATTCAGGCAGAGCATGCAGTAAGAACATTTTTTTTTTCCAATTTTCTTCCATTACCAAATACACACACTTTCTGAGGACTGCTTCTACTGAGCCTGTGCAAGAGTTTACAGTATATACATATACTTGTATTGTGATTAGCTGATGGCAGTCACATAATAATACAGGAAGCTATAAATAGAAGTAACTTTTTAAAATTTGTCAGAAAAAATATCTTCTCACTTGAGATTCAGACTAAGGGGTCGATTTATCAAAGGCTTTGCAAGTCTTTCGACCCCAGGTGACTGCAGGTTCTCACAAGAGAACCTGCACGCCATATTTAACAAGCAGCGGTCATCAGAAAGTGGCGAAATTTCAATCTCCCCGGTATAGTCCGACCGGAGTGATTGACAGCTCCTGCCCACGTGTGATTGGCTGTGCGCGTGCAGGGGTGGGATTGCACGCAAGTGCAAAATAGCGCTCGTGTGCAATGCTGAATTCCACCAGGGGAATTCAGCCTGCCAGATGCGAGCTGCGTTGGATAAATCTCCCCCTTAGTGCCTGATTCACTAAAGCTCTCTGGTCTGGTATAATCCTATAAGATCACTTTGCATGGAATGTTTTAGGTAAATTGTACCTTGGGAACTGTGTATGTCATTAAGGGGGGAGGTCACTAATATACTTTATGTTAAGGAGAGACACTATGTAATGGTCAAAAAAAAAGTGATGGTATCTCTCCATGCTGGGAAGTTTTTGAGAATCCGGTCCTTGGTGTTATTGCTTAGTTTTTTTTATGCCTTTGTTGATCATGCAATTCTACTATATTTAATGGTTCTCTAAATATATCAGTACTTAAATGAATCTTGATCTATATTATGTTCTTATCAAGCCATCTCCCTATCAGTAAGCTGTACAGTATATATATATATATATATATATATATATTCCATATGTATAAAGTTTTAAAGCAAACAGCTAAATCTTACATTAAAGGGGCATGTTACTGTATGCTAAATTACTTGAAAAGTGAGGCAACATATCTGTAAAAAAAAGAAGATATTTTACCTCAAAATGTTTTCCTCACCAGAGTGAGTGCCATGTGAGAAGTTATCTTTCAGCTACTGTCATCTGCATGGTGAAAAAACCCAGCCATAATCAGTGCTGAGGTTACACTTTGCTTTACTTTGATTTTGTGGGATTTCACTATAATCTAGAAAGATTTCATTGTAAGCTTCCATAAACTGAGGGGGGAAAAGAAGTGACTGTACCTGCATATACAAGATGTACACTCATTTGAAAGTCCTTCTACAATGGGATGTTATCACTGAGAAATATTAAAGGTAAAATATCTCCCTTTTTAGTACATAGACATTAGGGATGGGCAAATGTTTCGCAACATTTGAAAAATGAAAAGAATTTTAACACATTTGTTCATTCTAATCGAATTTCGAATGTTTACATAACATTCTAACATTCGAATTTCGAATGTTCGGTTTCGAATTTTACGATTACATTCAAAAATATTAGTTTCGAAAAATTAGAATTTATATTTGTTATAGTATTTCTAATGCTTTCTTTAAATGTAATATTTGAATTATGCAATATTTAAATTCGAAAAATTTGAATTTAAATGTTTGTAATAGTATTTCTAATGCTTTCTTTAAATGTAATATTCAAATTATGCAATATTCTATATAGAAACATTCTAAATGATATATTTGTATCTATTATGTATCAATTTACTAGATTCCCTTCCTACCACATGAAATATTGAACTTCTGAATAGCATTTGTTAAATAGAATGTTAAATTCGAAATTTCGAATGTGGACATTCGATATAATTATAAACATTCGAATTTGAAAGTGACATTCTAAAACTGTAAATAGCATTTGATTATAGAATTTTTAAGAAAATTCGTTCTTATCAACATTCGGATTTATAATTCGAATTTCGGTAATAACATTCGTTCTAACATTCAAATTTGGAAATTTACACATTCGCCCATCCCTAATAGACATGTTCAGATGATTCTTTTAGTAAGCTTTTACAGCTATTCTGCATTTATTTTAAAGCATTTAGCATGTGAGTAACATGCCCCTTTAAATCACACTACCCTGGGAGATTATTTATTTCATTAAAGTGATAAATGAATGAAAAAGGAGAATTCTATGTAATTTAGCTTCTTTTTTCTGCCTTATTTCGTTTCTATCTACTCTTAGTATGTAAGTGCATTATACAACATACATTTTAATAATTACTATCTCCACCACCACTGAACAGATCTATTATTTCTCAATATACAGCATGACTGTAAATAAATAAAAATGTAATGACTGACCTCTTTTTCAATATATTCTTATTGGGCAGGGATTTCCTTTCCTTGATTTTTTCAGCATTTTAATTTCCTATCAATTACTCACATTGCTTGCATAGTAACAAATGTCCTATTTTATACTGTATGGTGATACACACAGTGTAGACAAAATTGGATTTACAAAATACTTTAAGGAAATTATTTACGTTTACAGCACAGATTTTTCCAAAACAAGTGTTTTTTTTTTTATTTTACAGCAAGCAGTTACACATGCCAAAGGAATTAAATTACACTCTGGCAAGCAGTATTTACCACAAAATAGCTTACAAGGTTTTATGACAACTGGGGGGTCCATGCAAATGAACTAAAAAGATTTTTAAGGAACAGTTTTTATATATGCATATAATATATCATAAAATAGGCACTGCTTTGCAAAACATATACATAATAAGTAAATGATTTGTAAGCCTTTAAACTATTAATGTGTTAGTCAATTTGCATTGTTTTGCAGTCCGGGAACATACATTTAATAAAGCCTCTTGAGTATACTTCATCCTATCTCTTCTGATGTGGCCAATTAGAGACATATATAAGTACAATTGTGCAGTAATGAAACAATCATGTAGCATGTAGCAGGGTCAAGGTTCTGGAGTTCTGAATTGATCTGATTATTTTTTACTCTTTGTTAATTGACTTACTGCTAACATCTGTATGTGCTAAATCCTTCACATAATTGACTTCTATGAGGCATGTTAAAAAAAACCTCTTAAAAGGACAATCTACACCGGAATTTTTATTGTTTTAAAAGATAGATAATCCCTTTATTACCCATTCCCCAGTTTTGCATAACCAACACAGTTATATTAATATAATTTTAACCTCTGTGATTATCTTTTATCTAAGCCTCTGTAAACTGCCCCTTTATTTCAGTTCTTTTGACAGACTTGCAGTTTAGCCAATCAGTGCCTGCTCCCAGATAACTTCACGTGCACGAGTCCAGTGTTATCTATAGGAAATACATGAACTAACACCCTCTAGTGGTGAAAAACTGTTAAAATGCATTCTGAAAAGAGGTGGCCTTCAACGTCTAAGAAATTAGCATATGAACCTCCTAGGTTAAGTTTTCAACTAAGAATACCAAGAGAACAAAGCAAAATTGGTGATAAAAGTAAATTGGAAAATTGTTTAAAATTACATGCTCTATCTGAATCATGAAAGTTTATTTTGGCATAGACTGTCCCTTTAAGTGGAAGTCTTTACTTACTTTTTTACTATGGATTTGTATTGAAATATATGTTTAAATACATACATACACACACACACACACATATATACATATATATATATATATATATATATATATATATATATATATATATATATATATATGTAGATATATTTTTATATATATATATATATATATATAAAAATATCTTCCCAGTTCAGCACCTTGTCATATACCATGTATCTTTAAATAAATCAGTGTTAACACTTTACATCAGGTCTCCAAAATCTCAAATTCTTTCAGCACAATTGTGTTGCACTCAAGCACAACACTTCACTTTGTCTGTTATATTTACCCCACACGACAAATAATGGCCACGTATACTATGACACAAGTTTAACAATTGAGACTTTATTCAAATGATTCAAAGCATAGATTAGGATTAATTTTAAACAGAATCTATTACTTGCAATTATAAATATGAAACATTACTAATGTTATGTGACTTTGAGAACTAATTGTCTAGACATAATAACATTTGTATCTGTTTTTGCTGGAAAGTGGTTTTGCAACCACAAAGTTTAATTTAGACCTTGTGGTTAGTACTCATACAGAATAGATTTCCTCAGTGGATGCATAAAATGGAATACAGAATCGTTCAACTGCAGATGCTCAGTACATTTCCTGTGGTTGGGGCTCCTAAGGCTTAGAATAGCTTGCAGTTACAATACGCAGCAAATACATTTCTATATTTTTCAGTTGAAAAAGAATGATTTGCTTTAGAAATTCTGTCACTAGCTAAAAGCATAAGGAAAATAATCCACAGCTACTGGATTTATTAAGTGTTAAAATTATACTTGGTCATATGGAGGGCAGCCTAAAACCTCAAAGTGTGAGAAGGGAAAATTTCAACAGTGATGAGGGCTTTTTAATGGTATGAGAAAATATTATGTTCAGAGTGGAAAAAACACTGCAACCAAAATAACACAAGACACATTCATTAATGTTTCCAGCAGAAATCACTTGGCTAAAATCATGTGCATATTTAAAATATTAACATCTGATCAAAACCAAAGTAGAAAATAAATAAGGAAAAGTGAGTTGCATTTATAATATCTGTATGTTAATGATGATAGCTAATAATAATTTCACATTAAAAGGATATAGTAGTAATATAATTTTCTTTCATTTGATACATTTTTCTAAAGGATTGTGATCGACCCCTTTATTGTTAAACAAAAGCTTGTCTATAACTATAGTGTCAATCAAACTCCTTTAGAAAAACATATCTAATGATTTTCAACAGAAAAAACACAATTAAAGTCTATGGGGATTTTGTAGATTAATTGTTTAAAGCATTGTGATAGACCCCTATATGATTATCACCTGCAGAGAGGCTAAAAGCATAAGCTTGAAATCTGTAACTGAAAATCTTACTTTTAGTAGCAATGGCTTCAACTAGAAAAACTTTGAATATTCAAGATTTCATGAGTTGTGTATTTTACCTCCCACACCTATTGGATAAATGAAGTTAGTTCTATAATTCATATCTAAGGTAGTTACCAGTTCCACATTAAAAATAAACCTTTTTTTCAGAACATTTGTCTTTGTTCTACATCACAGAAAAGAATATTTGATTTTTACATTTTATGCCAAAAGTAAGATCTTAAAACAAATGAGAAGTAAACACAATCTACAACGGTTCACCCTTTAGTACTGATTTATATTCTGCTTGTGTACTCTAACTTTTATGTACAAATGATCTGAAGCATGATCACGGTCTTCTTCCTATTAATACAGGTCAGTTAGATGCTCATCCCAGAATGCTGTCATCATGCTATATAATCTTGTACAAGCAGCAGTCTGAAATGGTATAGGCACTGAAACTAGGATTTGTATACACCAAAGGTACACTCAGTGATTTGGTCCTCCTATGGGCCTGGTAGAATGTCATTTTCACTGGATGTGAATAATGAGTGATTGGGTATGAGCAACCAATCCCTGCATCTAAACCCATCTAAACCCTACATCAGCTGGGGCCAACCAATACCAAAATGTAAGGTTATCCAGATGGTGTACAATCCCAATACCACATCCAAATACAAAACTTATGTTCAGTTAATTCATTGTAAAAAAATAACAAACCAAAGTAATTCCTGGAAAGGATTAAAGAAAAATGACACAGAAACAGGAATGCTGCAAATACATGTTTTATGCACATGAAAAAGTCACAAACAATGTACGCATTATTAGAGTTAACATATTTATGATTACTATAGGGGGCTTCTTAATCCTTCTTACAAGCCACATGGATGAAATGTATGGTTCTCAAAACATTGGACATTCCTCTTTGTGCATAAAATCCTTTTTCATAATACTAACTAATCTTATGTGTGGTACTATGAGTACAAATAAAAAATACCAGTCCCTTTAGAAATGTTGTTTCAACAACATACAAATTAATCAGTATCTAGAAGGTGAAAAAGGAAAAGGCACCCCCAAATGGTTTAGTACTTCCAATTTTGTTTGGGGTGCACATCTACTTTGAACTTTTATAGTTCTATTTGTCCATAAAATGAATCCGTATATTAACTTATTTTACTTTCACTTGAATTCCCCTCTAAAGGAAAAAAAAAAAAAAATACAAATTAGTGTAATACTTTTGGATGATAGTCCCTTACAGAAGAAATTATACTTTTAGTTATGACTCAGTTCTAAGTGCAATGCATCTTTTAAAGCCTTCCTGTTATAATACCAAAGGTACCAAAGCAAGCAAACAATCATGCTGATGTTTTATTCCAAAGCAATAAACAAAGAGCAAATCTTAACATCACTTATAAAGCTAATATGACAATTTGTTTGTTATAAACCTGTTTGTTAAGTGCATAATGTGTGCAGCCTTTCCTGTGTTACAAACACCTTGTTAGGTGGTCTCTCAGTTACGTATTTGATCACTTTTGGACAATCCAACATACATTTCACCATTCTTCTGACTTTGTCATGGGTGATGGCCAATCTTCCTTTTAACATACAAATATCCTCTCCATTTGTTACAATTTCATCTTTATCACTGCTCCATTGAATATAACTTTGATTACTAAAAGTCCAAAGTCATCTTAAAAAAAATCCAACATACACTTCAATAGTCTTCTGACTTTGCCCTGGATGATGGCCATCTTCCATATAAGATATAAATATCTTCTCCATTTGTTACAATTTTATCTTTATCATTGCTCCTTGGATACACCTTTGAGTCCAAATCATCTTAAATACATGAAAATTAAAAACTAGATTAGAAGTAAACATTAAAACAATAATATAAATTTAAGAATACATTTTACACTGTGGCTCTGAATAATTGCAATTTATACCTGGTGGATGTATTTAAGTTGCTGTATATAAGCCTGGACATGGAATTATCACACTTGGAAAATAGTGATGTCGCAAATAGTTTGCCGGCGAATAGTTCCCGGCGAACATAGCTTGTTCGCGTTCACCGCGGCGGGCAAACATATGGAATGTTCGGTCCGCCCCCTATTCGTCATCATTGAGTAAACTTTGACCCTGTACCTCACAGTCAGCAGACACATTCCAGCCAATCAGCAGCAGACCCTCCCTCCCAGACCCTCCCACCTCCTGGACAGCATCCATTTTAGATTCATTCGGAAGCTGCATTCTTAGTGAGAGGAGGGACAGTGTAGCTGCTGCTGATTTAATAGGGATATCGATAGCTAGGCTAGTGTATTCAGTGTCCACTACAGTCCTGAAGGACTCATGTGATCTCTGCTGTAAGGACAGCACCCCAAAAAGCCCTTTTTAGGGCTAGAACATGTCTGATTTTTTTTTTATCCCTGTGTAATCTAATTGCAGTTGCCTGCCTGCCAGCGTGTGTGTCAGGCTCACAGCGTATACTGTGCCCACTTGCCCAGTGCCATTACTCATATCTGGTGTGGCAGGTGGTGGGGGTTGGTCTGTGAGGGGGGGGAAGCTACACTACAGAAAAAAAAAACCCCCCCAGAAAAAACTACTTTTTTTTGCAAACTGGGTACTGGCAGACAGCTGCCAATACCCAAGATGGCTGCCAATAAGGCAGATGGGGAGGGTTAGAGAGCTGTTTTGGGGGGATCAGGGAGGTTGGGGGCTAAGGGAGGATGCTACACCACAGCATATGTAAATATGCTAAAAAAACATTAAAAACCTTTTATTTTAGTACTGGCAGACTTTCTGCCAGTACTTAAGATGGCAGGGACAATTGTGGGGTGGGGGAGGGAAGGGAGCTGTCTGGGAGGGATCAGGGGGTCTGATGTGTCAGGTGGGAGGCTGATCTCTACACTAAAGCTAAAAATAACCCTGCAAGCTCCCTACAAACTACTTAATTAACCCCTTCACTGCTAGCCATAATACACGTGTGATGCGCAGCAGCATTTAGTGGCCTTCTAATTACCAGAAAGCAACGCCAAAGTCATATATGTCTGCTATTTCTGAACAAAGGGGATCCCAGAGAAGCATTTACAACCATTTGTGCCATAATTGCACAAGCTGTTTGTAAATAATTTCAGTGAGAAACCTAAAATTGCGAAAAAATGTGTTTTTTTTAAATTTGATCGCATTTGGCGGTGAAATGGTGGCATTAAATATACCAAAATGGGCCTAGATCAATACTTTGGGTTGTCTACTACACTACACTACACTTAAGCTAAAATTACTCTACAAGCTCCCTCTCTAATTAACCCCTTCACTGCTGGGCATAAAACACGTGTGGTGCGCAGTGGCATTTAGCAGCCTTCTAATTACCAAAAAGCAACGCCAAAGCCATATAAGTCTGCTATTTCTGAACAAAGGGGATCCCAGAGAAGCATTTACAACCATTTATGCCATAATTGCATAAGTTGTTTGTAAATAATTTCTGAGAGAAACCTAAAGTTTGTGAATAAGTGAACAATTTTTTTTTTTATTTGATCGCATTTGGCGGTGAAATAGTGGCATGAAATATACCAAAATGGGCCTAGATCAATACTTTGGGATGTCTTCTAAAAAAATATATATATATATACATGTCAAGGGATATTCAGGTATTCCTGACAGATATCAGGGTTCCAATGTAACTAGCGCTCATTTTGAAAAAAAGTGGTTTTGAAATAGCAAAGTGCTTCTTGTATTTATTTCCCTATAACTTGCAAAAAAAGCAAAGAACATGTTAACATTGGGTATTTCTAAACTCAGGACAAAATTTAGAAACTATTTAGCATGGTTGTTTTTTGGTGGTTGTAGATTTTGGGGGTCAAAGTTAGAAAAAGTGTGTTTTTTTCCATTTTTTCCTCATATTTTATAATATTTTTAATAATAAATTATAAGGTATGATGAAAATAATGGTATCTTTTGAAAATCCATTTAGTGGCGAGAAAAACGGTATATAATATGTGTGGGTACAGTAAATGAATAAGAGGAAAATTACAGCTAAACACAAACACCGCAGAAATGTAAAAATAGCCCTGGTCCTTAAGGGAACAAAATTGAAAAACATAATTTATGCTTACCTGATAAATTTATTTCTCTTGTAGTGTATCCAGTCCACGGATCATCCATTACTTATGGGATATTAACTCCTCCCCAACAGGAAGTGCAAGAGGATTCACCCAGCAGAGCTGCTATATAGCTCCTCCCCTAACTGCCATTACCAGTCATTCGACCGAAAACATGCAGAGAAAGGAAAACCATAGGGTGCAGTGGTGACTGTAGTTTAATGGAAAAATTACCTGCCTTAAAGTGACAGGGCGGGCCGTGGACTGGATACACTACAAGAGAAATAAATTTATCAGGTAAGCATAAATTATGTTTTCTCTTGTTAAGTGTATCCAGTCCACGGATTATCCATTACTTATGGGATACCAATACCAAAGCTAAAGTACACGGATGACGGGAGGGACAGGCAGGCTCTTTATACGGAAGGAACCACTGCCTGAAGAACCTTTCTCCCAAAAACAGCCTCCGAAGAAGCAAAAGTGTCAAATTTGTAAAATTTGGAAAAAGTATGAAGAGAAGACCAAGTTGCAGCCTTGCAAATCTGTTCAACAGAAGCCTCATTCTTAAAGGCCCAAGTGGAAGCCACAGCTCTAGTAGAATGTGCTGTAATTCTTTCAGGAGGCTGCTGTCCAGCAGTCTCATAGGCTAACCGTATTATGCTACGAAGTCAAAAGGAGAGAGAGGTAGCCGAAACTTTTTGACCTCTCCTCTGACCAGAATAAACGACAAACAGGGAAGACGTTTGTCGAAAATCCTTAGTTGCCTGTAGATAAAATTTCAGGGCACGGACTACATCTAGATTGTGTAGCAGACGTTCCTTTTTCGAAGAAGGATTAGGACACAAAGATGGAACCACAATCTCTTGATTGATATTCCTGTTAGTGACCACCTTAGGTAGGAACCCAGGTTTAGTACGCAGAACTACCTTGTCTGAATGAAAAATCAGATAAGGAGAATCACAATGTAAGGCAGATAACTCAGAGACTCTTCAAGCCGAGGAAATCGCCATTAAAAACAGAACTTTCCAAGATAACAACTTGATATCAATGGAATGAAGGGGTTCAAACGGAACCCCCTGTAAAACATTAAGAACTAAGTTCAAACTCCATGGTGGAGCAACAGTTTTAAACACAGGCTTGATCCTAGCTAAAGCCTGACAAAAAGCTTGAACGTCCGGAACTTCTGACAGACGTTTGTGTAAAAGAATGGACAGAGCTGAAATCTGTCCCTTTAAGGAACTAGCGGATAAACCCTTTTCTAAACCTTCTTGTAGAAAAGACAATATCCTCGGAATCCTAACCTTACTCCATGAGTAACTCTTGGATTCGCACCAATATAAGTATTTGCGCCATATCTTATGGTAAATCTTTCTGGTAACAGGCTTCCTAGCCTGTATTAAGGTATCAATAACTGACTCAGAAAAACCACGTTTTGATAAAATCAAGCGTTCAATTTCCAAGCAGTCAGCTTCAGAGAAATTAGATTTTGATGTTTGAAGGGACCCTGGATCAGAAGGTCCTGTTTCAGAGGTAGCGACCAAGGTGGACAGGATGACATGTCCACTAGATCTGCATACCAAGTCCTGCGTGGCCATGCAGGCGCTATTAGAATCACTGATGCTCTCTCCTGTTTGATTCTGGCAATCAATCGAGGAAGCATCGGGAAGGGTGGAAACACATAAGCCATCCCGAAGGTCCAAGGTGCTGTCAAAGCATCTATCAGAACCGCTCCCGGATCCCTGGATCTGGACCCGTAACGAGGAAGCTTGGCGTTCTGTCGAGACGCCATGAGATCTATCTCTGGTTTGCCCCAACGTCGAAGTATTTGGGCAAAGACCTCCGGATGAAGTTCCCACTCCCCCGGATGAAAAGTCTGACGACTTAAGAAATCCGCCTCCCAGTTCTCCACTCCCGGGATGTGGATTGCTGACAGGTGGCAAGAGTGAGACTCTACCCAGCGAATTATCTTTGATACTTCCATCATTGCTAGGGAGCTTCTTGTCCCTCCCTGATGGTTGATGTAAGCTACAGTCGTGATGTTGTCCGACTGAAACCTGATGAACCCCCGAGTTGTTAACTGGGGCCAAGCCAGAAGGGCATTGAGAACTGCTCTCAATTCCAGAATGTTTATTGGTAGGAGACTCTCCTCCTGATTCCATTGTCCCTGAGCCTTCAGAGAATTCCAGACAGCGCCCCAACCTAGTAGGCTGGCGTCTGTTGTTACAATTGTCCAGTCCGGCCTGCTGAATGGCATCCCCCTGGACAGATGTGGCCGAGAAAGCCACCATAGAAGAGAATTTCTGGTCTCTTGATCCAGATTCAGAGTAGGGGACAAGTCTGAGTAATCCCCATTCCACTGACTTAGCATGCACAATTGCAGCGGTCTGAGATGTAGGCGTGCAAAGGGTACTATGTCCATTGCTGCTACCATTAAGCCGATCACCTCCATGCATTGAGCTACTGACGGGTGTTGAATGGAATGAAGGACACGGCATGCATTTTGAAGCTTTGTTAACCTGTCTTCTGTCAGGTAAATCTTCATTTCTACAGAATCTATAAGAGTCCCCAAGAAGGGAACTCTTGTGAGTGGAAAGAGAGAACTCTTCTTTTCGTTCACCTTCCATCCATGCGACCTTAGAAATGCCAGTACTAACTCTGTATGAGACTTGGCAGTTTGAAAGCTTGAAGCTTGTATCAGAATGTCATCTAGGTACGGAGCTACCGCAATTCCTCGCGGTCTTAGTACCGCCAGAAGAGCACCCAGAACCTTTGTGAAGATTCTCGGAGCCGTAGCCAATCCGAATGGAAGAGCTACAAACTGGTAATGCCTGTCTAGAAAGGCAAACCTTAGATACCGGTAATGATCTTTGTGAATCGGTATGTGAAGGTAAGCATCCTTTAAATCCACTGTGGTCATGTACTGACCCTTTTGGATCATGGGTAAAATTGTCCGAATAGTTTCCATTTTGAACGATGGAACTCTTAGGAATTTGTTTAGGATCTTTAAATCCAAGATTGGCCTGAAAGTTCCCTCTTTTTTGGGAACCACAAACAGATTTGAGTAAAACCCTTGTCCTTGTTCCGACCGCGGAACCGGATGGATCACTCCCATTAATAAAAGATCTTGTACGCAGCGTAGAAACGCCTCTTTCTTTATTTGGTTTGTTGACAACCTTGACAGATGAAATCTCCCTCTTGGGGGAGAGAATTTGAAGTCTAGAAGGTATCCCTGAGATATGATCTCTAACGCCCAGGGATCCTGGACATCTCTTGCCCAAGCCTGGGCGAAGAGAGAAAGTCTGCCCCCCACTAGATCTGTTCCCGGATCGGGGGCCTGGCCTGCTTGCCCTTGTTCCAGGACTGGTTAGGTCTCCAGCCTTGTCTGTAGCGAGCAACAGCTCCTTCCTGTTTTGGTGCAGAGGAAGTTGATGCTGCTCCTGCTTTGAAATTACGAAAGGAACGAAAATTAGACTGTCTAGCCTTAGGTTTGGCTCTGTCTTGAGGCAGGGCATGGCCTTTACCTCCTGTAATGTCAGCGATAATTTCTTTCAACCCGGGCCCGAATAAGGTCTGCCCTTTGAAAGGTATATTAAGCAATTTAGATTTAGAAGTAACGTCAGCTGACCAGGATTTTAGCCACAGTGCTCTGCGTGCCTGAATGGCGAATCCGGAATTCTTAGCCGTAAGTTTAGTTAAATGTACTACGGCATCTGAAATAAATGAGTTAGCTAACTTAAGGGCTTTAAGCTTGTGTGTAATCTCATCTAATGGAGCTGATTCAAGTGTCTCTTCCAGAGACTCAAACCAAAATGCTGCTGCAGCCGTGACAGGCGCAATGCATGCAAGAGGTTGCAATATAAAACCTTGTTGAACAAACATTTTCTTAAGGTAACCCTCTAACTTTTTATCCATTGGATCTGAAAAGGCACAGCTATCCTCCACCGGGATAGTGGTACGCTTAGCTAAAGTAGAAACTGCTCCCTCCACCTTAGGGACCGTTTGCCATAAGTCCCGTGTGGTGGCGTCTATTGGAAACATCTTTCTAAATATCGGAGGGGGTGAGAACGGCACACCGGGTCTATCCCACTCCTTAGTAACAATTTCAGTAAGTCTCTTAGGTATAGGAAAAACGTCAGTACTCGCCGGTACCGCAAAATATTTATCCAACCTACACATTTTCTCTGGTATTGCAACTGTGTTACAATCATTCAGAGCCGCTAACACCTCCCCTAGTAATACACGGAGGTTTTCCAGCTTAAATTTAAAATTTGAAATATCTGAATCCAGTTTGTTTGGATCAGAACCGTCACCCGCAGAATGAAGCTCTCCGTCCTCATGTTCTGCAAATTGTGACGCAGTGTCTGACATGGCCCTAATATTATCAGCGCACTCTGTTCTCACCCCAGAGTGATCACGCTTACCTCTTAGTTCTGGTAATTTAGCCAAAACTTCAGTCATAACAGTAGCCATATCCTGTAATGTGATTTGTAATGGCCGCCCAGATGTACTCGGCGCTACAATATCACGCACCTCCCGAGCGGGAGATGCAGGTACTGACACGTGAGGCGAGTTAGTCGGCATAACTCTCCCCTCGTTGTTTGGTGAAATATGTTCAATTTGTACAGATTGACTTTTATTTAAAGTAGCATCAATACAGTTAGTACATACATTTCTATTGGGCTCCACTTTGGCTTTAGCACATATAGCACAGATATCTTCCTCTGAATCAGACATGTTTAACACACTAGCAAATAAACTAGCAACTTGGAAATACTTTTCAAGTAATTTACTATAATATGAAAACGTACTGTGCCTATAAGAAGCACAGAAAAAGTTATGACAGTTGAAAATTAATAAACTGAAAAGTTATAGCATCAAATCTTTGTAAAAAAAACACAATTTTAGCAAAGGATTGCTCCCATTAGCAAAGGATAACTAACCCTGATAGCAGAAAAAAAAAAAAAAAAAAAAATACAGAAATAAACGTTTTTTTTATCACAGTCAACTACAATCTCACAGCTCTGCTGTGAGTGATTACCTCCCTCAAAACAAGTTTTGAAGACCCCTGAGTTCTGTAGAGATGAACCGGATCATGCAGGGAAGACAATAAACTTCTGACTGAATTTTTTGATGCGTAGCAAAAGCGCCAAAAAAGGCCCCTCCCCCTCACACATAACAGTGAGAGAGATCAGTAAACTGTCATAAATTAAATAAAACGACTGCCAAGTGGAAAAAAATAGTGCCCAAAACATTTTTTCACCCAGTACCTCAGAAAATTAAACGATTTTACATGCCAGCAAAAAACGTTTAACATTAATAAATTGAGTGTTATTAAAAAGCCTGTTGCTAGTCCCTGCAAATTAGGCTAAAGTTTTATGCATACAGTATAATTCCAGTGAAGTGCCATTCCCCAGAATACTGAAGTGTAAAATATACATACATGACAGCCTGATACCAGTTGCTGCTACTGCATTTAAGGCTGAGTTTACATTATATCGGTATGGCAGAATTTTCTCATCAATTCCATTGTCAGAAAATAATAAGCTGCTACATACCTCTTTGCAGATTAATCTGCCCGCTGTCCCCTGATCTGAAGTTTACCTCTCCTCAGATGGCCGAGAAACAGCAATATGATCTTAACTACTCCGGCTAAAATCATAGAAAAACTCAGGTAGATTCTTCTTCAAATTCTACCAGAGAAGGAATAACACACTCCGGTGCTATTATAAAATAACAAACTTTTGATTGAAGGTATGAAACTAAGTATAATCACCACAGTCCTCTCACACATCCTATCTATTCGTTGGGTGCAAGAGAATGACTGGTAATGGCAGTTAGGGGAGGAGCTATATAGCAGCTCTGCTGGGTGAATCCTCTTGCACTTCCTGTTGGGGAGGAGTTAATATCCCATAAGTAATGGATGATCCGTGGACTGGATACACTTAACAAGAGAAAATGGCCTTGGTCCTTAAGGGGTTAAAAAACCTAGAAATTTGACTGTGAAATAATAGCAGTCAGTTTCCTTCACGCGTGTGCGTTTCAGGGCTTGCCAGGGCACAGTGTCCCACCAGTGCAACTCATATCTGGTGTAACAGTAGTGTACATTAAAAAAAAAACTAGAAATTTGACTGTGAAATAATAGCAGTCAGTTACTTTCACACGTGTGCGTTTCAGGGCCTGCCAGGGCACATTGTCACACCAGTGCCACTCATATCTGGTGTAACAGTAGTGTACATTTTAAAAAAAATACAATTTTGACTGTAATAGATTGAATAGCAGTTAGTTGTCTGCAAGCGTGTGTGTTAGGCCTACAGCGTCTACTCTGTCAACTTCTGCCAGTGCACAGTGCCACTCATATCTGTTGTCACAGTAGCTTGCACGCATAGTATCACTAATCGGAAAAAAATGATAGGCAGAGGCAGGCCACCCCGCAGGGGCCGTCGTGGTCGTGGTGCTGTGATTCCTTTTGGCCCTAGAATAATGCCCAGTGTTCAGAGGCAACGTACCCTGAACTTGAAAAGTTCTGAGGACATAGTTGACTGGCTA
This sequence comes from Bombina bombina, assembly GCF_027579735.1. Taxonomy (NCBI): domain Eukaryota; kingdom Metazoa; phylum Chordata; class Amphibia; order Anura; family Bombinatoridae; genus Bombina; species Bombina bombina. The sequence continues at coordinate 568,310,159 of NC_069500.1, read as the reverse complement.
ACACAGGACACACAATCTTCTACAGCTTCCGCTTGGAACCTTGACACACCATCCTCCTCCAGCTTAGCTTCGGGCACCTCTCAAGTTAGCACTCGCCCACCTGCCGCCACCACCAACACTAGCACCACAGCCGCTTCACTTGATCTGTCAGAGGAGTTATTTACACATCAGTTGGAAGAAATGAGTGATGCGCAACCATTATTGCCAGAGGATTTAGATAACAGGAATATGTCTCAGTCAGACAGCATTACACACATGGACGTACGGTGTGATGATGATGATGTTGTACCCGCTGCTGCTTCCTTTGCTGAGTTGTCAGATACAAGTGAAGCGGTTGATGATGGCGATGTGTCCGTGGATGTCACGTGGGTGCCCGCTAGAAGAGAAGAAGAACAGGGGGAAAGTTCAGATGGGGAGACAGAGAGGAGGAGTAGACGAGTTGGAAGCAGGGGGAGGTCATCGCAAGGAGCTAGTGGCACAGTCAGACAGCATGCATTAGCACCCGGGGTCAGCCAGACAGCATGCCAATCAACGCATGCTGTTGCCACCACCAGAATGCCGTCATTGCAGAGCTCAGCAGTGTGGCATTTTTTTTGTGTGTCTGCCTCTGACAACAGCGATGCCATTTGCAACCTGTGCCAAAAGAAACTGAGTCGTGGGAAGTCCAACACCCACCTAGGTACAACTGCACATCACAAACGCCTATGGGATCAACACATGAGTACAAGCAGCACACAAACTCAAAGCCGCCATCCTCCTCCTGGTCCAGCATCTTCAGCCACGTCAACCACTGCTGTCCTCCTTGCCCCCTCTCAACCATCCGCCACTCTGTCTCTCGCCTTGAGCAGTTCCTGCTCATCTGCCCACAGTCAGGTGTCTGTCAAGGACATGTTTGAGCGTAAGAAGCCGATGTCACAAAGTCACCCCCGTGCCCGGCATCTGACAGCTGGCTTGTCTGAACTCTTAGCCCGCCAGCTTTTACCATACAAGCTGGTGGAGTCTGAGGCGTTCCAAAAATTTGTAGCTATTGGGACACCACAGTGGAAGGTACCCGGACGAAATTTCTTTGCACAAAAGGCAATCCTCAACCTGTACTCGATTGTGCAAAAGGAAGTAATGGCATGTCTGGCACACAGTGTTGGGGCAAGGATCCATCTGACCACTGATACCTTGTCTGCAAAGCATGGTCAGGGCAGGTATATCACCTACACTGCGCACAGTGTAGAGCGGGCGTAACTCTTACACTACCTGATCGATACAACATCATACCTGATGTTTTAAAGCACGTTATTCCAAACAATTTAGGAATGTTAGGTGATTTATGCCCTTTATGGATTAAAACCAGACTCTGCATCAACTATGTAATTTTCCATGGGAGTTTTGCCATGGATTCCCCTCCGGCATGCCACAGTCCAGGTGTTAGTCCCCTTGAAACAACTTTTCCATCACTATTGTGGCCAGAAAGAGTCCCTGTGGGTTTTAAAATTCGCCTGCCTATTGAAGTCTATGGCGGTTCGCCCGGTTCGCCCGTTCGCGAACATTTGCGGAAGTTTGCGTTCGCCGTTCGCGAACATAAAATTTTTCGTTCGTGACATCACTATTGGTAAATACTTAAAGGGACACTGAACCAAATTTTTTTCTTTCACGATTCAAATAGAGCATGCAATTTTAAGCAACTTTCTAATTCACTGCTATTATCAAATTTTCTTTATTCTCTTGGTATATTTATTTGAAAAAGAAGAATATAAGTTTAGATGCCGGCCCATTTTTGGTGAACAACCTGGGTTGTTCTTGCTGATTGGTGGATAAATGTTGTCCAGGGTCCGAACCAAAAATTGGCTGGATCCTTAGCTTAGATGCCTTCTTTTTCAAATAAAGATAGCAAGAGAAAGAAAAAAAAATTATATTAGGAGAAAATTAGAAAGTTTCTTAAAATTGCATGCTCTATCTGAATCACAAAAGAAAAAATGTGGATTCAGTGTCCCTTTAAAAAGAAAATAATATACTGCATATTTATTAATACATTAATTATTTATATGTAAGTTTTATCCATAATGTTCACAATCCTTGTATAAGTAATTTTTTTTTATTTTTTTTTAAATATAATTTTTATTGAAAAGATCAATACATTGTAAATAACATATAAAACATCATGATTTTCCATTTTCCGGTGCTTTACCGAACAACTAATGCCATGTTTGTGGGTACTGTTAGATTTCACAGCACCTTTGTAGAGTCCAAGTCCATATAGGCTCACTGGCCAATCAAACATAAACAAGAGTATTATGACATCAACATAGTATCAATCTTTAAAACAAATCTTGCAAGAAAAAAGATACTGTCTGCAACTTCAAAAAAGAATTGTCATAGGTAAAGTCACATCAAGGTCATAGGTTCACCCGTAAGAACAGAATTTTGGATAGCTAGTCATTCATAGTTTAAAACTCCCTATTTCCCAGGTCCACCAATGCGCATATCTGGCCTCACTTCCCTATACAAGGTTAGTAAGTGGTTGTGTTATGCTATGCCAGTGTTTATACGACCTACCTGTGGTGTGGTATTCTATTGTAGGCTATTGACGGTGTGCTGCATCATTTGACGCCCATAACTGTAGCATAAGATCGTGTATATCTGCTGTGTCATGTTGGAGATGATGATACCTCTCCAGCTGAAGCATACAGGGAGTGCAGAATTATTAGGCAAGTTGTATTTATGAGGATTAATTTTATTATTGAACAACAACCATGTTCTCAATGAACCCAAAAAACTCATTAATATCAAAGCTGAATAGTTTTGGAAGTAATTTTTAGTTTGTTTTTAGTTATAGCTATTTTAGGGGGATATTTGTGTGTGCAGGTGACTATTACTGTGCATAATTATTAAGCAACTTAACAAAAAACAAATATATACCCATTTCAATTATTTATTTTTACCAGTGAAACCAATATAACATCTCAACATTCACAAATATACATTTCTGACATTCAAAAACAAAACAAAAACAAATCAGTGACCAATATAGCCACCTTTCTTTGCAAGGACACTCAAAAGCCTGCCATCCATGGATTCTGTCAGTGTTTTGATCTGTTTACCATCAACATTGCGTGCAGCAGCAACCACAGCCTCCCAGACACTGTTCAGAGAGGTGTACTGTTTTACCTCCTTGTAAATCTCACATTTGATGATGGACCACAGGTTCTCAATGGGGTTCAGATCAGGTGAACAAGGAGGCCATGTCATTAGATTTTCTTTTTTTATACCCTTTCTTGCCAGCCACGCTGTGGAGTACTTGGACGCGTGTGATGGAGCATTGTCCTGCATGAAAATCATGTTTTTCTTGAAGGATGCAGACTTCTTCCTGTACCACTGCTTGAAGAAGGTGTCTTCCAGAAACTGGCAGTAGGACTGGGAGTTGAGCTTGACTCCATCCTCAACCCGAAAAGGCCCCACAAGCTCATCTTTGATGATACCAGCCCAAACCAGTACTCCACCTCCACCTTGCTGGCGTCTGAATCGGACTGGAGCTCTCTGCCCTTTACCAATCCAGCCACGGGCCCATCCATCTGGCCCATCAAGACTCACTCTCATTTCATCAGTCCATAAAACCTTAGAAAAATCAGTCTTGAGATATTTCTTGGCCCAGTCTTGACGTTTCAGCTTGTGTGTCTTGTTCAGTGGTGGTCGTCTTTCAGCCTTTCTTACCTTGGCCATGTCTCTGAGTATTGCACACCTTGTGCTTTTGGGCACTCCAGTGATGTTGCAGCTCTGAAATATGGCCAAACTGGTGGCAAGTGGCATCCTGGCAGCTGCACGCTTGACTTTTCTCAGTTCAATGGCAGTTATTTTGCGCCTTGGTTTTTCCACATGCTTCTTGCGACCCTGTTGACTATTTTGAATGAAACGCTTGATTGTTCGATGATCACGCTTCAGAAGCTTTGCAATTTTAAGAGTGCTGCATCCCTCTGCAAGATATCTCACTATTTTTGACTTTTCTGAGCCTGTCAAGTCCTTCTTTTGACCCATTTTGCCAAAGGAAAGGAAGTTGCCTAATAATTATGCACACCTGATATAGGGTGTTGATGTCATTAGACCACACCCCTTCTCATTACAGAGATGCACATCACCTAATATGCTTAATTGGTAGTAGGCTTTCGAGCCTATACAGCTTGGAGTAAGACAACATGCATAAAGAGGATGATGTGGTCAAAATACTCATTTGCCTAATAATTCTGCACTCCCTGTAGTGTCTACCTGTTTCCTATATTCCTCTATGGACGGTACTGTCCTAGTTTTCCAATACTTTGGTATGAGCATTTTGGCGCTATTTAGCATTACCAGTAGCAGGGCCCTGCTCTGCTTAGTCTCTAGTTTGGGTAGTGATAGGTATAGAATAGTTTTGGGGCTGTTTTGCAGTGGTTTCCCTATCGTGCGTGCAATTTGATGAAAAATGTTCACCCAGTACAGGTCCTGTCTGGGGCAGGTCCACCATATGTGTGCTGGCGTGCCCTCGCCCCCACAATCTCTCTAACACTTCCCCAAAGCTGTCTTGTATATGTGATGTAATCTGCTAGGCGTGAGATACCACCTTGACAGGAATTTGTAGCTTGCCTCTTGTACTCTCACAGAGATTGAGGCTTTTTTGGTAGTCTGAAATGCTGCTTGCCACTCTGTTTTCTATCTCTATTTGCAATTCCTTCTCCCATGCCCTTGCAAATGTAGGTAGGTGTGCTTGTCCTCCACTAACAGAAGCTTGTATGCCAGTGAGATGGCCTTGTATAAGTAATTTAAAGGGAAATTGAATTTAAAATTAAACTTTTATGAGTCTGAAAGAGTGCAAACTAATTTTTTTCCCCCGTTTACTTATATTATCAAATGTATCTCTTTTACTGTCCTTTGTTGAAATGTCTTTGAGAATATATGGAGTGGACACAGGAGTGTCTAGAGTATTATATGGCAGAAGTATTTGCAACAATGTTTGTAACATGGCTATGCATACTGGGGTCAAATACATGTTCCTGAGGAACCTTAGGAATGCTATGTTAGAAAGTAGCTACAAATCGAGGATAATAAGAAATTGTACATTTGGGGCCAGACTACAAGTGGCGCCCTATTTAGTGCTTTCACTTGAGTGTATACTTTGCTAGAAGTAATCTTCTTGCGCGCATCAACTAGCACGTGTATTAAAAATAAAAAGTTTGTGCGCAAACAAAACCTGATGTGGGTTAACCAAAGGACTTTGTCATATAATAGCTGTGTTAATGTATTCTCCCTATAGAGAGAATTTTATTTTTTAATTCCAACATCACTAGTTTTTTGGACTGAACCAAGGATATAACCTCTAAGTCAGAAATCCTTTCCTGTACTTCAGTAAATGGCTGTGGTTTGCTTTAACTCTCCTGTGAGATTATCCATATCTTTCTAAATATTGACTATCTTTGGTAGAAACAAAGTAGAGATTTGTTTCTGTCTGGGAGTCAGATAAGGTGTAAAATCCATTTCTATCACATGACTTAGATTTGGAAGAGATTTTATTGTTACCCAGAAAACTTTCCATAGATAAAACCCTTTCTGCAGAAACTCCTATATTTCCACTCAGGTCAACAATCTATTAAAAAATAAATTATAGAAAATAAAAAATAAAAATTGGACAGAGCAAACAATTATCGATAATACACTAAACAATACAGTTAAAGTGACTTGAATGTCTGGCAGGGGAATGGGGCCAGCTTGAATGTCCATCTTAATGGGACAGGAAATAAAAAAAAAATTCTTAAATGATTTAGAAAGAGCATGCCATTTTAAAAAACTTTACAATTTACTTTATTATCTTATTTGCTTCCCTATTGATAGTCTTTATTGAAAAGCACATCGCTGCTGATTGGTAGCTATACATAGATGCCTTGTGTGATTGGCTCATCCATGTACATTGCTATTTCTTGAACAAAGGATATCTGAAGAATGAAGCAAATTAAATAATTGAAATTAATTTGAATGTTGTTTAAAACTGTATCTGAATCATGAAAGAAAAATTTTGGGTTTCATGTCCCTTTAAAAAAGTGAGACCCAGACTGTTGAGAAGTAATCCACAAGATTAGAAACCGATGGACCTCACAGAAGCAAAACCCCCTTCTCCAGGTAAGGTTCCATTCCCATCCTGCAGCTTCTAAAATTATGCTAGGAATCCGCAATGAGCTAAAATATTGGCCCCACAATAGTGCCCAGCTCCTCAATAGTAAAGATAGGTAAAGGTGGATAGTTAGAACAGTCAGCAGGAGCAAGCAACTTACAATGGAGACTGTGGAGTGAGTAGGTATATGCAGTAAACGGCTGAGGTAGCAAATTAGTAGACGGCGTGTGTCTATTATGTAGGAGTGATAAGACAAAATGGGTTCAAAGCCCTTTGCCACCAGCTGACCACATTGAGAGCTTGTGTTGCAGCTTCAGAGCCTGAACAAAAGGTCATTTGATATTCAAATGTGTCTTCTTCCAGGAGAAGTGATGAGAAGGCTCCAGTTGAAGTCAGCTATCTCTCTCATTGCAGAGGAGGAGTGGAGTAAACAGCTGTGAGGATCCTTTAAGTAATGGAGAGGCTCCATTAATAGAGACGACCTGGGCAGAAGGATGTCAAGATGGCAGGTGGAAGAGTTTTCCTGCCTAGGAACTGGGGTGCAGAGCTCACTACAGGTTAGGCAAGTAGGATCCACCACCCCTCACGAAGCTCGGGTAGTTCCCAAGATGAGGCACCTAGCTGGGATCAGCTCTTCTCCTCAAAGGGTACTATAGCCTCAAGATCTTGCACTGACAGGGACCAATGAGTTCTGTGGTTGTGTTTCTAACAAGGGTGTAGTTGATTGTTTTGTCAGGACAAAAATAGCTGCCTTCGGTGGGAGAGATATGTTTTTGTCCAGCAACAAAGCAATACGGGCACCACCTGTGCGAAGAAGTAAATGCTAATGAGTTCAAATTTAGAAAAAAACAAAATTATTCCAAGGATATGGCACAGAGCTTTGCTGCTGCTCCGTGATCTGCCCACCAGATGTTCCAGCTATACATTTTTATTATAATTTCAATGTGATTCTTATGAAACACAAATTCAAACAACCCATCTAGCATTACACCAACTACAGTGAAACCCCAACAAAAAGAGAAAAAAAAAATGTATTTCAAACTTTGGGCCAGATTTTGAGTGGCATGCTAACAGTTAGGTGCGAGTGATATTGGGTCTATTCTGGCTATTTGTGAGCTTCGGATGTAGTGCTCGTATTACAAGTTGAAAGTAAACTAGATGACTTAAGCACAATTAAATTTTACTTGTGTCTGGATAGCGCAACATGCGATCGAATAGGGTGATAGTATTTTCCAGTTTTTTTGCTCCATTGACTTCTAAGAGGGAATACATTAATGCGCTTGTGATACATTCCTTTTTACTTTCAACTTGCAATACCGCAATATGAGTGCTACCCGGTGCACACAAAAAGCTTACTTCTAGCGGAGTTAGAAGTCGCCGTCAGATGAAAGAGGATGCTCCGCGTCGGATGTCTTCAATATGGACCCGCTCCGCTCCGGATGGAAGAAGATAGAAGATCACTCCTATTCACTCCTATTGAGTTTCTATGTGAGCTACTACAACTCTGCTTGGAAAATAACTATTTCAAATTTGAAAAAGAGTATTATCTACAGGTATCTGGCACGGCTATGGGCTCTAACTTGGTTCCTAGCTATGCAAATATCTATATAGCCTGGTATGAGCAGCTCATATTGAAACCTTGGACTAATTGTCATATAAAATATTACACTAGATATATAGATGATGTCTTTCTGATATGGAGGGGTACTGCCACTGAATTGACTGAATGGGCTAAAGGCCTTAATGAAATTATAGCTCCCATGCACTTTAAGTTGGAGTTTGATGTCAGAATTATACATTTTTTGGATTTGAATACCTTTAAGGTAATAGAAGGGAACCCATGCATATTTGGTACATCATTATATAGCAAAGATACTGACCGAAACTCACTACTATTAGCCACTAGCTTCCATCCTTACCATCAGAAGAAAAGTATAGTTACCTCTCAACTCACTTGAGTGATACGTAATAACAGTGAGCATTCTACTATGCTAATACAAATCGATGAGATTGCCAATAAACTAATGGCAAGAGGGTATAACACACATTTAGTTTTGGATACTTAAGAGAACCTATTAAGGAAACCTAAGGGACAACCACGAGAGAAGAAAATGGAACCACAACAAACTCCAGTTAACTTTGTAACTACCTATGGATTATCACATCAAAAATTGTCTAACTCAATACGTAAAAACTGGAGACTGGTTGAATCTGATTCATCCTTACCATTTGGCAATATGAGGGCACCAAGGATGGTTTATCGAAGAGCACAGAATCTGAGGGACTTGCTGGTTAAAACAGACCCAAATGCCTGCTATCAGAAGGATACGTGGCTACAGTCATCGAAGAAGGTATGTTTCCCATGTGGGAGCTGCATCACATGCAACGGCATATTTAAAGGTGCAACGTTTCAGCATCCTCACTCACACCAATAAAAGGTATGCCATTTGCCGCAGGCTCACTTGTACCAGCGACCATGTTGTATATATTCTGATGTGCCCCTATGCCCTGGTATATGTTGGTAAGACGGTGACCACCTTTAAAGAACGTATGGCAAATCATTGTTCAGCCATCCGCAAAGCGTTGAAAGAAGGTGAATCTGACCAACCTGTCGCAAGACATTGCTTACAGCTGAAACACAGCATATCCAGTATACGTACAATGATCATAGATCCTGTTCCACCTCTGGCACGAGGAGGCAATAGGAGTAATTTATTACTATGTCGAGAGTCAAGATGGATCTACAACTTGGATACAGAGGCTTGAACACATATATGTATTATAGTAATTTCTATGTCAATTGATCCATACAATTATATGAGCATAGCAGCAGGATTGTACATGATTGTTCGATCTAGTAGAATCTCACTGGTTTATACCACTCTTTAATTTGCATTGAAGACAAGTATTAGGTGATAGGCTTGAATTTAACTTTATGTATGTTGAAGTTGTGTTCTACTAGCTCTTCTCAGTTTAACTTGAGGTCTGTATTGGGATCACACTATGGGTTAAGTAAGAAAATGAATTATCTCCAGATAGTTTTTTTCTAATCTATCATCTTTTTCTAATCTTTCTTGGCTCTTAGTTTTTTCTATTTTGTTACTCTCTGTTAAGGGAAATATTACAAAATACATTGTGAGGTGTCTGCTAAATCAGTATATGACTATTATTATCATATTGTTAACCCATATAGTTAACTTGATGTACAACAATGTTGTCGTGTTGTTACACAAACTCACTGTGATAAGACACACCATTCTGTAATGCACATAATGTATGTTTCAATATGTATATCCGCTATTAGCAGATTGAATGTAACATGTAACTATGGCACCCATTCTAACATTGGTTTTCCTCCTCTCTTCTGGGGCGTCACACTTGTGACATTTACATAAGGGTTGGTGTTGCCGATAGGGATGCGTGCATGTTAGTTTATGTGCAGGGTGTATGGTGTCGGCTTTGTTTATATTGTTACCAAGGCAACCGCCCTCCATGTGGGCACGTGCGTGAGAGGCGTCACGTGATGATGTCACACACGTGAGACGCTTGGGGAATTTGCGTTTTTTTCCTATGGTGCATTTAAACACGGCTGGTGGTTCAGGTAAACATATGTTTTTAGATTCACTGCGGTGAATCATATTTTGGCATTTGAAAAAGGGATTGTAAGAATCCCGAAACGTTATGCCACTTTTTAGTTTGGTATAAATAAAGGTTACATTTTTATGCAAGTCCAGAGAGTGCCATTCTTTATTCCGCTACAATTCTACTTTTTTTATGTGCACCCTGGCAGTTATATGGTATGAGAAGGACTGTACTTATCCTGCTGGGACATTGAGATAAATATTTGCAGCATTTTCCTAACACCTGATACCTCATATCTTTGAGCCCTTATAACTTTTGTATGCAATATTTGTTTTTAATCATTTTATTAGACATTGTTTTTATGAGTGTAACTGTGCTGTACAATGCATTTTGTATGTGTTTTGTGCAACTTAGTTGAGTGTAACAGTTAACCAGAGCTCTGAAGTTGCGCAAACCCAACGTGTGTTAAATTCAATTGCACTCAATCGAACACATTTATTTTCAACTCTGAATACGCACACTACTTCTGGAGCAAAAAGCCGTGATTTACTGCTTATCGCACGTGTGCAACTTGTAATCTAGCCCCTTGTGATTACCACATTTTTATGCAACTGTGCAGCTGTTTTTCAAAAGCTATATTCCACCACTTGCCTTATTTGGAGTAGCCCATTCAGACTTGCTTCTGGAGAAAAGACAGCTAGCCATGTTCATTATGTTAACAACAAATGTTTTGTTGTGAATGTCTTATCTTATCTTCTCTGCTGAAGCCAATTATGGAAAGATATGATCAGCCTTGTGAAGCATGCCCTGTGCAATTTGAAAAATGTATGTATAATGTAAAGCTAATGTACTATAGACAATTAAACAGTTTATATTACAATGCCAAGGTGTCTACTATCCCTTTACAATCCTCATTAGGCTATTGTTAGTTTTAACATGGATAAGGGATGGTAATATTATGACCAATGGCTAAGACCAGGATGCAAATGCTTACAATAACAGGCATACTGATTACAGCTATGGACTGTATAGTCATAGAATAAAAGTTAAAAAGCTACTTTCATAGTTATTTGCTATATTTGAAGGGAAATAAAAGTGCATAAAAAATACTATAATGTGTTAGGTATTGCATAAGTATGTGTTTAACCCCCTGTTAAATGGTTCAGCTTCAGAGCAGCAATGCACTACTGGTCCATAGCTGAACACGTCTGGATTCCAATGACAACATATCACCATCTTGCTCCTGGCAGTGCATTGCTGCTCCCGAGCCTACTTAGATATGCTTTAAAACAAAGGATATCAAGATAACAAAATACATTTGATTAAAGAAGTAAATTGAAAAGTCTCTTAAAATTGCATGCTGAATCATGAACGTTTAATTTTGACTTTCATGTTCCTTTAGATTATTTTCATAATAATTTTCTGGTAAGTAATACATCATTTTAAGTTCTGAGTCATTGTGGCTTTCACAGTTTTCCTCTTTTTCACCTCAGTTATTCCCCATCACAATGTTTAGTAAGAAAGATTGCAGATGTAAAGGAACAATTTGACTAATAATAATAAGCTCATGAGTACATTGCAAGGGTAAATCCCTCTGCTCTGTTGTTTTCATTATTTAAATGTCTGATATTCAAAACAATAACTATAACTTGCTTAATTTTCCAAGATGTTGATATAGGGATTGAAATGTTTCTCAATGTTTAAACACTAAATATAAAGACTATATATTGAATATTAATTATATAATGAAGCCAGAAGTCTTATGGGAGGCATCTAAAGCTTAAATTGACATTATACACTAGATTTTTCTTTGCATAAATGTTTTGTAGATGATCCATTTATATAGCCCGTAAAGGTTTTTTTTTTCTTTTAAATGTATAGTTTTGCTTATTTTTAAATAACATTGTGCTGATTTTCAGACTCCTAACCAAGCCTGCTTTCACTGGGTGTCCCAGTCAACCTAATCAAAAGTGCTAAACTGGGAGCTTCTAAGTAAGTTTTTTAAAGGTTAATACTGGATTTTTAGATCCGCATCTGTGCATATTATTCTTTATAGCAGTGTCTATTACATGCAGTTATATAAAAAAATTGGTGTACATTGTCCCTTTAAGAGGCAAAAAAAAAATCTTAAATATGTACAACCCCAATTCTGAAAAAGTTGGGACATTATGGAAAATGCAAAAAAAAGCAAAAACAACTATACTATACTGTATTATATTGAAAACACATTATTATACAATATTTGATGTTTTACTTTGTGAATTTAATGTATTTTTAAAAATATACATTTATTTCAAATCTGATGACTGCAACACGTTCCAAAAAAGTTGGGACAGGGGCAATTTAGGACTAATAGCGATGTGACAAGTTGAATTAGAAGGTGATATGAAACCGGTGAGACAATTGTGTAATTATAGTATATAAAGAGTCTCCAAAAAAGGCCTAGTCCTTCAAGAGAAAGGATGGGTCGAGGCTCGGCAATCTGCCAACAGATGCATCAGCGAATAATCCAACACTGTGAGAACAACATTCCCCAAAGACAAATCGGTAGGATTTTGGGCATTTCACCTTCTACAGTGCACAATATAATTAAATGATTCAAGAAATCTGGTAAAATTTTGGTGCGTAAAGGGCAAGGTCGAAAATCACTTCTGAATGCATGTGATCTCCGATCCCTCAGACGTCACTGTCAAAAAACCGTCATACTTTGGTTAACCTTTGTCAGTCAATGCCATTCACCGCTGCATCCACATATGCAAGTTAAGGATTTACTATGTAAAGCAGAGGTCATACATCAACAGTGTTCAGAAGTGCTGCTGAATTCTCTGGGCTTGGTCTCATCTGACAGGGACAGTAGCACAGTGGAATTGTGTTTTGTGTTCTGACGAGTCAACATTTCAAATAGTTTTTTGAAAAAATAAAGCTGTTGTGTTCTCCTGGCCAAAGAGGAAAAGGACCATCCAAGCTGTTATCAGTGTCAGGTCCAAAAGCCAGCATTTGTCATGGTATGTATGGGGGTGTGTCGGTGCTCATGGCATAGGTAACTTGCACATCTGTTAGGGCACCATTAATGCAGCAAGATATGTATACATTTTGGAGCAACATATGCTGCCATCTGGATGTTTTCTTTTCCAGGAATGTCCCTGCATTTTCCAGCAGGACAACACCAAACCTCATTCTGCCTGAATTACAAGCCCATGGCTGCGTAAGCAGAGAGTGCGGGTGCTAGCATGGCCTGCCTGCAGTCCTGACCTGTCTCCAATTGCGAATGTGTGTGCACAGTTGTGCAGCTGAAGACATGCATAATGAATGGGGGAAAATTATGCTTGCTAACTTAACTAACTGGTTAAGTGCCAAAACGCTTAATATGTGTTATTAAAAGAAAAGATGTTGTTACACAGTGGTAAATAGTCGACTGTCCCAACTTTTTTGGAGTGTGTTGCAGTCATCAGATTTTAAATTAGTTTATATTTTCAAAATTACATTAAATTCACAAACTAAAACATCAAATAATGTGGGGGAGGCTACATATATGAGAGCCCACTGGAAGGGTAACTGCACACAAAATAGTAGCCTCTAGGAGGCGCTCTCAAGGGAAAGAATATACAATATCAAAAGAAAAAAACAAAGTTGTTGATACTGTAATGTACTCCTAGGCAGCTCTTTGATGAGATAAGTAATTTCAACTCACAAAGGGACAGCACTTGTGAGGTGCAAGTCAGGTGTGCTGGAACTTCGTAGTTGCCCAGCTAACTAGCTCCGGTCAGTCATGGAACATTCAGATTGAGAAAGAAAAATTATCCTATTATGAAAGAGCAAAGAACAACATGGCACAGTAAAGCAGGACCCAAAGTATAAGTGAGAGAATGGGCACTTACAAGACAATTGCACCTCCAGGTGCAATACAAGCAGGCTGAGATTTCACAGCCGCCCTGCTGACTTATAACCCAGACAGACACAGGATACTCTCCAAACAGTCCCAGATAGCAAAAAGCAATAAGCAAGTGTGTTGAAAGGTAAAAAACATAGGCTGTTTCCTCAGGCTTAAACTTTAAAGTTTAGTTAGCTGGGCAACTACAAAGTTCCAGCACACCTGACTTGCACCTCACAGGTGCTCTCCCTTTGTGAGTGGAACATCCTTATCTTTTTAAACTTCTCCAAGTTGAGACTGTACTACGCCATCTGGCACCTTTGTGTTTTGTATTTTTATCAAATAGTGTGTTAATAATTTGTTTTCAGTATAGTACAGGGTGAATTAAATTTTCAAATTACACTTTTTGTTTGTTTTTTTGGCATTTTCCATACTGTTTTTTTGGAATTGGGGTTGTAAATTAAATAAAACAAAAAAGAGGGTTAGCGAAAAAGAGCTAAATAAATAGCTGACTAATGCTTAAATTGCTATTTAGTTGAGCCATCTATATATGGTTATATTATCAATTGGCACAAAGAATGCCTTTGATTTGGTATTGTGGGATCATTTATTTATAGTGTTGAGGCAGTTGGTATTTGCTTGGCAGTTTGCTGGTTATGTACAATTTATATATAATAATCCAACTACAGCTTTTATAATTAATGGATTGAGACCTCAATAAATAAAGTAAGCTCATGGAACACGATAAGGCTGCTCACTTTTCCTCCTTTTTTTGATATAGCAATAAAACCTCTCATTGTTAAAATGAAACAAAAATTAGAAGATATTTTTATAGGGAATAATGAAATTAAGGTCTCTATTTATGCTGATGACCTACTATTTTATTAGATACCATTAGTAAGTTTGGATTGTTTTCCGGGTATATATTTAAGTTAATATTAAGAAATCAGAAATATTAAAGATATACAAAAGCAGGAATTCTTGTAGAGATTTTACTTTTAAAGAAGTAGGAAATTAATTTAAAGATTTTGGGATAAAGATTTGTTTCTGAAAATTAACTCCTTCGATGCGCATGATGAGGCGTTCTTGTCATGCACATTTCTACCTGTAGGCGTATGACAAGCCCTTCTCATAATGTAGGGGGATTGCTGATCAAACACTGTTTTCGGTGATCCCCCTCACTACAAGCCGGAGATTGCTGGTGGCCTGGTGGGCGTAACTCCCAGGCTTCATGGGAGTGCCGATGACATTGCCACATACGCACATGGTGATGTCACAAAGAGGTTCAACCAGGAAAGAGCAGGGAGCTGGATGGGGGATGTACTTCAAAACCCTCAATCTCAGCTCCCATATTAGCTACAAACCTTTAAGACACCACATTTAAAAGACAACCACCTGCTCTTTCAAATGGTTGTCTTGAGGAGTAATAGAAAGATATTTTAAAATTAAAATAAAATGAACACATGGGGGTTTGCTTGGGGATGATACATTGGGGCCTATCTATCAAGCTCCAAAAGGAGCTTGACGGCCCGTGTTTCTGGCGAGTCTTCACAAAGACTGCTGCTCCATAACCCTGTCCACCTTCTCTGAGCAGGCGGACAGGAATCGCCGGAATTCAACCCGATCGAGTACGATCGGGTTGATTGACACCTCCCTGCTGGCGGCCGATTGGCCGTGAGTCTGCAGGGGGCGGCGTTGCACCAGCAGCTCTTGTGAGCTGCTGGTGCAATGCTGAATACGGAGAACGTATTGCTCTTTGTTAAATAGGGGCCATTATATGCACAATAAAAAAAAAATCTGATATGTCTAGACAAATTCCTCTCGTAAATTCCAAAATAAACTGTCATGATTCAGATAGGACATGCAATTTTAAACAACTTTCCAATGTACTTTTATCACCAATTTAGATTTGTTCTCTTGTTATTCTTAGTTAAAAGCTAAACCTTAAAAAAATAACTCCCTCGACCCCAATTCTCCTGCAAACTACCGCCCCATATCACTGCTTCCACTTGCTTCAAAAGTCCTGGAAAAACTAGTTTTCTATCATCTAACCCACTTCTTGTCCTCCAACACATTGCTTGACCCCTTGCAATCTGGCTTCCGTCCCCAACACTCAACTGAGACTGCCTTCACCAAGGTTACTAACAATCTTCTTTCTGCTAAAAACAAAGGCCACTACTCAATACTTATCTTACATGACCTGTCTGCTGCCTTTGACACCGTTGACCATCCCCTTCTCCTACAGACTCTCAGCTCCCTTGAGCTCTCTGACACTGCCCTCCCCTGTATTCACTCTTATCTCTCTAATAGGTCCTTTTCTGTCTCCTTTGCTGGTGACTCCTCCTCTCTATTGCCTCTGTCTGTTGGAGTACCTCAAGACTCATTTCTGGGTCCTCTACTCTTCACTATTTATACTTCCTCACTGGGTAAACTTATCAGTAGCTATGGCTTCAACTATCACCTCTATGCTGATGATACTCAGATCTCCCTATCCACCACTTCACTCTCTCCTTCTGTCCTTTTTCACATCAGTGACTGCTTATCTTGCATTTCTTCTTGGATGGCCTTTCACCACCTAAAAATGAACATGTTCAAGACTGAGCTCCTTCTAATCCCCTCCTCTAATTCTACCCCGGTTTCTAACTTTTCGATCACTGTTGGTGACACCATTATCTCCCCATCACCCCAAGTCCGCTGCCTAGAAGTTACACTTGACTCCAATCTGTCCTTCATACCCCACATCCAATTGCTCTCTTCATCCTGTCGCAGCCACCTACTCAATATCTCCACAATTTGTCTGTTTCTGAGTGCTGAAACTACTAAACAGCTTATCCACTCCCTGGTAATTTCCTGACTTGACTACTGTAATAACCTACTAACTGGCCTCCCTCTCTCTTACCTCTCTCTCTCGCCTCTCCTCTCTTCAATCCATCCTAAATGCCTCCGCTAGGCTAATCCACCTCTCCCAACGCTCTTTATCTGATGCACCTCTTTGCAAATCCCTTCACTGGCTCCCCATTCACAGCAGAATTAAATTTAAAATTCTCATCCTGACCTACAAAGCCCTTACCAACACAGCCCCCCCCCCTCACCTGTCCTCACTCATCAACAAATATACTCCAGCCCGCCCCCTAAGATCCAACAATGACCTGATTCTTGCATCTTCTGCCATCAACTCCTCCCATGCTAGACTACAGGAATTGTTGCGGCACCAACCATCTGGAATGCACTTCCTAGAGCTGTCAGACTCTCCCCTAACCTTTTCTCCTTTAAACACTTCCTAAAGACCTTTTTGTTCAGGGAAGCTCCAAATCAGTAACAAATGAATTCAACTTGCCTAATAGCTACCTTTATCTAACTCCACACTAACATCATTCTCACCTTTGCAGTCCCCACCTCCTGTTTCTCACCCTCCTACCCATCTAGATTGTAAGTTACCACGGGAACAGGGCCCTCAATGTTCCCCTGTATTTGTTTGTTAAACTTTATCTGGTGTCTTTTATATTGTATTGTACTTTTATCTTTGTACCCATGGACAGCGCTGCGGAATCTGGTGGCGCTTTATAAATAAAGAATAATAATATTAATAATAAACCTTGGTAGGCTCATATGCTAATTTCTTAGACCTTGAGGGCCGCCTCATTCTGAATGCATTTTGACAGTTTTTCACCACTAGAGGGCTTTAGTTCATTTGTGTCATATGGATAACATTGAGCTCACCCACGTGAAGTTATCTAGGAGTCAGCACTGATTGGCTAAAATGCAAGTCTGTCGAAATAACTGAAATAAGGGGTCAGTTTGCAAACGCTTAGATACAAGGTAATCACAGAGGTAAAAAGTGTGTTAATATAACTGTGTTGGTTATGCAAAACTGGGGAATGGGTAATAAATGGGTTATCTATCTTTTTAAACAACAAAAATTCTGGTGTTAACTGTCCCTTTAAAAATATGTATGAACTTTGTCTGTATAATCAGGTGATCACTGTGGTAACTGTGAATACTTTTCAAGATAAACATGCTTTTATTTCTGTAATGCACAATGAAGCCTCTCTAACCTATATTATAACCTCAAAAAGCTTCTATGGGCCCCTATTCCACTTGTAGCTACCCTTGATGATAATTTAGTAAGGTAATCACAGTAACAACAGTAGTCACCAGGCTATTTTTTTTTTTACAGTTTTGCCGCAGCTATCTCACATGCCATGAATTATAAATATAATAATATCATATTGTGATTCTGCTGGACCTGCTGAAAAAAAAATTATTTATAATTTGTGTGGGTCACTCACTGAAATTTGACATACAATAGGATTTAAATGTAGGTAGCAAAAAATACTCAAAATTATCTCAGCACTTGAGTGAAAAAGGGATTAGCAGTGAAAGGGTTAAAGAAGATATTAAAAGATGGTCTTTATTCCCATTAGCATTGTTTGGTAAAATTAATTTATTAAAAATGATAATACTTATTATTTATGATGATAATACTTATTTATTATTGTGTTTCATGCAAAACATATCCATACGCAAAAAAAACAACATATTAAATATAGGGCTAGATTACAAGTGGAGCACTATTTATCATTTGCGCACTAACTACACTCGAATTCGGCTCTTTAACTCGACTAGCGCAAAGAGTCGAAGTTACAATATTGCAACCACTTTAACGTACTCCCCATAGATTTCAATGGAGGGAGAAAACTTTTAACCCATAAACTGACACCCACCCACATTGCAAACTACCCTGCTACACTATTAACCCCTAAACCACCACAAACCTCATTGCAAAGTACCCACTAACCTATAACACCCCATAAGTTACCAAAAATATAACCTAACATCACATTAAAAAATTAAAAATAAACTAACATTACATTAAAAATATAAAACTAACATTACTGAAAAAAAACTATTACAGGAAAAAAAAAACAAATTACCAAAAATAAAAAAACCTAGTTATGCCTATTCAAAAACTAAAGCCCCTTTAAAAAAAAACAAAAAAAACACTCTAAAATAAAAAAAAACTATACTAACAGTAAAATAAACTATAGAAAGGCTTTCTGTAGGGCATTGCTCTAAAGTGACTTAGCTCTTTTTCAACAAAAAATACAAGTCCGTTCTTCAATACAAGTGACCCCTCCCCCCCACAAAAAAAAAAAGTCTATCTCAAAAAACCTACTCTAAAAATTGGGCATTTGGTAGGGCAATTCCCTAAAGCTCTTTAGCTGCCCCCCAAAAAAGCAACCCTATTCTAAAAAAAAAAAACATTAAAAAAAGCCTATCACTCAACCCCAAACTTGAATCCAGCTACCATGTGCTCGCCAACTGTGGTGCTCCTCTTCTATCCCAGCGACTGCAGCGGTCACCTATCTTCATCCCAGCAGCAATGGTCCTCTATCTTTATCCCAGCAATGGCGGCAGTGGTCTTCTATCTTCATTCAGTGCTCCATTCCACACAGCCAGGTCAGTCAAGTTGTTGATGAAGGACCATCAGATCAAGATCCTGTCATGGGCAGCCCAAAATTCTGTCATGGCCAGCTCTAAATGAATAATATTTTTATTTGTAATTTAAATTAAATGTCAGTAGTTTATAGAGTAAAACAAAAATGTTCATTTCATTCAAACACTTACCAATAAATATTAAAATGAAAGAAACTGATAATTTTGCAGTGGTCTCTTAATTGTTTTTAAGATTTTTAGCTGTGTATTTATATATACTGTATATATATATATATATATATATATATATATATATATATATATATATATATATACTGGCCAGCACTAAAAGATAGATAATACCTTTATTACCCATTCCCTAGTTTTGCATAACCAACACAGTTATATTAATACACTTTTTACCTTTGTGATTATCTTGTATCTAAGCCTCTGCAAACTGCCCCTTATTTCAGTGCTGGCTCCTAGGAACTCCGCGTGCATGAGCACAGTGTTATCTACATGAAACACATGAACTAACACCCTCTAGTGGTGAAAAAACTGTCAAAATGCCCTGAGCTAAGAGGCAGCCTTCAAGGGCTTAGAAATTAGCATATGAACCTCCTAGAACACCAAGAGAACAAAGCAAAATTGGTGATAGAAGTACATTGGAAAATTGTTTAAAATTACATGCTATCTGAATAATGAAAGTTTGTTTTAGACTAGACTATCCCTTTAAGTCTCTCTTTTTATGCCATTGAGCCACCATTTTTATAATGATGTGATGTTGTCACTTGTCACTGATATAATTGTGCTTAGTGCATTTTTTTTTTTTTCTATTCCTCTAGGGAAGCAGTTTTGTAGATTTCTATGTAAATCATATACATTATTTAATACAGTGTATCATTATTATTATGTAAAGAAAAGGTCTGTGAAACAATACTATATTGCCATCAAGAAAGCAAAAGAAAAGTTAGTGTAAAAAAAGCAGAATTCTATCCTTGAAAACAAATATTGTTTATATTTCTAAGCAATGAATTCTATATATAAGATGATGGAGCACTGCAGAAAGGAAGAGGTTAAATAACGTGTCCTTGCAGTCACTTTCCTTAAATCTATTAATATTAATAATAAATACTTATTATTAATTATTAATATAGTCATCTGTTTAGAAATAATTTATAATAATCTTGATCTACTTTTAGAACATGTCAATTACAGTACAAGGAGAAAATTATAGTTAGAAGAGAAAATTAAACTACAGCATTAATTTATTTTTTTCAGTGTGCAATATAAGTCATTTCCTGGTTGTTACATAATTATGTCAGTTGATCACACAGTGCGAGAGACATGTTGTATGTGTATATGTTGTATAAAGTCATAACCAAAATCTAATTTTATTGTGCCATTGTTTTGTTATTTGTTCCATTCCACGGAGTTTAGTTTATGAACATAATTTGAAATTATATAAAATATATATATAAAAACTTATTTAAAAAAATAAAATAAAAAATGATATATATTTATATATATATATATATATATATATATAGGGCAACACATAGTGAAGTCTGTTTCGCAATATAGAAATAAAACACCAATTCCAAAGAACTACCCACAAGTCAGATGCATTGCTCGAGAGTGCATAAGAAACAGGCTGGAGGCCTCAGTCACCAGCTTATTAAACTCCAGAAGAGCTGGGGGCATGTCCGAGCCAGGGCTGAAGATGGCCCCTAAACTTGGAGCTCTGCTCAGAAGATTCTCAATCAGCCTTGACATCCATCATATTTAGTCACATCCAGCATATACCTCTACCGCAATACACAGAGGAGATTACATAGCACTTAGCAGTGTCTTTATTATATTCTGCTGGTCCTCCCTGACCGGACTATTGGAACTTTTTGGCGGCTCTACAGGAGAGAAATCCTAATTTTTCTAACACAGCCCTTTAAATAAAACAAACGAAGCATACGCAGACTTTTCATCATACACAATGGAAGTTCAAGATTTCCATACCGTACTTAAAGCTCTCCTAAATATGTTTGAGATTAAAATGCATGAACAGTTTGAGAACCTTAGTGGATTGCTGAAGCCACATGTCATCATAGGTGGAGAAAGCCTGTCCATATATACACCCCTGGAGGAGCAACAAGATCATTAACCCTTGAGTGCTATCAAGTCATTCTTACCTCTACCACTGGAACTTCATGGAGAACTCCAGCGAGACCCTTAGGAAATAGCAAAACCTGCTTTGATCCCCCACATGGCCTCGTTCTTTCTCTAAGTGAGCGGCTTATCTACAAAGAGCTCTAAAGTCGAGAGTGAGGAGACCCTGCAGCTGCGATTACTATCAGCCTATGCTGCCCTCTGAATGTGTCCGATTGGATTTGGCTCCCAGACACTGGGTGGGGAGGTGCAGCTGACTCCCTAACAAACAGCTCAGGCCCAGCGCAGTCAGCACAGCAAGCTCACAAGACTACTGCGACAAGCCTCTCTCAGTACACGGAGACTTACCGCAACCATGTGCGAGTGAGACAGGTTGTCCTGTGCTTCTTGCTTGACGAGGATTCCTATGTAGCCCACAGAGACTTGTACTACACACCCGGACTCGATTGTATATAACGGATTGGTATTGGTTGATTAAGATGACACTGTTAGTTTTTCTTCATGGGGTAATCAGTTACTCACTTGCCTAAGATAACTATTAGCCTTGCTCACAGCTCCTATTTCCTTGTTAGCATCACTAACTTTTGTTCTTATATGTCACTTTTGTCCCATGCAAGGTCCGGTGGGCTGTAATCTATGCATGTTCTACACTTATTATTTCTTAGATGTTACACACTAGACTCATGCTGACAGATATATCAAGCTAAGTTACCAATAATTAAGACAATAGGGGGTCCTTTAATTAGCTGTCTCACTCCCTTGGTCGGCAAGTTCCCCTTGTCAATCAGGTTTTAATTTAATCCTATTGTATATGTCATTGCTGCCATACATGACCATACATATATGATGGCGGTTTATTCAAATGCTGCCGCTAATAGAGAGACGTATATCTCTGGATTGTTGGCTTGCAAGCCCTCCTTATCCTCTGGGGACTATGTGAGTAACTCTGACACTATTTACAGCCAGTTGATTACGGTCATCGTTCAGAGGACTTTACTGTGCAGTTATGCCTATGTTTAGCTGTAAAGGATCTTTTCACTTGCTTTATTTAGGTTTTAGATTTTTTGTTCAATGTTATATGTTTGTGGTTGGTCTGTTCAGGGTACTGGGCGGTATCCAGTCGATGATATATTTTCACAATTAATTGCAACTTAATAAATGTCATTTTTATTAAGAACTCTGTGTGCAGCAATCCCTTTCTGTAAAGTGACAGTAATGTATGCCACTTGAAACTTTCTATATTATTTTGTATACAATTTCTTTAAAGGGTTGCACCAGGCCTTTCTCATAGTAGTATTAACTACTCCCTCTAATTTATATAAATACTTTTATGTGCTTGTAATACTGATACTTCTTTAAATCTCCTGGACACGCCCCCCCTCTCCTCCCCCAATGTTAAAGCAGCTCTCGCCTGCTGACTTACCCTTATCCCTTATCAAATAGTCCAAGAGTGACCTCCATGTAGCTACCACCTGTCAGAAATCTGTTTATTCTTCTGGCCCATTAGAGGCCTACGCTGTAGCTACCTCAATCCTATATCCCTCAAGAAAAAACAGAATTTATGCTTACCTGATAAATTACTTTCTCCAACGGTGTGTCCGGTCCACGGCGTCATCCTTACTTGTGGGATATTCTCTTCCCCAACAGGAAAAGGCAAAGAGTCCCAGCAAAGCTGGTCACATGATCCCTCCTAGGCTCCGCCCACCCCAGTCATTCGACCGACGGACAGGAGGAAATATATATAGGAGAAACCATATGATACCGTGGTGACTGTAGTTAGAGAAAATAATTCATCAGACCTGATTAAAAAAACAGGGCGGGCCGTGGACCGGACACACCGTTGGAGAAAGTAATTTATCAGGTAAGCATAAATTCTGTTTTCTCCAACATTGGTGTGTCCGGTCCACGGCGTCATCCTTACTTGTGGGAACCAATACCAAAGCTTTAGGACACGGATGAAGGGAGGGAGCAAATCAGGTCACCTAAATGGAAGGCACCACGGCTTGCAAAACCTTTCTCCCAAAAATAGCCTCCGAAGAAGCAAAAGTATCAAATTTGTAAAATTTGGCAAAAGTGTGCAGTGAAGACCAAGTCGCTGCCTTACATATCTGGTCAACAGAAGCCTCGTTCTTGAAGGCCCATGTGGAAGCCACAGCCCTAGTGGAGTGAGCTGTGATTCTTTCAGGAGGCTGCCGTCCGGCAGTCTCATAAGCCAATCGGATAATGCTTTTAAGCCAAAAGGAAAGAGAGGTAGAAGTCGCTTTTTGACCTCTCCTTTTACCAGAATAAACAACAAACAAGGAAGATGTTTGTCTGAAATCTTTAGTAGCCTCTAAATAGAATTTTAGAGCACGGACTACGTCCAAATTGTGTAACAAACGCTCCTTCTTTGAAACTGGATTCGGACACAAAGAAGGTACAACTATCTCCTGGTTAATATTTTTGTTGGAAACAACTTTCGGAAGAAAACCAGGCTTAGTACGCAAAACCAACTTATCTGCATGGAACACCAGATAGGGTGGAGAACACTGCAGAGCAGATAACTCTGAAACTCTTCTAGCAGAAGAAATTGCAACCAAAAACAAAACTTTCCAAGATAATAACTTAATATCTACGGAATGTAAGGGTTCAAACGGAGCCCCTTGAAGAACTGAAAGAACTAGATTTAGACTCCAGGGAGGAGTCAAAGGTCTGTAAACAGGCTTGATCCTAACCAGAGCCTGAACAAATGCTTGAACATCTGGCACAGCTGCCAGTCTTTTGTGAAGTAAAACAGATAAAGCAGAGATCTGTCCCTTCAGAGAACTTGCAGATAATCCTTTCTCCAAACCTTCTTGTAGAAAGGATAGAATCTTAGGAATTTTTATCTTGTTCCATGGGAATCCTTTAGATTCACACCAACAGATATATTTTTTCCATTTTTTTATGCTAAATTTTTCTAGTTACAGGCTTTCTAGCCTGAATCAGAGTATCTATTACAGAATCTGAAAACCCACGCTTTGATAAAATCAAGCGTTCAATGTCCAAGCCGTCAGTTGGAGGGAAACCAGATTCGGATGTTCGAATGGACCCTGAACAAGAAGGTCCTGTCTCAAAGGTAGCTTCCATGGTGAAGCCGATGACATATTGACCAGGTCTGCATACCAAGTCCTGCGTGGCCACGCAGGAGCTATCAAGATCACCGAGGCCCTCTCCTGATTGATCCTGGCTACCAGCCTGGGGATGCGAGGAAACGGTGGGAATACATAAGCTAGGTTGAAGGTCCAAGGTGCTACTAGTGCATCTACTAGGGTCGCCTTGGGATCCCTGGATCTGGACCCGTAGCAAGGAACCTTGAAGTTCTGACGAGACGCCATCAGATCGATGTCTGGAATGCCCCATAATTGAGTTATTTGGGCAAAGATTTCCGGATGGAGTTCCCACTCCCCCGGATGGAATGTCTGACGACTCAGAAAATCCGCTTCCCAATTTTCCACTCCTGGGATGTGGATCGCAGACAAGTGGCAGGAGTGATCCTCCGCCCATTGAATTATCTTGGTCACTTCTTTCATCGCCAGGGAAGTCCTTGTTCCCCCCTGATGATTGATATATGCAACGGTCGTCATGTTGTCTGACTGAAACCTTATGAATTTGGCCTTTGCTAGTTGAGGCCAAGCTCTGAGAGCATTGAATATCGCTCTCAGTTCCAGAATGTTTATCGGGAGAAGAGACTCTTCCCGAGACCATAGACCCTGAGCTTTCAGGGATTCCCAGACCGCGCCCCAGCCCACTAGGCTGGCGTCGGTCGTGACAATGACCCACTCTGGTCTGCGGAAGCTCATTCCCTGTGACAGATTGTCCAGGGTCAGCCACCAACGGAGTGAATCTCTGGTCTTTTGATCTACTTGAATCGTCGGAGACAAGTCTGTATAATCCCCATTCCACTGTCTGAGCATGCACAGTTGTAATGGTCTTAGATGAATTCGTGCAAAAGGAACTATGTCCATTGTTGCAACCATCAATCCTATTACTTCCATGCACTGCGCTATGGAAGGACGAGGAACAGAATGAAGTACTTGACAAGAGCTTAGAAGTTTTGATTTTCTGACCTCTGTCAGAAAAATCCTCATTTCTAAGGAATCTATTATTGTTCCCAAGAAGGGAACTCTTGTTGACGGGGACAGAGAACTTTTTTCTTTGTTCACCTTCCATCCGTGAGATCTGAGAAAGGCTAGGACGATGTTCGTATGAGCCTTTGCTTTTGACAGGGACGACGCTTGAATCAGGATGTCGTCCAAGTAAGGTACTACTGCAATGCCCCTTGGTCTTAGAACCGCTAGAAGGGACCCTAGTACCTTTGTGAAAATCCTTGGAGCAGTGGCTAATCCAAATGGAAGTGCCACAAACTGGTAATGCTTGCCCAGAAAAGCGAACCTTAGGAACTGATGATGTTCCTTGTGGATAGGAATATGTAGGTACGCATCCTTTAAATCCACGGTAGTCATAAATTGATTTTCCTGGATAGTAGGTAGGATCATTCGAATAGTTTCCATTTTGAACGATGGTACCCTGAGAAATTTGTTTAGGATCTTTAGATCCAAAATTGGTCTGAATGTTCCCTCTTTTTTGGGAACTATGAACAGATTGGAATAAAATCCCATTCCTTGTTCTCTTATTGGAACTGGATGTATCACTCCCATCTTTAACAGGTCTTCTACACAATGTAAGAATGCCTGTCTCTTTATTTGGTTTGAAGATAATTGAGACCTGTGGAACCTTCCCCTTGGGGGTAGTTCCTTGAATTCCAGGAGATAACCTTGAGAAACTATTTCTAGCGCCCAAGGATCCTGAACATCTCTTGCCCAAGCCTGAGCAAAGAGAGAAAGTCTGCCCCCCACTAGATCCGGTCCCGGATCGGGGGCTATCCCTTCATGCTGTTTTGGTAGCAGTGGTAGGCTTCTTGGCCTGCTTACCCTTGTTCCAGCCTTGCATTGGTTTCCAGGCTGGTTTGGGTTGTGAAGTATTACCCTCTTGCTTAGAGGATACAGAATTAGAGACTGGTCCGTTTCTGCGAAAGGGACGAAAATTAGGCTTATTATTAGCCTTAAAAGACCTATCCTGTGGGAGGGCGTGGCCCTTTCCCCCAGTGATGTCTGAAATAATCTCTTTCAAATCAGGTCCAAATAATGTTTTACCTTTGAAAGGAATGTTAAGCAATTTTGTCTTGGAAGACACATCCGCTGACCAAGACTTTAGTCAAAGCACTCTGCGCGCCACGACAGCAAACCCTGAATTTTTCACCGCTAATCTAGCTAATTGCAAAGCGGCATCTAAAACAAAAGAGTTAGCCAATTTAAGTGCTTGAACTCTGTCCATAACCTCCTCATACGAAGATTCTTTACTGAGCGATTTTTCTAGTTCCTCGAACCAGAAACACGCTGCCGTAGTGACAGGAACAATGCATGAAATTGGTTGTAGAAGGTAACCTTACTGTACAAAAATCTTTTTAAGCAAACCCTCTAATTTCTTATCCATAGGATCTTTGAAAGCACAACTATCTTCGATAGGAATAGTAGTGCGTTTGTTTAGAGTAGAAACCGCCCCCTCGACCTTGGGGACTGTCTGCCATAAGTCCTTTCTGGGGTCGACTATAGGAAATAATTTCTTAAATATAGGGGGGGGGGAACAAAAGGTATGCCGGGCCTTTCCCACTCTTTATTTACTATGTCCGCCACCCGCTTGGGTATAGGAAAAGCGTTGGGGGGCACCGGAACCTCTAGGAACTTGTCCATCTTACATAATTTCTCTGGAATGACCAAATTGTCACAATCATCCAGAGTAGATAACACCTCCTTAAGCAGTGCGCGGAGATGTTCTAATTTAAATTTAAATGTCACAACATCAGGTTCAGCTTGATGAGAAATTTTTCCTGAATCTGAAATTTCTCCATCAGACAAAACCTCCCTCATGGCCCCTTGAGATTGGTGTG
Organism: Bombina bombina; assembly: GCF_027579735.1. Lineage (NCBI taxonomy): Eukaryota > Metazoa > Chordata > Amphibia > Anura > Bombinatoridae > Bombina > Bombina bombina. Next base: position 568,283,012 of record NC_069500.1, on the reverse strand, counting down.
AGGGTATGACAGAACAGTTATCATCAGCGCCCTCTTGCTCTTCAGTGTTTAAAACAGAGCAATCGCGCTTTCTCTGATAAGTAGGCATTTTGGATAAAAGATTTGCTATGGAGTTATCCATTACAGCCGTTAATTGTTGCATGGTAATAAGTATTGGCGCACTAGATGTACTAGGGGCCTCCTGTGTGGGCATAACTGGTGTAGACACAGTAGGGGATGATGTAGTATCATGTTTACTCCCCTCATTTTAAGGAATCATCTTGGGCAATATCATTATCTGTTGCAATACTGTCCTTACTTTGTTTGGACACTATGGCACAATTATCACATAAATTTAAATGGGGAGACACATTGGCTTTCATACATATAGAACATAGCTTATCTGATGGTACAGACATGTTAAACAGGCTTAAACTTGTCAACAAAGCACAAAAAACATTTTAAAATAAAACCGTTACTGTCACTTTAAATTTCAAACTGAAAACACTTTATTACTGAATATGTGAAAAAGTATGAAGGAATTGTTAAAAATTCACCAAAATTTCACCACAGTGTCTTAAAGCATTAAAAGTATTGCACACCAAATTTCAGAGCTTTAACCCTTAAATTAACGGAACCGGAGCCGTTTTTACATTTAACCCCTATACAGTCCCAGAATGAGGCTCTGTCTATAACTAGAAAGGCCCCCATCTGAAAAAGGTGTCCAACACAGTGCCTGCCGTTTTTCTAAACGTTCCCCAAGATTATAATACCAATAATTAGTTAGAATCTGCATAATATGCCTAGTAAAGCAATTGTTTTAGCCCAGAAAAATGTCTACCAGTTTTTAAGCCCTTTTTGAAGCCCTTTATTCTTTTATGTTTAACTAAGAAAATGGCTTACTGGTCCCCATGAGGGGAAATGACAGCCTTCCAGCATTACATGGTCTTGTTAGAAATATGGCTAGTCATACCTTAAGCAGAAAAGACTGCTAACTGTTTCCCCCAACTGAAGTTACTTCATCTCAACAGTCCTGTGTGGAAACAGCAATTGATTTCAGTTACTGTCTGCTAAAATCATCTTCCTCTTACAAACAGAAATCTTCATCCTTTTCTGTTTCAGAGTAAATAGTACATACCAGCACTATTTTAAAATAACAAACACTTGATAGAAGAATAAAACTACATTTAAACACCAAAAAACTCTTAACCATCTCCGTGGAGATGTTGCCTGTGCAACGGCAAAGAGAATGACTGGGGTGGGCGGAGCCTAGGAGGGATCATGTGACCAGCTTTGCTGGGACTCTTTGCCTTTTCCTGTTGGGGAAGAGAATATCCCACAAGTAAGGATGACGCCGTGGACCGGACACACCAATGTTGGAGAAATGAGGTTTCATTCTTGTATGTTTTACCTTAATATCGACAATTGCCCGTTTACTATTGCCACATAAGTCTCAATCTATATGCTTGGTTTGCTAACGGTGTTCCCCACACAGGTATGGTTATTATTGTTTGCATTACGCAAGACATTGATGCACTGATTAACTAATGTAACATCTCAGTCCGGCAATGTTTTATATTTTCATAATTTTTGTCAATGTACCAAAACCTCAATAAAAAAAAATTGCTAAAAAAAACCCTCTAGAAGAGCTGCATACCAAGTTACACTTGAAGAATAATACATAATATATATTGTGCCAGATTACAAGTGGAAAATTACATTGTAATTATCTTATCATAATATTAATAGTTTATTGACAATGTAAAAAAAAAGCCTAATTCACAACAGCATTTAAAGGGACATCAAGTCAAAATAAACTTTTATGATTCAGATAGAGCATGCCGTTTTAAGACACATTCCAATTTACTTCCATTATCAAATTTTGCACAATCTTTTTATATTCACACTTTCTGGGGAACAAGATCCTACTGAGCATGTGCACAAGCTCACAGGGCATACGTATACTAGTCTGTGATTGGCTGATGTCTGTCACATGATACAGGGGGCCATAAAATGGGAGAAAAATTAATTTGTCAGAATAAAATCACCTGCTTATTTGAAATTAAGAGTAGGTGTTAATTCATTATCTTTTTATTATGCACTTGTTAACTATGCAATTCTACTGCATTGTGTGGTCCTTTAAATTTGTTAGAGCATGTAATTTACCCTCACAAAGGGATTAAAGACATAGGTAAACTCCTGTGTGGGGGCAGCAAGCATTGCCTCTCCTTAACTGAACACAGCTGTGATTGGCAGTGTTGTGCGACTGCCAGTGCTGATTGGCTCATCAGCTGTTTCCTGCTCAAGACCAGTTGTTCTCTGTGGCTCCCAAGGGAGATTTTATGTGTTTATGCAAAAATGACATTCTCTAAGAATTAATAAAATTAATTATAATAGTAACAGATCTTAATTATGTTTATGTGCATTGTTTAGGCAGAATTAAATTTACATGAAAGATCATTTAAATACAGAGTTTGCTTATTAGCACATTTCATCTAGACCTAGAACAGACCAATTATCTCATTGCCTATAGAAGACTCAAATGGAATAGGAAAAAGTTAGATACATTATATGTGTCTCAAATGATCTGACTGTTTGCCAAGGTTTTTTTAAAAAACATATAAAATGTAATAATAATATATGAGTCACAGCACAAGCACATTATGAAATGTCCTAAACCTCACAAAACATGCACAGAGTATATAATAGTTCTTAGTGTAACTCATCACTGTTTTATTAATTATAATACATTTATGTTAAACATTAAACACTAAATACATTTTATAAGCATAGTATTAAAGGGACATGAAACCCAAAATGTTTCTTCCATGATTTAGATAGAGAATACAGTTTTAAACAACTTTCTAATTTACTTATATTATTTATTTTGCTTTCTTCTCTTGTTATTCTTTGCTGAAAGGTTTATCTAGGCAAGCTCAGGAGCAGCAGAGAACCTAGGTTCTAACAGATGATTGGTGGCTGCATATATACGTATATATTGATTGTGATTGGCTCACCCATGTGTTCAGTTAGAAACCATTAGTGCACTGCTGCTCCTTAAATAAATGATACCAAGTGAATGAAACAAATTAGAAATAGAAGTCAATTATAAAGTTGTTTAACCCCTAAAGGACCAATGACGTACAGGGTACATCCTACAAAAAAATGACCTTAACAACCATGGACGTACCCTGTATGTCATTGGTGTTTGAAAGCGATGAAAGCAATCCTGATCGCTTCCAGACACTTTCATGTTATTGCAGTGATGCCTCGATATTGAGTCATCCTGCAATAACATTTTTTAGCCATCCGATGCAGAGAGAGACACTCTGTGGCCCTCTCTGCATTGGACATCGATGGCCATGATCGTTGGTGGGTGGGAGCCGATGTGGGAGGTGGGTGGGCGGCCATCGATGCAAGGAGGTCATCGCAGGGGGGCAGGATCACGTGCAGTGGCGCGCGTGCATGAGGGGACTCATGGGGGCGCGCGCGTGCACGGGGCGGGATCGGGTGGGAAGCTTCACTATGGGACAATGTGTTTGTAGCTAAGGGTATCCCAGAGAAGCATTTACAACCATTTGTACCATAATTATACAATCTGTTTGTAAATAATTTCAGTGAGAAACCTAAAATTTGTGAAAAAAAATTGTGACAAAGTGAACGATTTTTTTTATTTGATCGCATTTGGCGAATAAATGGTGGCATGAAATATACCAAAATGGGCCTAGATCAATACTTTGGGTTGCCTTCTAAAAAAATATATATATATGTCAAGGGATATTCAGGGATTCCAGACAGATATCAGTGTTCCAATGTAACTATCGCTAATTTTGAAAAAAAAGTGGTTTGGAAATAGCAAAGTGCTACTTGTACTTATTGCCCTATAACTTGCAAAAAAAGGCAAAGAACATGTAAACATTGGGTATTTCTAAACTCAGGACAAAATTTAGAAACTATTTAGCATGCGTGTCTTTTGGTGGTTGTAGATGTATAACAGATTTTGGGGGTCAAAGTTCGAAAAAGTGTGTTTTTTTCCCCCCTCATATTTTATAAAAATAATTTATAGTAAATTGTAAGATATGATGAAAAGAATGGTATCTTTAGAAAGTCCATTTAATGGCGAGAAAAACGGTATATAATATGTGTGGGTACAGTAAATGAGTAAGAGGAAAATTACAGCTAAACACAAACACTGCAAAAATGTAAAAATAGCCTTGGTCCCAAACGGTCAGAAAATGAAAAAGTGTTGCGGTCATTAAAGGGTTAAAATTGTATCCGCTATCTGAATCATGAAAGAACATTTTTGTGTTTCATGTCCCTTTAAGCTTATTCCCCTACTTAAGAAACTAGCGGCTAGATTTAGAGTTTTGTCGGTAACGACCCGAAAAGCTAACGCCGGCTTTTTTCTGGCCGCACCATAAAAATAACTCTGGTATTGAGAGTCCACATAAAGGCTGCGTTAGGCTCCAAAAAAGGAGCGTAGAGCATATTTAACGCAGCTTCAACTCTCGATACCAGAGTTTCTTACGGACGCAGCCAGCCTCAAAAACGTGCTCGTGCACGATTCCCCCATAGGAAACAATGGTGCTGTTTGAGCTGAAAAAAAACCTAACACCTGCAAAAAAGCCGCGTTCAGCTCCTAACGCAGCCCCATTGTTTGCTATGGGGAAACACTTCCTACGTCTGCACCTAACACTCTAACATGTACCCCGAGTCTAAACACCCCTAACCTTACACTTATTAACCCCTAATCTGCCGCCCCCGCTATCGCTGACCCCTGCATATTATTATTAACCCCTAATCTGCCGCTCCGTAAACCGCCGCTACTTACATTATCCCAATGTACCCCTAATCTGCTGCCCTAACATCGCCGACCCCTATATTATATTTATTAACCCCTAATCTGCCCCCCACAACGTCGCCTCCACCTGCCTACACTTATTAACCCCTAATCTGCCGACCGGACCTGAGCGCTACTATAATAAAGTTAACCCCTAATCCGCCTCACTAACCCTATAATAAATAGTATTAACCCCTAATCTGCCCTCCCTAACATCGCCGACACCTAACTTCAATTATTAACCCCTAATCTGCCGACTGGAGCTCACCGCTATTCTAATAAATGTATTAACCCCTAAAGCTAAGTCTAACCCTAACCCTAACACCCCCCTAAGTTAAATATAATTTGAATCTAACGAAATTAATTAACTCTTATTAAATAAATTATTCCTATTTAAAGCTAAATACTTACCTGTAAAATAAATCCTAATATAGCTACAATATAAATTATAATTATATTATAGCTATTTTAGGATTAATATTTATTTTACAGGTAACTTTGTATTTATTTTAACCAGGTACAATAAAATTCCATCAGCCAATCAGAATATTCCTACCTTAATTCCGATTGGCTGATATAATCCTATCAGCCAATCGGAATTCGAGGGATGCCATCTTGGATGACGTCATTTAAAGGAACCGTCATTCGTCGTGCAGTCGTCGGCCAGGATGGATGTTCCACGTCGGAGGTCTTCAGGATCCTGCCGCTCCGCTCCGGATGGATGACCATAGAAGATCCCGCTTGGATGAAGACTTCAATCGGATGGAAGACCTCTTCTGCCCCGCTTGGATGAAGACTTCAGCCGGATCATGGACCTCTTCAGCCCCCCGCTTGGGCTTGGATCAGGACATCGGAGGAGCTCTTCTGGATCGATCGGTGAACCTGGTATGGTGAAGATAAGGTAGGAAGATCTTCAGGGGCTTAGTGTTAGGTTTATTTAAGGGGGTTTGGGTTAGATTAGGGGTATGTGGGTGGTGGGTTGTAATGTTGGGGGGGGTATTGTATGTTTTTTTTTACAGGCAAAAGAGCTGAACTTCTTGGGGCATGCCCCGCAAAGGGCCCTGTTCAGGGCTGGTAAGGTAAAAGAGCTTTGAACTTTAGTAATTTAGAATAGGGTAGGGCATTTTTTTATTTTGGGGGGCTTTGTTATTTTATTAGGGGGCTTAGAGTAGGTGTAATTAGTTTAAAATTGTTGTAATATTTTTCTTATGTTTGTAAATATTTTTTTATTTTTTGTAACTTAGTTCTTTTTTATTTTTTGTACTTTAGATAGTTTATTTCATTGTAGTTATTTGTAGGTATTGTATTTAATTTATTTATTGATAGTGTAGTGTTAGGTTTAATTGTAGATAATTATAGGTATTTTATTTAATTAATTTATTGATAGTGTAGTGTTAGGTTTAATTGTAACTTAGGTTAGGATTTATTTTACAGGTAATTTTGTAATTATTTTAACTATTTTAGCTATTAAATAGTTCTTAACTATTTAATAGCTATTGTACCTGGTTAAAATAAATACAAAGTTACCTGTAAAATAAATATTAATCCTAAAATAGCTATAATATAATTATAATTTATATTGTAGCTATATTAGGATTTATTTTACAGGTAAGTATTTAGCTTTAAATAGGAATAATTTATTTAATAAGAGTTAATTAATTTCGTTAGATTAAAATTATATTTAATTTAGGGGGGTGTTAGTGTTAGGGTTAGACTTAGCTTTAGGGGTTAATACATTTATTAGAATAGCGGTGAGCTCCAGTCGGCAGATTAGGGGTTAATAATTGAAGTTAGGTGTCGGCGATGTTAGGGAGGGCAGATTAGGGGTTAATACTATTTATTATAGGGTTAGTGAGGCGGATTAGGGGTTAATAACTTTATAATAATAGCGGTGCAGTCCGCTCGGCAGATTAGGGGTTAATAAGTGTAGGCAGGTGGAGGCGACGTTGTGGGGGGCAGATTAGGGGTTAATAAATATAATATAGGGGTCGGCGGTGTTAGGGGCAGCAGATTAGGGGTACATAAGTATAACGTAGGTGGCGGCGCTTTGCGGTCGGCAGATTAGGGGTTAATTATTGTAGGTAGCTGGCTGAGACGTTGTGGGGGGCAGGTTAGGGGTTAATAAATATAATATAGGGGTCGGCGGTGTTAGGGGCAGCAGATTAGGGGTACATAAGTATAACGTAGGTGGCGGTCGGCAGATTAGGGGTTAAAAAAAATTAATAGAGTGGCGGCGATGTGAGGGGACCTCGGTTTAGGGGTACATAGGTAGTTTATGGGTGTTAATGTACTTTAGAGCACAGTAGTTAAGAGCTTTATGAACCGGCGTTAGCCCAGAAAGCTCTTAACTACTGACTTTTTTCCTGCGGCTGGAGTTTTGTCGTTAGATGTCTAACGCTCACTTCAGACACGACTCTAAATACCGGAGTTAGAAAAATCCCATTGAAAAGATAGGATACGCAATTTACGTAAGGGGATCTGCGGTATCGAAAAGTCGCGGCTGAAAAGTGAGCGTTAGACCCTTTTTTTAATGACTCCAAATACCGGAGGTAGCCTAAAACCAGCGTTAGGAGCCTCTAACGCTGGTTTTCACGGCTACCGCCCAACTCTAAATCTAGGCCTAGGTTCCAAAATGGAGTCTCCCATAATTTGAGGGAGATGCATGTTTGTTTGTATGAAAATATACTGTGAGTCTTATTCAAGTGCACAAAAGCTGAGCTATGCCTAGGTTTAAAGGGACAGTAAAGTCAAAATTAAACTTGCATTATTCAGTCAGAGCATGTCATTTTAAAAACATTCTAATTAAGTCTATTATCAAAATATATTTGTTCTGTTGGTATCCTTTGTTGCAGAGTAGGCTCAGGAGCAACAATGCACTACCAGGAGCCAATGACAAGAGGCATATATGTGTAACTACCAATCCCTAGCTAACTCCCAGTAGTACACTGCTTATCCTGAGCCTAAGTGTACTATTTAACAAAGGATACCCAAAAAAATAAACTAACACATTTGATAATATAAGTAAATTGGAAAGTTGATCAAAATAATATTCTGTATCCAAATCATTATCGTTTCATTTTAATTTACTTTCCTTTTAAACTAGTATATATTAGTGTTTCTGATACTACACTCCGTGTTTGATGGCAGCAGTGAAAAAAAAACATACACCCAAAGACAATTGTAGTAGCACTATACATCATGCAAAAAGGACTCTTTATTTAGAACTATTTGGTTAGCAATTTAGGGCGAGATTACATATACGGCACAGGATTCAGCGTAACTGCTGAAACCCGCGTAATTTCCCTCGGGGAATCACACATAGACGGCACCAGCAGTTCATAAAGTGCCGTAAGTAGGATAAACTAGCGATGTCCTGAAATGTGCGTAAATAAAAATTTCTGGAGTCGCCAGTGACTTACGGCACATTAGAAACTGCCGGCGCCTAAGAAAATAATTTTTTTTTTAAATCTCCCGTAAAAGTCTAACCTGCCTCCCAAAACTAAACCTGACACGTAAAAACACCTATATCCGCAATCCCCCAACATTGCAACTAATAATAAAAGTATTAACCCCTAAACGGACAATGCAATATGATTTTTTAGTGTTAGTTTTTTTTATTATGGGGGGTTTGGTGGGTGGTTTCACTGTTAGAGGGGGGGACTTTTTAATGCAAATTAATATGTTAATTTCTAAGCCCTTGAAGGCCACCTCTTACCTGAATGCATTTGACAGTTTTTCACAGCTAGAGGCGCTAGTTCATGTCTACTATATAGATAACATTGTGCTCACGCCCATGGAGTTATTTAAGAGTGAGCACTAATTGACTGAAATGCAAGTCTGTCAAATGATCTGAGATAAGGAGGCTGTCTGCAGAAACTTAGATACAAGGTAAACGCAGAGGTAAAAAGTATATTAATATAACCGTGTTGGTTATGCAAAACTGGGGAATGGTAAATAAAAGGATTATCTATCTTTTTAAACAATAACATTTATGAATTAAGAATTACTGTTCCTTTAATGGTGTAGAATGAATGTGATTATAAGTATATATACACACAGTAATTCTTACAAATGTACAATGAGATGTTGTGTTTTAATCACTTCCTTCACACTAACGGCTAGATTTAGAGTTTGGTGGTAGCCGTCAAAACCAGCGTTAGAGGCTCCTAACGCTGGTTTTGGGCTACCGCTGGTATTTGGAGTCAGCCAGGAAAGGGTCTAAAGCTCACTTTACAGCCGCGACTTTTCCATACCGCAGATCCCCCTACGCCATTTGCGTATCCTATCTTTTCAATGGGATCTTCCTAACGCTGGTATTTAGAGTTGTGGCTGAAGTGAGCGTTAGAAATCTAACGACAAAACTCCAGCCGCAGAAAAAAGTCAGTAGTTAAGAGCTTTCTGGGCTAACGCCGGTTTATAAAGCTCTTAACTACTGTGCTCTAAAGTACACTAACACCCATAAACTACCTATGTACCCCTAAACCAAGGTCCCCCCACATTGCCGCCACTCTATTAAAATTTTTTAACCACTAATCTGTCGACCGCACACCGCCGCCACCTACGTTATCCCTATGTAACCCTAATCTGCTGCCCCTAACACCGCCGACCCCTATATTATATTTATTAACCCCTAATCTGCCGCCCCCAACGTTGCCTCCACCTACATACAATAATTAACCCCTAATCTGCCGACCGGATCTCACCGCTACTCTAATAAATGTATTAACCCCTAAAGCTAAGTCTAACACTAACACTAACACCCCCTTAAGTTAAATATAATTTACATCTAACAAAATAAATTAACTCTTATTAAATAAATTATTCCTATTTAAAGCTAAATACTTACCTGTAAAATAAACCCTAATATAGCTACAATATAAATTATAATTATATTGTAGCTATTTTAGGATTTATATTTATTTTACACGCAACTTTGTAATTATTTTAACTAGGTACAATAGCTATTAAATAGTTAATAACTATTTAATAGCTGCCTAGTTAAAATAAAATTACCTGTAAAATAAATCCTAACCTAAGTTACATTTAAACCTAACACTACACTATCAATAAATTAATTAAATACAATACCTACAAATAAATACAATGAAATAAACTAACTAAAGTATAAAAAATAAAAAAGAACTAAGTTACAAAAAATAAAAAAATATTTACAAACATTAGAAAAATATTAAAACAATTTTAAACTAATTACACCTACTCTAAGCCCCCTAATAAAATAACAAAGACCCCCAAAATAAAAAAAATGCCCTACCCTATTCTAAAATTAAAATACAAAAGCTCTTTTACCTTACCAGCCCTGAAAAGGGCTCTTTGCGGGGCATGCCCCAAAGAATTCAGCTCTTTTGCCTGGAAAAAACATACAATACCCCCCCCCCAACATTACAACCCACCACCCACATACCCCTAATCTAACCCAAACCCCCCTTAAATAAACCTAACACTAAGCCTCTGAAGATCTTCCTACCTTCTCTTCACTACACCGGGTATCAGCGATCCGTCCAGGCTCCGATGTCTTGATCCAAGCCCAAGCGGGGGGCTGAAGACATCCATCCTCTGGCTGAAGTCTTGATCCAAGCGGGCAGAAGAGGACATCCGGACCGGCAAACATCTGCATCCAAGCCGCATCTTCTATGTTCTTCCATCCGATGACGACCGGCTGATCTTCAAGAACTCCAGCGCGGATCCATCCTCTTCTTCCGACGACTAGACGACGAATGAAGGTTCCTTTAAGGGACGTCATCCAAGATGGCATCCCTCGAATTCCGATTGGCTGATAGGATTCTATCAGCCAATCGGAATTAAGGTAGGAAAATTCTGATTGGCTGATGGAATCAGCCAATCAGATTCAAGTTCAATCTGATTGGCTGATGGAATCAGCCAATCAGATTGAGATCGCATTCTATTGGCTGTTCCGATCAGCCAATAGAATGTGAGCTCAATCTGATTGGCTGATCGGATCAGCCAATCGGATTGAACTTGAATCTGATTGGTTGATTCCATCAGCCAATCAGAATTTTCCTACCTTAATTCCGATTGGCTGATAGAATCCTATCAGCCAATCGGAATTCGAGGGACGCCATCTTGGATGAAGTCCCTTAAAGGAACCGTCATTCGTCGGGAAGTCGTCGTGAAGATGGATGTTCCGCGTCGACGGGATGAACTACATGGATCCGGAAGAAAGAAGATTGAAGATGCCGCTTGATAGAAGACTTCAGTCGGATCAAGGACCTCTTCAGCTCCCGCTTGGATGAAGACTTCAGCCGGGTCATGGACATCTTCAGCCCCCCGCTTGGGCTTGGATCAAGACATTGGAGGCTCTTCTGGATCGATAGGTGAACCCGGCGTGGTGATGACAAGGTAGGGAGATCTTCAGGGGCTTAGTGTTAGGTTTATTTAAGGGGGGTTTGGGTTAGATTAGGAGTATGTGGGTGGTGGGTTGTAATGTTGGGGGGGGGTTTGTATGTTTTTTTTTACAGGCAAAAGAGCTGAATTCTTTGGGGCATGCCCCGCAAAGGGCCCTTTTCAGGGCTGGTAAGGTAAAAGAGCTTTTCTATTTTAATTTTAGAATAGGGTAGGGCATTTTTTATTTTGGGGGTCTTTATTATTTTATTAGGGGGCTTAGAGTAGGTATAATTAGTTTAAAATTGTTGTAATATTTTTCTAATGTTTGTAAATATTTTTTTATTTTTTGTAACTTAGTTCTTTTTTATTTTTTGTACTTTAGTTAGTTTATTTCATTGTATTTATTTGTAGGTATTGTATTTAATTAATTTATTGATAGTGTAGTGTTAGGTTTAATTGTAACTTAGGTTAGGATTTATTTTACAGGGCATTTTGTAATTATGTTAACTAGGTAGCTATTAAATAGTTATTAACTATTTAATAGCTATTGTACCTGGTTAAAATAATTACAAAGTTGCCTGTAAAATAAATATAAATCCTAAAATAGCTACAATATAATTATAATTTGTATTGTAGCTATATTAGGGTTTATTTTACAGGTAAGTATTTAGCTTTAAATAGGAATAATTTATTTAATAAGAGTTAATTTATTTTGTTAGATGTAAATTATATTTAACTTAGGGGGGTGTTAGTGTTAGTGTTAGACTTAGCTTTAGGGGTTAATACATTTATTAGAGTAGCGGTGAGATCCGGTCGGCAGATTAGGGGTTAATTATTGTAGGTAGGTGGAGGCGACGTTGGGGGCGGCAGATTAGGGGTTAATAAATATAATATAGGGGTCGGCGGTGTTAGGGGCAGCAGATTAGGGGTACATAGGGATAACGTAGGTTGCGGCGGTGTACGGAGCGGCAGATTAGGGGTTAATAATAATATGCAGGGGTCAGCGATAGCGGGGGCGGCAGATTAGGGGTTAATAAATATAATATAGGGGTCGGCGGTGTTAGGGGCAGCATATTAGGGGTACATTGGGATAATGTTGGTTGCGGCGGTGTACGGAGCGGCAGATTAGGGGTTAATAATAATATGCAGGGGTCAGCGATAGCGGGGCGGCAGATTAGGGGTTAATAAGTGTAAGGTTAGGGGTGTTTAGACTCGGGGTACATGTTAGGGTGTTAGGTGCAGACTTAGGAACTGTTTCCCCATAGGAAACAATGGGGCTGCGTTAGGAACTGAACGCTGCTTTTTTGCAGGTGTTAGGGTTTTTTTCAGCTCAAACTGCCCCATTGTTTCCAATGGGGGAATCGTGCACGAGCACGTTTTTGAAGCTGGCCGCGTCCATAAGCACCGCTGGTATTTAGAGTTGCAGTGGCGGTAAATATGCTCTACGCTCCCTTTTTTGGAGCCTAACGCAGCCATTCTGTAAACTCTAAATACCAGCGGTATTTAAAAGGTGCGGGGAAAAAAAGCATGCGTAGCTAACGCACCCCTTTGGCCGCAGAACTCTAAATCTAGCCGTAAACATACTATACTATTAACAATAATAGAAAGAGTAACAAAGATCAATCTCTTAATTTAACCCCCAAGACATCCTTTTCTTCTTTCACATCAGCAAAGACACTTGTTCAATGTTCTTTATTTGCTTTAAAAACACTTCAGAAAACCCATCTAGATAAAAACGTCTTTATAAATTCTGCTAATGTTAGTCTGACAACATTTAAAAAACTAATAGTAGAACACTACCACAGAATGATAGAGTATTTTAGTTAAAAAGATGATGAATTAATACAGTACATAAACTATACAAATCAAGCAAATAGCAAACATTTCATTGTATAATACATTTCCTGGAATAAAGCTATACAAAAAAAATATAATTATACTGTTATGTGCGTACAAGCAATAGTATATGTCATGAGCAAAATTCTTTTTCTATTTGGAAGCCTGATTGAATATAAAATGTATCAGCATTAAATGTACACTGTAATACAGACAGTTTATTATATTATAGTGTATCTACACATTTCTTTGTTATGCTAATATTATGTGTATTAGTGTTATTTTCACATAATTAAATGCAAAGAAAAGAAAACATAAATATATAAATATAATTTGCCTTTCTTTCAAGTTGTTTTGATGAACTTGCTGGCAAAATGGTACTCGGACATATACTGCACTTACCAACATCAGCATGAATCATGCTTCTTTACCCATAACAAAAGATATTCCCTCTGCAGCTATTAATGCATTACTAAGCACTTTTTTTTTTCTTTTCCTGAAATCAGTTCAGCCTGTTCCTATACTCTTTAGCAGATTTCATGAAATGATGCTCGCGTTTCATATTAAATAGTCATTCAGCATGATTGGCTTTCAGAACAGGGATTGGTCATTGGATGTTTCATCAATTTATAATATTTATTCCATATTTTCATTCAGTAACATTTTAGAAATTTGTCTCTAAGCAAATTATTTAAAGTACATATTAGAATTTAGTTTTTTAGTGAGTTTCTTAGGTTTTCTAGCACTAGCAAAGACTGATGCTGTTATCTCAAATTGAAGTCTGTTAAATAAATTACACCTATGTGTATTATGAAACGCCTAATCCTGGAGTATATTCCTATTCATTAGTGTAGTTATTTAGTGCGTGCCACTTTCTTATATGCTGGGTTGTCAAATCTGAGGTCATTACAATCCATTAGAAAATTATTAGAAATCCCATTCATTATGCAGTTTTCATTGTGTTCATTTCACCAATACCATTGAGAATATAAGGTTAGTAATTGCTGCTAGGTGATTGTTACAATGATGGTCACTTAGCACTGCAGCAATAAGGAATTTAAATCCTTATTTGAATTGTGGGATAACTTGCTTTCAAATCTGAGGTCTTAATAGATGTATATGGTGATAGGATAGGAGCTTCTTTACAATAAAAAAAGTCAAATTAGAGACAAACAATGGGTTGCATGATCCTCTGTGCAGGATATGCTTATGTGTGTACCACAGGGCCTTTTCCAAAACAGGGATAACATGCCCTACTCCAGTATTATTCATTAGGTTGTTAGATATTCATGAGGATTCTAGATATACTCATGGGAATGCCATAATCCCTTTAAGCACTCAAAACACCCTAAAAGGTAACTAGTATACCTGCAATTGCAATTCCTTAAGCAAACATTGCTATCTGTATGGACGTGAAATGCAGAATTTGCAAAAACCTTCTGTTATGGTTATGCTAAAGGGATTAAATGTTTATGAGTAGCAGCAAGGTCTTTACTGCATTGAGGGTTTTAGGGTTGTTAGGACTGGCGTGCTTAGTCCATGAAGAAGTTAAGGTAGTAGTGGGGACTTTGCAGTTAGTATTGCATTGTAGTGGGGTTAGCACTTAGAATGTATGCTGTATATGTGGGCTCTGGGGGTATAGGGTAAATTGTATTAGGAAAGAAAGAGGTTATTGTAGCACAGCGGCCATGATTAAGTTAGTACATTTGTCTGTTTTCAATAGATGCCAATATATGAGAGTAACACTTTAACCTATGTTTAACCTATACTGTATAGGTTAACCTAAAATTAACATTTCAATTTACTTTCATTATTATGTTTACTTTGTTGTCTTGGTATCCTTTGTTGAAAACATATGTACATTGTACATATCCTTAGCAGAAATGTACTGCTAGGAGCTAGTTGGTGATTGGTGGCTACACACGTTTGTCTCTTGTCATAGGCTCACCAAAGGTATTCAGTTAACTCCCAATAGTGTATTACTGCTCTGGAGTTTACTTTAATTATGTGTTTAATCCCTTTTCAACTGTTAAACACATAGGGCAAGATAAAAAGTGGAGTGGTTAATATTGCTGAAAGTAAACTTGTAACGCGTTCAGGAAAGCAGGTGCATTACAAGTTGAAACTAAAAAGTTAGCGTGCCAGCTAAACCTGACACGCAATGTTAACTTCTTCACCCCATAGACTTTTAAGGAGAGTGCAACTTCTATATATAGATATGATTTTTTTGTAAAAACAGAATTTATGCTTACCTGATAAATTACTTTCTCCAACGGTGTGTCCGGTCCACGGCGTCATCCTTACTTGTGGGATATTCTCTTCCCCAACAGGAAATGGCAAAGAGTCCCAGCAAAGCTGGTCACATGATCCCTCCTAGGCTCCGCCCACCCCAGTCATTCGACCGACGGACAGGAGGAAATATATATAGGAGAAACCATATGATACTGTGGTGACTGTAGTTAGAGAAAATAATTCATCAGACCTGATTAAAAAACCAGGGCGGGCCGTGGACCGGACACACCGTTGGAGAAAGTAATTTATCAGGTAAGCATAAATTCTGTTTTCTCCAACATTGGTGTGTCCAGTCCACGGCATCATCCTTACTTGTGGGAACCAATACCAAAGCTTTAGGACACGGATGAAGGGAGGGAGCAAATCAGGTCACCTAAATGGAAGGCACCACGGCTTGCAAAACCTTTCTCCCAAAAATAGCCTCCGAAGAAGCAAAAGTATCAAATTTGTAAAATTTGGCAAAAGTGTGCAGTGAAGACCAAGTCGCTGCCTTACATATCTGGTCAACAGAAGCCTCGTTCTTGAAGGCCCATGTGGAAGCCACAGCCCTAGTGGAGTGAGCTGTGATTCTTTCAGGAGGCTGCCGTCCGGCAGTCTCATAAGCCAATCGGATAATGCTTTTAAGCCAAAAGGAAAGAGAGGTAGAAGTCGCTTTTTGACCTCTCCTTTTACCAGAATAAACAACAAACAAGGAAGATGTTTGTCTGAAATCTTTAGTAGCCTCTAAATAGAATTTTAGAGCACAGACTACGTCCAAATTGTATAACAAACGTTCCTTCTTTGAAACTGGATTCGGACACAAAGAAGGTACAACTATCTCCTGGTTAATATTTTTGTTGGAAACAACTTTCGGAAGAAAACCAGGCTTAGTACGCAAAACCACCTTATCTGCATGGAACACCAGATAGGGCGGAGAACACTGCAGAGCAGATAACTCTGAAACTCTTCTAGCAGAAGAAATTGCAACCAAAAACAAAACTTTCCAAGATAGTAACTTAATATCTACGGAATGTAAGGGTTCAAACGGAACCCCTTGAAGAACTGAAAGAACTAGATTTAGACTCCAGGGAGGAGTCAAAGGTCTGTAAACTGGCTTGATCCTAACCAGAGCCTGAACAAATGCTTGAACATCTGGCACGGCTGCCAGTCTTTTGTGAAGTAAAACAGATAAAGCAGAGATCTGTCCCTTCAGAGAACTTGCAGATAATCCTTTCTCCAAACCTTCTTGTAGAAAGGATAGAATCTTAGGAATTTTTATCTTGTTCCATGGGAATCCTTTAGATTCACACCAACAGATATATTTTTTCCATATTTTATGGTAAATTTTTCTAGTTACAGGCTTTCTAGCCTGAATCAGAGTATCTATTAAAGAATCTGAAAACCCACGCTTTGATAAAATCAAGCGTTCAATCTCCAAGCCGTCAGTTGGAGGGAAACCAGATTTGGATGTTCGAATGGACCCTGAACAAGAAGGTCCTGTCTCAAAGGTAGCTTCCATGGTGGAGCCGATGACATATTCACCAGGTCTGCATACCAAGTCCTGCGTGGCCACGCAGGAGCTATCAAGATCACTGAGGCCCTCTCCTGATGGATCCTGGCTACCAGCCTGGGGATGAGAGGAAACGGTGGGAATACATAAGCTAGGTTGAAGGTACAAGGTGCTACTAGTGCATCTACGGGATCCATGGATCTGGACCCGTAGCAAGGAACCTTGAAGTTCTGACGAGACGCCATCAGATCCATGTCTGGAATGCCCCATAATTGAGTTATTTGGGCAAAGATTTCCGGATGGAGTTCCCACTCCCTCGGATGGAATGTCTGACGACTCAGAAAATCCGCTTCCCAATTTTCCACTCCTGGGATGTGGATCGCAGACAAGTGGCAGGAGTGATCCTCCGCCCATTGAATTATCTTGGTCACTTCTTTCATCGCCAGGGAACTCCTTGTTTCCCCCTGATGATTGATATATGCAACAGTCGTCATGTTGTCTGACTGAAACCTTATGAATCTGGCCTTTGCTAGTTGAGGCCAAGCTCTGAGAGCATTGAATATCGCTCTCAGTTCTAGAATGTTTATCAGGAGAAGAGACTCTTTCTGAGACCATAGACCCTGAGCTTTCAGGGATTCCCAGACCGCGCCCCAGCCCACTAGGCTGGCGTTGGTCGTGACAATGACCCACTCTGGTCTGCGGAAGCTCATTCCCTGTGACAGATTGTCCAGGGTCAGCCACCAACGGAGTGAATCTCTGGTCTTTTGATCTACTTGAATCGTCGGAGACAAGTCTGTATAATCCCCATTCCACTGTCTGAGCATGCACAGTTGTAATGGTCTTAGATGAATTCGTGCAAAAGGAACTATGTCCATTGTTGCAACCATCAATCCTATTACTTCCATGCACTGCGCTATGGAAGGACGAGGAACAGAATGAAGTACTTGACAAGAGCTTAGAAGTTTTGATTTTCTGACCTCTGTCAGAAAAAACCTAATTTCTAAGGAATCTATTATTGTTCCCAAGAAGGGAACTCTTGTTGACGGGGACAGAGAACTTTTTTCTTTGTTCACCTTCCATCCGTGAGATCTGAGAAAGGCTAGGACGATGTCCGTATGAGCCTTTGCTTTTGACAGGGACGACGCTTGAATCAGGATGTCGTCCAAGTAAGGTACTACTGCAATGCCCCTTGGTCTTAGAACCGCTAGAAGGGACCCTAGTACCTTTGTGAAAATCCTTGGAGCAGTGGCTAATCCGAATGGAAGTGCCACAAACTGGTAATGCTTGTCCAGAAAAGCGAACCTTAGGAACTGATGATGTTCCTTGTGGATAGGAATATGTAGGTACGCATCCTTTAAATCCACGGTAGTCATAAATTGATTTTCCTGGATAGTAGGTAGGATCGTTCGAATAGTTTCCATTTTGAACGATGGTACCCTGAGAAATTTGTTTAGGATCTTTAGATCCAAAATTGGTCTGAATGTTCCCTCTTTTTTGGGAACTATGAACAGATTGGAATAAAATCCCATTCCTTGTTCTCTTATTGGAACTGGATGTATCACTCCCATCTTTAACAGGTCTTCTACACAATGTAAGAATGCCTGTCTCTTTATTTGGTTTGAAGATAATTGAGACCTGTGGAACCTTCCCCTTGGGGGTAGTTCCTTGAATTCCAGGAGATAACCTTGAGAAACTATTTCTAGCGCCCAAGGATCCTGAACATCTCTTGCCCAAGCCTGAGCAAAGAGAGAAAGTCTGC
The DNA here is from genome assembly GCF_027579735.1 of Bombina bombina. Classification (NCBI taxonomy): domain Eukaryota; kingdom Metazoa; phylum Chordata; class Amphibia; order Anura; family Bombinatoridae; genus Bombina; species Bombina bombina. Next base: position 568,264,454 of record NC_069500.1, on the reverse strand, counting down.
CCCCCACTAGATCCGGTCCCGGATCGGGGGCTATCCCTTCATGCTGTTTTGGTAGCAGTGGTAGGCTTCTTGGCCTGCTTACCCTTGTTCCAGCCTTGCATTGGTTTCCAGGCTGGTTTGGGTTGTGAAGTATTACCCTCTTGCTTAGAGGATACAGAATTAGAGGCTGGTCCGTTTCTGCGAAAGGGACGAAAATTAGGCTTATTTTTAGCCTTAAAAGACCTATCCTGTGGGAGGGCGTGGCCCTTTCCCCCAGTGATGTCTGAAATAATCTCTTTCAAATCAGGTCCAAATAATGTTTTACCTTTGAAAGGAATGTTAAGCAATTTTGTCTTGGAAGACACATCCGCTGACCAAGACTTTAGCCAAAGCGCTCTGCGCGCCACGATAGCAAACCCTGAATTTTTCGCCGCTAATCTAGCTAATTGCAAAGCGGCATCTAAAACAAAAGAGTTAGCCAATTTAAGTGCTTGAACTCTGTCCATAACCTCCTCATACGAAGATTCTTTACTGAGCGACTTTTCTAGTTCTTCGAACCAGAACCACGCTGCCGTAGTGACAGGAACAATGCATGAAATTGGTTGTAGAAGGTAACCTTGCTGTACAAAAATCTTTTTAAGCAAACCCTCTAATTTCTTATCCATAGGATCTTTGAAAGCACAACTATCTTCGATAGGAATAGTAGTGCGTTTGTTTAGAGTAGAAACCGCCCCCTCGACCTTGGGGACTGTCTGCCATAAGTCCTTTCTGGGGTCGACTATAGGAAATAATTTCTTAAATATAGGGGGGGGAACAAAAGGTATGCCGGGCCTTTCCCACTCTTTATTTACTATGTCCGCCACCCGCTTGGGTATAGGAAAGCGTCGGGGGGCACCGGAACCTCTAGGAACTTGTCCATCTTACATAATTTCTCTGGAATGACCAAATTGTCACAATCATCCAGAGTAGATAACACCTCCTTAAGCAGTGCGCGGAGATGTTCTAATTTAAATTTAAATTTAAATGTCACAACATCAGGTTCAGCTTGATGAGAAATTTTTCCTGAATCTGAGATTTCTCCATCAGACAAAACCTCCCTCATGGCCCCTTGAGATTGGTGTGAGGGTATGTCAGAACAGTTATCATCAGCGTCCTCTTGCTCTTCAGTGTTTAAAACAGAGCAATCGCGCTTTCTCTGATAAGTAGGCATTTTGGATAAAAGATTTGCTATGGAGTTATCCATTACAGCCGTTAATTGTTGCATGGTAATAAGTATTGGCGCACTAGATGTACTAGGGGCCTCCTGTGTGGGCATAACTGGTGTAGACACAGTAGGGGATGATGTAGTATCATGTTTACTCCCCTCATTTGAGGAATCATCTTGGGCAATATCATTATCTGTGGCATTACTGTCCTTACTTTGTTTGGACACTATGGCACAATTATCACATAAATTTAAATGGGGAGACACATTGGCTTTCATACATATAGAACATAGCTTATCTGATGGTACAGACATGTTAAACAGGCTTAAACTTGTCAACAAAGCACAAAAAACGTTTTAAAATAAAACCGTTACTGTCACTTTAAATTTCAAACTGAAAACACTTTATTACTGAATACGTGAAAAAGTATGAAGGAATTGTTGAAAATTCACCAAAATTTCACCACAGTGTCTTAAAGCATTAAAAGTATTGCACACCAAATTTCAGAGCTTTAACCCTTAAATTAACGGAACCGGAGCCGTTTTTTAAATTTAACCCCTATACAGTCCCAGCTATATGCTTTGCTGAGACCCAACCAAGCCCAGAGGGGAATACGATACCAAATGACGCCTTCTAGAAGCTTTTTTAGTGATTCTTAGATCCTCACACATGCATCTGCATGCCTTGCTCTCCAAAAACAACTGCGCAGTAATGGCGCGAAAATGAGGCTGAGTCTATAACTAGAAAGGCCCCCAGACTAAAAAAGGTGTCCAACACAGTGCCTGCCGTTTTTTAAACGTTCCCCAAGATTATAATGCCAATTATAAGCTACAATCTGCATAATATGCCCCAATAAAGCAATCGTTTTAGCCCATAAAAATGTCTACCAGTTTTTAAGCCCTTTTTTAAGCCCTTTATTCTTTTATATTTGACTAAGAAAATGGCTTACCGGTCCCCATGAGGGGAAATGACAGCCTTCCAGCATTACATGGTCTTGTTAGAAATATGGCTAGTCATACCTTAAGCAGAAAGGTCTGCTAACTGTTTCCCCCAACTGAAGTTACTTCATCTCAACAGTCCTGTGTGGAAACAGCAATCGATTTTAGTTACTGTCTGCTAAAATCATCTTCCTCTTACAAACAGAAATCTTCATCCTTTTCTGTTTCAGAGTAAATAGTACATACCAGCACTATTTTAAAATAACAAACACTTGATAGAAGAATAAAAACTACATTTAAACACCAAAAAACTCTTAACCATCTCCGTGGAGATGTTGCCTGTGCAACGGCAAAGAGAATGACTGGGGTGGGCGGAGCCTAGGAGGGATCATGTGACCAGCTTTGCTTGGACTCTTTGCCATTTCCTGTTGGGGAAGAGAATATCCCACAAGTAAGGATGACGCCGTGGACCGGACACACCAATGTTGGAGAAATATATTTCTATACCTATACAGTATATTGATATGAATAAACAAAGGTATAGATATGTGCAGATTTGTAAAGAAATACATATTTAGAAAAACAAAGTTAATTGAAATGTAAGATATTTACAGTACATACGCATAAAAACATATATATTTTCAGGCATTTGAGTGGAAAGGGCTCAAAAGTATATGTATATATATATATATATATATATATATATATATATATTACATATATATATATTTAAATACAAATATAAACATATAATACACATATATACACACACACATATATATGCAGTATATATACAATAGAGCCCTTTCCATTCAAACACCTTGTCATATACCATATACTTTTAACCCTTATAATTTTTTTTTACTAATTTTCTATGAGTCATTTTTATTAGATAGTGTATATATGACTGTAGTTCTTCATTTTAATGTATTTATGTTGTGTTTGGTGCAACTTTTTATTTAGTCTTAACCCTTTATGCGAGGGCTTCAATTGCGCTAACCCAACAAGTGCAAATTTAGTTTGCGCTTGTGCAGTTGTGTTTACTTTCAACTTGTAATATGAGCGTGTTAGCACAGGCACCACATTGCAATATTGAATCACTTGTAATCTAGCCCATATCTATATGCTAACAATAGTAACATTTTTAGAGCATTTTTTGCACTTTTATATCCCATTAAAGTACTTCTTTTCTTGAGGGGTGGGGCACTAAGAGAGCAATTAAACAGTTTTTAGTGTTGGAGAAGGAGTGGCTATTACAACGTACCTATCGCCCCCCAGGTTTTTTATTTAGTGGGGTATAAGATTTCCTCCTCTTTTTTGTCTCAGTTACGCACTTCTGTAGTATTTGATTAAAGGATTTAATTAGAGCCCCTTTTTTACCAATAAAACAAAGAGGACTTTGTAACCCCAATCTGACAAGATGGGACCCTCTCTCTTTCCAAAGAAGAGTCTCATTCATCTGTCATTAGCAGATGACTGCCATAAAAATGGCAATCACCTACCTAATGCCTCATAACATTTTTTATATTTTGGAGGTTCTAATAATTTTTAAAATTCTTTTATCACCCCCGTACAAAACAAATATATCATAAGACCTATTTGAAAGAGTGATTTCCCATTATTCAAATAAGGGGTTTCATGTGATAATGAGTGTCAGGTGATTATCATAGTAATAATGATTGCCTAGCTTTAACTGCTACCATTTTCCAGTGTTGTTCATGTTAAGGCTCATATAGATCCATGTTTCTAAACTAATAAACCAATTAAACAGATCAAAATAAATGTGAGAATTGTGCAAGTGTTAAAGCTGGTGATATTTTGCAAAATTCTACGTAGGATGATCTTTAATGGGACGATTTGTGTTTTTGCTTTAGTTGTTTCTTTTGTCCTTGCATGTTTTATTACGCTGAGTGAGTTTGGACAGGGGTGGAAACATAAATATATTGCTGAGATGGGTTACTCCACCCCTCTGAAAATCAGAATTATGTGTCATTTTAAAATGTATCTAATATTTTTAATAATAAAATATTTTTTATATACTATTTTTCTGCATAAATTGAAAGATGGCACTAAATGACTGGAGCAATATATTTTGTCTACTGATTTTAAACTTTTATTTTTCAATTAGACAACATAGGTATAAAATCCTACATGTGGGTGTTTGGTGAAGGTGAAATTATGCTAAATGTGGGACCATAAAATGTGTGTTTAAAATATTTAGGAAACATTCGGGTCAATTTATCAAATGTCGGGCAGCATAAACCGCTGCTTCTTAAGTTATGTTTCTGGCGAACCGGAAACTAAGGGCGGATAAAGCAGAAGATTTATTAAATATACCCCAATGACTCCAGCTCTACTATTTATCATGTATGCCATAAAAAATGAAACAACATTTTTACTTTTTTCTAAAATAAAATTTTGAATTTCAAATTGTGGCATTTTCCTCAATTAAAGGGCAATTAAATACAGTAGAATCCGCAAATGCAAAATGAAAAGACAATGCAATAGCAAATTACCTGTAGATGTTTTTCTGAGATATTCCAAAGATTGCTTAATTCTCCAGCTCACTGTATCATGTGATAGCCATCAGCCAATTACAGACATATACACTGTGAACTCTTGCACATGCTCAGTAGGAGCTGGTGTCTCAGAAATCATGAATATAAAAAAACTGAGAACAAATTAATAAAGGAGGTAAATTGAAAATGTGTTTAAAATTGCATGCTCTATCTGAATCATTAAAATTTGATTTTGACTTTAGTGTCCCTTTAAGCTATTTCTGGAAACAAAAGTTACCTTCTATCAGTGTTTGCTCAGATGATAAAAAAACAAGGTATGCTTTGAGTGGGTACTAACATTGATGTATAAATGCAATGAATGCCAAACAACTATTAACAGCTCTAGCACAATGGGGCACATTGGCTCAGAAATGGAGGGGTTAAATGATAGTCAGGATTCAGGTCTAGCTCTACAGATGCAAAACTAGTCAGGCTATAATACTCAATTTCCACAGCATGTATTTTTTTAAAAAAATGTCTCACCTTTTAGTTGAAGGCAACATGTAATAGCTAGCCAAATGTAGCTGTATCAAGCAATCAATATAAACTTTTATAAGCCGGCAAACATAGAATAATATATTGCAAAACTATCGCTATACTGGACAGACTCAACACTATATGAAAACAAAAACTTTATTTAAATGTCATTGTATAATTTATATTTCAATTTGTTTCTAAAACAATATTTCAATAACTCACTTTTAAATAAAGTTGATTTGCTTCCCATGTTTTATCATATTCATATGCACGAAAGGCGTGCCAGCATTTCTTTTCTTGCTAACATACCTTCAATATTGTAACTCATAAACACAAACCACCGGTTAATCTCATTATACCGTGTCTTTAATAAGATTACTGTCATCTTTCAGAACTGTAATTCCACAGCTGTTTGAGATATTTTGTGCTCTGTTTTTGTTCATCCAGTATTTTTCAATAAGGTCAAATAGCAGAAATCCATGTCATCACAACATTGTGAATCTGTTTGAATTTATTTAACAATAAAAAAAAATGAGACCAAACACTGGAGATAAATACTTACTCTTTAGTTAGTAATTGTACTAATAATTTTAACTAACTCTTTAACTTTACCCCCAAGCTAAGGAAATTGAGTGTACAACTGATTTAATAAATTACTCTATGAGAGATTTCAAAATATATTTTGGGGCAGATTACAAGTAAAACGGTATTTAACTCTCCCGCTCGAGAAAAGTATTTTTTTTGCGAGTGTCGGGTAGCGCTCGTATTACAAATTGAAAGTAAACTGTTTTCGCTTGCACGCTAACACAACGCATTTAAAAAGCCGAACTGAGAATATTATGCGCTCAACCATGACTGCATATTCTCAAGTGCGCTAACCCGACATGAAAATATGAATATTTCACATTCCAATGTTCTTTACATAGCCCTATATATTCTATTTATTCATTAATACATACATATGTCTGATGGTATTTTGGTACAATATATTTCTATACATAAATAAAATTATATATAGGCATATATATATACAGATATATATTAGAATACCTATTTAAAAATACTTAGAACATTCTGCTACTCAAAGAACATCGGAATGTGAAATATTTACAGTAAATACACAGTATAACACTCTATTAAAAATGAACATTGCATAAATATGCTTTTACATGTTTTCATCTACTTGACAGCAAAGAGCTCCAATGAACTTCTATATATGTCTATATATGTGTAGAAGAAAGTAACCGGTACAAACTCTCTGTAGGTAACTTGTAAGCGGAAGAATGAGTGACTATAAAGAAACTAAAATCCAATAATGAACTAATAATTAAGGCAGCTGACAAGGGAGGGAGTGTGAATAATAGGAGAGATAGAAACAGAGGTATCATATGGCACACTTAGGTTGAGAGCCTAAATTAACATATACTAGGCTGGCACAAAGGATAAACATAATTAAAATATAGCTTTTATTAATTCATATAAAATAAAAAAGTGTAGCTTTAAAATAGGGTATATTTGTAGTGGATAAATGTTTTGATAACAACCATTCAATTAGATAAGTAGTGTATCCCTGCCTCTATATAATCATATGAATAGTGTGAATGATTTACGTAGAGACATCAGGTATCTCAATACATTCACTACGTATTACTATTAGAGTAGTTCAATTGTAGAACCTTAATAGAGTGGCACTACTATATATCTCATATAGATGAGATACAATTTGTCCCTAGAATGACAGAGTATGTCATTGGTTTAGTGAATCAGATTAAAAAGGTCTGTCCCAAAGGTGGAACATCCTAGATTTACAAAATTAACATATCTTCTCTTGAGAAAAAAGGAAAAGTTATTTTCCAGAAACTTAAATTAGTGATCCTATATAACAGGGCTTATAGGATCTAGTTGTAGGTTAAGAAAATACCGTGTACTGAGCAAGTTAGTTACCCAAATAGTGTGGTTTAAACGTTAACATATATATAGCACTGATAATATATAACAGTGCAATTATCAAAGTAGCCTTTGACAAAGCAGTTGGCAAAACGCGCGTCAGGCGTTCACACTGCTTCTCCTGAGATATTTGTTAATAGAAAACTTTATGGAAATGTATTAATTTGTTGGCCTTAATTGGCATTTTTTTTATATTATCAGTGCTATATATATGTTAACGTTTAAACCACACTATTTGGGTAACTAACTTGCTAGCTGATATGGAGCCAAATACAATGCCCTTATTTATAAAAAAAACTGTCAAAGACACGCGCGTCAAGTACGGCGCAATGAGCATCGGACTGATAGCTAACAGTCATCGATTTTTCGGTTATTCGGGTTTTTCCAAACTGTATTTATACCATTTCATAACTGTCCATGAACAAGCACATTTCTCTGAAAGCTAATCTTTTATTTTTCATCTGTTAATGTCCAAGAAATAGCTAGATTTGTACCTGAACAAACAATATCTCATAGAAAGTTATTTTTATATTTATTTGTTATACAAAAAAAATCTGTTATATGATACTTTCACATAAATTAATGTGTATTTGTATTTCTAGAAGTCATTATATGCTTTTATTTCATTTTTTTTTTAAATATATGATTATTAATGCTAGAATTTGAACATATATCTTTGCCCATATTTGTATGGGCCGCCATCAGGGGGTGACAGGGGTGACTCCTGTCAGGGGCCCAATGGGCCAAGGGGGCCCATGAGACAAGAACAACTAAAAAAAAAAGGAACTTAGGGACATGTAAATATGTTTGCAAAAGATTTCTGACATAACACACACACACACATAAATATATATATATATATATATATATACATACATACAAAAAAGGCGCCACTAGAAATTTTGGGGCCCCTGACTTAAACATTGATTAGGGCCCCACCCCCCTTGACATGTGCAATTTTTGAACAAGTGACTAAAACGTATATGCACTTTATTCTTAAGTATAGTCAAACTTGGAAATGTTGTAAAGTAGGTAGTAACACACAAACACAGAAACACACAGGCACACTCATACACTGAAACACACACACACTCACACATAAGGATTCATAGACACTCTAGCAGACACGCAAAGAAACACACTCAGACACAGACAACCAAACAGAAATTCAGCACTTGTTTACATTGACCTGAAAAGTAATGAGGTACACTACAGTTTTGTCAAAAAAGGACATTTACAAAACAAAATATGGAGTTCTGATTATATTTTTGTCAAGGAAGATGCCTACTAATTAATGACAACAGCATGCAGTGGCTGAAAGGAAGGACCCTGAACTGCCTAAACAATAATTTAAAGGTTAAATGGTGGATTGGTGACTTCCGGAAAGGTCTCACTAGTCTCAAAGTCTGTAGAAGGATGTGAATAATCAGTAGTAAGGTCAAAATGTCCTAAAAAGGAACAGACAATGGACACACACGCACAAACTCAAACACAAACTTGCACATACACCCAAGGAAACACCGACAGAGACAGCCTCAGAAAACACACAAAGACATACACACAGAGAGACACCCACAGAAAACACACAAAGACATACACACACAGAGAGACAACCACATAAAACACAGAAAGACATACACACAAACCCTCACTGAGACATCCACAGAAAACACACAAAGACATACACACACTCTCACAGAGACACCCACAGAAAATGCACAAACATACACACACCCTCACAGAAACACCCACAGAAAACACACACCCTCACAGAGACATCCACAGAAAACACAGACATACATACATACACACACACACCCTCACAGAGACATCCACAGAAAACACAGAGACATACACACCCACCCTCACAGAGGCATCCAGAGAAAATACACAAAGACATACATACACACACACACACCCTCAAAGAGACACCCATAGAAAAATTACAAAGACATACGCACACACCCTCACAGACATCCACAGAAAATGCACAAAGACATACACACCCACCCTCACCGAGACCCACAGAAAAAATACATACACACTCATAGGGCACCATGTACTATGAGGCGGGCGGACAGCTTCTTAACTCGCAAAGCTGTCCGCCCGCCTCCGCTACACACGGGCAGCAGATCTATTGATCCGCTTGCCCGTATGTACCATTACACACTCATCGGAGTGTGTAATGCTCGCCCCTTCAATCGCGTGACCAATCACGCGACTGAAGGGGCTGTCAATCACCGAGAGCGAGCGTGCTCTCTGTGATTTTGCTTCACCACCTAAGAGGTGGCGTAGGCTGTAGGAAGCAGCGGTCTAATGACCACTGCTTCTTACATTGCGGGAAGCAGCCTCGCATATGCGAACCTGCCCCGCAAAGGCTCCGGAGCAGCTTTCGCTGCTTCGTACATGGAGCCCATAGAGACACAAACAAAAGCAAAAAGACATAAACACAGACACCCACAGAAACACTCACAGGAGGTAACATTTCTGCACAATGCATTCCCTAAATCAACAGTGTGTGACATGCATGATTAAAAAAATTGCAGAAATTAAGAGATCACTTTTTAAAGAATCATATTTGTAAATGTGCAAACAAAAATAATTCTGTGAATTCAAAATTGTACATTAATGATCTGGGTAGATGGCTAGATGAAGAAAAGTACTTTTGAAAGGTTGACATATGTTAGTTTTTCCCCCCCATGTTCCCCAACCAAGAGCACCACTTCAAATATAGTGTACAAATGTTCCCATCTGTCAGCTGTACTTATGAATTTTGAAAATGCTGTACTCTATATGGTCTTGGTGGAACCATAAGCTGTGGTACTCATACCATTATATCTGGTTAAATGCAGGATTTAGGCCAGTTCGTATGTATTTCAAAATTAAGTCAGCTGTAGTGTAAACTGAACAGTTTTAAGTTAACCTGTCTCATTTCCAAAACTGAGCAATCTTAGTCTGAGAGTATAGCATTTTATGCAGATGTAAAAATCTTAGATAAAATGCCTCCTTGCATCTGGAAAGTCCTTGCATAAAGGGGCAGTAAATTGGAATGTAATAAATATATATATATATATATATATATATATATATATATATATATATATATATATATATATATATATATATATTTAAAAAACGCATATCTGCCAAAAGGGCACCTACCATTTGTGTATTGAGGAGGAAACATTTCTGCATGGCTTTAAATATATAATTCCTACATCATTGTCAAATAATCATAAATACACTGCTGCTAAAAAAAAATGTGTTTTTATGGACACCTGGCCCCATCATACAACTACTACCACACTGAAGTTACAATCCAAAATTGCACAAAGAAATAAAAAACATTTACTAAGTAAGTCCTACCTCCTCTGCAATGCAGTCTGACTCAGGCACACACTGTACAAACAAAGTGTCAAGTCTGTCTCACACTGTTCATAGTGGTTTAGTACACACTCAGAAATCCTCTCAAATGCTAATACTTTACTCCTTGTAATAAAATTTCCCATGCTCAATAAGCACTCTGCTGTAGTTCTCACTGGTGGCTGCCAAAATTTAAAAAAAAAATTTTTTTTAGTTGTTCTTGTCTCATGGGGCCCCCCTGGCGCATTGGGCCCCTGACAGGAGTCACCCCTGTCACCCCCTGATGGCGGAAATGGCCACTCGTGTGAGCATGCTATACTTGGGCCCCAAAACTGCATTAGCAGCTTCATAGATAAGGTCCATAGTATGTAGTTATGATAAATAAATGTGTTGTGTTTTGCTCAATTAAATTCTACATCAGATCAATAAACTGATGTTAAAAACATGTATTTTCCATAAGGTTTGATTCACCAGATAAACAAAAAATCCATGAACTTTATTTATATAATAGCAAAATCACTAATACAGCAGTGTGAATCATGTGTTTCCTAACAATACTCATTGCTACGTCCAAGAAAAAACATAGAAAAGATAGGGAACAGTCCAGCAATATTAAAGAGTTACTAAGAATGTATATGTTATATGTAGGGGATATTCAGTTCTAGAATATTCCTCATTATGAGCGAGTTTGTGAAAGGAAGTGTTGAGTAAACTCTCCATATTCAAGAGATTAAAGTCTTAGTCCAGGTTTGCCCAACCTATGGTCCAGGGGGACCATAATGTGACCATCAAAGGCCTAGCTCTACTCCAGTTCTACTCCAAGCTGATTTTTTTCATTATTCTGATGCTGGCACATATTGGTACTTTTGTAAGACACAAAAAAAACATATCAAGCCAAAGCACTGATTATTTAAGTTATTTTTATACAATACTTTTTTTATGAGGTTTGACTAGTAGTATTTCTAAATTTGTCTGCACAGCAATAGAAGAAAAAAAAGAAACTAGGGATATGCATGTGCAATGCATTTGGCCATGGCCACTTGACATGATCTACTGAGCAGAATTCACGAGTGTGTATGATACAGGTCTGCTGTTACAGTGGTTTTGTCTCCATTTAGAAATTATTTTTATGGACTGATCTACTGTTTATCACACACTTTCATTGTGCTCCCGGACCTGGGGTCAGCAGCAGCCATATAAATCCTATTTGAAATCAGTATAAGCAAGATACTGTTCTGACCTGTCCATTCTGTTCCTGAATTTGGCCAAATATTTATGGTGTTTTTAAAATTCTGCATATAATTCTGAAGTAGCACTTTGTACATAATTTTCTGTTGTACTAAATGATCCCTCTTGTATTACTCTGTGCTCCTTAGAGTGTGTGGTTTATTTTTCACTGAAGTATCATAATTTTCCACTATGGAGAAATAGTAGCATCTTGTTTTGCATGTGTTGTGGTGTTATACATGTTTGTGTGTGTGTGCTGGAGCTCTTCTTTGGCTTTTTGTGAGTGTTTTACGCACTTAGTAGTAGTAATTGTACAGATAAATGTATGCAATGAGACCACTGTTTCATGCAGTTTTTGACCACAGTGATACCTCCTTTGTGTCTGGTAGAAGATTAGAGACCAGTATTAGTTTTTTTTTTTACATCCATGTGTACAGGTGGTCAGCATGTTCCTTGTTAGCATTACAGAGATGCTAAACTATCAAGCAACAGCTCTAGAATCAGCAAGAGTGCAGCAAAGAAAGACCTCACCTCTTAAGCACACAGTACCAGCAACTGCAGGGTCTGGCCCAAGCCAAGTAAAGGGATGTTGCAATTATTAAACAGAGTCCTTGCAAACTCTCCAGCTATTTTATAGCTTCACTATACCTGAAGGAAGTTTAGATCACTGCACCACATAGAAACTAAAGCCAAAACATGTCATTTATTTATTTATTTATTTATTTTTTAAATAGTTTTTATTGAGGTAACAGATTACATAACATAAACATCAAAATCCAAAATATTAGACATGTTAGGTTACATCTTTCATATGTAAATTGTTTGTATAGGAGCGCCACAGGCTAAGGTAAACAACAGGTTAATATACCTACAACACCACTAGTATCCTAAAGGTGTGTTTAAATATTTCTCCACCAACAAGAGAAATATTTAAACACACCTTTAAGATACTAGTGGTGTTGTAGGTATATTAACCTGTTGTTTACCTTAGCCTGTGGCGCTCCATACAAACAATTTACATTAGATTTCTTTTAGGACCTATTAGGGGGTCTGTTTATAGTGTAGCAGGTAAACTAATCCAGGCGCTAGTTGCTCACCCTTGAGGTTACATCTTTCACTTTGCTTAGTAAACTGTTTTCCCGGATGCATATGTCTATCAAAAATTGTCTTTGGATGTATACGTCACTTTTTTTTAACTTTTTTATAAATATAACTGTGGATAAGAACTCAACAAGTTCAAATATATGGTACTAGTCCTAAAGCCCGTTCACACGGGCCATTTTTTGCAGTACAGTGGTCCCACCCCTTGCGTTCTCTCCCTCCCACTCTCTTTTGCTTTCTCTCTCTCCCCCCTCTCTTTTGCGCTCTCTCTCCCCCTCTCTTTTGAGCTCTCTCCCCCTCTCTTTTGCGCTCTCTCTCCCCCTCTCTTTTGAGCTCTCTCCCCCTCTCTTTTGCGCTCTCTCTTTCCCCCCCTCTTTTGCGCTCTCTCTCTCTCCCCTCTTTTGCTCTCTCTCTCTCTCTCTCTCCTCTCTCTCTCCATCTCCCCTATCTCTCTCCCCTCTCTCTCTCTCTCCCCTCTCTCTCGCTCCCCTCTCTCTTGCTCCCCTCTCTCTCGCTCCCCTCTCTCTCGTTCCCTTCTCTCTCACTCCCCCTCTCCCCTCTCTCTCTCCCCTCTCTCTCGCTCCCCTCTCTCTCTCCCCCTCCTTCCCCCTCTCTCTCCCCTTTCTCTCTATCTCCCCTCTCTCTCTTTCTCTACCCTCTCTCTTTCTCTCTCTCTCTCCCCTCTCTCTTTCTCTCTCTCTCTCCCCTCTCTTTTTCTCTCTCCCCTCTCTCAACCTCTCTCTCTCCCCCTCTGTCTCTCTCTCTCCCCTCTCTCTATCTCCCCCCTCTTTTTCTCTCTCCCCTCTCTCTTTCCCCTCTTTCTCTTCTCTCTCTCCCCCCCCTCTCTCTCTCTCCCCTCTCTTTCTCTCTCCTCTATCTCCCCTCTCTCTCTCCTTCTCCTCTCTCTCTCCTCTTTCTCTATCTCCCCCCTCTGTCTCTCTCCCTCCCCTCAATCTCTCTCCCTCCCCTCACTCTCTCTCCCCTCTCTCTCTCCCCTCTCTGTTTCTCTCTCTCTCTCTCCCCTCTCTGTTTCTCTCCCTCTCTCCCCTCTCTCTCTCTCCATCTCCCCCCTCTGTCTCTCTCTCTCCCCTCTCTCTCTCCCTCTCTCTTTCTCCCCTCTCTCTTTCCCCTCTCTCTTTCTCTCTCTCTCTCTCCCCTCTCTCTCCCCCCTCTCTCTCTCCCCTCTCTCAACCTCTCTCTCTTTCTCTCCCCCCTGTCTCTCCCTTCTCTCTCTCTTTCTCCTGCCCTCTCTCTTTCTCTCTCCCCTCTCTCTTTCCCCTCTTTCTCTCCCCTCTCTCTCCCCTCTCTCTTTCCCCTCTTTCTCTCCCCTCTCTCTCTCTCTCTCTCTCTCCACATCTCCCTTCTCTCTCTCCCCTCTCTCTCTCCCCTCTCTCTCCTCTCTCCCTCTCTCTGTCTCCCCCCTCTGTCTCTCTCTCTCCCCCTCCCCACCTCTCCCTCTCCCCTCTCTCTCCCCCTCTATATTTCTCTCTGCTCTCTCTCTCCCCACTTCTCACCTCTCTCTATCTCCCCCTCTGTCTCTCTCTGTCCCCCCTCTCTCTCACCCCCCCCCCCTCTCTCTCCCCTCTTTCTCTCTCCCCTCTCTCTCTCTCCATCTCCCCTCTCTCTCTCTCCCCCTGTCTCTTTCTCCCCTCTTGATCTCTCTCATCCCTTCTATTGAGCTGTTTGAGCTCTCTCCACGGCCTTTCATGGCCCCGCCCCCGGTCACGCCCCCTTCACGGACCTTCGCGTTATGTCATGCCCCCTCCATGATCTGCCATGCCCACTTCTCGCGGCAGTTCCTCGTGACAGCCAGACGCTTCTAACTGATCCTCCCTCACGCGACTACTTGCGCCACTGTTAAGGTCCAGGGTCTGGAGTCAGCTGTCTCGCGCTGCTGCTTAAATTGCGGAGGTGAAACTGATCCTCACGTGACTACTCATGCGCCACTGTAAAGGTCCAGGTGACAGGTCTGGAGTCAGCTGTCTCACGCGCTGCTGCTTAAGGGAGGTGCGAAGGGTGTCTAGTGTCAGCTGTCTCACGCGGTGCTGCTTAAGGGAGGTGCGAGGACGTCTAGTGTCATTTGTCTCACGCGCTGCTGCTTAAGGGAGGTGCGAGGAGGTCTAGTGTCAGCTGTCTCACCTGCGAGGAGTAAATGTAAAGCCAGGTGTCAGCTGTCAATCTAAGGCCAGGTGTGTTTGTCCTACTGCGCATGACAGCTTCGGACAAACACACTTGGCCTTTTATAATATAGGATGGAAAGTCCAAGAAATCATGGGGAAAGACGTCTATGATCCTGGTTCCAAGATAGGCTCAGTACCTCAATACAATCTTTGTAGAACATAACTGCTCAATTGAACATAATAAAGAACATTTTTAAACCAAGTGTAGTTATTTGTAAGTACAATATTTGTAGTTATTTGTAAGTATAATATACATGTATACAACATATGGTTTAGTGCTTTGGGGAAGAGGGAGGGGGTGAGAGAGGGGGGAAAGAGAAAAGAAAAAAAAGAGGGGGGGCAGGAGTCCCAGCCTGTGTCTATATTAATGGACGGTAAAGTTTTAAGGGAAACTAACTTGGAGTTTTCAGTAGACATGTGCGATTTGGTACGGCCCGAATCGAAATTCGGATGAATTTGTTCGAATTCGGGATTCAGATCGATTCGAATTTCCGAATTGCGGTAGTTCTGAATCTACCGAATAAATCAGAATCGATTTGAATTTATTCGGTAGATTTGGATGGATTCGGATGGCTGTGTATTACACTAGTATACTAGTGTAATACACAGCACATCCCACTTTACAGTGACCGAATTTCCGAAAATCCGAATCGATTTGAACCGAATCGAACCGAACCGAAACAAATGCGAACCAAATTTTTTCGAATCCGAAAGAATCTGAATGAATCCGAAACGAATTAAGGGTAAATTGCACATATTCTTTTAAAATAGTATGCTGTCCATAAAACAAAGTTTTATCCAGTGTTATTTAGACAATAATAAAGACAATGCTGATATTTTTATTAGTAGTACAAGCATTGAAACAAGGAACTGATTTATTAACCACTAAAATGCATAAGTTAAAAGGACAGGAAAGTTCCTGTTTGTATAACACTGATTAGTGCAATATATTTTTATGGTTTCTGTAGCAGAAGTTGCACCTTTATTTTTAACAGTAACAATCGGTGCATCTTTTTATTGGCTGCCCCACCATGCTTAAAAATAAACAATTTTAAAAATTCAGAGAAACATGTAGGAGAGCTAGTAGGTAAGGGTGGTTGTATAGCAGGCAAGGGTGGTTGTATAGCAGGTAAGGGTGATTATATAGCAGGTAAGGGTGGTTGTATAGTAGGTAAGGGTGGTTGTATAGCAAGTAAGGGTGATTGTATAGCAGGTAAGGGTGGTTGTATAGCAGGTAAGGGTGATTGTATAGCAAGTAAGGGTGGTTGTATAGCAGGTAAGGGTGGTTGTATAGTAGGTAAGGGTGGCTGTATAGCAGGTAAGGGTAGTTGTATAGTAGCAGGTAAGGGTGATTGTATAGCAGGTAAGGGTGGTTGTATAGCAGGTAAGGGTGGTTGTATAGCAGGTAAGGGTGGTTGTATAGTAGGTAAGGGTGGTTGTATAGCAGGTAAGGGTGTTTGTATAGTCAGTAAGGGTGGTTGTATAGCAGGTATACTTGCACAATTAATAAAATCATATGAGTTATTGAGATCGGTGTTAATTCTAATATTTTACCTATAGGTATAAATATAACATATTACTGAAGCATTTATATATTAAAGTAATAACTGATCATATTTCATATATATTTAAATATATTGTTCAAACCATGAAGAAAACTTAATTAAAGAATCTGGCACTGATGTAATTAATTTGTTTAGTACATATGTAGAAATAATATGCATAGTTTAACTGTTTGAAGACAGCACCACCCAGACTTATGTCTTGTTTGTCACAGACTGTATTTGCTATTCACTTCCCCACCACATACACAACTGTCAGTCCAAGAAGACTTTTTAATTAAGACTGACCTTTATTTTCATGCAACAGGGTCCAACAATCAGATGTGCATTTTTTTATTTCTTTCATGTAAGTGGCAAGAGTCCATGAGCTTGTGACGTATGGGATATACATTCCTACCTGGAGGATCAAAGTTTCCCAAACCTCAAAATGCCTATAAATACACCTCCCACCTCACTCATACTTCAGTTTTACAAACTTTGCCTTCGTTGGAGGATGGTGAAGCAAGTCGTGCTTGATTTCTTCTGTGAAAGGCGCTTCTAAGCATTTTGAAGCCCAGTTCCTCTCAAAGTACAGTGTTTGGCTGAGGAATGTGAAGGGAGTATTTGCCTAATGATGCCATGTTTTTACCTATGGGAAATCTATTCTAAGGCTCTGTGTAAATTCAGTTGTGGGGATTCATCTGCCACCTCCCTTTACAGATCAACATTGTTAAGACACTCTCAGCTATGTTTGGCACTTTATATTTTTAAAGTTTTAAACATATATTGCATATATTTGCCATGAGTCAGGTCTATGAATATTTCCCTTTGCAGTCTAACCGTTTCAGCATGGAAAATTATGTTTGATAGAAATATAGTATATTTTTTACTTACTTAAGGTTTCAGTTAGTTGTAACTTTGGTCTGTTTTCTCAAATTTTTGCAGGCAGATTAGGCTTGCAATGGTTTATATACTTCTATTTATTGCGTCATTTTTGGCGCAAATTCTTTTGGCAAGAAGGTTGCGTTTGTTGTGACGTGAGTCACGTCATTTCTTGCGTCTTTGTTTTACATGAAGTCACGCCTGTTATGATGCAAATTATGTAATTTCCTGTTAACCTTGGCGCCAAAAGTTTTTTCTCTGCATTTGCGTCATCTTTGTTGGCGTCATTTTTGGCGCCAAAACTTTTGTTATATTAAGTCCCTCTTTTGCTCTCTGCTTTCATTTGTTACAGAGGGCTATGTTATTTGCTTTTGTTTTTCATATAAGCATTTTTTCCCATTCCTGAAACTGTTATTTTGAGGAAATTGGATATTTTGTTTAAATGTTATTTTTCTTTTCTGTTAAATTTTTCAAGATGTCTCAAACTGATCCTGGCTCTGGTGTTACTGTAGGAACCAAGTTGCCTGAAAACAAATCTACCAAAGCTAAGTGTGTATGTTGTAAATTGGCTGATCTTCCATCTTTAGCTCAAGTATGTGGCACTTGTTATGAGATATTGTTTCATGCTGATAAAGTTTCTATAAGTACAAATACATCTACTGTTAAACCTTCACAGTCTAATGTACATGATATTCCTGTAGATATAAAAGATTATATTGCGGGGGGGCGGAGCCAGCAGCCAAAGCAGAAAGACGTGCCAGCTTAGAGCTCCTAGCTTATGATCATTAAACTACATATTAATGGCACATTAAGAATTTATATATTTCTATTTTTATACTCCTAATATACCCCAGATCATAACTTGTATGATTTGATAAGAAAGGACAAAATAACAACTGCAATATCTGCACAAAGAACTCCTATCTCACTGTGACCAAGACGCCGACAACTAATACTATTCTTAAAAGACAGAAGCCAACTACTGCTCATTTTATTGTGCCCATGGAAGACGGCTCCTATTCCCAGATAAAGGCACTCCTTATGGGGCTTGATCGGCAGATGCATGGACATTTCACTGAGCTTATACAGCTCCTACAGGATCCATGTGCTGATGCGGACCACAGTACACATAAAATGGCGGAGGAAGGAGAAGACGCTCTACTGCTGTTAGATTCACAGACTGCCGTCAGTGTTCATGATCCCTACGCTAATACAGATAATAACCAAGACTCTTTACTGCTGTCAGGAAGCCAAGAAGACTATCGGGTAACCTACCTCCCCACCTCAGCGGAAGATAGTTGTAACAGAGTGCCACTGGGTCTTATGGAGGCGCCAGTCACCTGGTCGCTTATTGGGCCCAAAGATCTTATGGTGCGGATGCCATTGCTGTGGCGGGATTGCGCACTCCCTCAAAGTTCAGCTGCGATCGCCTCCTCTTTCAGTCAGCATGGATTCCGGCTGATGATACAAGAAGCGGTTCAGGCGGACCGCATCCTAACCTCTGCGCAGACAGAGTCTACAGGTATGGGGCTATTTTTTGTAACGGGAGAACGTGACCCGGTTTCTCAAGTGAGAATCTTGGTAGATCAACAGTGGGAAAAGCCCCTTCATGCCACAGATAACCGCGCTCAGAGATGGCCTGAACACATACACAATACACTTCTGCAAAAGTCACCTCAGGCACAAATGGCACCGCAAACAGATAAGTCATACTTCTCTCACAGGGCTAGCACTGGAATCGGTTAGAGCTGAGGTATTTCTCTCTCCTTGCTAGGCAACTTCTCCCACAAGAGACTTTAAACCTAGATTTACAAAGAGTGCCTAGAACATTTGAATGTATGCACACAATTATTTCAATGATCTTCGAAAGCCTGTCATCTGCAGTCCGCTACAAGTGCTAACTGTAAGAAGCCTCTTAGTATGATATAAGACACCAGTCTAGAAGTAAGATCACAGCTTTACCCAGACCGGGACTGCACCTCTATCCAAAACCTTCTGCCTGCTTGTCTGATGTCTATGCTTGGTAAACATGAGGATCAACTTATTGTAATGGAAGCAGGATAAACAGTTTATCACTAAAGGACAAATAACTCTACCTGCACGCATTAGATTATTAGTTTATAAAGTTCAATTATTATATTACTATTTCCTCAATGAATAGATCGATTCATATTGTACATATTTTTGCTGTTAGTGCTTAAGAAGGTGTGCTATGTTTTTGTTTGTTTTCTACCTCCATTACATCTTAGCTGGAACTATGTAAAGACTAGATATGGTAGAGACTTATAATTCTACATAATCTACTAATTGGTCATTATTACTTATACTCACTATTTACTAGCAGCCCCATAGGCTTGTTTTAGGTTAAGTTATCAGAGTTAGTTTTACTAATATACCTTGTCCATTGTATACTCCCTTAGCAGAAATAACATACCCCTCCCCAGGTTTATCCTAAATTTGCAACATGTTTATATATGACAGCCTGTTAAAAGCCCTGTCATTCCTCAGTGATGTCTGCTGTGATCTCTAATAGGACATGACTGCACTCAGCCTAAGCATATCTCTTTCTCTGTATAGTTAATAGCGATTAGTGAAGTTTATTAGTTAAATGTTTTTTAGTCTAGCCTAACATGACTCTATGTTATCTTAATATACCTCAACTAACTCTCTCCATTCTTAATTTTGTGCTATAACCTGTCCAGCTCTCATTACTCCCACTGTTATGACCCCTCTACACGATCTATGAGAGAACATGTGGCACATTTCCCTAAGACATAAAGAGGTTTATATGATTTGTGCTGATAGGTGACTATATGCATGACAATACTACATGCTAATTGGTATATATGTTACATCCATTGAGAGGACTTATTATGTTTTAATTTTGGGATTTATTTGATGTGTGTTCTTACAAGATCCTTATCTTTTCTATTTCCTATATCTTACATATATGTTTTTATGATAGGCTGTATGTGGTCTTATGGTGAGCACAGTCATGATATAGTATATGAGTCATATGTCATGTAACCCCTTAGCTGACATATACTCTTTAGTATTTAATGTTCAAACACAGGGTAACCACCTATAGTGTAAGTCTCAAAGAGATACAGGTTCACTGCTCTATATACCATAATTAGGATGTTGGTACAGTTGCTAACCCGTTATGGGAATTATCTCTGATATTACACTTACTTCTAAACCTAGCTTTATATTTAAGTATGTCCTATTCTCTGTTTAGTGTTGTATAGACTTAATTCTATTAGAAATTTGCACTCAAGACAATAGCTACTAGCCCAGACAGGAAAAAAATCTGCTTTGAAACCCACAACAACCTGCCTGCTAACCATCTACTCCTTAATCTATATGCAACCTCAGGAGACTTTAGTAGCCTCCCCACTTAGCCCCATGCATATTGTAAGGTACAATGACAATACAAGATCTCTACGATCAGGCACTTCTAAGTTCATTCCAGATACCCTAAGTTACCCGCATTTATACTAGGCTCCGCCCCCCCTCCCACCTCCTTTTCCTATAAACATAGCGGTGCTTACCCGCTGAATATCCCCCTCCCCCCTATATAGCTCGGCCCAAGAGTGGCTGATACTCATAATAAATCTCCACAAGTTGATATGTTGGTCTTAGGTAATATACTATTAGATTGTGGAGCTCATACGCTGATACTACAAAATGAAGTTCTAATCCATCTCGCCTAAGATACTGTATATTCTAATATCCAGATTTGAAATATATATACATATTGCTTACTTAATAACGCCTTTATATAAACAATGTATTACTGACTTTGCTGTAACTTTGGCCTTAGGGCGAGTTTTTGTTGTAATGATATATGCTTTAACTTCAATAAAAAAAATATTTTCAAAAAAAAAAAAAAAAAAAAAAAAAAAAAAAAAAAAAAAAGATTATATTGCTGCAGCCATAGAGAAGGCTATGACTGCTATTCCACTTTCAAATAAGCGTAAAAGGTCTCTTCCTACTTCTCATAATTTTGATGAAGTTTGTATTGACCAACAGCATACTGAAGTATTGTCTGCTGATGAGGACTTCTCTGGCTCAGAGGATCCTACTTCAGACTCTGAAATTGATAAATCTTCCTTTCTTTTTAAGATGGAATATATCCGTTCTTTGTTAAAGGAAGTATTGTTTACTTTGGGTATTGAGGAATCTAATCCTCTTGATAACAAGAATAGCAAATGTTTGAATTCTGTTTTTAAAACTTCTGAGGTTACTCCTATTCTAGATGCTATCTCTAATATGATTACTAAGGAATGGTCTAAGCCTAGTACTTATTTTAATCCTTCTTCTAGGTTTAAAAATTGTATCCTTTACCTGTAACTAATTTAGAGCTTTGGGAGAAAGTCCCTGAAGTTGATGGCGCTATTTCTACTCTTGACAAGCGTACTACTATTCCTATGGAAGATAGTACTTCTTTTAAAGATCCCTTAGATAGGAAGATTGAATCTTATCTTGGGAGGGCATATTTGCATAATGGCTATATTCTTAGACCTGCTATTTCTATAGCTGATGTTGCTGCTGCTTCAAACTTTTGGTTGGACAATTTAGCAGAGCAGCTATTGGATCCTGATTTGTATAATATTGTTGTTTTACTTCAACATGCTAATCATTTAATTTGTGATGCTATATTTGATATTATTAAGATTGATATTAAATCTATGTCTTTAGCTATTCTATCTAGAAGAGCTTTATGGCTTAAATCATGGAATGCAGAAATGGTGTCTAAATCTAGATTACTATCATTATCTTTATAAAGGTAATAATTTATTTGGTTCTCAATTAGATTCTATTATCTCTATCACTGGGGGTAAGGGAGTTTTTCAGCCCCAAGATAATAAATCTAAGGGTAAATTTAAAGCGCCCAATCCTTTTGTTCCTTTCGTCAGTGTAAGGAACAAAAAAACATTCCTTCCCCTAAGGCCTCTGGTTCCAATTGGAGACCATCCACAAATTGGAATAAGTCCAAGTCTTATAAGAAACCAAATACAGCCCCTAAGACTGCATGAAGGTGCAGCCCTCAATCCAGTTCAACTGGTGGGGGGCAGACTAAAATTATTTCAAGACATTTGGGCGGATTCTGTTCAAAATAAGTGTATTCAGGATATTGTTCTCAGGGGTATCGAATAGGTTTCAGAATAAGACCTCCCATGGGAAGATTCTTTCTTTCCCATGTTCCAACAAACCCTGTGAAGGCTCAGGCTTTTCTGAAGTGTGTTTCAGACCTAGAGTTTTCAGGGGTGATTGTTCCAGTTCCTCTTCAGGAGCAGGGTTTGGGTTTTATTCAAATATGTTTATTGTCCCAAAGATGGAGGATTCATTCTGACCAATTCTGGATCTGAAAACTTTAAATTATTTTGTAAGAGTCCCAACTTTCAAGATGCTGACTATAAGGACTATTCTGCCTTTTGTTCAGCAAGGTCATTTCATGTCCACAATACAGGGAGTGCAGAATTATTAGGCAAATGAGTATTTTGACCACATCATCCTCTTTATGCATGTTGTCTTACTCCAAGCTGTATAGGCTCGAAAGCCTACTACCAATTAAGCATATTAGGTGATGTGCATCTCTGTAATGAGAAGGGGTGTGGTCTAATGACATCAACACCCTATATCAGGTGTGCATAATTATTAGGCAACTTCCTTTCCTTTGGCAAAATGGGTCAAAAGAAGGACTTGACAGGCTCAGAAAAGTAAAAAATAGTGAGATATCTTGCAGAGGGATGCAGCACTCTTAAAATTGCAAAGCTTCTGAAGCGTGATCATCGAACAATCAAGCGTTTCATTCAAAATAGTCAACAGGGTCGCAAGAAGCGTGTGGAAAAACCAAGGCGCAAAATAACTGCCCATGAACTGAGAAAAGTCAAGCCTGCAGCTGCCAAGATGCCACTTGCCACCAGTTTGGCCATATTTCAGAGCTGCAACATCACTGGAGTGCCCAAAAGCACAAGGTGTGCAATACTCAGAGACATGGCCAAGGTAAGAAAGGCTGAAAGACGACCACCACTGAACAAGACACACAAGCTGAAACGTCAAGACTGGGCCAAGAAATATCTCAAGACTGATTTTTCTAAGGTTTTATGGACTGATGAAATCAGAGTAAATCTTGATGGGCCAGATGGATGGGCCCGTGGCTGTATTGGTAAAGGGCAGAGAGCTCCAGTCCGACTCAGACGCCAGCAAGGTGGAGGTGGAGTACTGGTTTGGGCTGGTATCATCAAAGATGAGCTTGTGGGGCCTTTTCGGGTTGAGGATGGAGTCAAGCTCAACTCCCAGTCCTACTGCCAGTTTCTGGAAGACACCTTCTTCAAGCAGTGTTACAGGAAGAAGTCTGCATCCTTCAAGAAAAACATGATTTTCATGCAGGACAATGCTCCATCACACGCGTCCAAGTACTCCACAGCGTGGCTGGCAAGAAAGGGTATAAAAGAAGAAAATCTAATGACATGGCCTCCTTGTTCACCTGATCTGAACCCCATTGAGAACCTGTGGTCCATCATCAAATGTGAGATTTACAAGGAGGGAAAACAGTACACCTCTCTGAACAGTGTCTGGGAGGCTGTGGTTGCTGCTGCACGCAATGTTGATGGTGAACAGATCAAAACACTGACAGAATCCATGGATGGCAGGCTTTTGAGTGTCCTTGCAAAGAAAGGTGGCTATATTGGTCACGGATTTGTTTTTGTTTTGTTTTTGAATGTCAGAAATGTATATTTGTGAATGTTGAGATGTTATATTGGTTTCACTGGTAAAAATAAATAATTGAAATGGGTATATATTTGTTTTTTGTTAAGTTGCCTAATAATTATGCACAGTAATAGTCACCTGCACACACAGATATCCCCCTAAAATAGCTAAAACTAAAAACAAACTAAAAACTACTTCCAAAAATATTCAGCTTTGATATTAATGAGTTTTTTGGGTTCATTGAGAACATGGTTGTTGTTCAATAATAAAATTAATCCTCAAAAATACAACTTGCCTAATAATTCTGCACTCCCTGTAGACTTACAGGATGCTTATCTTCATATTCCAATTCACCCAGACCACTATCGGTTTCTGAGATTCTCTTTTCTAGACAAGCATTACCAATTTGTTGCTCTATAATTTGGTCTAGCGACAGCTCCGAGAATCTTTTCAAAGGTTCTCTGTGCCCTTCTATCTGTAATCAGAAAGCAGGGTATTGTGGTGTTTCCTTATTTGGACGATATCTTGGTACTAGCTCAATCTTTTCATTTAGCAGAATCTCCCACAAAACAACTTGTGTCGTTTCTTCAAAGACATGTTTGGAGGATCAATTTACAAAAGAGTTTCTTGATTCCTCAGACAAAGGTCACCTTTTTTGGTTTCCAGATAGACTCAGTGTCCATGAATCTTTCTTTGACAAAAAAGAGACGAATGAAGTTAGTGTTAGCTTGTCTAAACCTTCAGTCTCTATCATTCCCTTCAGTGGCTATGTGCATGGAAGTTTTAGGTCTCATGATTGCAGCATCGGATGCAATCCCCTTTGCTTGTTTTCATATTAGACCTCTTTAGCTTTGCATGTTGCACCAATGGTGCAGGGATTATTCTCAGATATCACAGTTGATATAATTAAGTCCCAAAATTCGACAATCTCTGTCTTGGTGGTTAAACCATCACCTTATTGTTCAAGGGGCCTCCTTTGTTTGTCCTTCTTGGACTGTGATCACAACAGATGCAAGTCTTACAGGTTGGGAGCTGTCTGTGGGTCTCTTACAGCAATAGGGGTTTGTGAACCTCAGGAGGTGAGGTTGCAAATCAATATTTTAGAACTCTGTGCTATTTTCAGAGCTCTTCAGGCTTGGCCTCTATTGAAGAGAGAACTTTATATTCAATTCCAGACAGACAATATCACTACAGTGGCATATGTCATTCATCAAGAGGGGACTTGCAGTCCTTCAGCAATGAACGAAGTATCTCTGATACTTTCTTGGGCAGAATCCAACTCTTGTCAAATTTCTGTGATTCATATCCCAGGAGTAGACAATTGGGAAGCGGATTATCTCAGTTGTCAGACTTTACATGCAGGGGAGTGGTCTCTCCATCCAGATGTGTTTTTTCAATTGGTACAGATGTGGGGTCCCCCAGAAATAGATCTGATTGCCTTGCGTCTGAACAAGAAGATTCCAAGATATCTTTCCAGATCTAAGGATCCTCAGGCAGAGATGGTAGATGCTCTAACAGTACCTTGGTTTTACCAACCTGCTTACATTTTTCTGCCTCTGGTTCTTTTTCAAAATGTGATCTCCAAGATCATAATAGAACAATCTTATGTGTTTCTGATAGCTCCAGCTTGGCCTCTCAGGTTTTGGTATGCGGACCTTGTCAAGATGTCCAGTTGCCAACCTTGGCCACTTCCTTTAAGGACAGACATTCTATCTCAAGGACCATTTTTTCATCAGGATCTCAAATCTCTAAATTTGATAGCATGGACATGGAACGCTTAGTGCTTAGTCATAAAGTTTTTTCGGACTCAATGATTAGCACTATGATACAGGCTAATAAGTCTGTTTCCAGGAAAATGTATCATCAGGTTTGGAAGACCTATATTTCTTGGTGTTCCTCTCATAATTATTCTTGGCATTCTTTCAGAATCCCTAGGTTTTTACAGTTTCTTTAGGATGGCTTGGATAAGGGTTTGTCTGCAAATACTTTGAAAGGACAAATTTCCGCTCTTTCTGTCTTATTTGATAGAAAGATTCCTAAACTTCGTGCTATTCACTGTTTTGTTCAGGCTTTGATTCATATTAAGCCTGTTATTGAATCTATTTCTCCTCCTTGGAGTCTCAACTTGGTTTTAAAATTTTTGCAGGCTCCTCCTTTTGAGCCTATGCATTCTTTGGATTTTAAATTATTTTCTTGGAAAGTGTTATTTCGTTTGGCTATCTCTTCTGCTAGAAGAGCTTCTGAGTTGTCTGCTCTTTCTTGTGAGTCTCCTTCAAGATAAAGCTGTTTTGCGGACTTCTTTCAAATTTTTGCCTAAAGTTGTGAATTCTAACAACATCAATAGGGAAATTGTTGCCCCTTCTTTATGTCCTAATCCTAAGAATACTCTTGAAAGGTCTTTACATTCTTTGGATGTGGTAAGAGTTTTGAAATTCTATGTTGAGGCTACTAAAGATTTCAGAAAGACTTCTAGAGGCCTATTTAACAAAGGTCTGTCGGACCTGATCCGACAGTGCTGATCAGGTCTGACAGACCTTGCTGAATGTGGAGAGCAATATGCTCTCCGTATTCAGCATTGCACCAGCAATTGCGGCGATGTCTGTCCGCCTGCTCAGAGCAGGCAGACAGGTTATGGAGCAGCGGTCTTTAGACCGCTGTTTCATAACTGCTGTTTCTGGTGAGTCTGCAGGCTCGCCAGAAACACGGGCCCTCAAGCTAAATGGGCCCCAGTGTCTATTTGTTATTTTTTCTGGCTCTAGGAAAGGTCAGAAAGCCTCTGTCATTTCTTTGGCATCTTGGTTGAAACTTTTGATTCACAAAGCTTATTTGGAGGTGGGGCAGTCTCCGCCTCAGAGAATTACAGCTCATTCTACTAGATCAGTTGCCACTTCTTGGGCTTTTAAGAATAAAGCTTCGGTTGATCAAATTTGCAAAGCAGCAACTTGGTCTTCTTTGCATACTTTTACTAAATTCGGATGCATCCTTTGGTAGAAAGGTTCTTCAGGCAGTTGTCTCAGTTTGATTCTAATGCCTTTGTTTTGAGTTTTTCTGACAGTTTTAAGGAAACATTATTTTTTTGGATTTAATTTCTCAGGGGAATTAGCTGTTTTTATTTTATCCCTCCCTCTCTAGTGACTCGTGGACTTCCACATCTTGGGTATTATATCCCATATGTCACTAGCTCATGGACTCTTGCCACTTACATGAAAGAAAACATAATTTATGTAAGAACTTACCTGATAAATTAATTTCTTTCATAATGGCAAGAGTCCATGAGACCCACCCTTTTTTGTGGTTATGATTTTTTTGTATAAAGCACATTATTTTTTCCAGTTCCTCTTTTTTGTATGCTTTTTACTCCTTTTTTACACCTCACTTCTTGGCTATTCGTTAAACTGAGGTATGAGTGAGGTGGGAGGTGTATTTATAGGCATTTTGAGGTTTGGGAGACTTTGTCCCTCCAGGTAGGAATGTATATCCCATACGTCTCTATACTAACATTATAGCCATGGCTAGCCTTGTTGTCTGGGGACTAAAGCCCAGATTGGCTCCTCCGAATAAGGCAAATGGTGGGTGGAGTTTGGCTATTGATAAATAATTGCAGTAAAAAGGATGTTAATTTGTTTTAAAAACTTTAAGACTTGGCTGATAAGTTATTCTATAGCAGCACAACAGAAATCTCTTGTAATTGCTAGGTGCTTGGTGTTCCTTTAACAACATCATCGGAAATGTGGCCAAAGGTTTAAACATGATAAAATACTTCTCTACATATTTTGCATTGTTATGCTACCGCTTTTATACAATACTTTTTTTTAGTATCTAAGAAATCTTCTCTCCTACAGAGGGACAAAAATGCAGTGAAATAAATAAAACAAAAATCAGATTACAGGATATGCCCAGCATTCCTTTTAACAGATTTCATATAAAGCTGAATAAAGGTTACAATAAATGTTAACATTGCTACAAAAACAAGTTGTAGATTATTTGCTATGCAATTTCCTACAGTGTTTAGGGCCTTCTGTTTCTTTCTATTTCATTGTGTTTAAGTAAATTTTATAAACATTATAGTCTGCACTACATGTTGAGCCTTCAACTACTCAACTAATAAAATGTAAAAAAAACAAAAAACAAATATTCCCTTTATCCATATTCTATCTTACTTCAAAGATTTATAATATTGACCACTGTATATAAAAACTTATTGCATGTTAATAGTGTTTCCAGAAAGCAACTACAGGTGTACCTCGTTTTATTGCGTTTCGCTTTATTGCGCTTCACAAATATTGCTCTTTTTACAAATTGAAGGTTTATGCAACCCTGTATCGAGCAAGTCTATCTGCACCATTTTTACAACATATATACACATAAATACACATATATATATACACACCTATATATATATATACACACCACCAGCAAAAACATTATGACTCACTGAAGGCTCAGATGATGGTTAGAATTTTTTAGCAATAAAATATTTTTAATTAAGGTATTTACATGTTTTTTTTTAGTCATAATGCTATTACAAACTTAATAGACTACAGTATAGTGTAAATATAACTTTTCTATGCACTAAGAAAAAAATTATTGTGACTCGCTTTATTGCTATATTCACTTTATTGCAATGGTCTGGTATCGAACCTGCAATAACTCTGAGGAACGCCTGTAAAACTATTTACTCTAAATTAAATTGAAGCAAAAATATCTGATGACAGATAAGGTCAAATTGTCAGGCCAAGTCTTCCCAATTGCTTTAAAACTCCTAATTATCATATAGATTCTAATCCATATGAAGAGATTAACAGAGAATTTATCTGAAAAATATTTTTATACTAGTATTTTTTTCCTGTAGTGACCTCCCCCCTCCCCACAATCATTTTGCAGGGGCCCGCCTTTTGATATTTGTTCTGTAGTGTAGCGACCCATCCATCCCTCTCTCTCATAGTGTAAAGAAATCAACTTTAATTTTATAAAAATTATGTTGTTTGTTTGTTTTTTTGTTTTTTAAATAATCAAATACAGACAAATATAGTGTAATAGTATCATCAAAAACTTGTTTTATATAATAACTGTTAGACTAAGCAAAGTCTATGCCAGGACCTTTGCTCTTTTTCCACATGCTTTTGTTAATGTCAGATAATCATTTGATGTGTTGGCTATTCCATAACTCATAACTAATCCTACAGGTGTTTTTGACTCATGGAGAGTAGACTGGAAGACATTTTTCAATTACATTAGTTATAATATTTTCCAAACTTTTGACGACAATAATTCAGAGCTTACCGGTTCCTGGAAATACACACATGCCACATTATAAAGTTAATGAAATGTGTCTATTGCATCATTGCTAATCAAAAGTTCATTTGTTATAAATATCAACGGCGCAGCAAGTTACATCATCTTAGTAGCCAAAATAGCAATAATGTATGCAATGAGGTATATTTTAATATGACTTTTTAAAGGGACATGGAATTTAAAACTAAAGTTTTACGTTACAGATACAGTGTACGATTGATTTTGCACAGTTTATGTTCAGAGTTCCAGAGTATAAATCTAAAAAAAAAAACCACATAGAATGTGAGACTATTGTTTTGGACATAAAATAGATAGATAGATAGATAGATAGATATATTTATATATATATATATATATATATACACACAAACACATATATATGCACAAATAAGTAAAACAGAGATTTGATCTCACGCCTAATATGTGGGGATGAACCTAAAATAAGACAAGATTAGGGCTACAAACCTTTAATTTCTCTTTTTACGTATGACAGTAGATGATTGATTATTTTTTAAAGTTGTATTATCCAAGAGATTTTGAATTTTAATATATATATATGTTACGGGTAAAGTCAGATATCCGGGTAATCCTATGATTACCCGGTTAAAACTGACATTACCCCAGAGGCTGTGGGTAAAGCCTGATGCAGCGATGTAAGGTGTAGTGATGTCCCGAACTGTTCGCCCACGAACGGTTCACAGCGAACATAGCTTGTTCGTGTTCACGTCTGCGGGCGAACACATGGCGATCCGCCCCTATGTGTCATCATTGAGGAAACTTTGACCCTGTATGTCACAGCCGTCTGACACATTAGAGCCAATCAACATCAGACACTCCCTCACAGACCCTCCCAGCTACTCGGAATCTGCCATTTTAGACTCATAACGACCTTGCTTTCTTAATGAGAGGACGTGTTGTGTTTTTGCTCCTGACATTAATAGAAAAAACATAGCTAGGCTAGTGTATTTAGTGTCCACTACAGTCCAGAAGGACTCCACTCATCTCTGCTGCAAGGACAGCACCCCAAAAATCCCTTTTTAGGGCTATATTTCGTGCTGTTTTTTTTTTTTTCATTTTTTTTTTATTAGCATTTGCCTGGCTTTCAGCCTGTGTGTTTAAGGCTCACAGCATATGCTGTGATTACTGCCACCACTGATATCTCCCTAACAACATTAGTTTAAATTTAACTAACAAAAAATTTTAATTATTTTGCTAGTGTAATTTTTTTTCATTTTCTATCAGGCCTGTGTCACACAGCATATACTCTGGATCATTGCTCTGTGCCAGTCACCAGTGTTAATATCCGTTTATAACATTATTTTAAATTAAAAAAAAAATATATATTTTGCTAGTGTAATCTAATTACATTTTCTATCAGGCCTGTGCCTGCCAGGCTCAACAGCATTAATATACCTCATTTTTTTCAGTCTTTTGGTTAATTGGTCTGTGCCAGGCAGCCACCACTCATATCTTCTTCACCTTAATTTAACTATAAAAAAAAAGTTTACATTTTTTTGATAGTGTAATCTAATATAATTTCCTATCAGGCCTGTGTGTTTTGCTGACATACAGAGCCTACTGTGTTTACTTGCTGCCCTCCCTAGTCTATGAGCCACGACTCATATGTGTTTAACCTTTTTTTAATTTCCCCCCCATAAAAATAATTTAAATAATTTTTCTAGTGTAATATAATAGTATTTTCTATCAGGCGTGTGTGTTTATTTTTTAATAGCTGCCCTTCCAAGGCTATCAGCCACGACTCATATGTATGTGCTTAACCTTTTTCTTTAAATTGCCAAAAAAAAAGTATTTAAATCATTATGCTAGTGTAATCTATTTTTATTTTCTATCAGGCCTGTGTCTAACTGTCTATCTGACTTACACAGCATACTGTTGTTAATTGCTGCCCTATGTAGCAGCCAGCCAGTGCGACCAATCATATGTACATTGCACTTCTTAACATTATTTTAATATTAAAATCTAAAATTTTAAAATATTTTGCTAGTGTAATCTAACTTAATTTTCTATCAGGACTGTGTTGTTGTCACTTACACAGCATACTGTGTTAAATTGCTGCCCTACCTACCATCCACGACTCATATCTGCAAGCCTGTGTGCCAGGCCCAACTAGCCAATTAGTGGCACCAATAATAATTCTTGTAACAGTATCAAAAAAATTAAAATTCATAATTGTTTGGAGTGCAAATATTCAGTCTACTAGTGCCATTGAATTGCAGTTTCCTCCTGCCTGCCAGCCTGTGTGCCAGTCACAAACTAGCTAATTAGTGCCACCAATTCTAGTTGTTGTAAAAGTATTGTTAATCTTTAAAATTCCAAATTGATCACTTGTGATTCTTCAGGTTGCTCGTGCCATTGAATTGCACTTTCCTCCTGCCTGCCAGCGTGTTTTCCAGGCCCAACTAGTCAATTAGTGCCACCAATCATAATTCTTGTAACAGTATCTAAAAATTTAAAAATCTCCTAGTGCCATTGAATTGCATTTTCCTCCTGCCTGCCAGCCTGTGTGCCAGGCCGACTTTCAAAATATTTACACCAATCATATTTGTTGTCACAGTATTTGTAATAATTAAAATTTAAAAATTTTTGGTAATTGTTGTTCTGAATCCTCAGTTTGCTCGTGCCATTGAATTGCACTTTCCTCCTGCCTTGCAGCCTGTGTGCCAGGCCCACCTAACCAATTATTGCCAGCAATCATATTTCTTTTAACAGTATTGCAAAAATTGTCAATCATCACTGTTTTGACTGTCAGTATTCAATCTCCTAGTGTCCTTGAATTGCATTTACCTCCTGCCTTGCAGCCTGTGTGCCAGGCCGTCTTGCCAACTATTTACACCAATCATAATTGTTGTCACAGTATAGTTACTAATTAAAATTTAAAAAATTTTGATTGTTGATCTTAATCCTCAGTTTGCTCGTGCCATTGAATTGCACTTTTCTACTGCCTTCCAAGCCTGTGTGCCAGGCCTACTTTCAAAATATTTACACCAATCATATTTGTTGTCACAGTATTCTTAATAATTAAAAAATTAAATTTTTGGAAAGAGTTGTTCTGAATCCTCAGTTTGCTCATGCCATTGAATTGCACTTTCCTCCTGCCTTGCAGCCTGCTGTGTGCCAGGCCACCTAGCCAATTATTCCCAGCACTCATATTTCTTTTAACAGTATTGCAAAAATTGTCAATCATCACTGTTTTGACTGTCAGTATTCAGTCTCCTAGTGTCCTTGAATTGCATTTACCTCCTGCCTTGCAGCCTGTGTGCCAGGCCGTCTTGCCAACTATTTACACCAATCATAATTGTTGTCACAGTATAGTTACTAATTATAATTTAAAATTTTTTGATTGTTGATCTTAATCCTCAGTTTGCTCGTGCCATTGAATTGTACTTTTCTACTGCCTTCCAAGCCTGTGTGCCAGGCCTACTTTCAAAATATTTACACCAATCATATTTGTTGTCACAGTATTCTTAATAATTAAAAATTAAAATTTTTGGTAATTGTTGTTCTGAATCCTCAGTTTGCTCGTGCCATAGAATTGCACTTTCCCCCTGCCTGCCAGCCTTTTTTCCAGGCCCAACTAGCCAATTAGTGGCACCAATCATAATTCTTGTAACAGTATATAAACAATTAAAAATTATAATTTTTTGGACTGCAAATATTCAGTCTCCTAGTGCCCTTGAATAGCATTTTCCTCCTGCCTGCCAGCCTGTGTGCCAGGCCGACTTTCAAAGTATTTATACCAATCATACTTGTCACAGTATTCTTCAGAATTAAAATTTTTGGTAATTGTTTATCTGAATTCTCAGTTTGCTCATGCCATTGAATTGCACTTTCCTCCTGCCTTGCAGCCTGTGTGCAAGGCCCACCTAGCCAATTATTCCCAGCAATCATATTTATTTGAACAGTATTGCAAAAATTGTCAATCATCACTGTTTTGACTGTCAGTACTCAGTCTCCTAGTGTCCTTGAATTGCATTTACCTCCTGGCTGCCAGCCTGTGTGCCAGGCCGTCTTGCCAACTATTTACACCAATCATAATTGTTGTCACAGTATTGTTACTAATTAAACATAAAATTATTTTGATTTTTCTTAATCCTCAGTTTGCTTGTGCCATAGAATTGCACTTTTCTACTGCCTGCCAGCCTGTGTGCCTGGCCGAATTTCAAAATCTTTACACCAATCATATTTGTTGTCACAGTATTCTTAATAATTAAAAATTTAAATTTTTGGTAAGAGTTGTTCTGAATCCTCAGTTTGCTCGTGCCATTGAATTGCACTTTCCTCCTGCCTTGCAGCCTGTGTGCCAGGCTCACCTAGCCAATTATTGCCAGCAATCATATTTCTTTTAACAGTATTGCAAAAATTGTCAATCATCACTGTTTTGACTATCAGTATTCAGTCTCCTAGTGTCCTTGAATTGCATTTACCTTGCAGCCTGTGTGCCAGGCCGTCTTGCCAACTATTTACACCAATCATAATTGTTGTCACAGTATAGTTACTAATTAAAATTTAAAAATTTTTGATTGTTGATCTTAATCCTCAGTTTGCTCGTGCCATTGAATTGCACTTTTCTACTGCCTTCCAAGCCTGTGTGCCAGGCCTACTTTCAAAATATTTACACCAATCATATTTGTTGTCACAGTATTCTTAATAATTAAAAATTACAATTTTTGGTAATAGTTGTTCTGAATCCTCAGTTTGCTCGTGCCATTGAATTGCACTTTCCTCCTGCCTTGCAGCCTGCTGTGTGCCAGGCCTACCTAGCCAATTATTCCCAGCACTCATATTTCTTTTAACAGTATTGCAAAAATTGTCAATCATCACTGTTTTGACTGTCAGTATTCAATCTCCTAGTGTCCTTGAATTGCATTTACCTCCTGCCTGCCAGCCTTTTGTGCCAGGCCGTCTTGCCAACTATTCACACCAATCATAATTTTTGTCACAGTATAGTTACTAATTAAAAATAAAAAAAAATTGATTGTTGATCTTAATCCTCAGTTTGCTCGTGCCATTGAATTGCACTTTTCTACTGCCTTCCAAGCCTGTGTGCCAGGCCTACTTTCAAAATATTTACACCAATCATATTTGTTGTCAGAGTATTCTTAATAATTAAAAATTAACATTTTTGTTAATTGTTGTTCTGAATACTCAGTTTGCTCGTGCCATTGAATTGCACTTTCCTCCTGCCTGCCAGCCTTTTTTCCAGGGCCATCTAGCCAATTAGTGGCACCAATCATAATTCTTGTAACAGTATATAAAAAAGTAAAAATTATAATTTTTTGGACTGCAAATATTCAGTCTCCTAGTGCCATTGAATAGCATTTTCCTCCTGCCTGCCAGCCTGTGTGCCAGGCCTACATTCAAAATATTTATACCAATCATACTTGTTGTCACAGTATTCTTCAGAATAAAAATTGTTGGTAATTGTTTATCTGAATCCTCAGTTTGCTCGTGCCATTGAATTGCACTTTCCTCCTGCCTTGCAGCCTGTGTGCCAGGCCCACCTAGCCAATTATTCCCAGCAATCATATTTTTTTGAACAGTATAGCAAAAATTGTCAATCATCACTGTTTTGACTGTCAGTACTCAGTTTCCTAGTGTCCTTAAATTGCATTTACCTCCTGGCTGCCAGACTGTGTGCCAGGCCGTCTTGCCAACTATTTACACCAATCATAATTGTTGTCACAGTATTGTTACTAATAAAAATTAAAAAAAATTGGATTGTTGTTCTTAATCCTCCTATTGCTTGTGCCACTGAATTGCACTTTTCTCCTGCCTGCCAGCCTGTGTGCCAGGCCGACTTTCAAAATATTTACACCAATCATATTTGTTGTCACAGTATTCTTAATAATTAAAAATTTAAAATTTTGTTAATTGTTGTTCTGAATTCTCAGTTTGCTCGTGCCATTGAATTGCACTTTCCTCCTGCCTTGCAGCCTGCTGTGTGCCAGGCCCATCTAGCCAATTATTCCCAGCAATCATATTTCTTTTAACAGTATTGCAAAAATTGTCAATCATCACTGTTTTGAATGTCAATCTGCATTCTACTAGTGCCCTTTAATTGCATGTACCTCCTGCCTGCCAGCCTGTGTGCCAGGCCGTCTTGCCAACTATTTACACCAATCATAATTGTTGTCACAGAATTGTTACTAATTAAAATTAAAGTTTTTGGATTGTTGTTTCTAATCCTCAGTTTGCTCGTGCCATTGAATTGCACTTTTCTCCTGCCTGCCAGCCTGTGTGCCAGCCAGGCCTACTTTCAAAATATTTACACCAATCATATTTGTTGTCACAGTATTCTTAATAATTAAAATTTTTAATTTTTGCTAATTGTTGTTCTGAATCCATTGAATTGCACTTTCCTCCTGCCTGCCAGCCTGTTTTCCAGGCCCAACTAGCCATCCAATTAGTGGCACCAATCATAATTCTTGTAACAGTATATAAAAAAGTAAAAATCATAATTTTTGGGACTGTAAATATTCAGTCTCCTAGTGCCATTGAATTGCATTTTCCTCCTGCCTGCCAGCCTGTGTGACAGGCCGACTTTCAAAATATTTACACCAATCATATTTGTTGTAACAGTATTCTTAAAAATAAAAAATTAAAATTTTTGGTAATTGTTTTTCTGAATCCTCAGTTTGCTCGTGCCATTGAATTGCACTTTTCTCCTGCCTGCCAGCCTGTGTGCCAGGCCGACTTTCAAAATATTTACACCAATCATATTTGTTGTCACAGTATTCTAAATAATTAAAAATTAAAAAAAATTGTAATTGTTGTTCTGAATCCTCAGTTTGCTCGTGCCATTGAATTGCACTTTCCTCCTGCCTGCCAGCCTGTGTGCCAGGCCCAAATAGCCAATTATTGCCAGCAATCATATTTATTTTAACAGTATTGCAAAAATTGTCAATCATCACTGTTTTGAGTGTCAATCTGCATTCTACTAGTGCCCTTGAATTGCATTTTCCTACTGCCTGTGTGCCAGTCCCAACTAGCCAATTAGTGCCACCAATCATATTTCTTTTAACAGGATTGGAATTTTTGTTAATCATAACTGTTTTGACTGTGATTTTTCAGTCTCCTAGTGCCATTGAATTGCAGTTTCCTTTCTCCTAGCGTGTGTGCCAGACAAGCCCATTTTCCAACTAGTGCCAACAATCATATTTGTTGTCACAGTACTTTTAATTTTTTTTTAACGATTAACAATTTGTGATTTTTAAAACTTCTGCCTTTTTGGTTGTTGTCAGTCTCACATTGTATACTGTGCCCACTTGCACAGTGCCACCACTCCTATAATTGGTGTTATAGTATTGTCAGTGTCCATTTTCAAAAAAATGACAGGCAGAGGCAGGCCACCCCGTAGGTTCCGTGGTCGTGGTGCTGTGATTCCTTTAGACCCTACAAATATGCACATTGTTCAGACGCCGGGTGCCAGGGGGACGCGAAAAGTTCTGAGGAGGACATAGTGGAATGGCTAACACAGGACACCCAATCTTCTTCAGCTTCCGCTGCTAGTCCTCCTAACCTTGACGCACCATCTATGTCCAGCTGTGCTTTGGGCAGTTCTCAAGTGACCAGTGCCACTCGCCCGCCTGTCGCCACCACCAACACTAGCACCACAGCCGCTTCACTTGATCTATCACAGGAGTTATTGACACATCAGTTGGAAGAAATTATTGATGCGCAACCATCATTGACAGAGGATGTAGATAACAGTGATCAGTCTCAGTCAAGCAGCATTACCGACATGGAGGTACGGTGTGATTATGATGATGTTGTACCCGCTGCTGCTTCCTTTCTTGATGTGTCAGATACAAGTGAAGCGGTTGATGATGATGTGTCGGTGGATGTCACGTGGGTGCCTGCTATAAGAGAAGAAGAAGAGGGGGAAAGTTCAGATGGGGAGACAGAGAGGAGGAGGAGGAAGAGACGATTTGGAAGCATGGGGAGGTCGTCTCAAGGAGCTAGTGGCACAGTCAGACAGCATGCATCGGCACCCGGGGTCAGCCAGACAGCACGCCGACGCCAATCAACGCATGCTGTTGGCACCACCAGAATGCCGTCATCGCAGAGCTCAGCAGTGTGGCATTTTTTTTGTGTGTCTGCCTCTGACAACAGTGATGCCATTTGCAACCTGTGCCAAAAGAAACTGAGTCGTGGGAAGTCCAACACCCACCTAGGTACAACTGCTTTGCGAAGGGTCATGGTCTCCCATCACAAAGGCCGATGGGAAGAACACATGAGTAGAAGCAGCACACAAAGTGAAAGCCGCCCTCCTCCTCCTGCTCCAGCATCTTCAGCCACGTCAACCAGTGCTGTCCTCCTTGCCCCCTCTCAACCATCCTCCACTCAGTCTCTCTTACGTAGCAGTTCCTGGTCATCTGCCCACAGTCAGGTGTCTATCAAGGACATGTTTGAGCGTAAGAAGCCAATTTCTCAAAGTCACCCCCTTGCCAGGCGTCTGACAGCTGGCTTGTCTGAACTCTTAGCCCGCCAGCTTTTACCATACAAGCTGGTGGAGTCTGATGCATTTAAAAAATTTGTATCTATTGGGACGCCGCAGTGGAAGGTACCTGGCAGAAATTTCTTTTCACAAAAGGCAATACCAAACCTGTACTCTGTTGTGAGAAAGTAAGTTATGGCATGTCTGGCACACAGCGTTGGGGCAAGGGTCCATATGACCACGGATAGCTGGTCTGCAAAGCATGGTAAGGGCAGGTATATCACCTACACTGAGCATTGGGTAAACCTTTTCCCTAACCTCTTCCTCGGCTGAGTCCTCTTCAAATTCTGCTTCTTGCTCCACATCTATGGCACCCCCCCAGCTCCCCAGGTACTATGCAACATCCCGTTTACGGCAGTGTCACGCCATCTTGGGGTTGACTTGCCTGAAAGTGGAGAGTCACACCGCACCAGCACTCCTGACCGCCTTGAACGCACAGGTGGATCAGTGGCTTACTCCACACCAACTGGAGATTGGCAAGGTTGTTTCTGACAATGGAAGTAATTTGGTGGCGGCATTGAAATTGGGCAAGTTGACACATGTGCCGTGCATGGCACATGTGTGTAATCTAATTGTACAACGATTTGTCCATAAGTACCCAGGCTTACAGGACGTCCTGAATCAGGCCAGGAAGGTGTGTGGCCATTTCAGGCGTTCCTGCACGGCCATGGTGCACTTGTCCGATATCCAGCGTCGAAACAACCTGCCAGTGAGGCTCTTGATTTGCGACAGCCCGACACGGTGGAATTCAACACTCCTAATGTTTGACCGCCTGCTCCAACAAGAAAAAGCTGTTAATGAGTATTTGTATGACCGGGGTGCTAGGACAGCCTCTGGGGAGCTGGGGATATTTTTGCCAAATTACTGGACGCTCATGCGCAATGCCTGTAGGCTCATGCGTCCTTTTGAGGAGGTGACAAACCTTGTCAGTCGCACCGAAGGCACCATCAGCGACATCATACCATTTGTTTTCTTCCTGGAGCGTGCCCTGCGAAGAGTGCTGGATCAGGCCGTAGATGAGCGTGAAGAGGAAGAGTTGTGGTGTCCATCACCCCCACAAACCGCCTTATCAGCATCGCTTGCTGGACCTGCGGCAACGCAGGAAGAGGGTTGTGAGGAACAGGAGTCAGAGGAGGAATGTGGCTTTGAGGAGGAGGAGGAAGACAGAGCACAACAGGCATCCCAAGATGCTCGTTGTTGTCACCTCTCTGGTACCCGTGGTGTTGTACGTGGCTGGGGGGAAGAAGATACCCTCAGTGAGATCAGTGAGGAGGAGGAACGGGACATGATTAGCTCGGCATCCAACCTTGTTCAAAAGGGTTCTTTCATGCTGTCGTGCCTGTTGAGGGACCCTCGTATAAAAAAGCTGAAGGAGAACGACCTGTACTGGGTGTCCACGCTCCTCGACCCCCGGTATAAGCATAAAGTGCCTGAAATGTTACCAAATTCCCGCAAGTCGGAAAGGATGGAGCATTTTAAGAATAAATTAAAAACTATGCTTTACACAGCGTATAAGGGTGATGTCACAGCACCACGGGAATGTAACAGTGGAAGAGATTAAATTAATCCTCCTCCTCTTCCTCCCACGAACACGGCGGCAAGGACAGGATGCTTTCCTGACGTCTTGTTGATGGAGGACATGCGTACCTTTTTAACTCCCATGCATCCCCAGAGCCTTTCGGGATCCAGCCTCAGAGAAAGACTCAACCGACAGGTAGCAGACTACCTAGCTTTAACTACGGATCTTGACACTCTCAGGAGCCATGGACCCCTTGAATACTGGGTGTGCAGGCTTGACTTGTGGCCTGAGCTATCCCAATTTGCAATGGAACTTCTGGCCTGCCCCGCTTCAAGTGTCCTGTCCGAAAGGACTTTCAGTGCAGCAGGAGGTTTTGTCACTGAGAAGAGAAGTCGCCTAGGTCAAAAAAGCCTTGACTATCTCACTTTTATAAAAATAAATGAGGGCTGGATCCCGAAGGGACTGACATTGGGCGATACATTTGATTAAAAAAGGCCTGATGATGAGATGATCTGGCTCGGGCTAAAACTGGTACACAGGCTGGCCTTTTTTTTTTCTTATAAAGCCGGAGGACTAGTGTTCAAGCCACAAGCTTAGAGGGCACTTTATAAATGTTTTACAAACATCAATTTTTTTGGCCGCTGCTACAGCATTTGCTACAACATTACCCAAATTTTTCAGTCATTTGTAC
Source organism: Bombina bombina (assembly GCF_027579735.1). Lineage (NCBI taxonomy): Eukaryota > Metazoa > Chordata > Amphibia > Anura > Bombinatoridae > Bombina > Bombina bombina. Next base: position 568,224,316 of record NC_069500.1, on the reverse strand, counting down.
ATTCCTAATTTTTCTGGCCTCTGATGCTGCTCTGTGGGTACAAAACTCTTTACTGCTGTTGTTTCGTATGCGGGTCCTGGACTCTCTTATAAAAAGGCTGAAGTAGAAAGAAGTGTCCTGGGTGTCCAATCATTTTTTTGGTTCAATTTCCCGGTTGCAACAAATTATCTCCGGGTTTCTAAAATCAATGCTTTACCTGTACTCCATTGTTCAAAAGGATGCCATATGTCCTCTTTCCTGCTGGTGTTTCTGTTGAGGGTCCTGGACCCTGTTATAAAATGGCTGAAGCAGAAAGAAGTGTACTGTGTGTCCATCCAAACCTTTTTGTGATTCAAATTCCAGGTTGCAAAAAATTATCTCCCGGTTTCTAAAATCAATGCTTTACCTGTACTCTATTGTTCAAAAGGATGCCATATCATGTACTCTTTCCTACTGGTGTTTTGTTTGAGGGTCCTGGACCCTCTTATAAAAAGGCCTAAGGAGAAAGAAGTGTACTGGGTGTCCACTCAATGTATTTTTCTATTTCCCATTTGCCCAAAATTATCTCTGGGTTTGTAAAATCAATGCTGTACCTGTACTCTATTGTTCAAAAGGATGCCATATGTCCTCTTTCCTGCTGGTGTTTTGTTTAAGGGTCCTGGACCCTCTTATAAAAAGGCCTAAGGAGAAAGAAGTGTACTGGGTGTCCATCGAATCATTTTTTTTATTCAAATTTCCATTAGCAACAAATTATCTCTGGGTTTCTAAAATCAATGCCTTTCCTATAATCTTTTTTTCAAAAGGATGCCATATGTCCTCTTTCCTGCTGCTGTTTCTGTTGAGGCTCCCGGACCCTCTTATAAAAAGGCCTAAGGATAAATAAGTGTACTGGGTGTCTAATCAATTTTTTTTTAGATTTCCCGGTTTCAACAAATTTTCTCTGGGTTTCTAAAATCAATGCTTTTCCTGTAATCTATTTTTCAAAAGGATGCAATATGTCCTCTTTCCTGATGGTGCTTTTTTTGAGGGTCCTGGAGCCTCTGCTAAAAAGGCCTAAGGAGAAAGAAGTGTACTGGGTATATAATCAATTTTTTTTTAGATTTCCCGGTTGCAACAAATCATCTATGGGTTTCTAAAATCAATGCCCTACCTGTAATCTATTTTTCAAAAGGATGCCATATGTCCTCTTTCATGCTGTTGTTTCTGTTGAGGGTCCTGGAGCCTCTGCTAAAAAGGCCTAAGGATAAAGAAGTGTACTGGGTGTATAATCAATGTTTTTTTCTATTTCCCGGTTGCAACCAAATATCTCTGCGTTTCTAAAATCAATGCCTTTCCTGTAATCTATTTTTCAAAAGGATGCAATATGTCCTCTTTCCTGATGGTGTTTTGTTTGAGGGTCCTGGAGCCTCTTATAAAAAGGCCTAAGGAGAAAGAAGTGTACTGGGTGTCCATCGAATCATTTTTTTTTATTCAAATTTCCATTAGCAACAAATTATCTCTGGGTTTCTAAAATCAATGCCTTTCCTATAATCTTTTTTTCAAAAGGATGCTATATGTCCTCTTTCATTCTGTTGTTTCTGTTGAGGCTCTGGGACCCTCTTATAAAAAGGCCTAAGGAAAAAGAATTGTACTGGGTGTCTAATCAATGTTTTTTTAGATTTCACGGTTGCAACAAATTATCTATGGGTTTCTAAAATCAATGCCTTTCATGTAATCTATTTTTCAAAAGGATGCAGTATGTCCTCTTTCCTGATGGGGTTTTGTTTGAGGGTCCTGGAGCCTCTGCTAAAAAGGACTAAGGAGAAAGAAGTGTATTGGGTGTCCATCTAATCATTTTTTTTATTCAAAATCCCGGTTGCAACAAATTATCTCTGGGTTTCTAAAATCAATGCCTTTCCTATAATCTTTTTTTCAAAAGGATGCCATATGTCCTCTTTCCTGCTGCTGGTTTTGTTGAGGGTCCTGAAGCCTCTGCTAAAAAGGCCTAAGGATAAAGAAGTGTACTGGGTGTATATTTTTTAGATTGCCCGGTTGCAAAAAATTATCTCTGGGTTCCTAAAATCATTGCCTTTCCTGTAATCTGTTTTTCAAAAGGATGCCATATGTCCTCTTTCATGCTGTCCCGCCTGTTGTTTCTGTTGAGGCTCCGGGACCCTCTTATAAAAAGGCCTAAGGATAAAGAAGTGTACTGGGTGTCCAATCAATGTTTTTTTCTATTTCCCTGTTCATATAAATGATCTCAGGGATTCTAAAATCAATGCCTTAAATGTAATCTATTGTTCAAAAGGATGCCATATGTCCTCTTTCCTTTTTTTTTGTTTTATTTATTTTTCGGTATTTTAGTTTATTTTAGAAAATTTAATGCACTTATAGGTTCACTAAGATTATGACTTTGCACACTGCCATTTTCCATGCAGCATTTTGACATGTCGTGTGATATGACTAGAAGAATGGTATGTTTTGAATCTGCTGAGCATAATAATAATAATAATAATAAAAAAAAAAAAATTAATTTAACTTGAGTTACTAATTGAAGCATGACTTCAGGAGTCAGGCGTGGTCCTAGGTAGTGGTTGTTAGCAGATTATTTTCACTGCAAATTGCAATTGCCACAGCGTGCATAAAATGTGCATCACCAGTCTCCAAATCTTACCTTTTTAATGCCAATTGATATTGCCACAGCTGGAACAACAGTAAATAACATGAGCGTCACCACAGTCTCCAATGCTGTTGTCAGATGTATACAAAAACACTGATAAAGTATTCCTTTCGGGGCGCAAAGAGATGGCTACCGGAACACTCCAGGAACTTCCCAAGACAATTGCTGTCTTGTGTTTCTGGTGATGTTGGAGATATCTGTATAGTGTACAGGGAGGCCCAAAATCCTCTCCATCTCTGTGCACCACAGGACAGGACGTCCTTGTCATCCATAAGCACATGAAATTGCTGGCATTTTCCTTGCTTCAAGAAGTTCAGCTTTTGTGGTGATAGTACAGACTTTAATAAACTTTGGTTTCCTACCATACTCAAGACAATCTTGTAGTTCAAGCTTCGGACTTACTGTGGGAAACAGTGGCTTGTCCAAACCAGGAAGATGATTTAGACAGAAGTAACGAGCTCTGCTTGCAGGTGACACATGTTTAGCGTCAATCATCAAAGGGGTTGCGTGCAGAATATGGCAGATGGCCCCTTATTCACATGTTTGTCCAGAGCCACAACATTTGCAAACAGCCAGAAGAAAGGTCGGTTCTCACCAGCCTTAAGTTGTGCTTCATTTACCAAATGCTGATATTCAAAAAATAGACAAACAGTGCCTTAAAAAAGACATTTGCGATATGGATTCACCAGAGCAAGGTCATTGCAAGTACTTCCCACGATAACAAAATTAAAATGCCACAACTCCGCAATCTTCCACCTTCACATTATTATTGTCATACTCCCTTGTACTCCTATGCCCAGCTCCCTGCTCTTGTTTTTGTTGAGGGTCCTGGAGCCTCTGCTAAAAAGGCCTATGGATAAAGAAGTGTACTGGGTGTCTATTCAATGTTTTTTTAGATTTCCCGGTTGCAACAAATTATCTCTGTGTTTCTAAAATCAATGCCTTTCCTGTAATCTATTTTTCAAAAGGATGCCATATGTCCTCTTTCATGCTGTTGTTTCTGTTGAGGCTCCGGGACCCTCTGCTAAAAAGGCCTAAGGATAAATAAGTGTACTGGGTGTCCAATCAATGTTTTTTTCTATTTCCCGGTTCAGATAAATTATCTCTGGGATTCATAAATCAATGCCTTTCCTGTAATCTATTTTTCAAAAGGATGCCATATGTCCTCTTTCATGCTGTTGTTTCTGTTGAGGCTCCGGGACCCTCTTCTAAAAAGGCCTAAGGATAAAGAAGTGTACTGGGTGTCCAATCAATGTTTTTTTCTATTTCCTGGTTCAGATAAATTATCTCTGGGATTTATAAATCAATGCCTTACCTGTAATCTATTATTCAAAAGGATGCCATATGTCCTCTTTCATGATGTTATTTCTGTTGAGGCTCCGGGAGCCTCTTATAAAAAGGCCTAAGGATAAAGAAGTGTACTGGGTGTCCAATCAATGTTTTTTTCTATTTCCAGGTTCAGATAAATGATCTCTGGGATTCATAAATCAATGCCTTTCCTGTAATCTATTTTTCAAAAGGATGCCATATGTCCTCTTTTATGCTGTTGTTTCTGTTGAGGCTCCGGGACCCTCTTATAAAAAGGCCTAAGGATAAAGAAGTGTACTGGGTGTCCACTCAATGTTTTTTTCTATTTCCCGGTTCAGATAAATTATCTCGGGGATTCATAAATTAATGCCTTAACTGTAATCTATTATTCAAAAAGATGCCATATGTCCTCTTTCATGATGTTATTTCTGTTGAGGCTCTGGGAGCCTCTTATAAAAAGGCATAAGGATAAAGAAGTGTACTGGGTGTCCAATCAATGTTTTTTTCTATTTCCCGGTTCAGATAAATGATCTATGGGATTCATAAATCAATGCCTTTCCTGTAATCAATTGTTCACAAGGATGCCATATGTCCTCTTTCATGCTGTTGTTTCTGTTGAGGCTCCGGGACCCTCTTATAAAAAGGCCTAAGGATAAAGAAGTGTACTGGGTGTCCAATCAATGTTTTTTTCTATTTCCCGGTTCAGATAAATTATCTCTGGGATTCATAAATCAATGCCTTACCTGTAATCTATTATTCAAAAGGATGCCATATGTCCTCTTTCATGATGTTATTTCTGTTGAGGCTCCGGGAGCCTCTTATACAAAGGCCTAAGGATAAAGAAGTGTACTGGGTGTCCAATCAATGTTTTTTTCTATTTCCCTGTTCATATAAATGATCTCAGGGATTCTAAAATCAATGCCTTAAATGTAATCTATTGTTCAAAAGGATGCCATATGTCCTCTTTCCTTTTTTTTTGTTTTATTTATTTTTCGGTATTTTAGTTTATTTTAGAAAATTTAATGCACTTATAGGTTCACTAAGATTATGACTTTGCACACTGCCATTTTCCATGCAGCATTTTGACATGTCGTGTGATATGACTAGAAGAATGGTATGTTTTGAATCTGCTGAGCATAATAATAATAATAATAAAAAAAAAAAATTAATTTAACTTGAGTTACTAATTGAAGCATGACTTCAGGAGTCAGGCGTGGTCCTAGGTAGTGGTTGTTAGCAGATTATTTTCACTGCAAATTGCAATTGCCACAGCGTGCATAAAATGTACATCACCAGTCTCCAAATCTTACCTTTTTAATGCCAATTGATATTGCCACAGCTGGAACAACAGTAAATAACATGAGCGTCACCACAGTCTCCAATGCTGTTGTCAGATGTATACAAAAACACTGATAAAGTATTCCTTTCGGGGCGCAAAGAGATGGCTACCGGAACACTCCAGGAACTTCCCAAGACAATTGCTGTCTTGTGTTTCTGGTGATGTTGGAGACATCTGTGTAGTGTACAGGGAGGCCCAAAATCCTCTCCATCTCTGTGCACCACAGGACAGGACGTCCTTGTCATCCATAAGCACATGAAATTGCTGGCATTTTCCTTGCTTCAAGAAGTTCAGCTTTTGTGGTGATAGTACAGACTTTAATAAACTTTGGTTTCCTACCATACTCAAGACAATCTTGTAGTTCAAGCTTCGGACTTACTGTGGGAAACAGTGGCTTGTCCAAACCAGGAAGATGATTTAGACAGAAGTAACGAGCTCTGCTTGCAGGTGACACATGTTTAGCGTCAATCATCAAAGGGGTTGCGTGCAGAATATGGCAGATGGCCCCTTATTCACATGTTTGTCCAGAGCCACAACATTTGCAAACAGCCAGAAGAAAGGTCGGTTCTCACCAGCCTTAAGTTGCGCTTCATTTACGAAATGCTGATATTCAAAAAATAGACAAACAGTGCCTTAAAAAAGACATTTGCGATATGGATTCACCAGAGCAAGGTCATTGCAAGTACTTCCCACGATAACAAAATTAAAATGCCACAACTCCGCAATCTTCCACCTTCACATTATTATTGTCATACTCCCTTGTACTCCTATGCCCAGCTCCCTGCTCTTGTTTTTGTTGAGGGTCCTGGAGCCTCTGCTAAAAAGGCCTATGGATAAAGAAGTGTACTGGGTGTCTATTCAATGTTTTTTTAGATTTCCCGGTTGCAACAAATTATCTCTGTGTTTCTAAAATCAATGCCTTTCCTGTAATCTATTTTTCAAAAGGATGCCATATGTCCTCTTTCATGCTGTTGTTTCTGTTGAGGCTCCGGGACCCTCTGCTAAAAAGGCCTAAGGATAAATAAGTGTACTGGGTGTCCAATCAATGTTTTTTTCTATTTCCCGGTTCAGATAAATTATCTCTGGGATTCATAAATCAATGCCTTTCCTGTAATCTATTTTTCAAAAGGATGCCATATGTCCTCTTTCATGCTGTTGTTTCTGTTGAGGCTCCGGGACCCTCTTCTAAAAAGGCCTAAGGATAAAGAAGTGTACTGGGTGTCCAATCAATGTTTTTTTCTATTTCCTGGTTCAGATAAATTATCTCTGGGATTTATAAATCAATACCTTACCTGTAATCTATTATTCAAAAGGATGCCATATGTCCTCTTTCATGATGTTATTTCTGTTGAGGCTCCGGGAGCCTCTTATAAAAAGGCCTAAGGATAAAGAAGTGTACTGGGTGTCCAATCAATGTTTTTTTCTATTTCCAGGTTCAGATAAATGATCTCTGGGATTCATAAATCAATGCCTTTCCTGTAATCTATTTTTCAAAAGGATGCCATATGTCCTCTTTTATGCTGTTGTTTCTGTTGAGGCTCCGGGACCCTCTTATAAAAAGGCCTAAGGATAAAAAAGTGTACTGGGTGTCCACTCAATGTTTTTTTCTATTTCCCGGTTCAGATAAATTATCTCGGGGATTCATAAATTAATGCCTTAACTGTAATCTATTATTCAAAAAGATGCCATATGTCCTCTTTCATGATGTTATTTCTGTTGAGGCTCTGGGAGCCTCTTATAAAAAGGCATAAGGATAAAGAAGTGTACTGGGTGTCCAATCAATGTTTTTTTCTATTTCCCGGTTCAGATAAATGATCTATGGGATTCATAAATCAATGCCTTTCCTGTAATCAATTGTTCACAAGGATGCCATATGTCCTCTTTCATGCTGTTGTTTCTGTTGAGGCTCCGGGACCCTCTTATAAAAAGGCCTAAGGATAAAGAAGTGTACTGGGTGTCCAATCAATGTTTTTTTCTATTTCCCGGTTCAGATAAATTATCTCTGGGATTCATAAATCAATGCCTTACCTGTAATCTATTATTCAAAAGGATGCCATATGTCCTCTTTCATGATGTTATTTCTGTTGAGGCTCCGGGAGCCTCTTATACAAAGGCCTAAGGATAAAGAAGTGTACTGGGTGTCCAATCAATGTTTTTTTCTATTTCCAGGTTCATATAAATGATCTCTGGGATTCTAAAATCAATGCCTTAACTGTAATCAATTGTTCACAAGGATGCCATATGTCCTCTTTCATGCTGTTGTTTCTGTTGAGGCTCCGGGACCCTCTTCTAAAAAGGCCTAAGGATAAAGAAGTGTACTGGGTGTCCAATCAATGTTTTTTTTATTTCACAGTTGCAAAAGAATTATCTATGGCTTTCTAAAATCTATGCCTTACCTGTCATCTATTGTTCAAAAGGATGCCATATGTCCTCTTTCTGCTGTTGTTTTTGTTGAGGGTCCGGAACACTATTCTAAAAAGGCAGAAGGAGAACCACCTTTACTGTACTGGGTGTCCAATCATGTTTTTGTTTTCAATTTCACGGTTCATAATAAATATCGCTGTGTAACTAAAATCAATGCCATACCTGTACTCTGTTGTTCAAAAGGATGGCATATGTGGTGTTTCATTCTGTTGTGGTTGTTGAGGGTCGTGGCCATGGGACAGCGAATAAAACGGCTGAAGGAGAACAACCTGTACAGCCTTGCTCCTCTTTTTAGGCAGGCCAGCTCTTTGCATACATGCCCACAGACTCTGTAACGCATGCCTCTTTTAGGGAGAGGTGCAGCCATAATGCAGGGTCAGAACCTCTGCCTGCAACTGTTATACTCGATTTTGCAAAAGGAAGTAAGCTTACCATGGTTCCCTGCACGAATGTATTGTTGTTATATTTTGGTGAGGGTAATCATGATGGCCATGTAGACCACCACCGAGAGTCCTGGAAGTAACAGGGATGAGATGAAAGTGCTAAGAATAGTACTACTTAAAACAACCGAGTTAGCCATGGGTGTTAATCCAAGACCGCTTGGCTTTATTTTTGTTTTGGGTGCGGCTAATCATGCAGGCCATATAGAGCTGCCACCATTCGGTGTTGCATCAGGTATTAAACTTATAAGAACAGAACTACCAAAATACAGCCAATGAAGGGCCTTATGAAGACTGAGCCAAGGTTGGATTGTAGTATTTGGTTAGGCTAATCATGATGGCCATGTAGACCACCACAGAGAGTCCTGGAAGTAACAGGGATGAGATGAAAGTGCTAAGAATAGTACTACTTGAAACAATTGAGTTAGCCATGGGTGTTAATCCAAGACCGCTTGGCTTTATTTTTGTTTTGGGTGCGGCTAATCATGCAGGCCATATAGAGCTGCCACCATTCGGTGTTGCATCAGGTATTAAACTTATAAGAACAGAACTACCAAAATACAGCCAATGAAGGGCCTTATGAAGACTGAGCCAAGGTTGGATTGTAGTATTTGGTTAGGCTAATCATGATGGCCATGTAGACCACCACAGAGAGTCCTGGAAGTAACAGGGATGAGATGAAAGTGCTAAGAATAGTACTACTTGAAACAATTGAGTTAGCCATGGGTGTTAATCCAAGACCGCTTGGATTTATTTTTGTTTTGGGTGCGGCTAATCATGCAGGCCATATAGAGCTGCCACCATTCGGTGTTGTATCAGCTATTAAAATAATAAGAACTATACTATCAAAATACAGCCAATGAAGGGCCTATGAAGACTGAGCAAAGGTTGGATTGTAGTATTTTGTTCGGCTAATCATGATGGCCATGTAGACCACCCGTAACAGGGATGAAAGTGCTAAGAATAGTACTAATTGAAACAACCGAGTTAGCCATGGGTGTTAGTCTAAGACCACTCTACTTTTTTTTTGGTTTGGGTGCAGCTAATCATGAAGGCCAGATAGACCTGCCACCATTTGGTGTTATAACAGGTATTAAACTGCAAAGAACAGTACTACTTAACACAACCTACTTACCATGGGTCCCAGAGCATATGTTTGGTTATTATATTTTGTAAGGGTAATCATGCAGGCCATATAGACCTCCACCGATAGGGTGAGTATGAGTAACAGCTATTAAAATGCTAAGGACATTACTAATTTACACAACATATTTACCATGGGTCGCAGACCAAGAGCAGATGTCTTATTATTATATTTTGTATGGGTAATCATCCAGGCCATATAGACCTCAACAAATAGGGGGAGTTACAGAGATTAAAGTGCTAAGAATGGTAGTACTTAAAACACAACCTAGTTAAAATGGGTACCAGACCGCATGTCTTATTATTATATTTTTTCAGGGTAATCAGGCAGGCCATATAGACCACCCCCGATAGGGGGGGTAACAGGGATTAAAGTGCTAAGAAAAGTACTAATTAACACAAGCTAGTTATCATGGGTCCAACACAGTGTGTCTTGATGTTATAATTTGTCAGGGTAATCATGCAGGCCATATAGACCTCCCTTGATAGGGGGAGTAACAGGGATTACAGTTATAAGACTAGTACTACTTAAACACAACCTAATTTCCATGGGTCCAAGACCAGATGTTTTATTATTATACTTTGTCAGGCTAATCATGCAGGCCATATAGAGCTCCAACAAAAGGGGGGGTAAGAGGGATTCAAGTGATAAGAAAAGTTTTACTTAACACAACAAAATTACCGTAACCCTTACACTACCTGATAGATACGACATCATAACTGATGTTTTAAAGCACGTTACTGCAACCAATTTGGGAATGTTAGTTGATTTAGGCCCTTTATGGGTTAAAAGCAGACTCTGCATAAACTATTTAATTTTCCATGGGAGTTTTGCCATGGATCCCCCTCCAGCATGCCACAGTCCAGGTGTTAGTACCCTTGAAACAACTTTTCCATCACTATTGTGGCCAGAAAGAGTTATTGGTAGGTTTTAAAGTTCGCCTGCCTATTGAAGTCAATGGCGGTTCACGCGGTTCGCAGGTTCGCGAACAATACCGGAAGTTCGAGTCCGCCGTTCGCGAACCGAAAATTTTAGGTTCGCGACATCACTAGTAAGGTGTACATCGAGCTTTACCTGGGAATTTCAAGGATTACTCAAACGCTTCTGGATAAAGCCCATATACACTATTTGTTTGCCTCTGTCTTGATGGTTGAAGGGGGGCGCTCCGCCAATCCTCTGGCATCCACCCCAAGTGAACTTTTTGGAATGAGGTTTACAAGGTGAGCTTGGCCCTCCTTAAACCCCCAGGTGGAGGCAAAAAAGATAGTGAAGATGAGTAATTTAAACGCATTGTATATATGTTTGATGCAGGGATTTGCAAGACCTATTGTCTTCAAAGGATGAAAATATTGCAGTGATTAGCTTTATCCAGAAGCGTTTGGGTAATCCTAGGATTACATTGGGCTTTACCTACAGTCGTTGGGTAATGTCAGTTTTTCCCAGGTAACCCTAGGATTAGCCGATATCTGACTTTACCCGCAACATATATATATTTTTATATTTATTTATATATATATATATATATATATATATATATATATATGGAACAAAAATATTAGTTACATATTACCCCTGTACTAAATGACTAAAAAACTCAATAGTAAATATCACATGGATATCACTAAATTAAAACAATTCCACAGTTGCCACATTCCATTGTAAAAGATCTTTAAACATCAAGTCAGAATTCTTGTACGGTACCTACCCAGAAGTGAGTAATAGGGATGTGCATTCAGATCATTCATGAGGATACGAATGTGGAAGTAGGAAAGCGCTTGTTCCCTTCAGATATTTGTATAGCCAGATTGATTCCAGATTTACATGCTCTCACCCACAGCGCAACCTTTACATAAAAAAAAATCTATTCTAAAACAATCTACCCTAAAAAAATCCCTATACTACAAAAAAGTTGCCCTGATAAGGGCATTTGGTAGGGCATTGCGTTAGAAGGGTATTTGATAGGGCAGTGCCCTAAAGTGATTGTAGCTATTTTGTCCTGAAAAAAATCTCTATTCTAAAAAAAAACATTGCCTTAAAGCATATTAAGCTCTTTTGTGATTAACCCCCCCCCCTATTCTAACAAAATCCTAACCTAAAAAAAAAAGAATTGGGAAAAAACCCTATCCTAAAAAATCCCACCCCCAAGAAAACTCTAAACCCCAAAGTTTCTACTCACCCAACTTGACTCTGGCTCCTACGTGCTCATCTCCGGTGCTCTTCTTCTTTCTTCATGGTGGCAGTCCTGTTGTAGCTTCATCCCTGGTGGCACTCTTCCACCCAATGTGTCTTCTTTCTTCTTAAATCTTTTGTCTTCTTCCATCTGATCCTTTTTCATGCTGATTTTATTATTCTTAGTCCAATCAGCCAATAGAATTAAAGCTGATTGGACTAAGAATGAAAAAAATCAGAAAATAGAAATGTAAGGGCACCACTACATAACGGGGGTACTTCAGTGTGTGGCAGTGACTGCATGAAAACTCTGCAAATGTAAGCAAACAAATGGGTGGCTCATGTGTATATCAGTAGTTTCTTCAAATTCTTCCACAGTAGGATATATGCAGGGTACTCACAAAATGCAGTTTAGCAATCCGGTAGCAAATTGGAACAACTGTGCTTAGTTGAAAAGCAGGTACAAATGTATTAAAACATAAGTTAAAACAGTCATTTAGACCAAATAGTGCAAGGGTAATATATCATATGGCTAGCACGCCGTTTGCTCAGGCATATAACACCATGTTCCAAAGCTACCTAATATACACTCACTTATTTGACTCATCAGCTGATAACAATTAAACAATTAAAGACCCATAGATCTACAAACCCTAACCCCTCCTACCCACATTCAAATCACCCATATATTTGAGCATTAGTTTTTATTTAGTGACTGCATGAAGAAGGATTGGATGGTAGAGGATCTGACGGAAGAACAAAGAAGATGGAAGGTGGAAGTGCGCCGCCATGGATGAAGCTACAAGAGGATCACCACCATAAATATTCAGAGGATTGCCCAGAGGACTACCGCCATGAAGAAAGAAGAGGAGCATTGCCGGAGCTGAGCAAGTAGGAGCCTGAGTCAAGATGGGTGAGTAGAAACTTTAAGGTTTAGAGTCAGGATTTTTTGGGGCTGGGTTTTTTTTTTTTTTTAAGATAGGTTTTTTTTACCATAGGCTTTTTTAAGTTAGATTTTTTTTTTAGAATAGGGTATTTATTTATTTTTATCACAAAAGAGCTTTTTTTAGAAAAGATTTTTTTTAAAATGTAAACGAGCTAAATCACTTAAGGGCATTTTGTAGGCCATTGCCCTAAACAGGGCTATTTTCAGAGTAGGTTTTTTAGGTAACTTATTTTTGGGGTGGCGGTTTTGAATAGGGATTTTTTTATTTTATATGTAAAATAGCTGTAATCGCTTTAGGGTCTTTGACAATTAGTTAACACTAAGGGGCATATATATCAACCTGAACGAATTGACACCCCCTGCTAGCAGTCAATTGTCCGCAAACCTGCAGGGGGTGGCATTGCACCAGCAGTTCACAAGAACTGCTGTTGCAATGGTAAATGCCGACAGCGTGTGCTGTCGGCATTTATCGATGTGTGGCAAACATGATGACGCTACTTTGTATTATGTCCGCTCGCACATTGATAAATATTCCCCTAAGACACTGTATCTAGAATAGGGCTTTTTTGTTTTGTTTTTTCCAAATGAGCCAGGGCAAATGAGCTATAATCACTATAAATCAATGCCCCACAAAATTCGCTTTTCAGGGCAAGTTTTTTTAAGATCTGTTTTTTTTAACTTAGTGATTTATTAGGATAGGGTTTTTTTTAGAAAAGGCATTTTTCCCCCTCACAAAAGAGATATAATCACTTTAAGGCAATGTCCTACCAAATGCCGTTCTAAGAACAATGCCCTACCAAATGCCCTTATTACGAATACGATCAGGTTAATTGACACCCCCTGCTAGCGGCCGATTGGGGGGCGGCATTGCACCAGCAGTTTTTATTTTTGGTAGTGATTTTTTTGGTAATGTTTTTTTATTTAATTGTAATTTTAGTGTTTGTTATTTTTTGGTACTTAGGGGGTGTTAGGTTAAGGGTCTTTAGGGTTATGTGTTAGGTAGCATAGGGGTAGATCGGAGGGGGCTCTCTTAAAAGCATGTTTATAAAAAATATATGGCTAGATTACGAGTTGTGTGTTAAGGTAGTCTTGCAGGTAAAGGTGTACCGCACACTTTTTTGGCCTTACCGCAAAACAAGTTACGCTAATTTTGTAAAGCCTTTTTTCTATGGCTGGTATTACGAGTTTGTCCTGGGAGGCTAAAAAGTGAGCGGTACACCCTCTACCGACAAGATTTCTAACGCATTTTAAAATCAGTAGTTATGAGTTTTACGCTACAAAGCTGTAGCATAAAACTCATAACTAAAGTGCTACAAAGTACACTAACACCCATAAACTACCTATTAACCCCAAAACCGAGGCCCTCCCGCATCGAAAACTAATAAAAATTTTAACCCCTAATCTGCCGCTCCGGACATTGCCGCCACTATAATAAACATATTAACCCCTAAACCGCCGCACTCCCACCTCGCAAACACTAGTTAAATATTATTAACCCCTAATCTGCTGCCCGGAACATCGCCACAACCTACATTATACTTTTTAACCCCAAATCTTCTGCTCCAGACATCGCCGCCACCTACATTATATTTATTAACCCCTAATCTGCTGCCCCCAACATCGCCGCCACCTACCTACATTTATTAACCCCTAATCTGCCTTCCCCAACGTCGCCGCCACTATTCTAAATTTATTAATCCTTTAAACATAAGTCTAACCCTAACCCTAACACCCCCTAACTTGAATATAATTTAAATAAATCTAAATAAAATTAATATCATTAACTAAATTATTCCTATTTAAAAATAAATACTTACCTAAAAAAATAAACCCTAAGCTAGCTACAATATAACTAATAGTTACATCGTAGCTAGCTTAGAGTTTATTTTTATTTTACAGGCAAGTTTGTATTTATTTTAACTAAGTAGGATAGTTACTAAATAGTTATTAACTATTTACTAACTACCTAGCTAAAATAAATACAAATTTACCTGTAAAATAAAACCTAACCTAAGTTACACTAACACCTAACACTACACTACAATTAAATAATTTACCTAAATTAAATACAATTAACTAAATTAAATACAATAAATTACAAAAACAAACAAACACTAAATAACACAAAATAAAAAACTAACTACAAGATATTTAAACTTATTACACCCAATCTAAGAGCCCTATAAAAATAAAAAAGCCCCCCCCAATAAAAAAACCCTAGCCTAAACTAAACTATCAATAGCCCTTAAAAGGGCCTTTTGCGGGGCATTGCCCCAAAGAAATCAGCTATTTTACCTGTAAGTAAAAAATACAAATACCCCCCCAACAGTAAAACCCACCACCCACACAACAAACCCCCCAAATAAATTCCTAACTAAAAAACCTAAGCTCCCCATTGCCCTAAAAAGGGCATTTGGATGGGCATTGCCCTTAAAAGGGCATTTAGCTCTATTGCTGCCCAAAGCCCTAACCTAAAAATAAAACCTACCCAATACACCCTTAAAAAAATCCTAACACTAACCCCCGAAGATTCGCAAGATGTTCTCAACGAAGCCAGCAGAAGTGGCCCTCCAGATGGGCAGAAGTGGTCCTCTAGACGGGCAGAAGTAGTCCTCCAGACGGCATCTTCTATCTTCATCCTTCCGACGCGGAGCGGCTCCATCTTCAAGACATCTGGCGCGGAGCATCCTCTTTAATCGATGGCTTCTTCGGAATGAATGTACCTTTAAGTGACGTCATCCAAGATGGCATCCCCAGTAAAAATTTTGTAGATTTATTTAGAGCAGGCTGCAACTAGTGCTTCTCAATTTTATATCTAAAAATTACTTTTTTTAATACTACAAATACAAGCATTTTCAAATTGTTAAAATTAAAAAAAAAGTTTCTTTTAATAAAACCTCTGTATAAAAAATGTTTACCAACTTACAAGTTGCTTTAACTTATTGTCTGCAACTAAATGTTTCAACCCTTTGTAACGCAATGCATTGCAGTACTCTCTGATTTCTAAAAGGTTAAGATGCATTTAGATAAACATGAAAATACTGAAAGGATATAGATATATATTTGATTTTTTGTAATAATTTGAAAACTATGCAGACGTTTTCATAGCATTTTACTTGATTTAACCTCTTAAGGACCGGGCATTTAAGACTAAAACTTCCTCTAAAGACCAGAGGGTTTTTAGCATTTTTGACATCACTACATTTAAACAGAAATAGATACTTTTTTATATACACCTATCAAAACTATATTTTTTTAGTAGACAACCAAAAGTATTGATCTAGGCCCATTTTGGTATATTTCATGCTACCATTTCACCGCCAAATGCGATCAAATAAAAAAAAAGGTAAATTTTTAAAAAAACTTTAGGTTTCTCACTGAAATTATTTACAAATAGCTTGTGCAATCATAGCACAAATGGTTATAAATGCTTCTCTGGGATCTGTTCAGAAATAGCAGACATATATGGCTTTGGCATTGCTTTTTGGTAATTAGGCGGCTAAATGCAGCTGCACACCACACCACACTTGTATTATGCCCAGTTGTGAAGGGGTTAAGTAGGTATCTTGTAGGGTTAATTTTAGCTTTAGTGTATAGGTTACCCTCCCACCTGACACATCCCACCCCTTGATCCCCCCAAGTACAGATGGTGTTTTCATTAAATATAATAAATATGGACTCTCCGTAAGCCCACACTATTTGAATCTTAAGAATTAAACACAGCTATATGTGTTTTATTTTAACATCTTTCAACATATTTAAATGGTTGTTTAGCACGCTATGTTTATATACAGTATTCTTATAGGCATGGGTTCATTTTGAGCCTAAATTCATTAAAGTGCATTTGATGTACAGAGAATTTTAAATGAAAAATAACGGAATAAAATAATGTGCATTTAATTAATTATATGTCGATCACATTTGGGCTTAAGGCATCTATGTATATTTTTATAATATGTAAACGTTTGTATATTATTAGCGGTTAACATATCTATGTATACCTTTATGTAACATATTAATTGGCACATATGTAAATTGAATGAAAAAATAGATAATGCACTTTCAGTATTTTGAACAGTTGATTATAGACAGCATCTTTCTTCATAGCCAGTAAGGGTTAAGTATACAGCTGATTTGGTTTAACATGTAATTTGAGACTTATTTAAACCTTTGTAAAACATACAATAGACATGGTCTATGATTACGGCAGGAGCTAGCCGAAACGCGTTCTATGCTTTTACATACATTTTTTCATGTTTTAACCTTGTTCTAAATAAACTTTAATTTTTCATATATCAACCTACATTTTTTCTTGACACTTTTTTCAAGAGTAGAGGAACTCTTTTCATTAAGCCCCAGAGCATATCGGCATACAGAGGAGCTTTGACCTAACCTGAAGCACTAATTGGATACAGACTGGTGAGAGTGTGAATCGGCAGAGGTATTGCTGACGTCACGTCCGATCGGTAAGTCCCGCACACACCTGCAGCTGAGCCGGAGTTGGAGAGAGAGTGACGGTTACACTTTCTAGCGTAGCCGCCCTTCCGTATACACAGAGGTGAGCTTACCCGAGAGAAGCAGAGGACTTCCACCTTCATGTAAAGGTAAAGAAGGGTTGTGGTTTGGTTTGTGTGCGGGTGAAATGTTTGACGAGACCGCCGTGTCAAGTTACTGCAATACTGCACTAATCTCACCTGTGTTTCAAGCATGTATCCAGGAGTATATTATTGCTGCAGTGCTTAATAAGTATTTTGCCCACTATGTTGCGTTATACTTGCCTTTTTCCATTTTTTCCACTTTTCCTCATTTAACGCTTAATGTGGACATTACTTTGATCACATATCAGTAAACAATAGTGTATTTGCCTTTTTCTGATATAAGTATATGCTCAGCCGATTGTTGATATAAACAAAAGAAAGTTATTTTTTATATATACTTTCTACATTACAGTTTTTTATACAATACCCTTACTTGCTCTAAGATGGTGTTAGCTGCTGATAAACAATATTATTCTTTATGCACTGATGATGACTGGGATTTGGATGACATAGAATTGGATGATTTATCAAAAGTTTGCATTAAAAATGCTGGACTGGGTGATCTGTTCTCTATGCTTGAGGACTATAAATTAAAGGAACTTAGACTCCGTATGGATAATTGGACATTCACTAAATATATTGCCAAAGGAATGATACCCCATGGGTTGAGATTACAAAAGTTCCCCACATTTGAGACAGATGACCAGGATTTTATATCTGAATGGAATGACATTTTAACTGAGTGCTCCATTAGACTGATGGGACTTTTAATTAAGCATAAGACTGCCTTAATATCTAAATATAAAGAAGAAATCTGTGTTTTGCAAAAGGAACTTAGTAGATTCAGACATGATGAGAAATATGTAAAATTTGATACCATACTACAGGAGACAATTGAAGCTACCAAACGTAATATAATGAATACTAAATATACAAAATATCAGAGAGATAGTAAAGATTACGCTAACAAAACAGTCTATGTGTGGCGAAGGAAGTTTAGAAGAGCTATACAGACTAATCAAAGAAATTCTATACAGACACAAGACAAAAGCATTAGTCATGTAAAAGAAGACACAACCACTATGGGCACACTAGCACACAAGAAAAATAGGCGTTGGAGGAAAAAAGTAAGATTTAATACAGATAATTGTAATTTCACAGATGAAGAGGGTTCCGCCTCAGGGACAGATTTTTCGAATTCAGAGGGCAGTTCAGCATCAGACTGGGATAATACACCAATTGAATTGAGCTCTAATTTAGAAGTAACAACGGATATTAATACTCATTTGAATGAAAACATTCAAGCAGAGGGTACAGTACCATCCACCACTGAACAAGGAGCCAAACCCAAAGATAAAACATTTACAGAGGTTTTTCGGGAGGGCTCAGGCATACCCAAAGGAGGGGGAGTACAGATAACACAAACAGAACAAAATTTAGTGGAGAAAAAACAGGAAAGGTATCCTCTAAGAGAAAACAAAAACAAAAACAAAAGCAATCAGAAGTATGTTTAAACACAGTTATTAATATATCCAGTTATAGTCTGAGTGAGACTGAACGTAAAGTTCTCAGTTATGGACTCAATTTCTGCCCCTCTAGGGATTTCATTCTTTTTCAAACTATTCTGGATACTAATAAATTTGTTAGATCGCTCACATTGAAGAAACATTTCTTTAAAGAGAACAAGACTACAGAGCACAATGTTATTATTGAGAATAATGTGACAATAAGTGACAGGACAAATGATCTTACTTTTCAAGACCTTTGCACACGCAGTGATCTAGAACAGTTAATATCTGAAGGGGATTTAACCCCAACAGAGGAAGAGAGTAAGGATAAACATGTGGGTTTTAAATGTAAATCAAATTTTTATCCTCTACAGTCCAGAGGTAAACCACTTGAATTATTTCAGAAAAGAGTTGTTGAGGACTTGACTGTTTTACATCAACAAAAAACAGGGAAAATGAACAACACAAATAACTTAACTAAAACAGAAAGAGAAGCACTGATAGCCCTAGAGAATAATGATAACATTGTGATAAAACGGGCTGATAAAGGCAGCAGTATTGTGGTTTATGATAATACTTGGTATATAGCTGAAGCTCATAGACAGTTGGATGACACAAATTTCTATGAAAAAGTCAGCTATAATCCTCGTATAGGGTTTCAGAGACATTTGTTCAAGATATTGAGTGAAGGTAGAAGAAATGGCTTTATTGATCAATCTACCTTTGAATATCTATATGTTGAACACCCAAGGACGGCTGCATTTTATCACCTACCAAAAACACATAAAGGGCTTGAAAATGTTAAGGGGAGACCTATTGTGTCAGGCAATGGCTCCCTGCTAGAACACCTGTCCGAATGGGTTGATGATATACTGCAGCCATATGTTCTCAAACTGACTAGCTATGTAAAAGATACCACCCATATATTCAATATTTTTAAGAACTATACTTAGAAGGAAAATTATAGTTGGCTCACTGTAGACGCCATATCATTATTTTCTTCAATACCACACTCTATAGGCCTACAAGCCATACAATACTATCTTAATAAAAATGGAAAACTAAGTGCGGATTTTAAAGACTATGTACTTAAGATTATTAAGTTTCTCCTGGAACATAATAGCTTTACATTTGGAAATGACCACTTTATACAAAAACAAGGGACTGCGATGGGGGCAAAATTTGCGCCCTCATACGCAAATCTAGTGATGGGTTGGTTCGAAGAAATCTTTATCTATGGAGATACAAATCCCTTTCGTAAACATATAATTCAATATAATAAGTTTATTGATGACCTTATAATAGTTTTGGAGGCAGATGAAACAATAGCTGATAAATTTATTAAACATCTAAATAATAGCAAAATGGGACTAAGTTTCACTAAGGAATGGAATAAAGTAGAAATTAACTTTTTGGACATAACATTACATGGGGATTGCCAATTTAAATGTGTCAATACAGCATTATATCGTAAACCTATAGCTGGTAATGCATTGCTTTTTGCTACCAGCGGACATCCAAAACATGTCTTCAAAGGCATTATTAAAGGACAGATGATGAGAGTGAAGCGTAATTATTCACAAAATGATGATTATATTAAGGAGAGTGAAGAGCTGTCCCATAGACTAATTGCAAGAGGCTACTGTAAAAATGAGGTAATAAAAATTAAAAAGGAAGTTGATCAATATAACAGAGAGGATTTATTGTCCCCCAAAAAGAAGGCCAAGACAGATGACAGACCCACATTCGTCACCAAGTACTCAAATCAATATAATGATATATGTAATATCGTGAAGAAATATCTCCCAATTTTATACGGGGATGAAACACTAAAAGAAGTGATTGGTGACGGATGTAAATTGAAATAAGATATAAGAAAAATGATACACTTGCTAATTCGCTTTCACCTAGCGTTTTTAAAAAATACACAAATACAAACTAAAGAAAGTTCTTGGTTGAGACATAACGGTAGTTATAGATGTGGCAGCATTCGCTGTAAAGCATGTGAATATCATAATGTCACCAGCACCTTTAGATCTTACACAACAGGTGAAACCTTCCAGATACATGGCTGTCACAATTGTAGTTCAAGCTATGTGGTATATTTGGCAGAATGTAATCAGTGCAGGGGTCAGTACGTGGGACTCACTACACGTGATGTAAGGACATGTATAAGAGAACACTTGGGAGATATTAGAAATAAAGTCCCATGCTCAGAGCTAAGTAGACATTTCATTGAAGTCCACCATCAGTCAGTTCGTTCATTCAGTTGGAATGTAATAGAAGCAATTAGTACTCCATCTAGGGGAGGAGATAGATCTTCAATATTGAGTAGACAGGAAGTCTATTCGATCTTTAGACTAAAAACCCAAATCCCTAATGGATATAATTCAGAATTTGATCTAGTTAACTTCTGGGAATAGTTATCTATATTAACTTTTTGTAGCTAACATATATACCCCCATGAATTTAGGTATATGTGTGTATAGACTTAGTTTGAGTATGAAATTTATTAATAACATCATATCTAAACACACACATATTTACATATACTATATGGTCATTATGTTACATATCCCAGTTTAGTTTTAGGCTGATTTAAACCCCAAGTACAGATGGTGTTTTCATTAAATATAATAAATATGGACTCTCTGTAAGCCCACACTATTTGAATCTTAAGAATTAAACATAGCTATATGTGTTTTATTTTAACATCTTTCAACATATTTAAATGGTTGTTTAGCACGCTATGTTTATATATTCTTATAGGCATAGGTTCATTTTGAGCCTAAATTCATTAAAATGCATTTGATGTACAGAGAATATTAAATGAAAAATAACGGAATAAAATAATGTGCATTTAATTAATTATATGTCGATCACATTAGGGCTTAATGCATCTATGTATATTTTTATAATATGTAAACGTTTGTATATTATTAGCGGTTAACATATCTATGTATACCTTTATGTAACATATTAATTGGCACATATGTAAATTGAATGAAAAAATAGATAATGCACTTTCAGTATTTTGAACAGTTGATTATAGACAGCATATTTCTTCATAGCCAGTAAGGGTTAAGTATACAGCTGATTTGGTTTAACATGTAATTTGAGACTTATTTAAACCTTTGTAAAACATACAATAGACATGGTCTATGATTACGGCAGGAGCTAGCCGAAACGCGTTAGACCGTTCTATGCTTTTACATACATTTTTTCATGTTTTAACCTTGTTCTAAATAAACTTTAATTTTTTATATATCAACCTCCGGGACTTTGCTACATTTTTTCTTGATCCCTCCCTAATCCCTCTCAAACAGCTCTCTTCCCTCACCCACCCCACAATGATTACACTCATCTTAGGTACTGGCAGAAAGTCTGCCAGTACTAAAATAAAAGGCTTTTTTTTATTATTTTTTATATATTTTCTGCAGTATAGGATCCCCCCTTAACCCCCAACCTCCCTGATCCCCCCCCCCCCCCCACAAACAGCTCTCTAAACCTCCCCCTCTACATATTAACCGCTATCTTAGGTACTGGCAGCTGTCTGACAGTACCCAGTTTGCTATAAAAAAAAATTCTGTAGTGTATCTGCCCCCCTCATTACCATACCCCCTCCCAGATCACTTTCCCACCCTGTACCCCACTTTCCACTATAGTAACCCCCTCTCCCTGCTTCCCCCTCCTACCCCCTCCCTCCTTCCCACTCACTGCCGCTCTACACTTTTTTTTTCTGTAGAAAAAAGAAAGGAAATAAAAGGAATTTTTAGGGTGTTTTTTTAAGAAAGCGTAATTCCATTTAGAAAAGCACAAACATTAAAATAAAATTGCACTATCTAAAAAAAAACAACTCAGAATAACTAAGAAACTGAAAAACAAAAGAAAAGAACCCCCCCACAAAATAATAATAATACACTTGGGGGCATTTGCAGGGACACTGCCGTCTGCACCAATGGACCAGCCACCGCTGACATGGTTACAGAGTGCCATTTACAGTCATATTTATCAAATACAAGTAAACTTTAATATTTTTTTTTTTTTTTTTTTTTTTTTTTTTTTTTAAATTCGTTTTTATTAAAGGAATCAAGCGCTTACAACATCTTTACAATAGTCATTACATGTATAGACAGTGATTTCCTCGAATGAACAATTATGCAGTGATACAACAGTCTGGATTCCATTTCACAAGTGTGAACAGTTCAGTATGAGCAATTAAAAGTCATTGCCGAGGTGGTATGTCGCAGAAGTAATGTTCATAGTTCAGGTTTCAGCTCAAAGTTGCGCACTTCACTCCTTAAAACATTTTAATTTTAAACATTTAAAAAAAACATTGAACACATGTAAAATAACTATCTATATAAATTTGACCAAGTTTCTTAGGCAATTTGACTGTGAATCTTTCCATTTTCAATAAAGAATAAGGAGTAGCTGAAGAGGGTGAGAGGGTGGGAGGAGGAGGAGGGGAGAGAGAGAGAGAAAAAAAAAAAAAAAAAAAAAAAAAAGGAAGTGTGTGTGGTAATCTGGGTTGAATATTCGGCTTGAGTCCCTTCCCTTCCCTTTAGAATAACATCACTTCCAAGGGTTCTCGGCTTTGTGTGTTCTGCCCTATGTGTTCTGCCCCTTCACCCAGTGTCATGAGTTGCATTGTTTCCAAGTGAGCAAAAGGTTTCAGCACCTGATTTCGAATGTCTGGGTCAAGTGAGTCTAGAAATGCCCCCCATTTTTTCAAGAAGGGGCGCAGTCTATGTTTTGTATCAAGTCGAACATCATATTGTTCCACAAAGAGTTGTTTAAGCAGTAGGTGTTTCAGTTGTGCTATTGTCGGAGCTTGTCTAATTAGCCATCTTGCAAGAATACATTGTCTAGCCAGGATAGTATATAATGTGAGGAATTTGTGTAACCTTTTGTGTGGGTTTTCCCATTTCAGCATGAAAATTTCTGCTTCTGTGAATTCTACGTCCACTTGCAGTGTAATTTTAAGCCAATATTGACATTGACTCCAGAACCTCCTTATCTTCGGGCAAGTGTAAAAATAGTGATGGAATGATGGGGTCGCAGCGCCACATTTAACACATCTATCCTGGATTGAGCTATTCCACTTCGATAGTCTATGGGGCGTGATGTAGTCCATGTGTAGGATCCTGACCTGTGCTTCTCTGTGTGATACTGCCATTGTTGCTTGCTGTGTGTGTTCTAGGCTCACCCTGACGTCTTGTGTCGTCACTACTGTTAAACAGATATTATTATACCTAATTGATATGTCCTCTAGGATCTGTGACTCTTTTTGTTGTATCAGGCGGGTGTATATATGAGAAAGAGAGAAGGACCCTGCTCTAAATAGTGTTTGGGAAACTGCAAAGGGTGACGCATCCCAAAATCCCACATTCGAGGATTGCAATGAAGTAATATAGTGGCGTAGCTGTAAGTAGGCGTAGAAGTGTTTATTTGGGATTGAGTATTTAGTTCTTAAATCTTGGAATGACCGTACCGCGTGGTGTAAGGGATCCAGGACATCTCCGACCAGCGTTAGGCCAGATTTATTCCAGAATCGGAATGGTTCCTGATCATTCCCCGCAGGGAAGTCTGGATTTCCAATTATTGGGATGAATTTTGGTGAGGGTATATCGGCTTTTAGGTGTTTATGGATTCCTTGCCAGGCCCTAAGAGGGTCTGTGTAGAGTATGTTATTATATATCTCTGGCGGGATCGTTTTTTGGTCTCCATAGGGTAGGTAGGACAGTGCCATAGGAGCCACCACTGCCCTTTCAAGGCTGGCATCACAGAAATGTTCTGTGTTCAGCTGCCAGTCTATGACAAGACGGGCCAATGTCGCCCAGTTATACAGTCTAAGATTCGGAAGGCCTAGCCCTCCCGCTGAGTATGGAAGCTGAAGCTTCTCCATTGCTATTCTCGGTTTGCCTTTTTTCCAAATGAACTGAGATATTGCTCGGTTAAGCGACTGTGTATCTGCTTTGGTCATGAGGAATGGCAGCATAAGCAAGGGATAGAGTATCTTGGGCAACATTGTCATCTTGATCAGGTTGACCCTGCCTGACAGTCCCAGAGGGAGATTAAGCCAATTGGATAGTTGTGATATGATTTGGGCACTTTTCTCCGAAATGTTCAATTTGTAGATGCTTGAGGGGTCCCTATGTAGGTGTATACCTAGGTAGGTCAGTTTCTCCGTCACCTCAACAAATGGGAAGTCATGTGTGGATTGAGGGTGTTTATTGAGCCACATTACCTCAGATTTGGAGGCGTTTATTTTGTACCCGGAGAAGGTGCCGAAATCAACTATCGTGCGGAGGATATTGGGTATATGGGTTCGCGGGGAATCAACGAATAGTAGCATGTCATCCGCATATAGCGCAAGGTGTAGGGGGACTCCTTTAATTTTGATTCCTGGGAAAGTGTGTCTAAGCTTTATTGCCAATGGTTCTAGCGCCAAATTGAACAGCAGCGGGGACAGGGGGCATCCCTGCCTAGTGCCTCGCTGAAGAGGAAAGTCTCCCGAGAAAAGCCCATTGGAAAGGACCCGTGCCACCGGCTTATCGTAAATTTTACTTAATACATTTAGAAATGGGCCCTCAAAGCCGAACCTACGCAAAGAGTCCATCAGATGCGGCCATTCTACTCGGTCGAAGGCCTTCTCCGCGTCCAAGGACAGCAGGAAGGCCTCCGATGAGGCCTGTGTGGCACTGTCCTTTCCTTTTGACCAGTAATGTTCTATAACATGTAAGACCCTTCGGAGATTTACCACCGAGGTGCGCCCAAACACAAAGCCAGTTTGATCTGGGTGTATCAGGTCTGGCAGAATCGTCCGCAGCCTATTCGCCATAATTTTAGTGAACAGCTTATAGTCCACGTTTAGGAGCGAAATCGGTCTATAGGACTCTGGGAGTGAGTGGTCTTTACCAGGTTTGGGGATCAATGTGATATGAGCCGCCGTGAACTCTTTAGAGGGTTGTGTTTCAGTCAGCATCAAAGCATTGAATACTTTAATGAGTGTCGTAGTTAGTTGCGGTTGCAAAGCCTTGTAGAACTCCGATGGGAGTCCATCTGGGCCTGGTGTCTTACCTATGGGGAGACCTTTGATGGTGCTGATTAGTTCATCTCGTGTGATTGTGGCGTTTAGTGCGTCTCTTTGGTCTGAGCTAATTTGAGGTAGTTCTACTGAGCTCCAGAATTGAGCCATTGTTTCTGTTGGTGCTGGTGCTTGTTTAGTATAAAGAAGTGTATAGTATGATTTAAAACATTCCACTATGTTTTCAGGGTTGTTATATGTTTTATTTTTCCAGCGCAGAGCGCTTACTCCAGTTTTTACAGAGTGTGGTTTGGTTAGGGCCGCCAGTAGTTTGCCTGCTCTACTTCCAAATCTATACATTTTACCCGCTGTCTTTAGCAGTCCTGCCGCTGCTTGTTGGTTTGTGAATGCTTCTAGGTCTGCTTTGGCAACTATGTATCTGTCATATGCTGTTCTTGACTCATTCTGTAAGTATAGTAGATAGGCCTGTCCCAGCTGTTCTTGCAAGGTTCTATATCTATATTGGGTTTTGTGTTTTACTTTTGCAACATAAGAGATTATATTGCCTGCCAGCACGGTTTTAGCTGTCTCCCAAAAGAGCTTAGGGTTGTCTACATGTGCTGCATTGTCTGTTGCGAAATCCGTCCAAGAGTGCTGTAAGAACTTAACAAAGGCTTCTGACTTGACTAAGTATGTGGGGAAACGAAGTATGTTCCTATTAGTTTGGTGTTTGGTGGTTCTCAGTGTTAGTTCTACCGGAGCATGGTCTGAGATTAGTATGTCGTGTATTCTACAACCCTGCACCTCATCTGATAATTTATTGGCTATAAGAAAGAGATCTATCCGAGATAGTGTATGTTTGGCCTTTGATAAGCATGTGTATTCTTTGCTTTCTGGATTATACAATCTCCATATGTCGCATGTATTAGTGTCCCTATGGAACATGTTAAATATTTTAGATTCGTATCTGGCTTTATAATTTTTTTTGGGGTCTTTAAGTCTGAGTGGTTCTAGCCATTGTCTGTCTAGTGTATGTGTAGGGGAGATATTGAAGTCCCCTCCAATTATCAATTTAGATCCCATATGGGGAACCAAGGTCTTTATCAAGTCTTGCCAGAACTTCGTATCTCTGTGGTTTGGCACATACAAATTGCAGAATGTGTAATCTATGGAGTCTACTGTTGCTTCAGCTATGATATATCTACAGTTAGGATCTAGGTGAACGTTTTTAACACTGACAGCCACCTTCTTCCCAAATAGTATGGCTAGGCCTCTGCTGGCGCTGGTGTGGGAGCGGAAAACTACATGATTTACCCATTCTCTCTGTAATTTCTGGTGTTCTGTGTCTGTAAGGTGTGTCTCTTGTAACATTGCGATGTCGGCTCCTAATTTTCTAAGGTGGTTGAGGGCTGCCTTGCGTTTGATGGGAGTATTGAGACCCCCCACGTTCCACGTTATCACTTTAAGAGGCATTTGTACATGTTTGAGTTATGTCGTGTAGTGGAGAAAAAAAAAAAAAAAAAAAAAAAAAAAAAAATGGGGGGGGGGGGGGGGGGGAGGAGAGAGGAAGGGAGAGCGAAGTAAGACAATAGGCATTCTTCATATTTATGAGTTGAACAGAACACGACTAGAATATTTTCCGATTTGTTGTAAGCGGTTCTTTGTGTCATTCTGAGAGTCTAGTCTAAAGAATAGTCTGGGTTGGGGAATAATTTTCTGTCCAGCGTAAGTGCAGTGGGTCATTTGTGAGGGTGGCAATCTCCCTATTGTTGTGTGTATCTTTCTGTTTTGCGAGTGCCCTTCATTTTTATCATTGTACACCTCCCTTGTAATGGTGTGAGTTATCAGGTGAGCAGAATTATCCAACGTGCAGGTTCTGTGTGTCGTGTAAGAAGGCGGGGGGCCTGTGTTAGGGGTGCTGCAAATGAGTGTGGATGTGAGAGTGCTTTGTCCACACTATGTGAGGTGTGTCTGTAATGGTGGGTAAGTAGTGTCTTCCTGTCTTCCCTGCAGCTAGTTCTAGGCAGTTGAGTTTACCTATTTTGGTCATCCTATTCAAAACAAACATGGAACATTTAACAAAATAAAAGTACATACGTTTCTTGGTTTTACCAGAGATTTCCTTTCTAGCCATCCTTAGGTTTACGTAGTTGGTATGTTAATATAGACAAATTAGAGCAAATGAAAACATTCAATGTAGTGCAGTAGCGTCTGTTACCGTTCTTGGTCATCTTATTCAAAACAATAATAAAAATAAAACATTTGACTAAACAATAATACATGTAATTATTTCTTTTCTTACCATCATTAGGTTTAATTAGCTGTCCTATTGATATAAAAACATTCAATGTAGTGCAGTAGAGTTTGTTACCGTTCTTGGTCATCTTATTCAAAACAATCATAAAACATTTAACTAAACAATAATATATGTAATTATCTCTTTTCTTTCCATCATTGGGTTTAATTAGCTGTCCTATTAATATAAACAAACAAATCAAAACCTTCAAACTTAATATAACAATAGCATTTTTAACTGTAGCTGGTGCTTTGCAGGTGTATAACATTACCCTGGAGGTCAGAGGTGACCTCTCCTTATAGTAGTCCATCCTTGTGGTCCACGGACCTCTGTCAATCTTTAGATAGTGTCCCTTAATAATGAATTAGTTAGTTTGGATGTTAAACTGATATCTGCCCATTCCATAATGGGTGAAATCAGGCCGAATATGAGTAGGGGTGGATGTCCTCACTCTGGCTGTGAATTTTGTTCCGTGGCAAGGTAGCTCTTCAGAGCCTGGGGAGTATGGAAAAACTTGGGTCCATGCTGTGTCTGTAGCCTTAGTTTTGCTGGGAACAACAAAGCCACCTGTCTCCCCTGCTCATGTAACCGAGAGCATAGGGGTGCGAATTCTTTTCTTTGTCTTGTAACATCCAAGGAGAAATCTTGAAAAAGTAGGAGTTTTGATCCTTCATACAATATTTCTTTACGAGCCCGGTAAGCTCTTAGAAGTTTGAGTTTCTCTTGGAAATTCAGGCATCTGAAGATGACCTGCCGTGGTCTGGAATTGCTTTGCTCTAGGCCTCTTTCTGGACCTATACGATGGGCCCTCTCCACATCTATAGGCAATATATCTGGGTGTATGCCCAGAAGTTTGGGAAAGGTGAGCGCCGTGAACTCCAGCAGGCCTTTACCTTTGATAGCTTCTGGAATGCCTACTATACGCAGGTTGTTGCGACGGCTCCTGTTTTCCAGGTCATCAATACGATCTTGAAGTAGTTGTGATTTTTTTACCAGCTGTTTAATGGTGGTGTCTGCTGTCACTTGCCTGTCCTCTACATCCGAAATACGTGTTTCTGCTGCAGTGATTCTGGATGCGAACTGACGTACCTCACAAGTTAATGTGTCTACTCCCGTCTGTAAGGAGTCCATTTTTGGGAGGAAAAATGACTTCAGTTCATGTAATAAGGACTTATGGTCTAAACCTGGAGGGGCCGTCTGATCAGCCGTGTCAGGGGAGTCAAAATGGGTCTCCATGGGGTTCTTTTGTTGCTTTTTATTGTCTGTGTTTTTTGTTCTGTGCGACATATTTGTCGATTTGGGTGAAAGTTTGTAAAAGAATTTATCAACTTTCATCAATTCCCTCTATCCTCTTAGAGTTGGTTTTGCACAATTGTGCCTTCCTTCTATTTATCAATGAACACCAGCAGTCTCAGAAAGATTGATATAGGGTAGATGTATAAGTGCGTGAGGGCTTAATGTGGCAGTTATCACAGTGTAATGCAGCGACAGCTTTATTTTTACTGGAAGTTGAAATTGTGAATGTTCTCTGTGGCCCTGTTACTGTTTTAAAATTGTTTGCCAATATCAGATTGGGGAGACACTGTTAGCTGTAGCATAGGAAGGGTCTAAAGTCTCTCTGATGTCCTGTGCTGTGTGCTTATTCGCACGTGTTGTAAGGTGCTTAAGCTGGGTTTTGACCTCGTGGCACGCTTTGGCACTTTGTGAGTGAATTAGGTAGTTTTTTTTTTTTTTTTTTTTCTAAAGCTGTGTTGCTTGTTATGCCGGGTTTTAATCCCCTGTCCGGTTTTGGTTGTCCGTTAGTCAGAAGATGCCTGTATTACTATGGGCAGACTTAATATTATTATCTCAATAGTAATGCCTTAATAGTGTCTTAGTGCGGCACAGGTGTCCGCTGTTTTCACCGGTATCCTTGACTTCACTCTTATCAGACAATGTTCAGACCGGTATCTCAGTGTTAATAATATGTGGGTTTTCAGTGGGTTACCTGAATCCGTTTGGCGGGATTCCGATCAGGGCCACCGATCTACTGCGGAGGCAGCCAAGATGGCGTCTGCTCCAATTGCTGTTCAGGAGCTCCCGGTCGCCAGATCCGATGGATGGGGTCTGCACACTGCTGCTCAAAGTCGGCGAGGATGTGTACCTCCCGACAATACTTTTGGAGTGTGGGGCAAGGCAGTAACTTAGGGTGGAATCGTGGCAAAATTATTTCTGCTGCTCGGAGCTCCGTTCAGATGCAGCCGCCTTGTTAGCCCGCCTACCGGAAGTCAAACTTTAATATTTTATTAATAATCGGCTAGATTACGTGTTTTGCGTTATGAGTGAAAAAGCCTCATAACACTGCTTTTTCACTACCGCTGCTATTACGAGTCTTGTAGGTACAGCTGTACCGCACACTTTTTTGGCTGTCACGCAACGTAACTACCACACTTTTTAAAAAGTCCTTTTTCAATGGGACTTCCACAGCGCCGGTATTACGAGTGTGCCTGTCCGGCCAAAAAGTGAGGGGTACAGCCTATAACTACAAGATCCGTACCGTAAACTGAAAGTCAGTAGTTATGGGTTTTACATTACAAAGCTGTAGGATAAAACTCATAACTAAAGTGTTACAAAGTACACTAACACCCATAAACTACCTATTAACCCCTAAACCGAGGCCCTCCCACAATTTATTAACCCCTAATCTGTCACTCTGGACATCGCCAACACTATAATAAACATATTAACCCCTAAACCGCCGCACTACTGCATAGTAAACAATAGTTAAATATTATTAACCCCTAATCTGCTGCCCCCAAAATCGCCGCCACCTAACTACACTTATTAACCCCTAATCTGCTGCCCCCAATGTCGCCGCCGCTATACTAAAGTTATTAACCCCTAAACCTCTGGCCTCCCACATCACTAACACTAAATAAATATATTAACCCCTAAACCTAACCCTAAGTCTAACCCCAACCCTAACACCCCTAACTTTAATATAATTAAAATAAATCTAAATACAAATTACTATTATTACCTAAATAATACCTATTTAAGACTAAATACTTAACTGTAAAATAAACCCTAAGCTAGCTACAATATAACTAATAGTTACATTGTAGCTATCTTAGGTTTTATTTTTATTTCACAGGCAAGTTTGTATTTATTTTAACTAGGTAGACAAGTTAGTAAATAGTTATTAACTATTTAATATCTACCTAGTTAAAATAAATACAAAGATAACTGTAAAATAAAACCTAACCTGTCTTACACTAAAACCTAACATTACACTAAATTAAATAAATTAAATTTACAAAATACATTTGATTGGAACAGCCAATAGAATGCGAGCTGAATCCTATTGGCTGATTGGATCAGCTAATAGGATTGAAGCTCAATCCTATTGGTTGATTGCATCAGTCAATAGGATTTTTTACCCTTTAATTCCGATTGGCTGATAGAATTCTATCAGCCAATCGGAATTCAAGGGACGCCATCTTGGATGACGTCATTTAAAGGAAACGACATTCTTCAAGACCCATCAAAAGAAGAGGATGCTCCACGCCAGATGTCTTGAAGATGGAGCCGCTCTGCGTCGGAAGGATGAAGATAGAAGATGCCGTCTGGATGAAGACTTCTGCCCGCCTAGAGGATGACTTCTTGCCGCTTGGATGAAGACTTCTACCTGCTGGTTGAGGATGGATGTCCAGTCTTCAAAAACTGTAAGTGGATCTTCGGGGGTTAGTGTTAGGTTTTTTTAAGGGTTTATTGGGTGGGGTTTTTTTTGGATTAGGGACTTTGGGCAATGTAAAAGAGCTAAATGCCCTTTTAAGGGCAATGCCCATCCAAATGCCCTTTTCAGGGCAATGGGGAGCTTAGGTTTTTTAGGAAGGTTTTTTTGGGGGGGTTGGTTGTGTGGGTGGTGGGTTTTACTGTTGGGGGGTTGTTTGTATTTTTCTTTTACAGGTAAAAGAGCTGATTTCTTTGGGGCAATGCCCTGCAAAAGGCTCTTTTAAGGGCCATTGGCAGTTTAGTGTAGGCTAGGGGTTTTATTATTTTGGGGCGGCTTTTTTTATTTTGATAGGACTATTAGATTAGGTGTAATTAGTTTAAATATTTGATCATTTCGTTTTTATTTTGTGTAATTTAGTGTTTATTATTTTTGGTAATTTAGATAAATGTATTTTGTAAATTTAATTTATTTAATTTTAGTGTAATGTTAGGTTTTAGTGTAATACAGGTTAGGTTTTATTTTACAGGTAACTTTGTATTTATTTTAACTAGGTAGCTAGTAAATAGTTAATAACTATTTACTAACTAGTCTACCTAGTTAAAATAAATACAAACTTGCCTGTGAAATAAAAATAAAACTTAAGATAGCTACAATGTAACTATTAGTTATATTGTAGCTAGCTTAGGGTTTATTTTACAGGTAAGTATTTAGTCTTAAATAGATATTATTTAGGTAATAATAGTAATTTGTATTTAGATTTATTTTAGTTATATTAAAGTTAGGGGTGTTAGGGTGAGGGTTAGATTTAGGGTTAGGTTTAGGGGTTAATATATTTATTTAGTGTTAGTGATGTGGGAGGCCAGAGGTTTAGGGGTTAATAACTTTAGTATAGTGACGGCGACACTTATGGGCAGCAGATTAGGGGTTAATAAGTATAGTTAGGTGGCGGCGATTTTGGGGGCAGCAGATTAGGGGTTAATAACAGTAATGTAGGTGTCAGCGATGTCAGGGGCAGCAGATTAGGGGTTAATAAGTGTAGGTGGGTGGTGGCGACATTGGGAACGGCAGATTAGGGGTTAATAAGTGTAGGTGGGTGGCGGCGACATTGGGGGTGCCAGATTAGGGGTTAATAAGTGTAGGTAGCTGTCGACGGTGTCTGGGGCGGCAGATTAAGGGTTAATAAGTGTAATGTAGGTGTCGGTTATGTCTGGGGCGGCAGATTAGGGGTGTTTAGACTTGGGGTTTATGTTAGGGTGTTAGGTTTAAACATAAATTTTCTTTCCCCATAGGAATCAATGGTGCTGCGTTACGGAGTTTTACTCTCCGTTATTGCAGGTGTTAGGCTTTTTTTAGCCGGCTCTCCCCATTGATGTCTATGGGGAAATCGTG
The DNA here is from genome assembly GCF_027579735.1 of Bombina bombina. Lineage (NCBI taxonomy): Eukaryota > Metazoa > Chordata > Amphibia > Anura > Bombinatoridae > Bombina > Bombina bombina. Next base: position 568,191,432 of record NC_069500.1, on the reverse strand, counting down.
CACGAGCACATAAAACCAGCTCAAAGCAGCGCTGGTATTTGTGTGCAGTATGGAGCTCAACGCTGCCATATTGCCCGCAAATGCAATTTTTTTGCAAACCTGTAATAGCAGCGCTATTAAAGGTGAGCGGTGGAAGTAACTTGCAAGTTATTACCGAGCCACTCATAACGCAAAACTCGTAATCTGGTCGAGTGTAATTTAATTCCGCTTGAATGGAAATCAAAGTGGATGGTTTATTTAATGAATCAATAAAAATTAGGCAAAACACATTTAGACTAATCTGTTCTTTGGTCCTACAAAAAAATAGAAACAGATCTTTTTATCAAAGGATTTACACCTGTGCAATAATGCATTTATTATAGAGGCCTTGATTACAAGTGGATACTGAGCGCTAACACTGCTCAAGTTAAATCAATAGTGCTCTTATTCTTGTACTAAGATTGCAAGTTGAAAATGGTAGCATCAGGAACGTTAAGTTCTCGAGGTCGAATAACTAAGCTTTTTTATTTAAATATGTGTATGTATGTATATACTGTATATATATATATATATATATATATATATATATATATATATATATATATTTATATATAACATTTATATATGTACATGCATGTGTTCATATATATGTGCACAAATACATACACTTGTATACATATATACATACACACATACAAATTCACACATATATATATATATATATATATATATATATATATACACCTTGGGACCTTCCCCTTGTCCTATACCATATCCCTTTAAAACACTTTTTAAACCTGTATTTTAATAATAAACATACTTTAATTTTACTATGTACAAATATTAGTGTAATTCATTATTTAAACATGTGCTTTAATGTACTTTTATATCACCCCTAACACTTTACGTCATGTCTCCAGTTGCGCTAACGTTTTTAGAGCTTTTTCTCTCCAGTACAACACAACCTGTAATTTGAGCGATGTTTAGCACAGCAGCTGTTTCCATTGAAAATACAGGGCACGCTAAAAAGATGTTGGGCAGGCTAAAATTTCACTGGTAATTCTTTTTAACCATTCACTTGTAACAGCAGTTGTGTGTGTGCGCATGTGCATGTTTGTGTGTGCATGCGTGGTATAGCTTGTGAGTGTGCGCATGTGCATGTTTGTGTGAACATGCATGGTATAGCTTGTGTGTGTGCGCATGTGCATGTTTGTGTGCGCATGCGTGGTATAGCTTGTGAGTGTGCGCATGTGCATGTTTGTGTGCGCCTGTGTGGTATAGCTTGTGTGTGCGCATGTGCATGTTTGTGTGTGCATGCGTGGTATAGCTTGTGAGTGTGCACATGTGCATGTTTGTGTGCGCATGCGTGGTATAGCTTGTGTGTGTGTGCGCATGTGCATGTTTGTGTGCGCATGTAAACTTCTAAAACTTCCTGTTTATCTTTTTTTTTCTATTAAATGTTACATGAAGGAAAAGGTATTACAGGCTGAAACTAAGGAAGTCATTTTCCTCTTGGATATTAATATATTTTATTACAGCTAAAAGCTGGCAACGAACCATGTTTTAAAAGGACCATTTCCTGTAATAGAATGATCATTACACTGAAGAGTAAGCTAATTTTAATATGGGTTTAACAGAGCCAAATGCAATATATCTGGATGCTGAAACACTCTCTGTGTAGAGAAATTCCTTTCCCCTTTAACCATTTTAGCTTGTAGCTAGTTTGCAAAATGTACTCAGGGGGTTTATAAAAGCTAATAAACAAGAAGTCTTGTTGGGCTAGGGAACATCCAAAGAAACAAATTTAACATGCTGCAGTGGGGAATATATATTAATTTCAAAAGCATTTACATTATTCTTAGTGCAAGTGCCTTAGAGCTCAGGAAAAATAATAGATTTTTTCTTGGGATTAATGTGCAATTAAAGAGAAAATGCTTTATTTCATTGATAAATGTAATTAAAAACCATAAAATATGTGCACTTCGCTGGCAAAAGTGTAGCATCATTAACTTATACATTGTTAAAAATATTTTTTAAATAAAAAATTTTGAACACGTTAGATACATTTATCAAAGTGCAGATAAATAATAATATATAAACATTAGGTCAGTCTTATGTTCTTTAAAAAAAAAACTATTAAAGAGACAGTGAAGTATAAATTAAACTTTTAGGGGCATATGTATCAAGCTCCGTATGGAGCTTGATGCCCCGTGTTTCTGGCGAGTCATCTCATCAGGTCTTAGAAATGATCAAATTTGATGATAAAAGTAAATTGGAAAATTGTTTATAATTGCATGCCCTATCTGAATCATGAAATCATTTAATTTTGAAATAATCCTATGGGAAGATTACAAGTAAGAAGTGTAGAATCACCAGATACAACCTCTCAGGAGAAATCTTTGTATTTCAGAGAAGCTTCCCACATAAGATAATCTCAGTGTAGATAACAACATCAAGAGCTTTCTGGGGAGGGAACTGTACAGACCTTCTGAAATGGTAAAGAAAGCAAAACTTTGAACTAAGAACTGTGCCTACAATGTGGCATGTTATGTGCTCTCTCCCCCGTCCTTGATTATAAGTAATGGCAAAAGAAACAAAACCCTGTACCCAATGATATATGATGAGAAGCAGAAGTTGCAAAATATAGAATAAATGTCTATGACATAGATTTCACACAAATGCAATTCTATGGTAAAAGGACAGACCATAGAAAAACTATAACATGAAAATGCACCCTGTGAAATAGATGTTATGTTGTATCTGATTAACAATATTTATATGACCAAACAAGGTTTAATCACTGTCAACAGAAAGGGTTGAGTGTAAACTTAAACTAAAGAATCTTTGAATATGAATTTATGAATATAGAACAGGTTACTTAAAGGGAAAGTATTCACCAGTTTTCATATAACTGCATGTAATAGACACTACTAAAGAAAGAAGAATATACACAGATACTGATCTAAAACTCCAGTATAAAACCTTTTTAAAACATACTTAGAAGCTTCCAGTTTAGCACTGTTGACGAGGTAGTTTGGGACACCCACTAAAAGGGGCTGGGTAAACAAAAATAGCAGACAATTCCCACCTCCCCCCTTCCCTTCATATGAAAAAACAGATAACATAAACAGGATCTTGCAGGAGTCTGTAAACGCGTGTATACATCTGATACTGTGGGGCTTGGTTAGGAGACTGAAAATCAGCACAATGTTGTTAAAAAAAAATAAGCAAAACTATCCATTTTTATAAAAACATTTCCAGATGGGCTATATAAATGGAGAATATACAAAACATTTATGCAAAGAAAAGTCTAGTGTACAATGTCCCTTTAATTATATATACAGTAAACAATTCCCTAATAGCCTTTAGGGAAGGTGGGAAAAATGGGGGTAGTCTACCCTAGGGGGAAAAGACCAAATACCATTTTATGACCAGTTAAATAGACTTTAACCTAAGCGCGTTTCGCATCTGCTTTATCGGAGGCCGTCGATAAAGCAGATGCGAAACGCATGTCAGGCGTTCGCACTGCTTCTCTCCTTCTCTTGTTAATAATATTCAATATACTTTAATAAGTTAGATGTTGGCCTTAATTGACAATAGGTTAAAGTCTATTTAACTGGTCGTAAAACGGTATTTTGTCTTTTCCCCCTTGGGGACTCTGTGGCTATAATTGTTAAATATAAGATATGGGCAAATAAGGGTTATAGACCCAGTGCTAACCCTTCTAATTTTCTTATGCCACAAGGGATACGCTATAGACATAGATTGGCTGAATCTTACAAGGTTTTACTAAACTGTGGATTAACCTGTGCTTACAACATCTATATTTTTCAACTGTCTTAATATATTTGACAAATTTTGTTATCTCAGGCTCTTCCTAACTGGGAGAGATTGCAGTGCTACTTTTATTTTTTGTTTTTAATAGTACCAAATGAATTGCTCATATTAGTTTAATGGTGGCATGGTCCACAACCCTTATTTTAATATCATTAATAAACTTTCTGTTTTATTTTTAACTCATATTCTCTATTTCAACATACTCCACCCCACAACATAGTGGTAATCCATCCTATAAGTGTGCCAAATAATGCTTCTGTTCTTTCTCGCCTCCTTCCCTTTAATTATATGTTTACCCAGTACATGGATTCATTTACATCTTCAAAATTAGTGTATACATATTCACCCACAAAAACTAAAATCGATAAGAAAAATGTAATTGGCGTATATCAATTAAAAGGACATGAAACCAGATAGAGAATACAATTTTAAACAACTTTCTCATTTACTTGTATTATCTAATTTGCTTAAATTATCTTGGTATCGTTTGTTGAAGGAGCAGCAATGCACTAATAGTTTCTGACTGAACCCATTGGTGAGCCAATCACACTCAATCTAAATATGCAGCCACCAATCAACAACTAGAACCTAGGTTCTCTGCAGCTTCTGAGCTTGCCTAGATAAACCAAAGTTTAACAGCAAAGGATAACAAGAGAAGGAAGCAAATTAAATTATAGAAGTAAATTAGAAAGTTGTTTAAAATTGTATTCTCCATCTGAATCATGAATGGAAAATTTGGGGTTTCATGTCCCTTTAAACCCTTCTTTGTCTGTAAAATATAACAATACTTTAGTTTCTGAATCATTAAAGAAATCACAATAAATGCTAATTATTTTTTAAAATATTAATGTTCAATTGTATTATACATTTTTTTTTTTTAAATATATGACAATTTATTCTGAAACAAAGTTTTGACCATTATTGATATCTGGGTCAAGTTACTGCTGCAAACTAATAGGAAAATGAATGTAAGGAGATTAAAGAGGTGTTTCCATGGAATATGGGTACAATGCATATGTTTTTTATTAAAACAAAATCAAATAAAGACCTTATTATTTCATAAATATGTTGGCAGGTGAATCTTCATAGTTAGATAATATGCACTTACTTTTAAAAATGGTTGAAATGTCCCTTTCTTTCATGTAATTGGCAAGAGTCCATGAGCTAGTGACATATGGGATATACAATCCTACCAGGAGGGGCAAAGTTTCCCAAACCTCAAAATGCCTATAAATACACCCCTCACGACACCCACAATTCAGTTTTACAAACTTTGCCTCCTATGGAGGTGATGAAGTAAGTTTGTGCTAAGATTTCTACGTTGACATGCGCTTCTCAGCATTTTGAAGCCTGATTCCTCTCAGAGTACAGTGAATGTCAGAGGGATGTGAAGGGAGTATTACCTATTGAATGCAATGGTTTTCCTTGCAGGAGATCTATTTCATAGGTTCTCTGTTATCGGTCGTAGAGATTCATCTCCTACCTCCCTTTTCAGATCGACGATATACTCTCATATACCATTACCTCTACTGATAGCTGTTTCAGTACTGGTTTGGCTATCTGCTATATGTGGATGGGTGTCTTTCGGTAAGTATGTTTTTTATTACTTAAAGGGACAGTAAAGTCAAAACTAAACTTACATGATTCAGATAGGGCATGCAATTTTAAACAACTTTTCTATTTACTTTTATCATCAAATTTGCTTTGTTCCCTTGGTGGTATTTTTGAAAAGCTAAACCTAGCTAGGCTCAAACTGATTTCTAAACAGTTGAAAACTGTCTCCTAGCTCTGAGCATTTTGAAAGTTTTTCACAGTTAGACTGTGCTAGTTCATGTGGCATATAGATAACATTGTGCTCACTCCTGTGAAGTTATTTAGGAGTCTTTACTTATTGACTACACTGCATGTCTGTCAAAGGCACTTAGATAAGGAGGCTGTCTGCAAAGGCTTAGATACAAGGTAATCACAGAGGTAAAAAGTATATTAATATAACTGTGTTGGTTATGCAAAAACGGGGAATGGGTAATAAAGGGATTATCTATCTTTTTAAATAAGAAACATTTTGGTGTAGACTGTCCCTTTAAGACACCCCAGCTATGGTTTGGCACTTTATGCATTTATATAAAGTTCTAAATATATGTATTGTACTTATATTTGCCATGAGTCAGGTTCATGTATTTCCTTTTGCAGACTGTCAGTTTCATATTTGGGGAAATTTATCATATTAAGAAATATTTTTTCTTACCTGGGGTTTAGTCTTTTTTCAAATTGACTACATTTTTCTTGCAAATTGCGGACAGGATTAGGCCTGCGGGTGCGCCAAATGCTAGACTTTATTGCGTCATTCTTGGCGCAGGAATTTTTTGGCACGAAAGTACGTCCGTTGAGGCAAGTTCGTCATTTCACGTGTCGTAGTTGACGCCGAGTTCCTTACACAGGGTTGTGTCGTTAGTGACGCGAATGTGTCATATCGGATGTTGTTGGCGTCAAAAAAAATTTCAGTCACGTTGTGCGTCATACTTGGCACTAAATTTTTTAATTTATTTAATACCCCATTGCTATTTGCCTCTTGCCTTTTTCTATATCAGAGGGCTATGCTATTTGCATTTTTTTCCCATTCCTGAAACTGTCATATAAGGAAATTGACACATTTTGCTTTATATGTTGGTTTTTATTTTACATTTTGCAAGATGTCTCAATCTGATCCTGTCTCAGAAGTATCTGTTGGAACTTTGCTGCCTGATGTCGGTTCTACTAAAGCTAAGTGCATTATATTTCCGAATGTCATTTGTAATGGTTATCATGATAAACTTTTATATGCAGATATTGTGTCCATCAGTAAATTGTACATTGCCTGTTGTTGTTCCTTCAACTTTTAATGTACATGTTATACCTATGAAATTTAAAGAATTTGTTACTGATTCTATTCAGAAGGCTTTGTCTGCTATTCTGCCTTCTAAATTAATATAAAGGTCTTTTGAAACCTCTCATAAGGTTGATAAAATTTCATATGACCGACAACATAATGAATTATCCTCCTCTGATGAGGATCTATCTGATTCAGAAGATCCTTCCTCAGATATTGACACTAACAAATCTACTTATTTATTTAAAATGAAGTATTTTCGTTCTTTGTTAAAGAAGTGTTAATTATTTTGGATATCATGGAAACTAGTCCTCTTGATATTAGAAAGAACTAGTAAATTCTGTTGTGGTTATGCCAGAGGTTTTTTCCTGTTCCTGATGCTATTTTCTGATATGATTTCTAGGGAATGGAATAAGCCGGGTATTTCTTTTATTCCTTCTTCAAGGTTTAAAACTTGTATCCTTTACCAGCAATTTTTATAGAGTTTTGGGAAAAGATCCTCAAAGTTGATGGGGCTATTTCTACTCTTGCTGAACGTACAGTTCCTTTAGATAGGAAACTTAAATCTTATCTAAGGAAAGCTTATTTATATTCAGGTCGTTTCAGGCCTGCAATTGCTTTGGCTGATGTTGTAGCTGCATCAACATTTTTGTTGGAGAATTAGCGCAACAAGAATTGGATTCTGATTTATATAGCATTGTTCGCTTACTGCAACATACTAAAGATTTCTGATGCCATTTTTTTATATCATCAAGATGGATGTTAGATATATGTCTTTAGCTATTTTTAGCTAGAAGAGCTTTGTGGCTTAATCTTGGAATGCTGATATGACTTTTTAATTTTAGATTGCTATCTCTTTCTTTAAAAGGTAATAAGAGACCTAAGGGTAAATCTAAAGCTTTTATTAGTTTTCGTTCTTTTTGTCAAATAAGGAACAAAAACCTAATCCTTCCCTATGGAATCTCTTTCCATTTGGAAACCTTCATTAAATGGATTAAATCCAAGCCATTTAAGAAACCAAAAGCCAGCCCCTAAGTCCGCATGAAGGTGCGACTCTCATTCCAGCTCAGCTGGTATAGGGCAAATTAAGGGTTTTTTCAAGGATGTTTGGATAAATTCTGTCCAAAATCAATGGTTTCAGAGTATTGTCTCTCAGGGGCAAATAGGATTCTGAGTAAGTCCTCCTGTGAGAAGATATTTTTTTTCTCTCTCACGTATCCCAGCAAATCCAGTTAAAGCTCAGGCTTTCCTGAAGTCTGTTTCAGACCTGGAGTTTCAGGGGTAGTCATACCAGTTCCTTTTCAGGGACAGGGTCTGGGGTTTTATTCAAATCTATTCATTGTCCCAAAGAAGGAAATTTCATTCTGACCAATTCTGGATCTGAAAATTTTGAACTTTCAGATGGTGACTATAAGGACTATTCTGCCTTTTGTTCAGCAAGGACATTTTATGTCCACAATGGACTTGCAGGATGTATACCTTCATATTCCGATTCATTCAGTTCCTGAGATTCTCTTTTCTAGACAAGCATTACCAATTCATTGCTCTTCCTTTGGTCTAGCAACCACTCAAATAATCTTTTTAAAGGTTTTAGGTGCCCTGCTTTATGGAAACCAGAGAGCAGGATATTGCGGTGTTTCCTTATTTGGATGATATCTTGGTACTAGCTCAGTCTTTACGTTCTGCAGAATCTAACACAAATCAAATAGTGCTGTTTCTTTGAAACATGGTTGGAGAATCAATTTACCAAAAAGTTTCTTGATTCCTCAGACAAGGGTCACCTTTTTTTAGGTTTGCAGATAGATTCAGTGTCCATGACTCTGTTTCTAACAGACAAGAGACGTTTGAAATTGGTTGCAGCCTGTTGGAACCTTCAGTCTCAGTCATTCCCTTCAGTGGCTATGTGCATGGAAAAAAAAATTTTTATTTTTTTTTTATTTTTTATTTAATATCAGTTAAGGATGACAACAAATAGAAACGTTACATTCGTTACATCACAAAAACCCACAAGTCAGCAACATGTTCTATAAGCAATGCAACAAATTACGACTCTGTTAATAGAAATAGAAGATATTGTCCTCCCTAAGCATAGCTGGGTGCGATCCCAGGGGTTATATTAAGGTATATCCACAAAACTGGTAGTTTTTCTCATTCCCTGAGGAGTATAGCTTTTTATTTTTTAATTTTTAAGGATTCTTCTATTAATTTTTATGTAGAATATTCCAAATCTGTCAAAGAGTAAAAGAGAGGAGGAGAGTGTGGAAAGGAGGAAAAAGAGAAAGACTAGAGAAGAAAAAAAAAAAAAAGGGAGGGGGTTGGGGTGAAGGGTGAGGGAGAGGGGGAAGGGAAGGGGGGGGAAGTGATATACGGGAGGGGCTCAGATGCTGACATGTCCAGGTGGTCTAAATATGGTGTCATCAGGATCAGATAGTTTTGCTCCATATCGCCCTCATCATTTCGTAAGTGTCCAGTTTATGTGATTTAAGATAATGATATCTCTCTAGATCCAGAAGATCGGAGACCGCAAGTCTCCACTCATCTATTGTGGGAACTGTGTGAGATTTCCAATATTTGGGGATACGTTTTTTGGCTGATGTAATCATGATTAGTAGTAGTGGTAGTTTCCCCACTCCTGTCAGTTTGGGCAGAGAAAGAAACAAAATAGCGTTTGGACTGGGGTGGATTCAGATAGTCATTATGTCGGAAATAGCTAGGAATACATCTCTCCAAAATTTATCTAGTCTGGGGCATGCCCACCATATGTGGAAAAGAGTGCCTTCCTCTCCGCAACCTCTCCAGCATGTATTACTAAGTGTGGGGAATATCTTGTGAAGGCGAGAGGGAGTTAGGTACCAGCGACAAGAGAGTTTTAGATGAATCTCTTGTACCGTTGCTGATACCGAGGCCTTTTTAGATAGAAGGAAGGCTCTGAACCAGGCCTCTGCTTCAATTTCCTGTCCGAGTTCTCGACTCCAGGAATATGTGTATGAGGGGAGAACTGAAGTGTCCGGGTTGCTTAATATTTTGTAGAGTTTGGAGATTAGATGCAAGGGTGGTGTTGTTTGAATGCATATTTTTTCATAAGCTGTGGTAGCTCTGCCTAGATCTTTCTTTTGGCTATGGCGGGAAATATAATGTCTCAGTTGGTGATAGTGAATCCATGAGGAGAAAATCCCCCCATGTACCTCTGCAAGAGCAGCCTGTGTTTTGAAAAGGCCGTTTTCCGTAGCAAATTGAATAGAACCCAGTTTGAGGTTGTATGGTTGTGTAACATGTGAGCTCATGTGTCTGTAAGGTAGGTCTATGTGTTCTATGAGTGGGGATAGCGGTGAGGGGATTGAGGATATGTGGGTAGTGGTAGCCAATATCTTGTCCCAGTCTGACAAAATGTCTGCTGCGATCTGATAATGCTGCAGAATTTTAGGTCTCTTTTGAGGAATAGTCCAGACCAGAGATGCGACATTGTTCAATTTAAAGAATTGCCTGTCCATCTGAACCCAGGCTTTATTAATAGTATTGTGAGACCATTCGGCAACATGTTGTAGCGTTATAGCTTGTTTGTATGCCAACAGGTTTGGGACTCCCAGACCCCCTCGATCCCTTGGGAGGTACATGTTTTTTTGGGTAATCTCAGTTTAGATCCTCACAAAATATACTGTTCAAAGGCGTTCTGAATTTGTTTGATATAAGCTAGTGGGAGCGAGATAGGAACAGTTTGTAGTAAATATAAAATCCTTGGAAGAATATTCATCTTTAAAACTCCCACTCTGCCAAGCCATGAGATATGTTTGTTTTTCCAAATCGATAGGTCTCGTATTATGTCGTTTTTTAATATATTATAGTTGTATTTAAATAAGTCTTGCAGAGAGGGAGTTAGAAATATTCCCAAGTACTTCAGTTTTTTCTGTGCAATGGGAATAGCATACAAGTTTCTTATGCTTTGTATAGCCTCAGGGGGAGTGTTTATGTTCAGTAACTCGGATTTAGTGATATTCAATTTAAAATTAGAAACTTTGCCATATCGGTCTAATTCAGCAAGTAGTTCCGGGACAGAGTTTTCAGCTTCTGTAAGAGAAAAAAGGGCATCATCTGCAAATAGGGCTTGTTTATGTTCCTTATCACCTACCATTATTCCCCTAATTCCCTTGTTAGCTCGTATTTTTTGCACTAAGACCTCCATAGAAATAGCGAAAAGGAGTGGCGACAAGGGACAACCTTGTCTGGTGCCGTTACTAATAGTAAAGAAGTCAGACAGGGTGCCATTAATTTTAATTCTGGCGTTTGGGAAAGAGTAAAGGGCCATAGTCATATTTAGGAAAGGTTCTGGGATGCCCATCTCAATCATTGCGCCTCGCAGGAAAGACCATCTGACCCTGTCGAAGGCCTTTTCCGCATCTGTTGCTAATAACACCATGGGGGTGTTTGTGATTTTGGCATGGTTAATGAGTTGTAAAATTTTAATGGTGTTGTTATGGGCTTCACGCCCGGGCACAAACCCCACCTGGTCTTTATCAATAAGTTCGGGCAAGAATCTATTCAATCTGTTGGCGAGAATCTTAGCCAGCAGTTTCATGTCATTAATAATTAATGAGATAGGCCGATAATTCTCCGGTTTAGAAGTTGATTTTCCAGGTTTGGGGATGACAGAGATGTGGGCCTCAAGGAGTGATCTGGAGAGGGAGGGATTATTTCTAAGGTCATTAAAGATTTTAAGCAAGGGAGGGGAGAGAATGTCTTTGAATTTTTTGTAGTATCTGGAGGAAAATCCATCCGGGCCTGGGCTCTTACCGGAGGGAACATCTTTTATTGCCTGAAGAATTTTCTCTGTAGTTATAGGGGATTCTAGATATTTTTTAGCCTCGATGTTTAAGGAGGGAAGGTTGAGGTCCTTAAAATAGTCTTGGATGTTGTCTTTGCATTGGGGTAGAACTTAATTCGGGTTGGAAGGGGTTTCAGGGCTATCGATGTTATATAGTGTTTTATAATAATCCCTGAAAGTGGAAGCTATAAGTTTACTATTGTGCACAGTCTGATCATATTTTGTTTGTAGGGAATGTGTGTAAGTTGAGAGTTGCTTTCTACGAAGGCTCCTTGCCAAAAAATTTCCGGGTTTGTTTCCCCCCCTCATGGTAGTATTGTTTAATGTGGAGGGCATTGCGTTGGTAAGTTTTAGCTAAATACTGTTTAAGTTCCGTTCTGGCTTGGGTAAGGTTCTGTCTGATGTCCTGGTTGTTTAAGTCTGTTTTATGTTGGGATTCCAGTGTGTTAATCTTAGTAAGTAAATTTGTATACAGTTCTCTAGATTGTCTATTTATTTTTGCTTTATGTTTAATTAGTATTCCCCGTATTACGGTCTTATGGGCTTCCCATTCTATTATGGGAGAGGAGGTGGTGTTATTGTTGAGTGTGAAGTATTCTGTTAGGCTTTTTTCAAGTTCTTCTAATATTAGGGGATTGTCAAGGAGATTATCATCTAGTTTCCATGTTCTAGACACTATGGGTAGGTCAGGCCAAGTGATAGAGCAGGTGATAGGGGCGTGGTCTGACCAGGTGATATTTCCTATGCTACATTGATCAATGATGAAAAAGGCCATTGGAATCTGAGAATATATCATCTATTCACGTGTAACAGTCATGGGGAGAAGAGTGGAATGTATAATCTTTTGCTTTGGGGTTTAGGGTTCTTCAGACATCGTGGAGAGACACTGCAGTCAAAGAGTTTTTTACCGTTTTAAGGGTAGCTTTGGGGATACTGGAAACGCCTCTAGAGGCGTCCAACAGTGGATCAAGTGAGATATTAAAGTCTCCGGCGAGGAATACCACGCCCATGGCATGGTCGAGAAGTAGGTTAGCAATTTTTTTAAAGAAGACACCCTGAGTTTGGTTTGGTGCATAGATGTTAAGGAGTGTGATGTGTTGACCAAAGAGTAAGCCAACTAGGAGTATGTAACGACCCTCCGGGTCTTTGATTGTGTTTGTGATTTGGAGAGGCAAGGTTTTGTGTATTAGTATACCCACTCCCCCTCTCTTGCATGTACCAGAGGCAAAACTTGTGAATGAGTAAGGTTGAGGGGTCCAACGGGGTTCCCTGCCTTTTCTGAAGTGAGTTTCTTGAATCATTAGGATATGTGTATTAAGCTTATTTAACTCCTTGATAGCTATAGAACGTTTGCCTGGGGAGTTAAGCCCCTTGGCATTGATTGATGTTAACTGGAAGGAGTGTTCCTGAAATCTACTGATTTTTATCTGCATTCTGACTATGAGATGGGGGGAAGGTCAAGGATGGGGGGAAAAAAAAAAAAAAGGGAGGGAGGGAGGGGGGTGGAAAAGTATGAGTAAAATAAAAGAAAGAAAAGGAGGAGGAGGGATAAGAGTCAGTATAGGCTAGGAAGGGTTAAGGAAGATAAAGATAAGAAAGGTTTAGATTGAAAGGGAGGGGGGAGAAGATTGTGTATGTTATTCCTCAAAACAAATCTGTCTTGAGGTAGAAAAGTTGTGAAAAGAAGTTCAAATAGGGGAAGTATCTCTTTCACCGGCAAAATGAATATTTTCAATGAACTGATCAATGTTACTTCTGAGAGCAGAAGGGATGAAGGGAGGGGGAGAAGGGTATAGGGAGGGAGGGTATGTGAGGGATGAGGTTTATGGGGGAGAGAGGAAGGGGAGAGGGGAAAGGGAGGGTACGGAGGTACTATGTGTAAGGGGAACATTAAATGTAAATCCGATTTAACTCTAATAAGCGGTGAAATCTTTGTTATGGGTCTCCTGTTACTATAAGGGACAGTCAGTTGGTGGACAGATATTCGCGGGGCTAAAACTAAAGGAAGGCCATGTTTAGTGAGATAAATAACTGCCTGTCAGGCTATAGTAATGGTATGGCATAGACGTTTTACTAAAGATCTCAAGCAATATTTGAAAATAGTTATCGTTAGGGAGGGTATCCTTGTACAATTATATAAAGACCATGGTATTTTCTTATCAATCTAAAACAATGCTATCCTGCAAAATCTAAATTTCCGAAGAGAGTTAGCAAAAACATAATATATGCATTACAGAACCTTTTGTGTCAATAACTGGTTTTATAAGATATCAAGTGCAGTGCTCATAACGTAGTCCTGGAGATAGCATGGGTGAGTTTGTCTTGCTAAAACGATGTAGATGAACGCCATCACAGAGAAACAGAACATCTGAGAAGCACTTGAACACTAGTAAGAGCATAATAAACAACATATTAAACAGTAACAACATCAACAGGGTAAAAACAGTAAACAATGAACTTAAAACTTGTAGGTCTCCTGTCTGAGCTAAATAGGGGGTTACCCTGCTATAAAGATTGTCTCATTAACCTCCAAACACAAGGTTTCTGTATGGTAGAAGTCTAGTTTTGCTATATGTCTATGATGACAAAAAAGATTTATCTAGCATAACGTATAGTTAATCAATTAGAGTGAAGACTTGCATGAACAGCAAAAGGATACAGTTTGAGGAGATCCAAACTTCTGCAAGGAAGAAATCTTGGGATTTCGCCTCGGATGGTTCATATAATTAAAGTAGGTCTTAGGCGACGGAGTCAGGTTAGATTGGTGCTGACGCCTGGAGTCTCCATACTGGAATCTTCGTCTGTTGGTCTCTGTCTAGATAAGTTGTTATCTGAGTTCCAGGGTACTCCAAGCTCCTTGAAGAAGGGGGTAGCATCCGTTCCTGGTCTGTAGACAGCTGTTTTGTTGTTATATGTGGCGATCAAGGAGACCGGGAAGCCCCATCTGTACTTAACTTTGTTTCTTTTCAGGGTGGAAGTGATATGAGATAACTCCCTTCTCTTTTGTAAGGTGATGGGGGATAAGTCCGTGAAGAGCTGAATCTCTTCCCCTGCATGCATAATGGGGTGTTTATCTCTTGCAAAACGTAGAAGTTCTTCCTTATCTTTATATTTAAGGAACTTTACGATTATGTCTCTGGGCGGTGCTTTAGGAGGGGGTTTTGGTCTGATGGCTCTATGGGCTCTTTCGATTTGGATATCATCTGCTGAGGGGTTGTCCTTTATCACTCTAAAAAGAGCCTAGAGGTATCCCTCTATTGCTGGGGGAAAGATTGATTCAGAGACACCTCTTATTCTGAGGTTATTTCGACGACATCGGTTTTCCAAGTCCTGCATCTTTTCAGATAAAGCATTTATCTTACTGTCTTGTTCTTGAATGATTAAGGAACTTGTACGAACTTCTGTCTGAATGGTCTTTTGTCTTGTTTCCAGAGACGAAACTCTTTTGTCGATAGCCCCTATATCTTTCCTTAAGTCCCCAAACAGGGTTCGCATTTTGTGAAGCACCACTTTAATATCATCCTTTGACGACAGGTGCAAGATATCATTCTTGGTCAAGTAAGAGCTGTGGTCAGGGTCCTTGCATTATGCTGGGGCTGACATATCTGATAGCACTTCAGTGTTATCTCCTGTACATGTGGGAGTCTGAATTTCACGGGTTTTTAAATATTGGTTAAGTGTCTTTGAAGGTATAATCTTATCCCCTTTGTTTTGCCTTTTACAAGGCATCACAAATATACAAATAACAGAGTAGTGGCAGAATATAACTTGCTGCCTGAGTCCTGACCGGGTAACACAGTATGCAGTAGTGAGGGGTAACACTAGTCCCCAATTTCTGTGTCTTTATTGAAATGCTTTTAATATAGGGAGAAATTGTTGTGTAATGTCAAGGAATCCTTATTTGTAATGCCTCTGATCAGGCCGTGTACTGTGCCTTTAAGGTGTTGAGCTGTATCGGCATTAAAGTATGTAAGTAAAAATTGAGATGCGATGCGCAGCAAGCACCTTAGCCTGATCCCTTTGCTGTAAGCCCTTATGCACAGCTCTCAAAGCGGTTTGGGGTGAAAAGAAAAGTCAGACCTCCAGGCTTTATTATACAGCAGCCTTGTCCTTTGCCGCGCAGCACAAATGGGAGCTTTTACCTTCTGGGTTTGCTTGGCGTTACTCACCAGGGGATTAACTCAGTGTCAATCGGTTTGGCTCCTCTCTGATTGCGGTACTTTGCCAGGTAGCGATCCGAGGTTGTAAGTGTTCAGGACTTCTTGTGACCGATTATGCAGTCTGATCGTCTTATCTGCCTTCTAGGTTTCGCCTCTGACACACAGTTAGGCCTCAGTAGGTATTAAGGCAGGCAGGGAGAAACAGGACTCCGGATTGTTGCTCTTTTTGCTCGGGTTATCACATATGTCAAACAGGAAGGGTAGGAAGGGGGAAAAGGGGGATCAAGCTCTCAGAATATGCTGGATGCCAGTGTGAGAGATGGGAGCCCTCCTAACTAGCAGCCATCTTCCAGCGTGGCTAGACTCCGCCCCGTGCATGGAAATTTTAGGTCTCATGACTGCAGCATCGGACGCGATTCCCTTTGCTCATTTTCACATGAGACCACTCCAGCTTTGTTTGCTGAATCCATGGTGCAGGGATTATACAAAGATATCACAATTAATATCCTTAAATCCCAATGTTCGACACTCTCTGACGTGGTGGTTAAAACACCAGCGTTTAGTTCAAGGGGCTTCTTTTGTTCAGCCAACCTGGACTGTGATCACTACAGATGCAAGTCTTTCAGGTTGGGGAGCTGTTTGGGGATCTTTGACAGCACAAGGGGTTTGGAAATCTCAAGAGGCGAGATTACCAATCAATATTTTAGAACTCCGTGCAATTCTCAGAGCTCTTCAGGTTTGGCCTCTGTTGAAGAGAGAACCGTTCATTTGCTTTCAGACAGACAATATCACAAACAGTGGCATTTGTCAATCAGCAGGGTGGGACTCACAGTCCACAAGCTATGAAAGAAGTATCTTGGAAACTTGCTTGGGCAGAATCCAGCTCCTGTCTAATTTCTGCGGTGCATATCCCAGGTGTAGACATTGGGAGGTGGATTATCTCAGCCATCAGACTTTACATCCGGGGAGTGGTCGCTCCATCCAGATGTGTTTTCTCAGATTGTTCAGAAATGGGGTCTTCCAGAGTTAGATCTGATGGCCTCTATTGGCCTCTCATCTAAACAAGAGACTTGCCAGATGCCCGTCCAGGTCCAGGGATTTTCAGGCGGAAGCAGTGGGTGCACTGACACTTCCTTGGTGTTATCAACCTTCTCCAAAATCATCATGAAACAATCGTTTGTGTTGCTGGTGGCTCAAGCATGGCCTCACAGGTTTTGGTATGTGGATCTTGTTCGGATGTCCAGTTGCCAACCTTGGCCACTTCTGTTAAGGCTGGAACTACTGTCTCAAGGTCCGTTTTTCCATCATGATCTCAAATCATTCAATTTAAAGGTATGGAAATTGATCGCTTAGTGCTAAGTCATAGAGGTTTCTCTGACTCAGTGATTAATACTATGTTACAAGCTCATAAATCTGTCTCTAGAAAGATTTATTATCGAGTTTGGAAGACTTACATTTTATGGTGTTCTTCTCATAAATTCTCTTGGCATTCTTTTAGAATTCATAGAATTTTACAGTTTCTTCAGGATGGTTTGGATAAGGTTTTGTCTGCAAGTTCCTTGAAGGGACAAATCTTTGCTCTTTCTGTTTTATTTCACAGAAAGGTTGCTAAACTTCCTGATATTCACTGTTTTGTACAGGCTTTAGTTCGTATTAAGCCTGTCATTAAATCAATCTCTCCTCCTTGGAGTCTTAATTTGGTTTTAAGGGCTTTACAGGCTCCTCCATTTGAGCCTATGGCCCATATTTATCAAGCTCCGAATGGAGCTTGAAGGGCCGTGTTTCTGGTGAGTCTTCAGACTTGCCAGAAACACAAGTTATGAAGCAGCGGTCTAGAGAACTTGTGAGCTGCTGGTGAGCTGCTGGTGCAATGCTGAATACGGAGAATGTATTGCTCTCCGTATTCAGCGAGGTCCGCCAGACTTTGATAAATCGAGGCCTATGCATTCTTTGGACATTAAACTACTTTCTTGGAAAGTGTTGTTCCTTTTGGCCATCTCTTCTGCTAGAAGAGTTTCTGAGCTATCTACTCTTTCTTGTGAATCTCCTTTTCTGATTTTTCATCAGGATAAGGCGGTTTTGCGGATTTCATTTAAATTTTTTCCTAAGGTTGTGTATTCTAACAACATTAGTAGAGAAATTGTTGTCCCTTCCTTGTGTCCTAATCCTAAGAATTCTTTGGAAAAATCCTTACATTCTTTGGATGTGGTGAGAGCTTTGAAATATTATATTGAAGCTACTAAGATTTCAGGAAGACTTCTAGTCTATTTGTTATATTTTCTGGTCCTAGGAAATTTCAGAAGGCTTCTGCTATTTCCTTGGCTTCTTGGTTAAAGCTTTTGATTCATCAAGCTTATTGGAGTCGGGTCAGGCCCCGCCTTAGATTATTACAACTCATTCTACTAGATCAGTCTCCACTTCGTGGGCTTTTAAGAATGAAGCTTCAGTTGATCAAATTTGCAAAGCGGCAACTTGGTCTTCTTTACATACATTTACTAAATTCTACCGTTTTGATGTATTTGCTTCTTCAGAAGCAGTTTTTGGTAGAACAGTTCTTCAGGCAGCTGTTTCAGTTTGATTCATCTGCTGATGTTTTAAGTTTTTCTTGTCATTTTATGAATAAACTTATATTTTGGGTTGTGGATTATTTTTTCAGCAGAAAATGGCTGTTGTTCATTTTTATACCTCCCTCTCTAGTGACTCTTGAGTGGAGTTCCACATCTTGGGTATTGATATTCCATACGTCACTAGCTCATGGACTTTTGCCAATTACATGAAAGAAAACATAATTTATGTAAGAACTTACCTGATAAATTAATTTCTTTCATATTAGCAAGAGTCCATGAGGCCCACCCTTTTTGTGGTGGTTATGATTTTTTTTGTATAAAGCACAATTATTCCAATTCCTTATTTTTGATGCTTTCGCTCCTTTCTTATAACCCCACTTCTTGGCTATTCGTTAAACTGAATTGTGGGTGTGGCGAGGGGTGTATTTATAGGCATTTTGAGGTTTTTGAAACTTTGCCCCTCCTGGTAGGATTGTATTTCCCATACGTCACTAGCTCATGGACTCTTGCCAATATGAAAGAAATTAATTTATCAGGTAAATTCTTACATAAATTATGTTTTGCTTTAATAAAACTTAAAAAATAAATAGGGAAAATCCAGTACAACCGATATGAACTGCACAGTTATAGTGTGTGATATGATAGAGCACATTTAAGACAACATATTTCTTTGAACCTGAACAATTAACCAGTTAGCACTGGATTATCATGGAGAGTATACAGCAAACTTGTCTGCTCAGGACTCCATTTAGCCGAGGCTCCAGGTGACTATGAGAGAATACAAAAATCAGAGCCACCAAAGATAAGACCCATAAACATATAAATAACTAGTCATTACAAGTGGCTGGTTAATGCTACCGTGACCTCTGGTTGATTAAAAAAAATGTCCCCCAATTGCACCCAAAATAAAGTATATATTTATTTTATTAAAAGCAAAAATATGAGCATCCTATTAAAAATAAAAAAATAAAAATAACTGCACGGAGCAGTTATAAGGCGTTAAAGTGAGGGGATGTAAAGTGCCTTTATATTTAAGTCTACGGGGACTGTGTTTTATACTGTGTATATATATGTATATGCGTATATGCATATATATGTATGTGTTATATACACATATAAAAACATAAATAAATATGTATATGTTCAAATACATATATATTTTAAAAATGCAGCCGAGTGCAAATATTGTGCTTGCGAAAGCGCTATTTTGCGCTCCACTCGTAATCTAGCCCTTAATCAAAATGGTGCAATCACTTACCAAATTACTGTGCTTGTGGTAATTCAAACCAATAAAAGATGGAAACATATGAGACATTTTGCCCAAATATATATTACATGCTTTAGTTCCGAAATAATGCACCTTGGTTTTCTGGTATTTGTGGTGCAAGCTATACCTCCAATGACTATGAGCATTAATCCCCAAGCATCAAAGCCCCTCTTTATACTGCACTACCCCTTAGATGTTTATGGAAAGAAAATAAACATATTGCAGTGCACCCTAAGGGACATTCTGCTGGTAATAGCCTGTAGTTATTGCGCACTGCCAGGAACCAGACTGCCAGATTGTGTTAGCCAGATACTGTCCGATTAGAATGAGACAAAGGCATTGTGTAATTCCTGAGCAGCTCATAGAGCAAGAAGACATGGATAGGTCAAGCAATACCTTTCTCTATCCCTATATCCCATACAGATGCAACATCTTCTTATGCAGTATTTGAGGTCAATGGGACTTTGTGACCTTCTCAGCATCTGTCTATTTGGTTTCTACCACCAAATGTATCTGCATTAGTACACGCTCAGCCACTCATTCAAGGTGGGCAATTCTCACCCCTGTCTTTTGTACTGGGCCTCTCTCTGCTATATGCTGACCCTCACCTACTCTCCCTCTTGTTGGCTTAAACTCCCTCCTTTATCTAATTCTGGTCCAGCCTCTGTCACTGGCTGTATCTCTGTCACTCCTGCCTGTCACACTGGCTTCATCAGCCTCATTTAAATCTTCTCAACAGACCCACAAAATAGTATAACATCACAGGATCTATATTGCAATTGACTGGCATGTCAACTTAATTTGTGCTATTTACAGTGTCCTAAGAAATATGATTAGTTGATTCAAACATGTTAGGCTTCTTTTTTTTTTTTTTTACAGTGCTGCGGAATCTGTTGGCGCTCTTCAAATACCTGATAATAATAATCTTTCTTTAATGTTTGTTTTAACATATTGTATGTTTGATATTTTAAAAAGGGGTTGTTGTGTTTTTTTTTTGTTAAAACTGAAAAGTTTGAAAAGCCTGTGAAATGCTACATAAGAAACTATTTTGTGATTGAATTGTCACGTGGGTGTGTTTGCATCAAGCAACACAAAGACTACAAAATAACCAGAAAACAAAAAAACAAAACAATGCTGGTTACTTGTGCTCTTTTTATGGACTAGAATACACCAAAGGATTAAAGATGGATAAATGTTTCATCATATTGTTAAACATTGTCTGAATTCTTTATTTTGAAATAATTTTGATTTTTTTTAAATTCTTTCAAACTGTGCTTCCTCATTAAAAAAGAAATTGTGTAAACAAACAAGAATGTTTGTGGTAGTAAACACGGAGAGCTCTTCATGAAACTAACCTAAATTCCCTACGGTATACTTCAACAGGATCTGTATAGGAAATTATTATTTATTTAACAAACTTTTTTTTTCTCACTAAAGTATTATCATAACTGACAAATTATCTGCTTTTTAAAGAATTTGGCATCCTCTTAGTAATAATCTAGAAATAATTTTCACAGAATGTTATTGAAAAGAAAGATTTTATGCCAAAGAACTTAGCTGTACGCATTTCTTGTGGTATCTGAAGAAATCAGTGAAACACAAAATGTCTCAAAGAGTGTAAATGAGACAAGAGCCGCAGTAAAAATGTCATGTGATATAATTTGCCAATTTAATTATAGGGTAACGTAATAACACTACAGAATTATCAAATGGATCTGGAGACTCTTTTGTGGAAACTAGGATTTGCCTACACTTCAAGTGGATACTATCACTCTTGACTTTTTCACCAACCCACCCCCAGCCAATGCTGCTACTGCTGGAACATGAGCTATTTTGAATCATTTATGTGCATTTTATAACATGTATTATATTGTGTAATAAAGGATATTGATATTATAGTTCCTTTTTTCTTTTTCTCTCTCTTTTTTTTGCCTCAGTTGTTACTGCTTACAGCCATTTGATAAAGATGGTGACACTGTATTTATTTATATTATAAAAGCATTGGTAACACAGTTTTTTGTTTCCTTTATGCAAAGTGATCATATGTGTGGAGGAGAAACTTTGAACAGTTCTGTTTTGTGCTATTTTCTATAAGGGCTTCTCTTCATTATCATATGTTGGTGTATGGATGATTAACAAGGAGTGAATGACATTATTATGCTGTGCAAATAGTTTTCTATTATAATCACAATTTCTTTGAAAGCAGTGAGAATCAGATCATTAAATAAATAACTGTTCAGTAGAAATGTGCTAAATCTTTATCATGTAAAAACATAACATGTTTTTCAACAGTATTCCCATAGTCACAATGAAATCTGCCATGCAGTCACCATGGAAACAAAAAGAGAACGAACATTACTTTGAAATAGGGATGTACCAAGTTACTATTTCCTGATGCTAGGAACATTTATACCATGTAATGAATTCCACCGAAAGCTACAATGGTAAGCTTCCAAAGAATTAATTTTAATTAAAAAATATGTAAACAATGCACATAATTTACTATACGTACTTACTAAAATTCTTCTTTTGCTTAATAAAATATATTACACATTTAGAACAACACATTCTGTGGTTTATTTAACTATGCCCAGATTATTGTCTGTGTCTGGCATTCCCAATATATAGACTCTATAGAAGTCAATTGATCAAAAAAAGTGGGAAAAGAACCCAACTCGCGCACAAACCCAATTGCATATTCTCATGTGAGCTAATCCGACATGAAAATATTAATCTTTCACATTCCAATGTTCTTTACATAGCAGAATGTGTTCTATGTATTCATAAATACATATTTCTACATATATATATATATATATATATATATATATATGATGTTTTTTTGCACAAATATATATTTATACCTATATATATGATTATAGTTATATATACGTACATATATATGTTACAGGTAAAGTCAGATATCCTGAATTACCCGAATAAAATGGACATAACCCAAGTGACTGTGGGTAAATCCTGATGTACTGTAATTCCCCCATCTACACAATTTTTTTGCCTTCGCCTGGGGGGTTGAAAGGGGATGCCCAACCGATCCTCTGGCATCCACCCCAAGTGAACCTTGGGGAATGAAGTTTAAAAAGGGGAGCTATGCCCCTCTTGAACTCCCCAGGAGGAGGCAAAAAATATAGGGAAGATGAGGAAATTACAGTGCATCATATATATGTTTGATGCAGTGATTCTGGGATTTATGATCATACATCGGGCTTTGCTGTCAGGGTTTTTTCCCTGTTGTGTTTGCCATGTGCTGCTGGCAGCCATTTTACTCACCTCTCTTCCTGACTATGGTGCATTGTGGGGGATGCTGCTCAATTCCTGCACTTCCTTTTATGGCCAGACTGCTGTGCATCATCCATGTGAGACAGGATGCAGTTTCAGAATTGTGATGTCATCACTTATTATTTAAAGGGCCTCTGTTCAGTATGCTTTGCCTTTGCGTTGTCTCAGACCTGTTTGTGAGAGTTCCTGTGTATTACCTGGCTCCCTGACATCCTTCCTGGTTCCAGATCTCTGGCTTGTTCCTGACTCTGCTGTTTTCCTTGTTCCTGATTCCGGCTCGTCTGACTATTCGCTTTGGCTCCTGACTCGGCTCGTCTGACTACCAGCTCTGGTTTTGATTCCTGGCTTGTTATTTGACTTGTGGACTTTTTATTATTTTTTGCTATTAATAAAGGTGTGATTATTTTTGCACTTCTCGTCTCAGTCTGATTCCTGGCACCCTGACATTACGCCAAGGCCTTTGATAGTCTGAAGACTGCCTTTGCTGTTGCTCAAGTTCTGGCTCATCCTAACCCTATCCTGCCTTTCGTTCTTGAGGTCGATGCGTCTGAGACTGGAGTAGGTGCCCTCTTGTCTCAACGTCCTACGCCTGACGGTTCCTTGCATCCGTGTGGTTTCTTCTCTAAGAAATTGTCTCCAGCAGAGTGCGATTATGATATTGGCGACAGGGAATTACTGGCCATAATTTTGGCACTTAAGGAATGGAGGCATCTCCTCGAGGGTACTAGCATGCCAGGGCTCATTCTTACTGACCACAAGAATTTAACTTATCTATCTGAAGCAAAACGTTTGTCGCCCTGACAGGCCAGATGGGCGCTATTTTTGTCTCGGTTTAATTATGTGGTCTCCTACCTGCCTGGTAGTAAGAATGTTAGGGCTGGTGCCCTCTCTCGACAATTTTCGCCTCTGTCTGAGGAGTCTGTACCTACTCCTGTTATACCTCCTAACCATATTTTGGCTACCATACGTACTAATTTGACTTCTCACTTGGGGGAGGAGATCCTGGCTGCACAAACCAATGCACCTCCTGAGAAACCTAGTGGTAAGTGTTTTGCTCCTGAGAATCGTCTAACTAAACTTTTGCACAGTTACCACTATCCTAAAGCCGCAGGTCACCCAGGCAAGAACCAAATGATTTTGTCTGTCACTCGACAATTCTGGTGGCCAGTTCTTCGTTCTGATGTTGCTGCGTATGTTGCCTTCTGCTCAGTTTGTGCACAGAATAAGACTCCTCGATGTCTTCCTGTGGATCTCCTTCAACCTATTGCTAATGGTGAGCGTCCTTGGACACATCTTTCCATGGACTTCATTGTCGAGCTCCCTGTTTCCAATGGCAATACTGTTATCCTTATGTGGTTGAGCGTATTTCTCAAATGTCACATTGCATTCCCTTGAAGCTTCCTACCGCTCAGGAGCTTACTTCAATTTTTGCCCGGGAGGTCTTCCGTTTACATGGGTTACCCAAGGAGATAGTGTCGGACCGGGTAGCCAGTTTGTCTCCAGATTTTGGCGTTCCTTGTGTGCTCAAATGGGGATCCAGCTTTCCTTCTCCTCGGCATATCACCCTCAATCCAGTGGGGCTGCGGAACAGTCTAATCAAGCTCTGGAACAGTTCCTCCATTGCTATGTCTCAGATCACCACATTAATTGGTCTGAACTGTTACCTTGGGCAGAGTTTACTCGTAATAGTGCTATTAATGCTTCCTCCAAGATATTCCTGTTCATGGTGAATTATGGGTTTCAACCATCCTTGTTGTCCGATTCATTCATGTCTCAGGGTATTCCGGCTTTGGAAGAGCATCTCCGGCAACTCCGTTCCCCGTGGGTGCAGATTCAGGATTGCCTTCATCGTTCTATGCAGAGCCAAAAGTTCCAGGCTGATCGTAGGCATCTGCCCGCACCTTCCTACCAGGTTGGTGAGAGAGTTTGGCTGTCCTCCTGCAACTTGAACCTTTGTGTGCCTTCCAATAAATTGGCTCCCTGTTATGTTGGTCCTTTTTGAATACTCCGACGGGTTAATCCTGTGGCCTACGCTCTTGACCTTCCTCCTGCTATGCGCGTCTCCAATGTTTTTCATGTCTCCCTCTTGAAACCATTGGTTTGTTATCGGTTTACCACTATGTTGCCTCGTCCCCATCCTATCTTTGTCGACAACCATGAGGAGTATGAGGTCAGCAGCATTATTGACTCTCGTATGTCCAGGGGCCGTGTATAGGGTTTTTTCCCTGTTGTGTTTGCCATGTGCTGCTGGCAGCCATTTTACTCACCTCTCTTCCTGACTATGGTGCATTGTGGGGGACGCTGCTCAATTCCTGCACTTCCTTTTATGGCCAGACTGGTGTGCATCATCCATGTGAGACAGGATGCAGTCTCAGAATTGTGATGTCATCACTTATTATTTAAAGGGCCTCTCCGGATGTCCTCTTTTGGTCCATCGGTGCCCGGCTGGGTGAACACGACTCAAGGTAGGGAGATCTTCAGGGGGGTAGTGTTAGGTTTATTTAAGGGGGGTTTGGGTTAGAGTAGGGGTATGTGGGTGGTTGGTTTGTATTTTTGGGGGGTTGTATATATATATATATATATATGTTGATATAATGTATACATATGTGCTTATGTGTTTATAGGTGTATATATGTCTGTAAATACATTTATACAAATATAAACACATAAATACATATATACACACATATAGACATACCGTATATATACATACATATACTGTACATCTTTAGACATGTATCTCTATGTATCACTATGTTAAAGCCCTTTGCCTGCCTTTTTTTCTCTAACACCTGAGACCTCATATCTTTGAGCCCTTATAACTTTGTGTGCAATAATGTTTTTTAATAATTTTTATTAGATAGTGTTATCATGAGTGTAAGCGTGCTTTGTAAAATATTTTTATGTGTTTTGTGAGACTTTTTTGTTTTGCGAAACAGTTAACTAGAGTTCTGAAGATGCGGTAATTATTCTAGCGTAATAATTCAACTTGTAATACGAGCGATAAACACAACGAATGCAAACACCCGCGATAAACCCCTTTTCGCTCGTGAGTAACTGTTAGTGCTCTACATATAATCTGGTAAAAAAAAGAATATTCTCTAACAAAACAGAGCAATGTATTAATACTAAAAAATAAAAAGCATGGTAAAATTACCTATTATATAATTATACAGATTTGCTAGTATGTGTTGACCCCAAAGTCATCGAAATTATGAGACTAACTTAAAAAGTCCATGAAAATATTTTCCCATAAACTTATACGTGCAAATAAATACCCCACACATTTATTATGATTCTGTTATCAGCAATTTTATTTAAACATTTAATTTGTACACAAACATAACAATAACCAATATAAAAATGCTCATACTCATAAAAGCCTTACAATTACAAAAATACCCTTTTATATACCCCATGGCCATGTTATAAGTACTTGTAATGGTTTATCTTTAATCATCCATAGGACCAACCAATTGTTCCACTGCTACATGGGACCCCATGTCCAAAATTAACTACATAAAGCTCTCCCATCCCATGCTCAGTCTACCCAGACTGCACATCCACTGGCCCTGAAAAACAAGATTTAATGGTGTGGACCAGCACCCTTCCCGATGCTGTAACAACAGACCCAACTACAGCATGGGAGGGTGTGAGGAGTAGGCTGACAGCACTGAGACTATAAAGCAGCTCTCCTATTCAGCTTCCTAAATATCCACCCCACACACATTCTACCCCTTGTCCTACTCTAAACTGCCTCCCTTCCTCCAATAGCCTATTCCTCCTGACATTCCCTCTCATGTTCAGGGGTTCCCTTACTACATTCAGTAATAAAAATAGCCACAGTCTCTCATTCTGTTAATGTTCTGCTAAATACAATCACCTAGATTTAGAGTTTTGTCAGTAAAGACCCGCGTAGCTAACGCAGCTTTTTTTCCCAACGCACCCTTAAGACAACGCTGGTATTTAGAGTTGTCTGAAGGGCTGCGTTAGGCTCAAAAAAGGGTGCGTTGAGCCAAATGTACCGCCACTTCAACTCTCAATACCAGCGTTGCTTACGGTAGTGGAAAGCTGGCAAAACGTGCTTGTGCACGATTCCCCCATAGCAAACAATGGGGCAGTTTTGGCTGAAAAAAACCTAACACCTGCAAAAAGCAGCATTCAGCTCCTAATGCAGCCCCATTGTTTCCTATGGGGAACCACTTTCTAAGTCTGCACCTAACACCCTAACATGAACCCCGAGCCTAAACACCCCTAACCTTACACTTATTAACCTCTAATCTGCCGCCCCCGCTATTGCTGACACCTGCATTATACAATTAACCCCTAATCTGCTGCTCCGTACACCGCCGCAACCTACATTATCCCTATGTACCCCTAATCTGCTGCCACTAACATCGCTGACACCTACATAATATGTATTAACCCCTAATCTGCCCCCCCAACGTCGCTGCCACCTAACTACCCTTATTAACCCCTAATCTGCCGACCAGACCTCGCCCCTACTCTAATAAAGTTATTAACCCCTAAACCACCGCACTCCCGCCTTGCAAACCCTATAATAAATAGTATTAACCCCTAATCTGCCCTCCCTAACATCACCGCCACCTAACTTCAAGTATTAACCCCTAATCTGCTGACCGGACCTCGCTGCTACTCTAATAAATGTATTAACCCCTAGAGCTAAGTCTAACCCTAACCCTAACACCCCCCTAAATTAAATATAATTTTAATTTAACGAAATAAATTAAATCTTATTAACTAAAGTATTCCTATTTAAAACTAAATACTTACCTATAAAATAAACCCTAATATAGCTACAATATAACGAATAATTATATAGTAGCTATTTTAGGATTTATATTTATTTTACAGACAACTTTGTATTTATTTTAACTAGGTACAATAGCTATTAAATAGTTATTAACTATTTAATAGCTACCTAGTTAAAATAATTAAAAATTACCTGTAAAATAAATCCTAACCTAAGTTACAATTAAACCTAACACTACACTATCAATAAATTAATTAAATAAATTACCTACAATTACATACAATTAAATAAACTAAACTAAATTACAAAAAAAAAAAAAATACTAAATTACAAAAAATAAAAAAAGATTACAAGAATATTAGGCTAATTACACCTACTTTAAGCCCCCTAATAAAATAAAAAAGCCCCCCAAAATAATAAAGGTCCCTACCCTATTCTAAATTAAAAAGTAACCAGCTCTTTTACCAGCCCTTAAAAGGGCTTTTTGCGGGGCATGCCCCAAAGTAATCAGCTCTTTTGCCTGTAAAAAAAATACAACCCCCCCAAAAATACAAACCAACCACCCACATACCCCTACTCTAACCCAAACCCCCCTTAAATAAACCTAACACTACCCCCCTGAAGATCTCCCTACCTTGAGTCGTGTTCACCCAGCCGGGCACCGATGGACCAAAAGAGGACATCCGGAGCGGCAGAAGTCTTCATCCTATCCGGGCAGAAGAGGACATCCGGACCGGCAGACATCTTCATCCAAGCGGCATCTTCTATCTTCATCCATCCGATGAGGAGCGGCTCCATCTTCAAGACCTCCAGCGCGGAACATCATTCTTCACCGACGACTAGACGACGAATGACGGTTCCTTTAAATGACGTCATCCAAGATGGTGTCCCTCGAATTCCGATTGGCTAATAGGATTCTATCAGCCAATCGGAATTAAGGTAGGAAAAATCTGATTGGCTGATTAAATCAGCCAATCAGATTGAAGTTCAATCCGATTGGCTGATCCAATCAGCCAATCAGATTGAGCTTGCATTCTATTGGCTGTTCCGATCAGCCAATAGAATGCGAGCTCAATCTGATTGGCTGATTGGATCAGCCAATCAGATTTTTCCTACCTTAATTCCGATTGGCTGATAGAATCCTATCAGCCAATCGGAATTTGTGGGACGCCATCTTGGATGACGTCATTTAAAGGAACCGTCATTCGTCGTCTAGTCGTTGGTGAAGAAGGATGTTCCGTGCCGGAAGTCTTGAAGATGGAGCCGCTCCTCGTCGGATGGATGAAGATAGAAGATGCCGCTTGGATGAAGATGTCTGCCGGTCCAGATGTCCTCTTCTGCCCGGATAGGATGAAGACTTCTGCCACTCCGGATGTCCTCTTTTGGTCCATCGGTGCCCGGCTGGGTGAACACGACTCAAGGTAGGGAGATCTTCAGGGGGGTAGTGTTAGGTTTATTTAAGGGGGGTTTGGGTTAGAGTAGGGGTATGTGGGTGGTGGGTTTTAATGTTGGGGGGGTTGTATTTTTTTTTTACAGGCAAAAGAGCTGATTACTTTGGGGCATGCCCCGCAAAAAGCCCTTATAAGGGCTGGTAAAAGAGCTAGTTACTTTGTAATGTAGTATAGGGTAGGGACTTTTTTTAAAAAAAATATCTTTATTTTTAGCGTGCAACAAACAGACAGCATTAGGTACTTACATCAGGGATCAAGAAATATAGGGTTACAAATCGCATGATACCTTCAGTTATACAGCAGATTTCATGAAGTGTCTTTGAACTGAATTCTGAAAGGCAATACAGTCTGTCTCACACTATTTTTCACTTAAACCAAATCTATACATAAACTGTATCAAACTCTTAACTATCGGCTGGCGTGGTAACTCTCAAACGACTTCCTCCATCCTAACTCTCCTCCTCCCCCAGGGAACCCCCTCAACCAAAGTTTCCCATTCACCATTCTCCTCTCAGTGTTGCCTCCAACATGTATTCCGTGTCTCTGAATGGTGCTAGGACTGTGGTGCGTGAGCTATTTGGCAGTGTGCGGATGAAGGGGGCCAGGGTAGGGACTTTTATTATTTTTTTTTATTTATTTTTTTATTAGGGAGCTTAGAGTAGGTGTAATTAGCCTAATATTTTTGTAATCTTTTTTTATTTTTTGTAATTTATTGTTTGTTTTTTATTGTAATTTAGTTTAGTTTATTTAATTGTATGTAATTGTAGGTAATTTATTTAATTAATTTATTGATAGTGTAGTGTTAGGTTTAATTGTAACTTAGGTTAGGAATTATTTTACAGGTAATTTTGTAATTATTTTAACTAGGCAGCTATTAAATAGTTAATAACTATTTAATAGCTATTGTACCTAGTTAAAATAAATACAAAGTTGCCTGTAAAATAAATATAAATCCTAAAATAGCTACAATATAATTATTTGTTATAGTGTAGCTATATTAGGGTTTATTTTACAGGTAAGTATTTAGTTTTAAATAGGAATACTTTAGTTAATAAGATTTAATTTATTTCGTTAAATTAAAATTATATTTAATTTAGGGGGGTGTTAGGGTTAGGGTTAGACTTAGCTTTAGGGGTTAATACATTTATTATAGTAGCGGCGAGGTCCGGTCGGCAGATTAGAGGTTAATACTTGAAGTTAGGTGGCAGCGATGTAAGGGAGGGCAGATTAGGGGTTAATACAATTTATTATAGGGTTTGCGAGGCGGGAGTGCGGCAGTTTAGGGGTTAATAACTTTATTAGAGTAGCGGCGAGGTCCGGTCGGCAGATTAGGGGTTAATAAGTGCAGTTAGGTAGTGGCAATGTTGGGGGGGGGCAGATTAGGGGTTAATAAATATTATGTAGGTGTCGGCGATGTTAGGGGCAGCAGATTAGGGGTTCATAGGGATAATGTAGGTGACGGCGGTGTGCGGTCGGCAGATTAGGGGTTAAAAAAATTTATTATAGTGGCGGCGATGTGGGGGGGGGGCCTCGGTTTATGGGGTACATAGGTAGTTTATGGGTGTTAGTGTACTTTAGAGCACTGTAGTTAAGAGCTTTATAAACCGGCATTAGCCCATAAAGCTCTTAACTACTGACTTTTTTACCGCTCACTTCAGCCAAGACTCTAAATACCAGCGTTAGGAAGATCCCATTGAAAAGATAGGATACGCAATTGGCGTAAGGGGATCTGCAGTATGGAAAAGTTGCGGCTTGAAAGTGAGCGGTGGGACAAGGGGGACATTCCAGTCAAAACTTAAATGAACATAGATAAATTATATCTTTGAATAGAAACATATTTACAATATACATGTATTAGCAAACATATTTCTAGTAAAAGTTATCACTGTTTTAGTGTTAACATTTTTCTCTGCATGTGCATGTGAAGCATAGCTAGATATTCTCAGTGCACCCACATTTTAAATAATACAGCTGCTCAGATCATCAGTGGGGCTTGTATCATGTCAGCAGTTAACAAATTGAGTCATTACCAGATGGTACAAGCACCTTAGGCTCTCTGAGCAAGTGCTGTGTTTAAAATGCTGGTGCACGGTGCTACTTAAATACATGTTTGAAACAGCAATAGCTTTTATTAGAAGCATTTTTGCTAATGCATGTATATTACAAAATTGCTTCTGTTCAATACCGAAATGCACCCATGTGGTTTTCAATTTTGGCTGGAATATCCTTTTAACACTTAAGAGATGAAGAGATTGTACAGCTCTTTTGATTAAAGGGACACTCAAGTCAAAATTTACTTTCATTTTTCAGATAGAGCATGCAATACAACTTTCCAATTTACTTCCATTAAAAAAAAGTGCACAGTCTTTTTATATTTAAAGGATTACTTTCTGTTATAATTTTTAAGCCAAACAACTAACATATTAAAGTTAATAAACATTAATTTAAACCTAAATATAGGGGGTGTGAGAGAGTAGGTAATATTGCTAATTTGCTTTAAATGGTGCCACCCTTATAGTAAATATAAAATATAAAAGAAAGATAGAAAAAAATACCAGGGTATATAAGATTACCCTAGAACAGCAAGGGAATAAACGGCACACATAGAAGACTTTCAAAAATGTATTTATAATAATTTCCCAAAAATACACTTAAGTATATAGCGATATCTTATCTGTCAATATCAGTTTACCACTAAAGACAGCAAAATCTAAAACATTTTAAGTGCACTTAGACCTAATACTTTCCCTATGCTATAAATTACAAAAAGACATCATAAACAATAAGGGGTTAACCAGAAAACTCATGTTTATAACGAATGTTACATAGAATCTAATGTTTATAGGACATTTATAGTAAGTAGGCAAAATACATGTTAAACATATGGCTGCAGTCCAAACAGAGGTGAACTATATTATGTATCAAAAAGCGCTTGTTTTTCCTCTTTATATATACCAGGGAATCTTCTCTTAAGGCAAATAAATGTGCCGCAAGTAGTACTGCTGGATAAAGAGTCTCTAGCAAGTGTAATAATTCAGTTGGAAAACACAGCATATACTTAGCTTAAGTCCTCCGGTTTTTGTTGTTTCCACTTGTCTTCTGCTTGCAAGCACCTGTGATGATTACTTAGCGTGTGACATCAGCAATAGTGGGAGTGGTCTCTCGTCACCAGGGACTATGAGTGGCTATAGACAGAAGGATCCATTTGAATCAATTTTGCGTTGTAAGTTTTGCCAAGAACTTTGACAAATGACTGTATCGCAAAGTTATGTATATGTTCACCTATCGTATAGGCACATCTTCCATTGCACTCCAATAGCACACTCCTCAAAACCACGTACTCCACTGTCGGATTCACACCTGAAAGATTCGTAGCTCACTTTAAAGGTACAGCTGCATGTATAGAGCCAAAATGTCTCTGAAGAAACAAAAGATTCAGGGAATAGGCCTGGACAGGTGCACTAGAAATCCTGGCCCACGGTACATTCGACAGGTACCTGGGTTCTCATAAACACATAGTGCCAACGCACGTTTCTCCCCCACCTCCAGTATGTGTTACAGGGGATCATCAGGGCATGTAGAGTCCTCAGTGGACTTCCTCTTTTATGCAGATACCTAATTGCTTACAGGTGTTTTTTCCCAAGTATCCTTGCAACACCTTAAAGCTGTATCACTTTTAACCCTGTATTTCAAAAAAGCCTCTCAAAACTCAAAATTGTGTTAGAAAGTAATAGCTAAATATGTTTTGGTTCAACCTAATTCCTGGTTACCCCCAATACTTTCAAATACACAACAGAAGAGATAGAAATTACCCTCTAAACTGGCGCACACTTCAAACAGATGTTTATTATATTTAAAAAAATGAAAATTTATAAAAAGTGGACAAATTCAAGCTTATCGTTTAAACCTTTTGGGAATCTAGTTCCCAGTCTGTAGATCCATTTCGCCTCTTTTTGCAGGAGGACCCTATCATTATTGCCACCACGTCCATTTGTGATGCCTTTATCTATTATGATAAATTTCAATGAATCTACATTTTTATTGTGTACATTACAAAAATGCCTGGCAACATTAGTTTCTCTGGAGTGGAGAATATCGTCCCTGTGCTCCTGTACTCGGTCCTTCACCAATCTTTTCGTTTTTCCAACATAGAAAGCCGGACAGGAGCACCGCAGAAGATATATCACCCCCTCCGATTTGCAGTTAAAGAAGAATCTTATATCAAAGATCTTTCCATCCTGGACAGAGAATTGTTTAGTGCTATCCATGTGGGCACAGTATACACAGTGCCCACATGGAAAGCTACCCTTAATACCTCTGTCCTTTCTCAGCCAATCAGAGGCCGAAGGGCCCCTTGAGAATTGGCTCCTCACCAGTTTGTCCTTTAAACTTTGTG
Organism: Bombina bombina; assembly: GCF_027579735.1. Lineage (NCBI taxonomy): Eukaryota > Metazoa > Chordata > Amphibia > Anura > Bombinatoridae > Bombina > Bombina bombina. Next base: position 568,158,019 of record NC_069500.1, on the reverse strand, counting down.
CTTTTCTAGCTGTTAGCAAAGGTGTATCCCCCATCACACTGTTCACTTTTTCATCAAGGGATAGGATGTGCCAATTTTTCTTGAAAACTGACCTTAGACTCTCCCATTGATTATTAAAATTAGAGATAAATCTAATTTTATTAGTTTCATTTTTAGAATTATTGCGATATAGTAAGTCATCCCTGGACATATTTCTTGCTTTCCAGAGAGATTTCTTGAGGCACTTGTTAGAATAACCTCTTTTTAGGAATCTCTCTTTCATTAGGGCTGCATGAGTGTCAAACTTGGAGAGAGAAGAGCAATTTCTCCTCAGACGGAGGAATTGGCCATACGGGATCCCTTTTTTAAGGTGGTTCGGATGGCTACTATCTGCATGTAATATATTGTTAGTTGCGGTCTTTTTCCTGTAATTTTCCGTCACTATTCTTACTCCCTCTTTTTTCAAAGTCACATCTAGAAAATTTAGTTCTACTGTATTGGTTTCTGACGTCAGGATGATGTTCTTGTCGTTGTGGTTAAGGACCGCAACGAATTCATTGAATTCTTCTGCCGTCCCATCCCACAGGACAAGAACATCATCCACATATCTAATCCATAGTAGCACTTTGTCCTCAAAGATCCTTGAATAGTACTCAAAGATCTCTGATTCCCAAAGGCCCAGATGTAGACATGCATATGTGGGGGCACAAACTGCCCCCATCGCTGTCCCACACAGTTGGCGAAATATCTGTCCGTCAAATGAAAAAATATTATTTTTCAAGACAAACTCTAACAGGGAGTAGACAAATTCAGTATGTTCAGCATATGTTGGTCCTCTGGTCTCTAAGAACCTCCTTATTGCTGCTAAGCCTATTTTATGTGGTATGGAGGAGTAAAGACCCTCTACATCAAGAGATGCCAGAATGGTCTTTTCATTTACTACTACTCCATCCAACTTTCTCAAAAGATCGGCTGTGTCTTTAACATATGATGTTAAGGTTAGTAAAAAGGGTCGCAGGTATTTATCAACATACTCCCCAATTTTTTCAGTTGCACTCCCTATTCCCGAGACTATAGGCCTTCCCGGGGGGCACTGCATGTTTTTATGCAGCTTTGGCAATACATAAAAGACAGGCATAACTGGATGCTCAGGATATAGGAATTTGAACTCATTTTGGGTAATTACCCCTTTGCTTCTTGCATAATTCAAAAGTTTAAAAAGGGAATTTTGGACATGGACCAGAGGGTTGCCACCAATTTTTTCATATTGCTTTTTGTTATTTAGCTGCCGTTTGACTTCATTCACATAAAAATGCTCATCAAGTAAAACCAAATTACCGCCCTTGTCGGCAGGCTTTATCACCAAACCTTTGGCCATACTTAGTTCTTTTAGTGCTATTCTTTCCCTAGGTTTTAGGTTATCAAAAGTTTGTTGGCTCGATATATCTTCTATATCTTTCTCCATTTGTTTTACAAAAAGATAAACAGCTTGGTTTTCAGCAAGAAGTAACTCTAAATCATTAAGGGCCACTTGATCAGTTGCATCTAACATATAGTTGTTATCTGATTTAGATTTCATAATGACAGACAGGACAATCTTTCTTGCAAAAAGATGTAGGTCTTTTATGACCTCAAACTTGTCAATTGGTGTATTGGGGCAGAAGGACATACCTTTTTTAAGGAGTTCGATATGAGCTAGGTTTAGAGGAAAAGAGGAGAGGTTTACTATCTGTAGTTCCTCATCCATTGGGGTTTTTAAAAGCCCCTGCGTAATCCCCTCCCTCTGTACCTCCCCCTGCTCTGTGGAGCCTGGTCCCCTCTCCCTCTCTTTTCTCTGGTAGGATATCTCTTTTCCTTCCCTTGCCCCCCATAAGGATCTCTTCCTTTTTCCCCTTCTGTTTTTCCTCCTCCTTCTATTTGTGTATTTGCTAGGGAGTTTTTTGAGGGTCCTGATTCTGAGTCTGACATATCAGTCCCGGAGTCATAGGTCCCTTTCTGAGATTTATATGTGTAAACCCTGCCATTTTTATAATCATCCTGATCTCTCCTTAGTTTCCTACATTTTCTTGATTTAATGTCAATTTTCAACTTTGAGATATTTGAGCTTGTTTCTCCATTCAATTTCTCAAATTTAGGGTCACATTCGAAAGAGTTAACCTTGATCATTGCTGTTTCTGCTTCCCCCTTTACTTTCTCTAACCTTTTATTGTTTCTTTTGATCATCATTTCCATTAGATCAAGGGAGGTCGAGGAGAGTTTCTCATTCCATTCTTCTATGAAAGAGTCTCCCTCCTCATCCTCCCTTGTATTGGCACCTGGATCAAGTGACAAACTTAGTCCCCTAGGGATTATTTTCTTTTCAATATAGTTTGCCAGACTAGCATTTTCTGCCTTAATTTTCAATTGTCTACTCAAAAGGTATCTATATTTTCTGAAAGCACTGAAAATAGTTACCACTTCTTCATCATTTTCATCATTCCCCCCACTAATATCATTAGCCAGAGAATCTTTGAGTTCTGCCTCCCATAAATCATCTGAGAGAGTGTACGCCATGGTAGTGGCAGCTGAACAAAGACAGACAAGATTGTGGGAAAATGTAGGAGTTTTGAAACTAAGAACTCCTTAAGCAATCTACTCCAATCTCACCAGAAAAGGACAATTGAATCCTCAAATTATTATCCTCAAAAAGTAAAGACTAAATATAGGGGGTGTGAGAGAGTAGGTAATATTGCTAATTTGCTTTAAATGGTGCCACCCTTATAGTAAATATAAAATATAAAAGAAAGATAGAAAAAAATACCAGGGTATATAAGATTACCCTAGAACAGCAAGGGAATAAACGGCACACATAGAAGACTTTCAAAAATGTATTTATAATAATTTCCCAAAAATACACTTAAGTATATAGCGATATCTTATCTGTCAATATCAGTTTACCACTAAAGACAGCAAAATCTAAAACATTTTAAGTGCACTTAGACCTAATACTTTCCCTATGCTATAAATTACAAAAAGACATCATAAACAATAAGGGGTTAACCAGAAAACTCATGTTTATAACGAATGTTACATAGAATCTAATGTTTATAGGACATTTATAGTAAGTAGGCAAAATACATGTTAAACATATGGCTGCAGTCCAAACAGAGGTGAACTATATTATGTATCAAAAAGCGCTTGTTTTTCCTCTTTATATATACCAGGGAATCTTCTCTTAAGGCAAATAAATGTGCCAAAGCTGCATAAAAACATGCAGTGCCCCCCGGGAAGGCCTATAGTCTCGGGAATAGGGAGTGCAACTGAAAAAATTGGGGAGTATGTTGATAAATACCTGCGACCCTTTTTACTAACCTTAACATCATATGTTAAAGACACAGCCGATCTTTTGAGAAAGTTGGATGGAGTAGTAGTAAATGAAAAGACCATTCTGGCATCTCTTGATGTAGAGGGTCTTTACTCCTCCATACCACATAAAATAGGCTTAGCAGCAATAAGGAGGTTCTTAGAGACCAGAGGACCAACATATGCTGAACATACTGAATTTGTCTACTCCCTGTTAGAGTTTGTCTTGAAAAATAATATTTTTTCATTTGACGGACAGATATTTCGCCAACTGTGTGGGACAGCGATGGGGGCAGTTTGTGCCCCCACATATGCATGTCTACATCTGGGCCTTTGGGAATCAGAGATCTTTGAGTACTATTCAAGGATCTTTGAGGACAAAGTGCTACTATGGATTAGATATGTGGATGATGTTCTTGTCCTGTGGGATGGGACGGCAGAAGAATTCAATGAATTCGTTGCGGTCCTTAACCACAACGACAAGAACATCATCCTGACGTCAGAAACCAATACAGTAGAACTAAATTTTCTAGATGTGACTTTGAAAAAAGAGGGAGTAAGAATAGTGACGGAAAATTACAGGAAAAAGACCGCAACTAACAATATATTACATGCAGATAGTAGCCATCCGAACCACCTTAAAAAAGGGATCCCGTATGGCCAATTCCTCCGTCTGAGGAGAAATTGCTCTTCTCTCTCCAAGTTTGACACTCATGCAGCCCTAATGAAAGAGAGATTCCTAAAAAGAGGTTATTCTAACAAGTGCCTCAAGAAATCTCTCTGGAAAGCAAGAAATATGTCCAGGGATGACTTACTATATCGCAATAATTCTAAAAATGAAACTAATAAAATTAGATTTATCTCTAATTTTAATAATCAATGGGAGAGTCTAAGGTCAGTTTTCAAGAAAAATTGGCACATCCTATCCCTTGATGAAAAAGTGAACAGTGTGATGGGGGATACACCTTTGCTAACAGCTAGAAAAGCACAAAGTTTAAAGGACAAACTGGTGAGGAGCCAATTCTCAAGGGGCCCTTCGGCCTCTGATTGGCTGAGAAAGGACAGAGGTATTAAGGGTAGCTTTCCATGTGGGCACTGTGTATACTGTGCCCACATGGATAGCACTAAACAATTCTCTGTCCAGGATGGAAAGATCTTTGATATAAGATTCTTCTTTAACTGCAAATCGGAGGGGGGTGATATATCTTCTGCGGTGCTCCTGTCCGGCTTTCTATGTTGGAAAAACGAAAAGATTGGTGAAGGACCGAGTACAGGAGCACAGGGACGATATTCTCCACTCCAGAGAAACTAATGTTGCCAGGCATTTTTGTAATGTACACAATAAAAATGTAGATTCATTGAAATTTATCATAATAGATAAAGGCATCACAAATGGACGTGGTGGCAATAATGATAGGGTCCTCCTGCAAAAAGAGGCGAAATGGATCTACAGACTGGGAACTAGATTCCCAAAAGGTTTAAACGATAAGCTTGAATTTGTCCACTTTTTATAAATTTTCATTTTTTTAAATATAATAAACATCTGTTTGAAGTGTGCGCCAGTTTAGAGGGTAATTTCTATCTCTTCTGTTGTGTATTTGAAAGTATTGGGGGTAACCAGGAATTAGGTTGAACCAAAACATATTTAGCTATTACTTTCTAACACAATTTTGAGTTTTGAGAGGCTTTTTTGAAATACAGGGTTAAAAGTGATACAGCTTTAAGGTGTTGCAAGGATACTTGGGAAAAAACACCTGTAAGCAATTAGGTATCTGCATAAAAGAGGAAGTCCACTGAGGACTCTACATGCCCTGATGATCCCCTGTAACACATACTGGAGGTGGGGGAGAAACGTGCGTTGGCACTATGTGTTTATGAGAACCCAGGTACCTGTCGAATGTACCGTGGGCCAGGATTTCTAGTGCACCTGTCCAGGCCTATTCCCTGAATCTTTTGTTTCTTCAGAGACATTTTGGCTCTATACATGCAGCTGTACCTTTAAAGTGAGCTACGAATCTTTCAGGTGTGAATCCGACAGTGGAGTACGTGGTTTTGAGGAGTGTGCTATTGGAGTGCAATGGAAGATGTGCCTATACGATAGGTGAACATATACATAACTTTGCGATACAGTCATTTGTCAAAGTTCTTGGCAAAACTTACAACGCAAAATTGATTCAAATGGATCCTTCTGTCTATAGCCACTCATAGTCCCTGGTGACGAGAGACCACTCCCACTATTGCTGATGTCACACGCTAAGTAATCATCACAGGTGCTTGCAAGCAGAAGACAAGTGGAAACAACAAAAACCGGAGGACTTAAGCTAAGTATATGCTGTGTTTTCCAACTGAATTATTACACTTGCTAGAGACTCTTTATCCAGCAGTACTACTTGCGGCACATTTATTTGCCTTAAGAGAAGATTCCCTGGTATATATAAAGAGGAAAAACAAGCGCTTTTTGATACATAATATAGTTCACCTCTGTTTGGACTGCAGCCATATGTTTAACATGTATTTTGCCTACTTACTATAAATGTCCTATAAACATTAGATTCTATGTAACATTCGTTATAAACATGAGTTTTCTGGTTAACCCCTTATTGTTTATGATGTCTTTTTGTAATTTATAGCATAGGGAAAGTATTAGGTCTAAGTGCACTTAAAATGTTTTAGATTTTGCTGTCTTTAGTGGTAAACTGATATTGACAGATAAGATATCGCTATATACTTAAGTGTATTTTTGGGAAATTATTATAAATACATTTTTGAAAGTCTTCTATGTGTGCCGTTTATTCCCTTGCTGTTCTAGGGTAATCTTATATACCCTGGTATTTTTTTCTATCTTTCTTTTATATTTTTATTTTTATTAATTTAAACCTACTGACCTATATTTTCTCCAAAATGAAGTTTCATAACGTTATAAAAGTTATATCTTTTATTCCCCGATGATGTCACGTTATCCTGCCCACTATTTTCAGCACTGTGTGTTCAAAATACTTAAACCAATGAAATTGTGTTTAAAGCGCCATTTTGAAACCTAGGTATTGTAAACGGATTGGTACAGAGCAAAGGATACCCATGGAGTGGGTTTGGAAAACAATTAAATTTGCAGACAAGATTTCTGATATACGGTAGAGATATGTTAATGAAATGCTATTAATAAAAAGCGTATTTGGGGTAGTTAGTTAGTAACAGGCATAGAAAATATTTACTTACAGTGGCCCTTTAAACTTTTTGAGTCACCAGCTCCTACTGAGCATGTGCAAGAATAAGCATGTATGCATTTGTGATTGGCTGATGGCTATCACATGGTACGTTTATGCATTTGTGATTGGCTGATGTTGTCACATGGTACAGGGGGGGAGTGGAAATAGACATAACTTTTAAAATTGTCAGAAATAAAATCTTCTATTCATTTGAAGTTCAGACAACGTGCTATTGCATTGTCTTGTTATCTTGCATTTATTGATTATGCAAATCTACTGTGTTGACTGGTCCTTTAAACTCAGAGTCATACAGGTCTCATGCACTGATGTTTGGAGCGGGAACAAGAGAGGCAAATACCCTCTCCTAAAATTGTGTTATATCAAATAAACTGTGATGGTGTATGGTCTTTCCTACGGCGCTAACTTACAAGACTTAAGCTCCTATAACAAGAGGGTCTCTAGATACCCAAGAGGGAGTTAAACAGAATAGTTAAGTGTTTAGGAGCGCCTATTAAAAGGCTAAGTCTAAAGAGGGTATAGATAAATAAATAAATAAATAAATAAAAATATGTCGTTAAATATACCAGCACAAGGAGCCCAAGTGTGTAAAGGGTATTTACAAGTTTAATATAGCTTTTAATATAGCTTTTAAATTAACAATTTATTGAGGCAATATCTTAGTGTCTATAATCGCAAACAGATTTATAAAAGCATAAAAGTATATGGATCCATATCACTTCATAAATAAACAAAAAACATTCACTGGTGTACTGTATCTAATAAAATCAATTTTACAGTCTATGATAAAACTGGTATGGATAAAGTCAAAAGGATGTACAAATGATACAGTAAAATACAGTAAAATACAATAGAATAAAATACAGTAAAATACGATAAAATACACAAATAATGCAGTATAATTCAGAAATGATGTAAAAAGGCAGCCAATGGGGATAGGTCGTGTGGCCTAGGATAAAAACAAATATGTGAAAAAAGTCTTCCTGATTTGATTTAAGAAAAAATGTGATAATCTTTTTGAAAAATAAAGTGAAATGTTGTTTTTAGCCTGATGAAGGATGTGATAAAAATGTGTGAGTCCCCTCGTGAGAAGTCAAAAAGTGTCCAAAATTAAGTCAATAATCCACAAAAAAGTCACTTATAAAAAACAAAAATCCAAAATGTCAAAAAAATGATGAAATCCAAAAGAATTTAGTAGTGATAGTGTGATGTCCAATAAAAGTCAAAAAATGCCACCTGTGTTTATAGATCAAACTGTGAATGGCTGAAAGAATGAAAATCCAACTGACCAGTTTCTTGAAAATATTGGATATAAGAAACAATGAATATAAAAAAGATATATATAAAAAAAGGAATTATGAAAAATGTTTATAAAAAATGTAAGACGATCCAATCCCTGTGAAAAAAGAAAAGTACAACATAGAGCAGTATCGTTTAAAATACGTTTGCACAAGTAGAAATAAAACTCACCATATATGCCAACGCGTTTCGGCCCACCAATAGGGCCTTTATCAAGTCTTGATAAAGGCCCTATTGGTGGGCCGAAACGCGTTGGCATATATGGTGAGTTTTATTTCTACTTGTGCAAACGTATTTTAAACGATACTGCTCTATGTTGTACTTTTCTTTTTTCACAGGGATTGGATCGTCTTACATTTTTTATAAACATTTTTCATAATTCCTTTTTTTATATATATCTTTTTTATATTCATTGTTTCTTATATCCAATATTTTCAAGAAACTGGTCAGTTGGATTTTCATTCTTTCAGCCATTCACAGTTTGATCTATAAACACAGGTGGCATTTTTTGACTTTTATTGGACATCACACTATCACTACTAAATTCTTTTGGATTTCATCATTTTTTTGACATTTTGGATTTTTGTTTTTTATAAGTGACTTTTTTGTGGATTATTGACTTAATTTTGGACACTTTTTGACTTCTCACGAGGGGACTCACACATTTTTATCACATCCTTCATCAGGCTAAAAACAACATTTCACTTTATTTTTCAAAAAGATTATCACATTTTTTCTTAAATCAAATCAGGAAGACTTTTTTCACATATTTGTTTTTATCCTAGGCCACACGACCTATCCCCATTGGCTGCCTTTTTACATCATTTCTGAATTATACTGCATTATTTGTGTATTTTATCGTATTTTACTGTATTTTATTCTATTGTATTTTACTGTATTTTACTGTATCATTTGTACATCCTTTTGACTTTATCCATACCAGTTTTATCATAGACTGTAAAATTGATTTTATTAGATACAGTACACCAGTGAATGTTTTTTGTTTATTTATGAAGTGATATGGATCCATATACTTTTATGCTTTTATAAATCTGTTTGCGATTATAGACACTAAGATATTGCCTCAATAAATTGTTAATTTAAAAGCTATATTAAAAGCTATATTAAACTTGTAAATACCCTTTACACACTTGGGCTCCTTGTGCTGGTATATTTAACGACATATTTTTATTTATTTATTTATTTATTTATCTATACCCTCTTTAGACTTAGCCTTTTAATAGGCGCTCCTAAACACTTAACTATTCTGTTTATATCAAATAAACAACTGCTTTAGTCACTGTTCAATGCTAATGAGCCGCCATTTTAAAATGATGTGCAGCTCATGTGTAAAACAAGTGTATGTCTTCTGCTGCACATGTTTCAACTAACTTATTATGTTAAGGTAATTTTACTTTTTTTTTGTCTGCTATCTGCTGGAAAGATGTCTGTGAATGGATTTGCAATATACTTTCTCATTTGACTAGTACAGATGAAAAATCTGATAAGTGGTGTCATATGGGGCAACTAATATTTACAGACTGCTGATCACAATCAACTTTTAGTTATGATAACCAAAGTAAAAAAAAAAAAAAAAAGTGTCACCAAAAATGCTTTTTATGTGACAGCAGAAATATATAATTTACTTTCAGGGTGAAACTATGGTATGCCTAGACACACCTGAGAACTTCCTAGTCTGTACACCCTGCCCTATCCCCATTCCTCCCTTTTTCACCCATGAGTGTACAATTACCAATATTCGTCCAATAATAGTAGAAAAATCGGGGTGGGGGGGGTGTAAAATCACAGCTGTTTATATGTTACTGGCAAGCAGACTCAGACATACACACACGTGCGCATACACACACAAGCACACACGTGTGCACAAACACAAACAAGCACACATATTATTTATAATCTAAGTTTGCCAGTCCACTATTTTTTTTCCATGATTTTTTTTGGAATTACCATGCTTTTAATGTTTGATAGCTACCTTGAAAGGACATCTTACTCAACAAAAATTCTCCTTTATCCTAGATGCACCTGTGAGAAATAAAATGTTTAAAGGGACAGTATACACCAATTTTCATATGACTGCATGTAATAGACACTGCTATAAAGAACAATATGCACAGAAACTGATATAAAAATCCACTATAAAACTTTTTAAAAACTTATTTAGAAGTTTCCAATTTAGCTCTGTTGATGAGGATAGGATGGGACACTCACTGAAATAGGCTGAGAAAGCGACACTCCACACTCCCCTGCATATCAAAAGACCTATTACACACACACAAGAGAAAGCAGACATCAGTATACATCTAAAACGTTGGGGCTTGGTTAGGAGTCTGAAAATCAGCACAATGTTATTTAAAAAATAAGCAAAACATTTTTACAAAAACACTCCCAGATGTGCTATTTAAAATGATCAGTAACTGTTCTATTTCACTTCCTCTTTCATCTATATTGTCAAAAAGAAGACAATTATCATAATGAGTACCTAGTTCACATTTTGCGTTGCACTGATTTTGAAGGGTTTAGATATAATCATTTTTCTCTGCGATCTTGCAAGATTTATCAGAGTATAAATTAAATAAAGACAAAGAAATTAAGTACCCTTAGCATCCTTTATTCACAATGATCTTTGTCTAAAGTGTGAAGGAGCTGTTTAAAACTTAACTTTGATTATAACACATTTAAATAAATATTCAAATATTCAAATATGATGATTAAAAACATAATATGATATAAATGTCCTCACAACTCAAAAATGATTTAAATAATCTGGGTTTTGGCATGTGAGCTTCTAAAAAAACCAATATCTATATACAAATTCTCCCAAAGGCAATTATTTAGTCAATGTTTACGCATGAGTGAAAGCTGACGCAGGCTCGATGAAGGCTGAAACGATCGTCTGGGGTTGCCATGTTCCTTGTTCAGAGAGGAATTGCCTGGTTTGCCTGGTATTTCAGGGCTTGACTGGCCTTGCTAGGCTGGATCAGACTGACATACTTCATGAAACCTCTTCTCTGTGAAAAGCATCATTGGGATGCACCCAGGTCACCATAGAACAAGCTAGCAAGTTATTGAGCTTGTTTTTGTTCCTCAGAATTTGCTTCACTTTTGTATATATACAGAAAACATAAATGATATTAACCTTCACCATAACTGCCTTGGCCTTGTTTGATACTGGCTTCAATTACAACCTCAGACCACTAACCCAATACTCCACCCCAGTATACAAAGGGTTCACAAAAGAAAGGCCAGACTAGAAAATGGAAGTGACTGATGAAGGGTGCTAAAAAACAGATGTTCTGGTGTTAATTGGGTGGTATTTTAGTGTTAGGATTGTTTTTAGGACCATTTTGTGCGGCTTTAGGTGTTGGGGTGTTTAGATTTGCAAAAGGATCTCAGAGTTACTGCTCGGGTGATGGGATAGGTGAGGTCCTATAGGTGTAATGGAATCAAGCGTATGTAGGGAGATGATTAACTAGTCAGCTGGTTATACAACTGGGCAGGTATCAGATAGTGGAGCTCGGCAGGTATAGTGAGGGTAAATAACATTGAAAGGGATTGTAATTAGGGATAACAGGGTTCCAAAGAGTAACAGTAAAAGTGATTGACAGTGAGAGTTAATTGTAGCTGGAGGTCACAGTTATAGTTAATATCCACAGGAATTTGCAGTTAGAGTTAATAAACTTTGTAGCGTTGTTCTGGTTAGATTAAACAGCACCAGAAGGGTCATGATTATGGCTAATAATGTTGAGGGTTTGTGGTTATGGTTTATTACATCACAATGGGCTTTACAGTTAACTAAATGCAGTGGATTATTAATATTTGATACATCCATATTGAGTTATACTGTGACTTTCAACCAATTGTGATGCTGTTTCAAAAAATGTGTTTGATTTAAAGTAATTTGAAGCACAATAGCCCAAGACCTGTCATTATGGGTTTTTGTGCTAAATATTTTTGCACCAGGTATTTGACCTCACTATAATATAAAATGTATAAACATAAATGAAATTGTTCTACAGTTATAAGGGTTTGTTGTTGCATGGTAGACAAAGAATCAGTGCAATAAAACAGATATGTTTTTCATTGTGTGCTGCTGCCTTGGCACTTTTTGCCTTCTGGTCACTGTGGAAGCTTTGTACCATGGTTTGGTATTAATTAGCCTGAGAAAGACACAACTGCGTGTTATTTTTTTGAAATTTTATTAAATATGTTTACAGTATGGCTGGCAGAGTTTTGAAGAGTGCATGCGCCTATTGTTTCCTGCAACAATCCTCACAATTGGTGAGCTGTGGCACATGTGACAGCATGCTCCTGTTATTGATGATGCTTCATGTGTTTTTGACTAGCAGGTGCTTGTATTCCAATCAGATTTCAAGCAGATTTGACAATACATTTAATTTTGAAGGGATGTTGGGTTCTGTTGAGAGCAACTGCTCCTCCTCCCAAAGCCTCCTCAAATTGTATATTTATTGATCCCTAAGATAGTTTTGGTGTTGTCTTAGAGCATTAAACCTTTGCTATATGCTGAATATCATGCAGCTGTTCAAGTTGTCTTTCTTTAAACTGCAAAGTTTCTTCCACTTGTTTTCTTCTTCAGGTGGGAAAGCAGCTGCTAGGGTAGGGGGGGCATTTGTTGGAGATGCTGGTTGTTGGTTGGGACAGTTAGTGACAAAGCTGCTGATGTTTGGGTTACAGGGTATACTGCAACACACGTTTGTTGCGGGGGGCATGTGTTTGTTAGTATGTAGATATGTGTAGGAGATAATAGAGTCAGAGCTGGATTTGAGGAAGATAGATGCAGAACTTTGTTTTTTTCATATCTGCAGTTTAATAGAAAATGCCATTGTAAAAGCAGATATAGATTTTGGCTGCATATGATGCGGGTGTAGAGTGAGTTTAATAGTTTGGTACATGATACATAGCATAAGATATTTGTATCTCTGCACAAAGGAAAGGTCATTTGTTGCCTACTATAAGTAATTTGAGCATTTCATTTTTCTTTGTTTTCATCACCCTGAGGACTTTTAGCATGTAACTTAGGCATGATTCGCTCTTTTCTTTATTAAACTAATGTCCAATAAAATGTCCTGAACTACAATTACAAATGTACAGTGTTACTAGTCTGGAGACAGTTTACGCAATGAATTGATACTGTATCTCAGTTGCACTTCCTTCTAGATATGTAGCAGGAGACAGTCATTCTTGATAGATTATTTCTCTTCTACCACTTATTTCTCACACTGCAGTTTTCAGTTTACTTACATTTACCTCAAAGATGCATAAAAAATAAATTGATTTATTTGTCTTAATAAAAACATGGTAAATCTATAAAGTCAATCATTTATAATAGATCTATAATGACTGAGTAAAGTATATTCTTGCAGTCATCATTAAGTAAAAAAGGCATATTGTATTATTGGAATACATAGAAATGCAGATTGTTATTATCAGCTCTATTATATAATATAGCAGTCATTGTCCACTGGGAAGCCATGTTGTTTAAATCATATCTCTGTATGTAAATGACTTGACTGCATTTCTCAGACAAATGTTATTATTGTTTTAATCTCATTAAAAAAACTACCCAGCTCACTGATATAACCCCACCTCTTAACTACTGTGTTACTAGAAAGTTTCAAATGTTTCAAAACTTTTTAGATCACTTTTAGGATTTACCTTTTTCACATTCTCTGTGTATAGAACACAACTCCCACACCTCTGGTCTCTAAAAATGCTCAATAGACCTAAACATCTGTCTTAGACTATAAACCTTTGCATCATTACATTAACAAACACATCTGCTTGTTGTTATATCTTTGGCAAAAATGGTCCAACCAAAATTACATGTATAGTTTTTAACCCAGTAATAAAAGTTAATAAACATATTATGGACAAACAATCTGGTACCAAATAAAATATCTGATGCAGTCTTCAATGTTTTTCCTATTAAAGTCCATATTCCAATTTAAAAATGGCGATTTATTCCACTGAGATAAAAGGACAATTTACTGTAAAATTAGTGTTGTATTTTGTTGCAGCGTTTTACTTGTAAGCAAATGTCCTTCTTTTACTATGTATTTAACGTATATAAAAGCGTTAAAAATACACTCTTGGAACATTCATCTCCACATGAAAATACATCCAGAGATTAGAGCATACACAAATATACCTGCATCTCACAGGCTCGCCGACTGTATCTAGTACAGAGAGATAGAAAGGGAGAGGAAAAAGAGAAATAGATCTAGATATAGTCACTTGACTTCCCTTTTTTAAAGGAATACATGATGGTAGTGAGAATGACATTACCATGCATATAATAGAAACAGAGAGAGACAGATATAAAGATATATGACAGATAGCTAGATAGATGGATAGATATATAGATAGATTAGATTAGATTAAATAGAGGCACAACACCATTGCAACGTGCAGTGCTAATAAATTCATTATCATGCATGTCTGCAAAACGCCATTCAAAAACTGATCAGTGCATTCTATATAGCTACCACTAGGTGGAGCCACAGTTCACAGAAGGTTTTCACATCCTCCACTGTCAATGCGGTAGATTTCTCTGCTTCTTTTAAATTACTGCGGAAAAAAAACTCCTAAACCACAAATGAAAAGACATATTCCCATTCCCAGACATAAAATCTTAATGTCATTCATTTATGATTTACAAATATGTATATTTTTTGGTTTAAAAATCGATTCAGATCAAGTAGAATCCATACTTGTAGGGCAATTAACTAAATATAAAACAAAATAATTAAGAACATCGTAGTTCAAATGCAAACATATTTGTTTGGAACAACGTATTTGTTTCTAACTGTATGTTCCGAATTGGAGCCATCCTATCGCCTGCACGTTTTTTTTCTTGCATTTTTAATTGTGCTCTGTTAAGAATAGCTTGTGCACCTAATTAAAATAGTTTAGCCATATGAAATAAAAACATTATGTAGATGTAATAATGATTTTAATGCTAATAAATCAACGTACAGCAATGAGAATAACAGTCCAAACCCATGTTAATCTGAGAATAATATGCAGCCCATGATCTCTGTGCATATTAATAGACTCTGCTAGTTGTTATGATAAACAGGGCTGAGCTTTGCATTCCAGTCACGTCTTTCTTTAATGCCTTCTGTAGGTGTTGCTGAATGTCTTGCAATACACAGTACTGAGCAATAGATAATTCCTAATCATAAAGCCATTTTGTCTAGATATGTGCAGGGAAACCTTCTGTGGGTGATGGGGGTGTATGAGGGTTCATGTGTGTGCAGGGGAGCATTTGGATGGCATGTTGCTGGAGGCACACACCCCCTTGACCCCCCTCTTGTTGCTTTGTCTTGAGCTTCTTTGGGCTCCAGGAGAATTATCCTGAGTTTCTGCCCCTGCTCTGCGTCACAGCTCACGTCACTTCTCCTTCCCCAGCTATTGGCATGGGGATGGGAGGGAGAAGCCTCTGCTTATTATTAGCACAGGAGACAGTGTGTAAAAACCAATATTGAAGACTGAATTCCTCCGGCAGCCAGTGCAGTGCTATCTATCCATCTCTATGTGAAATCACTGCAGTCCTCCCAGGTAGGAGAATTACAGCTTACTGACAGCCATAGCTATGTGTCTGACTCACTAATCCCTCTACACCTGCCGCTTCATATCTGCTTGTATTGTATATGTGTCTATGTATCCGCACCTCTGCTAATCAATAATGGATTTCAATAGAAATTCTCTGCGTTGAGGCTGATTTCTGTGCAGCATCCTTTACAGCCTGATCTCTAATACAGCTGCGTATCCAATGCTAGACAGCAGCAGCAGCAGCATTAGCTGTTATCCAGCTCACTGCTCCTTCATCCATAGCTTCCCCGGGAGCTGAATAGTGTGTTTATATACAGAAGGGCTCATCATACCCTGCTTGACTCAGCAGCAATACAGTAATATGTCTGTCTGTCTGTCTGTATCAATATCTACCTATCATCTATATATCATCTATCTATTTCAATCATCTATTTATCTATTTAAAGTTTGAGGATGTCTGATCTAATCTATATATCATCTATCTATCTATCTATCTATCAATCTATCTATCTATCTATCTATCTATCTATCATCTATCTATCTATCATCTATCTATCATCTATCTATCTATCTATCTATCTATATATCAATCAATATCTAATCTATCATTTATCTATCTATCTATTTATTATCTCTCTATTATCTATCTATTATCTACCATTCATCTATCTATTTATCTATCTATCATCTATCCATCTATACACATTTATCTATATCATTGGTGTATTAAGTGTGAGTGTTGTGTACATTGAGTACCATAACCCAGGGACTTGTTGTTCAGCATTAGCTGATGATGTGATGATGAGAGATTTTTAAAAAACAAGTTGATTTCATGTATATACTGATGTAGCATTATCATGATGAATAATTCTAATGCAGTAACTATGAGTCAGATTGCTGTGCCTTTGGCAGGGAGCAGGTATTTGTCTATGTTCTAACTGTATATTGCTAGGGTGTTAGTTCTCCATTCTAAGCACTAAGATGTGAGTAGATGTGAGATGTTACGGATCAGATTTCTCCCTTTCTCACTATTTCTTTTCCCCACTAGCAGAAGTAGCAGCTGAGAAGTAGACGCATCTTCTCCTGTACCAGGCATTTCCCCTCATTACCAAACCGTCTCTGCATCAAGGAAGAAGAAACATCAGATTTCAGATTGTTTGTTGCTTTTTTCCCATTTTCAAGTGTTATTTCTTTTGGAAACTGATAATTATGCGTTTTATCACTTAATACTCGTCTGAATACTGATTTTGTTCTCCTGAGGATTATGATACTCATTAGGCTTCACTGTTGACTCCCATCACTGGAGCTGTCAATACACAGCAGACAGTACCAAGCCTGGGTCTGTGGAAGAGGTTACTGGATTCCCCTGATTTCTGGATTCTGTGTACCTGAGATCCATCATGGGCCTTGGGGGAAGGTGGCATGGACCTGACCTTTGTCAGGTGTGGTGGGCTTGCTGTGTGTTCCTGGCTTTGTTATGGAAGGGGCTGGCTTGCCCTACGACCTGCACGTGTTACCCCACTATTAACCCCACCAGTATCTGGTGCACGAAGTCCAACTCTGGGATTGCTTCCTTGCCCATTCTGGATGACATCAAGCAGGCAAAGAACATCACTGACATGTAGGTACCAGCATCTCATCCACATTACAGCACATCACATGCTTACACACATTAGCTCTGGTGGTGTTTGCACTTGTTGTGGGAGCTTTATATTCATGGTGTAGATTATTGCACCTGTATAGAAAGAAGCCCGTGCAACACAGCACCGACTAAATGTTATCAGTAATTAACATTCATTATAGTATAGGATGTATAGATAGTTACATTGTGCGGTTGCTGTGGTTATTGCAGTATCATATTTTTCAATATACCAAATAGTTTGATTTCTTTTGAAAATCTGTGATTACTCAATAAAAAAAAATCTACAAATTAAATTATCTGTAAATCAAGCAGTGAATATTTTATCATGTTGGAACTATTAACTATTTACTTACCTGTATAGTGATTAGTATGTAATGACGTTTAGAAAGGGATTTATTACATACATTAAAATAAAATGTAACCCCTGATCTGCCAGGCAAGGTGTAGAATGTGCCCTGTATTAGTTTTGTGGGCCATTATTCTAGGCTTGTGTTGGAGAGCTTGCTTTGATTTGATTTGACTTGACTTCTCGTTGAAATGGTTTTAAGATCGTTTAGATAATAAATCTTAATTGCTCGATTGTACAATTCCCAAGGCAGGGATCGGATGGCAGAGCTCTACAGAGCAGATAGTGCAGCATCTATATTCACTGCTGCACATAGATTAAGAGTTCAAGAAGTTACATAAATCGCTCCAAACAGTATTAATTCTAGATTCCTGTGGATTTGATTCGTTGCATCGTATATTGAGTATCTGAACCTTTATGGATCAGTTCCATTTGGTAATATAGGACTTGATTCTTAGTGAATCTTAAAGGGAGTGTGGGCTCTATTTGTTACTTTCCAGTACAGAATATCTAAGGGATCTGTTATTTGTGAGTTTGTACCGAAATCAAAATATATCTGATGAAAATAATCTGTATGAAGTTGCATGATGACAAAACAAATGAATTGTGTAATCATCACTTCGATACATGGTGAGAGTGCTGCATTATATAGGTGTTGTAAAATGACAATATGGAATATTGTGCGCTAAACCTCTCTTCCTTATAACTGTTAACATGTATAAGCTTTTTCAGTTCATGCACAGTGTATGTACAGGGGCATCAACCCTTACTGCAGGTGGTGATACAGCTGAATGTGTGCAGAGATGTACTTAAATATATATGCTGCAATCGTACATACATGTGTATACACAGTCACACTACATACATACACACATACACACAGTTATACATACACACATGCATACATACATAAACACATACATACATACATACATACACACATACATACATACATAAACACATACATACATACACACATGCATACATACATACATACACACATGCATGCATACATACATAAACACATACACATACATACATACATACATACATACACACATA